>NC_088389.1:18395000-19058333 GCF_037993035.2 Macaca fascicularis | reverse complement strand
TTTAAGCAATTCTCCTGCCTCAGCCTCTGGAGTAGCTGGGATTACAGGCATGTGCCACAATGCCTGGTTAATTTTTGTATTTTTAGTAGAGATGGGGTTTCACCATGTTGGCCAGGCTGGTCTCGAACTCCTGACCTCAAGTCATCTGCCCACCCCAGCCTCCCAAAGTGCTGGGAATACAGGCATAAGCCACGATGCCTGACCTTCCAGCCCAAATTCTATACACAGAAGTTTGATAGTAATCTTTGCTACATGAAGGAAAAAAGAGCTAACTTTTGATGAACTAGCTATGCTGAAATACAACTGTGATCCTTTTTTTTTTTTGAGACGGAGTTTCGCGCTTGTCGCCCAGGCTGGAGTACAATGGCGCAATCTCGGCTCACCGTAACCTCCTCCTCCCAGGTTCAAACGATTCTCCTGCCTTAGCCTCTAGAGTAGCTAGGATTACAGGCATGCGCCACCACACCCTACTTGTATTTTTAGTAGAGACGGGGTTTCTCCATGTTGGTCAGGCTGCTTGAACTCCCAACCTCAGATGATCCGCCCACCTTGGCATCCCAAAGTTCTGGGATTACAGGCGTGAGCCACCGCACCCAGCCTATGATCCATATTTTATAGTAATTTCTTCCATACGTTTTGGCCCTACACAATATTTAAGTCTGTATCCTTTTCCAATTTCAGTAATACTTATACAGAACTTCAGGAACATACATGGTAATAAAACAGATGAGAATTTTATAAAGTACCTGTTTCTATCAAATAAAAAAAGAGGAATTATTTGGTTAAGATGAGAACAAGTTTATGAAGATTACTAACTACCCTTTCAAACATTTAATTCATTTAATATACACGTGTGTGTGTGTGTGTGTGTGTGTGTGTGTGTGTGTGTGAGTTTCACACTGTCGCTCAGGCTGGAGTGCAATGGCATAACCTCAGCTCACTGCAACCTCCGCCTCCCAGGTTCTAGTGATTCTTCTGTCTCAGCCTCCTGAGTAGCTGGGATTGCAGGCATGTGCCACTACGCCCGGCTAATTTTGTATTTTTAGTAGAGATGGCGTTTCACCATGTTGGTCAGGCTGGTCTCGAACTCCTGACCTCAGATGACCCATCCGCCTCAGCTTCCCAAAGTGCTGGGATTACAGGCATGAGCCACTGCACCCAGCCAAGAGGCAGGGATTAAAGAAGGGGAAGAAGTTTAAGGAGATAAGTGGGTACTAATACCTTGTTTTCCTACAGTAAGGGTAGCATCTGGCTAAGAACTGGTTGGCTGGTTGGAAGATGGCCCCTCCCACACATACACCTATGCCCAAATAAAACTGGATGCACAAAAAGATATGGCCTCAGAGAACACTAGAAACAAATCTGCTCCAGAGACATAAACATGAAGGAAACTCTACCTTAGCTTTTGTTCTGAGAAGAGATCAATAAAAGTCTCCCCCAATAATTCATGGCCATATGCTGATTCTCATGTGGCCTGGGAATCTGAATTAACATTATTTGCATGGCTGAAAAATCTATAAGGTTTTTTACTTAAAGAGAACAAAAACTGATAATGCCCCCAAGTTTTGAGAGAAAAAGCAATGCATATCTTCATTGGAAGAAGGCATCCTCAATTCAGGTCTTAAAGAATTCTAGCTGATAGAATTACATCAAAGAAGACTCACAAACAAAAATCGTAAAATGCATGAAGAAAAAAGGCACCCCTGATTCAGTAAACAGAAACAGGATGATGCAAACATCATACATAACATGCAAAAGTCTAGGTGTGGCAGCTCACACCTGTAATCCCAGTACTTTGGAAGACCGAGGTGGGAGGATCATTTGAGGCCAGGAGCTCGAGACCAGCCAAGAGGCAGGGATTAAAGAAGGGGCAACACAATGAGATATGCACCCCTGACCCCCTGTCTCTTAAAAAAAAAGTTTGTTTCATATGCTTAAATAGAAGATGTAATTAAAATAATGATTAAGCCAATCAAAGGAATATGTAGAAAATAACCTAATACATTCATTCTTTCATTCGAGATGGAGTCTCACTCTGTTGCCCAGGCTGGAGTGCAGTGGTGCAATCTTGGCTCACTGCAACCTCTGCCTCCTGGGTTCAAGCGATTCTTCTGTCTCAGTCTCCCTAGTAGCTGGGACTACAGGCGTGCGCCACCATGCCCAGCTAAATTTTGTATTTTCAGTAGAGATGGGGTTTTGCCATATTGGTCAGGCTGGTCTTGAACTCCTGACCTCGTGATCCACCCACCTCAGCCTCCCAAAGTGCTGGGATTACAGGCGTGAGCCACCACACCCAGCCTATACTTTTAAAAATAAGAAATACAATAAATGAAATGTAAAAACAGGCCAAGCGTGCTGGCTAGGGCCTGTAATCCGAGCACTTTGGGAGATTGAGGTGGGTGAATCACCTGAGGTCAGGAGTATCGAGACCAGCCTGGCTAACAAGGAGAAACCCCATCTCTACCAACAAATACAAAAATTAGCTGGGCGTGTAGGGTGCGCCTGTAGTCCTGGCTACTGGTGTGGTTGTGGTGGGAGAATCAATTGACAGAAGTTGCAGTGAGCCAAGATCATGCCACTGCATCCCAGCCAGGGCGACAGAGCAAGAACCTGTCTCAAAAAAAAAAAAAAGAAAAGAAAAGAAAGAAAGATAATGCTGGGGGATTTAATTATAAGTAGTATGCAAGCAAATTATCAGATATATAATAACTATATATATAAATATGATAATTTTAAAAGTGAGAAACAAGCAATAGAACAGACCAACACAGTTATAGTTAGTATAACTAGAGAGTGTAGTTAGCAGAAAAGGACTTTAAAATAACATACTAAGTGTGATCAACAAAATAGACATGGTAGAACAGAAATGAAGACATAGGGAATTCTGCCAGAGAATTAAAATCTACTAAAAAATAAAAAAGGGCCAGGGGCAGTGGTTCAAGCCTATTATCCCAACATTTGAGAGGCCAGGGCAGGAGGATTGCTTGAGACCAGTTTGAGACCAGTCTTAGCAACACAGCAACACACCATCTCTATAAAACAAACATTTTTGGAAGGCTGAGGCGGAAAGATCACTTCAGCCTGGGAGTTCAAGGCTACAGTGAGCCCTGACGGTGCCACTGTACTCCCACCTGCATGACAGAGCCAGATACTGTCTCTAAAAAGAAAAAAAAAATTTTTTAAGACAGGGTTGGCCGGGCGTGGTGGCTCAAGCCTGTAATTCAGCACTTTGGGAGGCCGAGACGGGCGGATCACGAGGTCAGGAGATCGAGACCATCCTGGCTAATACAGTGAAACCCCATCTCTACTAAAAAATACAAAAACTAGCCGGGTGACAAGGCGGGCGCCTGTAGTCCCAGCTACTCGGGAGGCTGAGGCAGGAGAATGGCGTAAACCCGGCAGGTGGAGCTTGCAGTGAGCTGAGATCCGGCCACTGCACTCCAGCCTGGGCGGCAGAGCAAGACTCCGTCTCAAAAAAAAAAAAAAAGACAGGGTCTGCTTCTGTCACCCAGACTGAAGTGTGTGGCACAATCATGGCTCACTGCAGCCTTGACCTCCTAGGCCCAAGTGATTCTTCCATCTCAGTCTCCCAGAGTTGGGACTAGAGGCACACGCCCGACACCCAACTAAGGTTTATTTTTTAGGTTTTTCTTTTTGAGATAGACTCTCACTCTGTCACCCAGGCTGGAGCACAGTGGCATGAATTTGTCTCACTGCAATCTCTGCCTCCAGGGTTCAAGCGATCCTCCTGCCTCAGTCTCCCAACTAGCTGGGATCACAAGCATGAGCCACCACTCATTAATTAGCCTGGCTAATTTTTGTATTTTTAGTAGAGATGGGGTTTCACCATGTTGGTCAGGCTGGTCTCGAACTCCTAACCTCAAGTGATCCACCCGCCTCGTCTCCTAAAGTAATGGGATTACAGGCATGAGCCACTGCCTGGCCTGATACTTGTATTTTTTGTAGAAATGGGGTTTCATCACGCAGCCCAGGCTATGGAAAAAAAAATTAATCTATAAAGCAACAATCAAATGGAAAAATCCAGAACTAAGACAATATGTGAAATATGAAACTTAATATAAGGTTAAATAGCAGATTAAACATGTCAGAAGACAAGGTTAGTGAAATGAAAAAGAAGTCAACAGAAAACAGCCTAACTAAAACCTAGAGAGGAAAAAATGATGAAAAATACAGAAAAGAATATAACAGACACATATAGCACTGTGAAACGGTCTACAAACATATAACTGAGTCCTAGAAGTGGAGGAGAGAAAGAATAGAAGGGAAACAATATTCAGAGACATAATAACCATATTTCAAAACAGATGAAAGACAAACCCATAGATTCAAGAAACTCTGTGAACCTCAAGCAGGATAAATAAAGAAAACTGCACCTGAATACAGCACAGTAAAACTGCAAAGAATCAAAGAAAGTGAGAATATCTTAAAAACACACAGAGGAATGAAACATTTCCTTTAGTGGAATATAATATGTAACCAATAAATCTAACAGACAATTTGTCAACAGAAATGAGAGAAAAAGATAAAGAAATTAAATCTTCAAAGTACTGAAAAAAAAAATTATCAAACTCAAGTTGGAGATGTGCAATATACTGTCGGTAAGAGTTAAAAAAGAAATTAGAAAATACATTCAACTGAAAGAAAATAAAAAATATAAAATATTATAGAAGGAGCAGGATTGGAAAAAAAATACGAAATATCAAAATATGTAGAAAAAAATTCAAGTAATGCTGAAAGAGAATTTTACAGCTTTGGATTTTTATTTTATTTATTTATTTAGAGATGGAGTCTTCTTCTGTTGCCCAGGCTGCAGTGCAGTGGCGTAATCTTGGCTCACTGTGACCTCTGCCGCCCAGGTCCAAGCAATTCTCCTGCCTCAGCCTCTCAAGTAGCTGGAATTATAGGTGCATGCCACCATGCCCGACTAATATTTGTATTTTTAGTAGAGATGAGATTTTGCCATGTTGGCCAGGCTGGTCTAGAACTCCTGACCCTCAGGCGATCCGCCCCCCTTTGTCTCCCAAAGTGCATGAGCCACCATGCGCAAAGGCATGAGTCACCACACCCAGCCCAGGATTTTTATATTAGAAGAGGAAAAAGGGCATAGTGGCTCACACCTATAATCCCGACACTTTGGGAGGCCAAGCGGGGGGCAGATCACCTGAGGCCAGGAGTTCAAGACCAGCCTGGCCAACATGGCGAAACCCCCGTATCTACTAAAAATACAAAAATTAGCTGGGTCACTGTGGTGGCACATGCCTGTAATCCCAGCTACTTGGGAGGCTGAGGCAGGAGAATCACTTGAATTCGGGAGCCAGAGGTGGCAGTGAGCCAAGATCACACTACTGCACTCCAGCCTCACGGACGGAGTAAGACTCTGTCTCAAAAATGAAAATAAAGTCAGTTGGCCAGGAGAGGTGGCTCACGCCTCTAATCCCAGCACTTTGGGAGGCCGAGGTGGGCAGATCACAAGGTCAGGAGATTGAGACCATTCCGGTTAACACGGTGAAACCCTGTCTCTACTAAAAATACAAAAAATTAGCTGGGCGTGATGGCATGCGCCTGTAGTCCCAGCTACTAGGGAGGCTGAGGCAGAAGAATCGCTTGAACCCAGGAAGCGGAGGTTGCAGTGAGCTGAGATTGCACCACTGCACTCCAGCCTAGGAGACAGAGCAAGACTCTGTCTCAGTAACTAACTAACTAACTAACTAACTAACTAACTAACTAACTAAAGTCAGTTATCTAAGCAAATTAAATTCAAAATAGGAAGAAGGAAATAAAAATAAGAATCAGAGGCCGGGCGCGGTGGCTCAAGCCTGTAATCCCAGCACTGTGGGAGGCTGAGACGGGCAGATCACGAGGTCAGGAGATCGAGACCATCCTGGCTAACACGGTGAAACCCCGTCTCTACTAAAAAAATACAAAAAATTAGCCAGGCATGGTGGCGGACGCCTGTAGTCCCAGCTACTCCGGAGGCTGCGGCGGGAGAATGGCGTGAACCCAGGAGGCGGAGCTTGCAGTGAGCTGAGATCCGGCCACTGCACTCCAGCCTGGGCAACAGAGCGAGACACCGTCTCAAAAAAAAAAAAAAAAAAAAAAAAAAAAAGAATCAGAATCAATGAAAGAGAAAAAATTAGAAAAAATAAATATTTCATTTACTACAATATATCGAGGCCTATTAAAATGCCATAATAATGAAGTCAGAAGTATCAGCATAATAGACATACAGACCAAAGGAACAGAATCAGAGTCAAATATATTTGAACATCAGATTTATGATAAAAATGACACTACAGTGTGGTAGGGAAAAGACGGTCTTTTTAGTAAATGGTGCTAGGTCTACCAGAAATCCAGAAAGAAAATCTGGCCCATACTTCACACTAAAATAAATCCCACAGAGATCATAGATCTAAATATGAAAGGTAAGGTAAGCAATGATTTCTCAAAATAGGACACAAAAAAGCTCATACCAGAAAGGAAAAAAATTATAAATTAGACTACATTAAAATTAAGGACTTCTGTTCACTGGAATCTCAGTGTCTGGAACAGGGGGGTCTGGCATGAAGTAGACACTAATAAATATTTTAACAGACGTTAAAAAAAAAAGGAGAGAAAGAGAGAGGAGATACTAGAAGAGAATAAAAGGCAAGACAAGAGTAGGAGAAGATAGTTCAATACATAAATCTGACAAAGGACTTTCATGTAAAATATATTAGGAACTCTTACAGATCAATAAGAAAATACTGGAAATGCTTGGTCATAGAGTGTGCATATATGCAGCTGTACTAGATAATGCCTGCCATTTTTCTAAAGTAAATCTATCGATTTCTATTTCTACAAAGTATGAAATATTCAGTTCTTGTACTAGTTGCCAGGACACGCTATTATCAGTTTCTTGGTCTCTTTTGTTTTTAATCATCTGGGTCAGTGCTATCTTATTTGGTTTTAATTTATATTTTTCTGATTAGAAAAATTTTCTTTGAATTAAAAGTGAGAAAAATACCGAGCCTTCAGATAATATAACTATACAAACCATAAACATGTTTCAAAATTTTTCCATTTAGTATATTCATACTATAATTTCAAAAATGTTGTAGATATTTGCAAAATAATGGTCATAAAAGCCAAAAATGGAGAAATACCAGAAAAATTTAACAATAACAAAAATGATTGATAGCTGCTAGGATAGGATCCAAAACTAAACTTGTGTAAAAAACACATCTAGAAAAATGTATTTACTGGTATAATTTCCAGTAAATTTCATTTCTAGTACATTAAATCTCATCATCATGGGGCTATTCTGTCATGAAAAAACATTTGAAATTCACTTTTGACAAATTTACGCAAAAACAACTCCTGGCCAGGTGCAGTGGCTCACACCTGTAATCCCAACACTTTGGGAGGCTGAGGCAGGAGGATCACTTGAGGTCATGAGTTCAAGACCAGCCTAGGCAACATGATACCCTGTATCTATTAAAAATACAAAAATTAGCCAGGTGTGGCGGTATGTGCCTGTAATCCCAGCTACTTGGGAGGCTGAGGCAGGAGAATCGCTTGAACCTGGGAGATGGAGGTTTGCAGTGAGCCAAGATCATGCCACTGCACTCCCACCTGGGTGACAAAGCAAGACTCCGTCTCAAAAAAATCCCACAAAAAAACAAAAAACACCAACTCCTCGCCCCTTTTAGCTTGACTGGAAAGTATTACATATGCATTTTGGAAACTTTATTATTATTATTATTATTTTTTGAGACAGTCTCGCTCTGTTGCCCAGGTTGGAGTACAGTGGCGTGATCTTGGCTCACTGCAACCTCCGCCTCCTGGGTTCAAGTGATTCTCTTGCCTCAGCCTCCCGAGTAGCTGGAATTACAGGTGCATGCCACCATGGCTGGCTAATTTTTGCATTTTGTAGTAGAGATGGGGTTTTGCCATTGTTGGCCAGGCTGGTATCGAACTCCTGACCTCAAGTGATCCAACCACCTGGGATTCTCAAAGTGCTGGGATTACAGGTGTGAGCTACTACTGTGCCAGGCCGGAAACTTTGGAAACTTTAGAGTGTTGTAAAAAATAAAATAAAAATCCCTATAATTTGGTTATTCGGAGATAAAACTTAGATATTTGTAAAATTTCTTCCTAGTCTTTTTCCTATGTGCATACATATAGACATTCTAACATATATGAAATAATTCTGCTTCCATGGCTCCATGGCAAGTTTATTTTCATTTACTGTATCATGAATATCTTCCTATGTTATTAAAAATTCTAAGGTATTTAAATATCTGTAATATATTCCATATATGCACACAGCATAATTTAGTCAGCAATTTCTTCATAAGAGGATGTTAGGATATTTACAAGAAAATAATTCTGTGATCATCAATAGCACTATTTTTCACAGTGAATTTTAAGCATAATTCCTTCACAATTCTTTACCTGGTTATTACAATTACCAATAATGAGTGCATCAGCCAGAGACAACTGTCCCACAATCATGCCCTGTTCCAGCAATGGGGCTCCTGTTTCAGCAAGGCGATTTGATGTGATAACGATGGTATTATCATCATTTAATACCATTACAGGGTCCGCCTAAAGAAAAAAGCAGTAAGAATGGCCAAGACTAAATATCAATATAGTAAGTGATTCCTTCTTCTTGACATATAGACACAATAAAAACATAAACTACATGGTCATTATTTATCAATAATTATGATTTTTCTTATCAAAAACTGACCTCAATGAAAGCTGCTACTTCTTGAAGCACCAAGTTCCATTCCACTTGATCTTCAGTATTAAATCGGTGAGTATAATCTTCAATTTCATCTGACAATTCCTGATTTTAAAAATATTACAAAAAAGGTTATTAAAAAACCCATAAAAATACACAGCCATATAGAACCATATTCCTGACAGAAATCGACATACTTACAAAATTTGATTATTATCAATACACAGTCCTGATTATAACCAAAAACAAAGATGAAAACTAAACAAATTTTCTTTGAAAGTCACAAACTTCATAATAATACCCATCAAATAAAGTCTTTACAGAGATCTATTTTCTATCAGTACTACATCAGCAATGAATTCATTAATGAAAAAATCAGAAAAGAGAAATGCAAAAATTTTAACATTAAAAAAAAATGAGGCTGGATACAGTGTCTCACACCTGTAATCCCAGCCCTTTGGGAGGTCGAGGTGGGAGGACCATTTGAGACCAGGATTTCCAGACCAGCCTAGGCAACATAGTGAGATCCTACCACTACAAAAAATTATATATTTCTAAAAATACTTCCTGACTTTATTTGGATTTATATTATACAGTTTTTGGAAATATTTTTAATGATAACTGGGTATAAAGGAAGGTAGAAAAGAAGTATGGAGAGCTACTTCTGGTGGCCTTGTCAAAACTGGCATGTTGAGCTGGGCACAGTGGCTCACGCCTGTAATCCCAACACTTCGGGAGGCCAAGGCTGGCGGATAGCTTGAACTCATGAGTTTGAGACCAGTCTGGGCAACATGGTGAAACCCTGTCTCTACAAAAAACACAAAAATTAGCTAAGAGTGGTGGCTTGAGCCTATGATTCCAGCTACTCAGGAGACTAAGGTGGGAGGACTGCTTGAGCCCGGGAGGCAGAGGTTGCAGTGAGACAAGATCATGTCACTGTACTCCAGCTGGGTGACAGAGTGAGACCTTGTCTCAAAAAAAAAAAAAAAAAAAAACCCACAAAACCCAAAAAACCAATTGGCACATTATATTTGATACAAAATTAAGTATGCCATTGAAACTACTGAGTACAGAGTGCAACCAGAATTTCATATGCAATGATTACAGGTATTAAGTGGATCTGAAGAGAGTTAACTGTTTATCACCTGAGTTAACGAAGGAGAGACTTCATGCACCGTAAAGTGGTGGGAAAATGAAAATCATTCCCAATACCTTTGTAAAGCATTATGTACTTTTTCTTGACATAATATTTCAATTATTTTCCCTTAAAGTAAGTCTTTTGTTTGTTTGCATTTCCAGCCATCCATTGATGGGCTTTGAAATGTAAAACATGCAGAAAGGACAAAAGCAAGGAATCAAGATAATTATCTCAGATTAGTGTATTTGGAACATGAGAAGATTTGGAAAATTTTTATCATTACCCTTGTCAGAAGTTACTATACTTTGAATGTTGTAATTATTTTGATATATCAAAATTATTTTAACCTAAAATCTGTTTTTTAAAAAAAAGATCATCCATATACAATTAGAGATTAGAATTTGAACTATTTTAAAGTACATTTACCTTTACCAGATCCTTTACAACATCCATTTTGTTGAGAAGAAGACAAACTACTATAAATCTTGCATAATATCGTAACTTCTTAACTACTAATTCAGGTCTATGGAAGATAAATGAAAAATTACTTATTAGATTAAAAAAGAATGCTTTTTGATTTTTTAAATTTTCCAATGGCTTTTAAAACTCTTTCCATCCTTTTTTGCACAATTATAAACATTTCCACATATAACCCATATAGTCTTTTTAACATATTTCTTACTGATTTATTGTTTACTCATATATTCATTCATTCAACAAGTATTGAGAACTTAGGTGCATCAGGTACTACGTTAATTGCTAAAAGTACAATTGTAAAAAACTAGAGATATTCCCTTCTTCAAAGATCTTACAGACAGAAAAGAACTTAAAATATACAGGAGAGAGATAAATGCTTAAAACACAATGGAATAATATAATGATAGGAGAAATATAGAATGCTATTTGTGCCCACAGGACTAGATCGCAGGTGAAAAAAGGCTTCCTAAAGAAAGTAATTAATATTTAAGTTAAGAATACAAGGAAGCGTGGAGGACTACAGGCAGGAAAATATGAGGTGAAAAGGATTCCAGGAAGAACATTCTTTGTCTTAAAATCTCATTTTTCTGCCATTAGTATAAGCCAGCCAGCTTTTTCATGCTTATTGTTTGTATATCTTTTTTCATTCTTCTTTCAATTATCTGTGTCTTTTAATTTAAATTCACATGTTTTGTGGGCAATATATACTTAGGTCCTGATTATCTGTCCACTTTGACTATCTCTGTGCCTTTTACTTGATGTATTTAGACCGATTACATTTAACGTCATTATTGCTTTGGCTAGGTTTATATCTACCACTTTGCTGTTTGTTTCCTATTTGCTCCTTCTCTTGCTGTGTTCCTCTGTTGTTCCTGTTTTGCTTTCTCTTTGGTTAATCAAATATTTTTTAGTGTTCCATTTTATATCATCTACTGGCTTCCTAGTTATACTACTTCTTTGTTATTGTTCTTTAAGTGATTGCTAGGAGTAACAATATGGATCCTTTAACTTATCAAATGCCCCTTACAATATATTTAATCTGTTCACACATAACACTTTACACTTACCAATTATCAGTTCAAACCTGACATTTCCTCCTGCTTTCCATATCCTACATCACAAATATGATAGCCTTACAACAGTATATTTTTTGTATATGTTCAACATTTTCCATAATAAAATTTTTAAAAAATTCTTTTGACCCATGAGTTACTTAGAAATGTGTCTACTGATTGACAAACTTTTGTTGTTGTTGTTGTTTAAGAGATGGAGTCTTGCTATGTTGCTCAGACTGGACTTGAACTCCTGGGTTCAAGGAATCCTCTTGCCTCAGCCTTCTAAGTAGCTGGGCTGCACATGCAGCTATTGATTTTTTAAAATTATGTTTTATTTTTGTTTTTAATGAAATCGTACCATGGTTAGACCACATACACTTTATTGAACCTTGCATTAAACTTGTGTTGTGGCAAGTATCAGTTAATTTCACAAATTTTCATATGTTTGAAAATAACATATATACAGTTACTGTTGCACACAATTTTAGGTACACTGGGACAAACTTAATTGTTACTCAAATCTTGTAATTCTTGTCTTCTTGATATATGAATTATTAAATATATCAAAAATTCCCATGTATATTAAATCACTTATTAATTTCCCCACTTTAAAAAAACACTTTGCTTTATTATAATACTATGTTATTAGGTAAATATAAGTTTATGATTTTTATATTTTCCTGAATTGTTGGTTTCATAATTACAGAGTAAACCTCTATTCTCAATAATACTTTCTTCCTTTAAATATACACACAGTATACACATAAGAAATGCATATACACGTACACGTTTCTTCCCCTTAGTAGCTGTCTCATTATCTTTCTCTGTCTACTTTCCATCTTTAAAGGATTTATTTATTCATTTATTTAAAAGAGATAGAGCCTTGCCCTTTTTCCCAGGCTGAAGTGCAGTGGCACCATCATAAACTACTGCAGCCTGAAACTCCTGGGCTCAAGCAATCCTCTCACCTCAGCCTCCTGAGTAACTAGGATTACAGGCATGTGCCACCACGCCTGGCTAATTTTTTTATTTTTATTTTTTTGTAGAAACTGGGTCTTGCTATGTTTTCCAGGCTGGTCTTGAACTCCTGGCCTCAAGCGATCCTCCCATCTTAGTCACCCAAAGTGTTGGGAAAACAGGTGTGAGCCACCACTCTTGGCCTTGAAGAATCTCTTAACAACAGTATATTACTGGGTTTTTCTAAGAGGCATACTGATAATCTCTGTCTTTTAACCAGGAAGTCTAGATCACTTTTACTTACTTTGATTTGGATTTGTTTCTATTTTATTATTTTGCGCTACTTATACTTTTTGGAGTTTATTTTCCTTCCTGCCTTTCATTGTCATGATCATTTTGTTACTCACTTTTCCCTCTACCTCTTCTGAAGTTATACATTCTAATTATAGTTTCCTTAAAATATCAACAAGTAAACTTTACTCTATGTTTCTTCTGAACAATAATTGGATCTTATTAGAATGGTTTAATTATCCCCTTTCTTCTTTCATATTATTGTTATCCAGATTTGGCTCCATTTTATTTTAATAATGTCCATCAGCCATTGTTATGATGATTACTGCCCCATCAAATCGATGTTTTGGAATACAAGGGGATAATTTTTTCTCACCAATCCTTCTTGTATATCATACCTTCCCCTTCTAGTTTCAATTTTCTTCTTCCTTGCTCTTTTATGTCACCCAAACCAATCGCCCCAGCCTCCAAGGTCACCACAGCAATGGGAAAATGAACTAGGGACCTTCCTTACTCTCTTGACGGCTAGGTTTTCCATTTAAAAGGATGATTGTCCTATTTTATCCAGCATTTCTAAGTGTTTAGTATTTCAGGTTATCTAGCCTATCACATTGTCAAAAGTGGAATTCAAAACAAAGAAAATTAGTAGAGGGATGATGTCAATTCAAACTTGAAATTTGAATGACTTAATTCTGTTACTTTTTTTTTTTATTAAAAAATAGGTTCTATGAATCTATATAATGGATTATACAACCAGCAAACTTTCTACAAAGGGCCAGATGGTAAATATTTTAAGCTTTGCAGGCCACATTTGGTGCCTGTAGCATATTCATCTTTTCCCTTTTTACAACCCTTTGAAAATGTAAAAAAAAAAAATTCTAAACTGCCACACAGTACAAAAACAGGCCACGGGCCCAATTTGGCAAGCAAACAGGCCATAGTTAGCTGATCCTTATATTCAATAAGCATACAGAAGTGGGTGGGTGCTTTCTATTTCGGAAGCCACTGTGATGAACTGCAGCAAAGCACAGATGAAATGCGTCAGTGCTGTCCACTCATACATGACAGGCCACCTCAATCAAGCCCGATAACCTGAACCACAACCCCTAGCCTACCAACTAACTCCATATCAAACTGCAGAAAAAAGAATGTGACTCACTGGAAGGGTCCACATCAAGCCCTCTTTATCATCAGCACCATTACGAAGTGCCAAAGTCTTCAATTTTTTTTTTTTTTTTTGAGACGGAGTCTTGCTCTGTGCCCCAGGCTGGAGCCGAGTAGCGATCTCGGCTCACTGCAAGCTCCGCCCCCCCCGGGTTCACGCCATTCTCCTGCCTCAGCCTCCTGAGTAGCTGGGACTACAGGCGCCCGCCACCGCGCCCGGCTAATTTTTTGTATTTTTTTTAGTAGAGACGGGGTTTCACTGTGGTCTCGATCTCCTGACCTTGTGATCCGCCCGCCTCGGCCTCCCAAAGCTCCTTATATTCTTTAAAATTATTTTTCTTAAAATAATAACAAGCAAACTTTACTTACTCTATGTTTCTTCGGAACAATAAATGACATGTTGACATGTTGTCAACATCAACATAAGTGGTGACAGTATTAAGTTTTTTCCAGTGGGAAATATGAATGTAAAATTGAAGGCTTTTTATGAAGCTTTTTTTTTTTTGAGATGGAGTCTCACTCTGTCACCCAGGCCGAAGTGCAGTGGCGCCATCTTGGCTCACTGCAACCTCCGCCTCCCGGGTTCAAGCGATTCTTGTGCCTCAGCCTCCCGAGTACCTGGGACAACAGGTGCGTGCCACCACGCCTGGCTAATTTTTTGTATTTTTAGTAGAGAGGGGGTTTCACCATGTTAGCCAGGATGGTCTCGATCTCCTAACCTCATAATCCACCTGCCTTGGCCTCCCAAAGTGCTGGTATTATAGGTGTGAGCCACTGCACTCGGCCTTTTTTTTAAGCTCTTATCAAACTTCTGGACTCCAGAATTCCAGCCTTGTCCAACCTGCTAGGCTCACTACTTACAAGACCCTGACTCTTTAACTACATATTTGCCTAGGAAACTCTGTTCTTCCAGGTGGCTCACTGTAACATCTCCCACAACCTCCTGGGTATTCAGAATCTTCACCTTCTCCATATCCAACCAGGTTCAGCTTTGGCCATTTACAACAGAATTGGGGTGTGCAGCTCCTAGGAGGAGTGGCTGTATGGTAATATCTCCTCTCCTAAGTACGATGGACCCATAGAACGAGATGTTCTGGGAGTGGTCTATGCTCAGTGACAGACCCTAACCTTGAGATTGCTGGAACAAACTACTTACTCCTCCTGGTCGCAACATAATCCTTAGCTGCTGAGACAGTGCAGAGAGAACTTGTTCCTTTTGAGGAGTGAAGATTTTTGCCTTTTAAATGAACTGTGAAATTGTGGAATACTTCCTTACTTGGTTTTCTCTCCTGGCTCTTGATTTTAGCAGCTGTTGCCGATTGCAATCTTGACTGGCACTCTTACCCTGTGTGAACTAAGAAACAACCTACCAACTGAACAAACACCCTCCTAACCACACACAGCAAGGCCAGGGATTTGCACACCAGATTGTCCTTTGATTCTAATTTACTGGCACAAAGCAAGAGTTTTTGTCATCCCGATTCCAAATAATCCTACTTCTAAATAATATGCCCTGATCTAGGAAACTGCACAGGAAAACAATTCAAATTGGATGTTTGTTATTAAGGCACAAAATTATGGCAAGAAATCAAACTGTTGGATATTAAGATTAAAGCCAATTTCCCTTTTGTCAAATTAGAAAATGCAGAAAAGTAAATTATACAAGGTGTTTTGCTATTACTTAAAATAGTTCTCTGCTTATATGTATTTTTAACGCTGATAAAATGTTACACAGCTCTTTTGCATTTTTTAAGATATAATTTATCTCACCAAGAATTAAGACAAATAGCATAGCAATAATTTTTTTAAAATTAGGATTGGAGGAAATATATCTGTATTGAAAATATGTAAAGCAAACTATAGGAAAACCTAAGGGAAAAGTAATTGATGGAACTTCTGATGTAAGGGGATGACAAAAAGATATGAAAAATGTACACTCCAGCATCTGCACCCCTTACATGTGCCATGCAAACGCCCCTAGACAAGTCTGAACAAGACATGCAAGGAAATTAAAGAGATTTACAAGAGTGGGGCTTTCCCCAAAATGTCACTGTTTAGTTGGAAAGCTTACAACAGTTAACCACAAAGTGTTCTCGAGAAAAACATGTCAAAACTGTTTTCTTCTATTGCTAAGAGAATATAATCTTTTCACCATATAAAAACTGTGAGTTCTGTTGCTGGGGTAGAGAGAATATTCAGACCTTCTGTGCCTGAACTTTCTCATCCAACAATTCCCAGAATGCTAGCAAGAAAGATTCTCCAGAAGATCTCTGACTTCTTCCACAATTTCATACTCATCTGGAATTAACAAAATCAAAATCCAGGCTGGGTATGGTGGCTCATGCCTGTAATCCCAGCACTTTGCAAGGCTAAGGTGGGTGGATCACGTGAGGTCAAGAGTTCGAGACCAGCCTGGCCAATGCGATGAAACCCCATCTCTAGTAAAAAATACAAAAAAATTAGCTGGGGGTGGTGGCACAAGCCTGTAATCCCAGCTACTTGGGATGCTGAGGCAGGATAATTGCTTGAACCCAGGAGGTGGAAATGGAGGTTGCAGTGAGTTGAGATCGCACCACTGTACTCCAGCCTGGGTGACACAGCGAGACTCCATCTCAAAAAAAAAAAGAGAGACAGAGAAAATTCAAACAATGTTAGCAGGCTATTCCCTGGTCCTACATGACAGTTGTCACCAGGCTTTTGAAGAGACATGAATTAAGATTACACAGGCTAAAGAATAAATGTTATTAGCTAAGCCTTGTTTTGGAGTCATTTCTTTTGTATTAAATCTGTGTGAAGTCAATCCCTTGTACAACAATAACCCAACCCTCTTTTGGTATTGTGACATCTGTTACAACATCTTTGATGTTTATTGCTTAGGTAACATATACCTCTCTATGCTTTTGAAGGTCTACTACATAGTAGGCACTCAATAAAGTCTGGTAAATGAGTGCAAGTTATAAACAAATGTAAGCTTTTCCGCACAATTTCCATGCAGACTAAAGACTGAGTGTTTTATCCTCATCTTTCTAAAAACATAGCAGATACATACCTGTCTTCTTTATTGACTTGAGAATAATATGATCTCTGTCTGATTGCAGAATAGAAGGAAAAAGCCTCATTCAGATAGCTGGTTTCAGATGTGCGTAAGCTATGAGAAAAAATACATTTTTAAATATGACAGTGTCAGAGACTCTTCACCACAGTAAATACTTGTTCTATATAGTGCTGTATTCCTCTATCTCGTGGGGTGAGGGGGTGGGAATGACTGTCCTAAATTTGAATCGGCAAGGCAATATCACCCTTAAAATGCATAACAAATAATAATTAAAATTTTTGAAAAACCTCCTCGCTGCATCCAAGCCTTTTTTGATGCCAACCCATATTACACATTACCCTCCTTCTCTGAAGTGACTCAAACAGCATTCCATCCAGTGAAATCCTTATCTCCCAGGACTAGGCCACTTCCTCAAATCCATACAGTCCTTTGGCCCATGTCTTTAATTTTTTTCCTCACAGAACTGAGGAATGCACTAATCCATATTAATCTTCAGGGGATGTTAATGAATTATGTTTTACAAGGGACTTTTTAAGAAAATATTTCTACCCGAGAAAACACATTTCTAGTTTTACAAGGGACTTTTTAAGAAAATATTCTACCCAAAAGAGTGATTTTAATGGTGGGAATTTGGAATGATATGCCAAAATGTAGGAAATGGAAGAAGTTTTATTGTCTTTTTTTTTTTTAATTTTTTATTTTTTGAGACAGTTTCACTCTTGTTGCCCAGGCTGGAGTGCCAATGGCATGATCTCGGCTCACTGCAACCTCTGCCTCCCAGGTTCAAGCAATTCTCCTGCCTCAGCCTCCTGTGCAGCTGGGATTACAGGCATCCGCCACCACGCCTGGCTAATTTTGTCTTTTTAGTAGAGATGGGGTTTCACTAGGCTGGTCTCAAACTCCTGACCTCAGGTGAGCCACCTGCCTTGGCCTCCCAAAGTGCTAGGATTACAGGCATGAGCCACCACACCCAGCCATTTTATTGCCTTTTAGATTACAAATGGTCCAAGCCTTTTTTATTGTATACCTGATCATCACTTTGGGATAATGAGATTTAGATTCCTAAAAGGATCCTTCTTGTTTTCTGAGCTCAGAGATGGGACTATACAGATGTTAGTGCTCTAAGGATATAATAAAAAATATCTTTCAAACATATCCTGCAAATATGAGTTTTTTTAAGTATCCTTCTGAAAATCATTCATTCATACATACAAGTTACAATATAATGCTACACATTATTAAGACAAGTGAAGCTGTAAGAACAATAAATCCTTTAGTATTAATCATTTATCTAAAACCAAGATCAAATTTTTAAGTTATAAATGAGTCTGACCAAATGAAGTGTTTGGGAGGCAAGCCTTTAAAACAAATAGTACTTTGACTATGGAAGGTTATTGCACAACATTGTCTTGATCAATCTGGCCCGAACTACTAGGGTTTCATTTGTATCTCACAATTTTCATGCCTAGCAATGAGTATACTATGTATACTTCTGCATGCTGTGTTTTAATCAGACAACACTTGACTCTTTCCATGTGTAATTTACTTACTAATAATGATAGTATAGCTGCCCAATCTTGGAAGCAATTTCTCCTATTTGCCAGCGCTTCAAGCCATACCGATTATCCAAGACTTGTCTGTTTTATATAGGATACAAGAAAATAGAAATAAGAGTCTATAAATTCCAAAACTAATCAAATCTGTAAATTCAATAGGATAAAATACCATCCAATTCAGCAAAGCTAATGAATTTTTCATTAGATTTCAACATAGTCATTCCATTAAATTTAAAGAGCATTTATTAAATGTCTATTTATAAGTTGAAATATAAAAAGAAACTACTTTGGCCAATAAACATGTATTTTAGAATGAAACCATAAATCATCCTACCTATGCTCCAGTTGATCTGAACCATTCCACATATAATATTGTCTTTAAAAATCAGACAAGAATGTTACTTTTTTTTTTTTTTTTTGAGACAAAGTGTGGCTCTGTTGCCCAGGCTGGCGTGCAGTGGCATGATCTGGGCTCACTGCAACCTCCGCCTCTCGGGTTCAAGTGATTCTGCTGCCTCAGTCTCCCGAGTAGCTGCGATTAGAGGCGTGCACCACCATGCCCAGCTAATTTTTGTATTTTTAGTCATGTTAGCCAGGCTGGTCTTGAACTCCTGACCCTCAAGTTATCCACCCACCTCAGCCTCCTAAAGTGCTGGGATTACAGGCATGAGCCACTGCACCCAGCCTTATTTTATTATTTATTTTTATTTATTTATTTATTTATTTATTTATTTATTTGAGACAGGGTCTCTCTCTGTTGCACAAGGTGGAGTGCAGTGACACAATCTCAGCTCACTGCAACCTCCCCCTTCAGGGTTCAAGTGATTTTCGTGCCACAGCCTCCTGAGTAGCTGGGATTACAGCTGCACACCACCACACCTGGCTAATTTTTGCAGAGATAGGGTTTAGCCATGCTGCCCAGGCTGGTCTCAAACTCCTGAGCTCAAGCAATCCTCCCACCTTGGCCTCCCAAAATGCTGGGTTTACAGGCATGAGCCACCATGCCTGGCCATACATTTTAAAATCTTAAATAAATAGGAAAGAAATAAATTTGTTTTCATTTGGGTTATAAAGATGAAATATGTTATTTTAAAAGCACCAAGATTTACCTTTGCTTTGGTGAAAAAAAAGAAAAAGCACCAAGATAAAAAGCACTGAAGTAGTGAAGATAAAAACTGTGAGTAATACAAAACAGGCCTTTGCTCTCCTTTAACTATGAAATTCATTTACCGATGCTGCTGCTGGAACTTCCAGAGTTTGGTGTAAACATCAAAAGTTCTTCCAAAATAGGACTGCCACTGCTTCTGTCCATATTGTGGCAAATCTCTGTAATAGTAAATGAGTATATATTAATATTAAACTTCTTATGCTATTTGGAAATTAAGTCTTGTGATGGTACAAACCAGATAGATGTAGAATGCTTGCATTCAGGCTTTCTTTTTTTAAAAAAAGTTACACTTTTTGGAGCAGAAATAATTCTATAATTAGGGTCCAGGACATGCTCTTTTCCTATTCTCCTCCCTACTTCTGACAGGTTGTTCTTAGTGTTCTTTGCAGATGCCTCTCCCATGAGGTTTCTGGTACTCTCTTCCCTTTTCCTGGGTGATCTTATTCACACTCACTTATATACTGACACCTTCCAAATGTTTATCTTCAGCTAAGAACTCAGCTGAATGTTTGAAAAACACTGCTTTAGAAAATATACCTAGAAATGGACATGTAGATGGTATTACTGTTCTACACTATTCTACCCTCTCCCTATAAGATAAATATACAACCCTGTCCTTGAATCTGGTGACTTATAGCACAGTCTTTTTTTTTTTTTTTTTTTTTTGAGACGGAGTCTCGCTGTGTCACCCAGCCTGGAGTGCAGTGGCGCGATCTTCTCGGCTCACTGCAAGCTCCGCCTCCCGGGTTCACGCCATTCTCCTGCCTCAGCCTCCCAAGTAGCTGGGACTACAGGCGCCCGCCACCTCGCCCAGCTAGTTTTTCGTATTTTTTAGTAGAGACGGGGTTTCACGGTGTTAGCCAGGATGATTTCGATCTCCTGACCTCATGATCCGCCCGTCTCGGCCTCCCAAAGTGCTGGGATTACAGGCTTGAGCCACCGTGCCCAGCCTATAGCACAGTCTTTGAGAGGCAAATACTCCCTACCATACAAACATTGGGCCTGGCCATATTAACTTACTTTGGCTAATGAAATATAATTGTAAGTTATTTATATCATATCTCACGAGAAGATGAAGAGCACTGAGTGTTTCGGCATTTTCAATTTTCCCTCTGACCTAAGACAAAGACAGGGCTGTTCCTCAGTCTGGAACACTAAGACACATTTAACAGAGCCCCAAAACCACAGACAACTTGTAGCTAACATGGGAGCTAGAAATATCTCTCTACTGTAGGAAGGCACTACATACAATGTGAGGGTTGTTACAGCAGCCTTACTTAGGAAAAGCTAGTCCAGAAACTGTTAACAGGAGTAGGTTATCGCCATAACAAACATGTAACATACGTGACACCTGCAACTGCGACTGAGTAGCAAGTAACTGTTACTGAAGGCTGGAAACAATGATGACCTATCTAATGCAATGGTAACACTGCATTTGCCTGAGAAAACTGAGAAAGCAGATAATATGATTAATGAACTTGCTGATTTATACACAGAGGTTGGGAAACAGTATGTTGCTAGTCCTGGATGCTATTGGCTACACTTAAAATACTGGGAGAAAAAGATGGACTCAGAAAAGAATTAGCTGCAAGCGGAGTTGAAAAGAAAAAGAAAATTCAGAAATTCAAGAACTTACAAGACTGAACGATACAACAATTACTAATGCATAACTGTAAAAGATATAATTGAGAAATGCCACCCATAAATGCCAATTACAATTCAGCCTCATTTTCAAGGGCAAAACTTCTTCATTAAAGTCGGTAAACAGATAGAAGATGGCCCCAAGTACCTTTCTTCAGTGGGACAAAATAGATTCGGGAAAGGTATTTAAGAATTTGGCTGTCTTGTAGAAACATGATAAACTCAAGGTATCTCTAATAAAGTCTAGAAGACAGACGTGTCTCAAAGAATTTAGGGTATGGCTATTGGTACATGGAGCTAACTTGAATCAAATTATAAAGAGTCAACTACATTTCACAAGATTTGTACTATTGAAGTTAATTTTTTTTTAAAAAAAAAAAGGAGCAACACATTCATTGAATTTAGTGGTAAGCGAATAAATCTAGAGATCAATTTGGGGAATTTGTATTTTTTCTAATTTTGTCAATAGCATTTCTTTCCATTTATGGTACAAACATTGTCATTAAATACATTTTTAACTCTTTCCATAAAGGTCCTATATTTCCTGGTTCATATTACCGTAAGGTCTCAAATTTTCATTGTTTTTGTGAAAGGTATCGATTTTTAAAGTTAAATCTTTTAATTTTTTTATGATGGAAAATTTCAAACATACACAAAAGTAGAGAGAACAGTACAATGACCCCTAGGTACCATCAGCAGATTCACAGATGAACAATTTAGAGCCAGTCTCTTCTATTTAGGGTTACCAGGTAAAATACATGTTTTTCTTTCTGGGACCCCTACCCCTTTCTCTGAGTTTTTCTGTCTACCTTTGTTGTGCTAATTCAACTCTGTCTAAATCAGTACCCCTATGACCACCACTAGCACTACTTTCAATTAAGAAAAGAAGTACAGGCTGTATTTATATTGATCCCTATAACTAAAACATCTACAGAAATATTTAAAACAGAGAAAACACTCAAATGTTGAGTAGTAAAATGAATTTTATTTTATTTTATTTTATTTATTTATTTATTTTTTTAGACGGAGTCTCTATCTGTCACTAGGCTGGAGTGCAGTGGCATGATCTCAGCTCACTGCAACCTCCACTTCCTGGGTTCAAGTGATTCTCCTGCCACAGCCTTCTGCGTAGCTAGGACTACAAGCACATGCCACCATGCACGGCTAATTTTTGTATTTTTAGTAGAGACAGGGTTTCGCCATGTTGGTCAGGCTGGTCTTGAACTCCTGACCTTAGGTGATCCACCTGCCTCGGCCTCCTAAAGTGCTGGGATTACAGGCATGAGCCGCCATGCCCAGCCTCTGGGTAGCTTTCCTTTTGCACCATCGGGATATCTTGCTATTGGTGTCACCTACCTTGCTGTTAGGCAAGGTGTATTGTGAAGACACTCAATGGAAGAAGAAAACCTGATTACTAATATTATGCTGTTTTTGTTTGTTTGTTTTTTGAGATGGAGTCTCACTCTGTTGCGCAGGCTGGAGTGCAGTGGTGCTATCTCAGCTCACTGCAACCTCCGCCTCCTGGGTTCAAGCAATTCTCCTACCTCAGCCTCCAAAGTAGCTGGGATTACAGGTGCCTGTCACCATGCCCGGTTAATTTTTGTATTTTTTAAGTAGAGAAGGGGTTTCACCATGTTGGCCAGGCTGGTCTTGAACTCCTGACCTCAGGTGATCCACCCACCTTGGCCTCCCAAAGTATTGGGATTACAGGTTATGAGCCACTGCGCCCAGTCTACTAATATTCTATCAAGTGCTAAGAATTATGAAGGCCATATAAAGTAATGTGAAAAGTGATCTATTCAATTAATAGGATCATTGGTTTAATAGACAGAAAATATGATCACATATGTAGAAAAAACTGCAAATAAATACTAAATTACATGACACTGAATAAAAGTAATAAGGAGTCTAGAAAACTGACAATTATAAGTTAATAACACTTTGTAGCACAAGTAGGAAAATAGCCTGAATTAAATAAATGATGTATTATGGAACTAGTAGAAAATAAGGCATAACAACAACAAAGAAAATAAGGCATAACAGGTAGGCTGGAGTCAGTTTATACAGCTCAAGAGCATCACGTTTTTCTGGTCCTTTTATGTAGGTTTATTTCCCACATTTAAAAAGTAAAGATAATAACTGCTAATGGGTACAGGGTTCTTTTGGGGATAGTGAATGTTCTAAAATTGACTGTAGTGACTAAACTGTGTTCTAAAATTGACTGCACATAACCTGTGAGGATACTAAAAACCACTGAGTTGTATACTTCCTAAAGGTAACTTATAAGATATTTGAATACCCCAATAAAGATGTTCTTTTTAAAAAGAGTAATATAATTAAAAAAGCAATACATGATGGACTGAGCATGTAATTTTATCTTCTCTCTCGAGGCTCCATACAGAAATAAAGAGAGGGAGGCAATCAGTAGATGAGAGATTTCAAGAAACTTCTGAAAGAACAACACTTGATGAAGAAATATCATTATTAGATGAAGAAATATCAATATTATTACTTCCCACTAATCAAAATCCTGGTGGGAAAAAGATGACCCACCAAGTGGGTCACTGGGAAGAGTTTAACAAAGAGGCTACAAAGATGTGAACAGAGTCAAGGGAAACCAACAAGGAACACTTGAAGGACCTGTGGCTAAGTTACTATCCCTTAGGCCTGGTGCAGCAGGGGGAACGGGCAGTTCCCAAAACTTAAGGGAGGGAGCTGGCGAAATCCACATCTGTGCTCACTCTACTCCTGCCCTCCAACTTCCTGCTGACCCTTTCCATTGGTGGAGCCCAACTGGAAGACAGAGGGCAAAAGTATCAGCTGGAGCAGCCTACAAAGGTTAGTCTCCCAGGGTAGGAGAAGAAGCAAAAAAGTAGACCTGGAAGGGCAAACTGCAAATGTCCAGCCTAGTGCCTTCCATATAAAAGAGTGAAGAAAGCTGGAACCTGGAAAACATGAGAAAGGAACCACATGTGAAAGGACTCAACCCAGAGAGTTTACAAAAGAAAAACAGGGCAGGGTACAGCAGCTCCTGTCTGTAGTCCCAGCACTTTGGGAGGCCTAGGCAGGCAGACAGCTCAAGCCTAGGAGTTCGAGTCCAGGCTGGACAACATGGCAAAACACAGTCTCTACAAAAATAAAAATAAAAAATAAAAAATAAATTAGCCAGGTGTAGTGGCACACACCTGTAGTCCCAGTTACTCAGGAGGCTGAGATGGGAGGATTCATTGAGCCTGAAGATCAAGTCTGCAGTGAGCTGTGATCATGCCACTGTACTCTAGGATGGGCAACATAGCAAGACCTGTCTCAAAACAAACCAACCAACCCCCAAAACAAATAGTGTAAAAAAGAGTGATCCATCTGAATGTGAATGTAAGGATGAATTCATTTATGATATACACTGGAACTACAGAGAAGGGAAGATCATTTCTCAATTCCTGGCTTTGCTATGTACAATATTTACATAGTTATATGTCAAAATGTTGTTTATTATCTGTTTTCAACTTTTAGAATCCATGTATAGATCAAACACAAAATATTTAACTATGATTATAGAATGGTAAATAAATTTTATGTTCCGTGAAATAAAAACATGAAGTTATAACTGACCAAAACTAAGCATGAGAAAAGAAGAGAGGCTGGGTGTGGTGGCTCATGCTCGTAATCCCAGCACTTTGGGAGGCTGAGATGGGAGGACTGCTTGAACCCAGGAGTTCAAGACCAGCCAGGGCAACAAAGTAAGACCCCTCTCTCTAGCAAAAATGAAAAAAAATAGCCAGGTGTGGTGGCATGCACCTGTGGTCCCAGCTACTTGGAGGCTGAGGCAGGAGAATCGTTAGAGTCCAGGAAGTCGGGGCTGCAGTGAGCTGTGATGACACCACTGTGCTCCAGCCTAGGCAACAGAGTGAGACTCTATCAAAGAAAGAAAGAAAGACAAGAAAGAAAAAAAGGAAGGAAGGAAGGAAGGAAGGAAGGAAGGAAGGAAGGAAGGAAGGAAGGAAGGAAGGAAGGAAAGGAAGGAAGGAAGGAAGGAAACAAAGAAAACAAAGAAAAAATAGAAAAGATGATGAAAGTAGTGGGAATGAAAATTTACCTTACAAAATGGAATCAAAGGGACACCATCAATACGGTGTATGGATGGGTTAAAGGACTGGGTTTTGAAGTCAGGCTGGCTTGGTACCACTAATTGTCTACCCAATCTTACACAGAGTAAACTTTATGCCTTAGTTCCTCATTTATAAAATGGGAATAATAATAATAGAGCCTAGACCATCGGTTTGATGACAAGAGTTAGTGAGTTAATACAGGTAAGGAGCTGAGAACAATATACAGCACCTAGTAAAAACACAAAAAAATTAGACAATACTATCATCTATGATTAGCATTTAAAAAGTGTGCTGCCGGTAGCTGACAATATGACTAATAAAATGAATAATGGGCCAGGCACAGTGACTCAAGCCTGCAATCCTAGCACTTTGGGAGGCCAAGTCAGGAGGATCATTTGAGGCCAGGAGTTTGAGACCAGCATGGTCAAAAAAGTGAGATGCTGTCTCTACAAAAAAATTTAAAAATTAGCCAACCAGCAGCCCTCGGGGCTGCTCTGCCTACAGAGTAGCCATTCTTTTCTTTCTTTACTTCTCTAATAAACTTGTTTTTACTTTAAAAAGAAATTAGCCAGGGGCATGCTTGTAGTCCCAGCTACTCTGGGGGCTGAGGGGGGATGACTGCTTCAGCTCAGGAGGTTGAGGCTGCAATGAGCCATCATTGCACCACTGCACTCCAGCCTGGGCAACAAAGGGAGTCCCTGTCTTAAAAATAAATAAATAAAATAAATTGAATAACGGGAAAACCGAGAATAGTGGTAACGTAAATTCAGAGGGTATGGTGGGGATTAGACGGTATGTGTGAATCACTTGAAAGAGGCCTGGCATAAAGTAAGCACTAATAAATGTTAGTTGCTATTAGTATTCTTATTCCTGCTACTATTTCTTTTATTTATTTGTTTGCTTATTATTAGTTTTATTTTTTGAGACGGAGCCTTGCTCTGTCAAGTGCAGTGGCGCTGGAGTGCAGTGGCATGATCTCGGCTCACCGCAAGCTCCGCCTCCCAGGTTCACGTCACTCTCCTGCCTCAGCCTCCCAAGTAGCTGGGACTACAGATGCCCGCCACTGCGCCCAGCTAATTTTTTTGTATTTTCAGTAGAGACGGGGTTTCACTGTGGTTTCGATCTCTTGACCTCGTGATCTGCCCGCCTCCACCTCCCAAAGTGCTGGGATGACAGGCGTGAGCCACCACGCCTGGCCTTCCTGCTACTATTTCTATGGGGCAGGGAAAGGAGTAGCTTTTAGGTAAATGAAATTTTCATTTATTGTGGCAGGATATCAAAGGAGAATGTATAAATTAATAAACCAAGAAAGAGTGATAAAAGTATATTTAAGAAATGAAAGTAAATGCCAGGAAAACTAAAATCAGAAAGAGTCAAAAGTGATTGCCTCTGAACAATGAGGACTCTAGGTGAGAGGGATGTTTCAGACAATACTACTTCATAGTGTAAGCCCTTTTATATTATTTCACCTTGTAAAACTCATGTTTTTAATTATGAGGTTATATTTTAATTCATTTTTTGAATTGGTAATTTATACATATAGTATAAAATTCAAAGAGCACAAAAGGTATGTATAGAGTAAGTCTCCTCCACTTCTATTCCAAATAACCTAGGTCTTCATTCCGAGAAAGTCCTCCTTTATTTACTTACAAGCATATAATTGTGCATGTATGCATATAGATATGTTATTTTGAAAAAGAAGTTTTAAATAAATACATTAAGAAAAAATTAGCCGGGCATGATGGCTCATGCCTGCAATCTCAACACTTGGCGAGGCTAAGGCGGGAAGAGCATTTGAACCCAGAAGTTCAAGACCATATTGGGAAACATGGAGAGACCTTATCTCTTCAAAACATTTTTAAAAAAATTATCCAGGCAGGCCAGGCACACTAATTCATGCCTGAGTAATCCCAGCAGTTTGGGAGGCCGAGGCATGCTGATCACCTGAGGTCAGGAGTTCCAGACCATCCTGGCCAATATGGTGAAACCCTGTCTCTACTAAAAAGACAAAAATTAGCCGGGTGTGGTGGCAGGTGCCCATAATCCCAGCTACTTAGGAGGCTGACACAGGGGAATCGCTTGAACCTGGGAAGCAGAAGTTGCAGTGAGCGAAGACCGCACCACTGCACTCCAGCCCTGGGCAACAAGAGCAAAACTTCTGTCTCATTAAAAAAAAAAAAAACAAAACCACACACATTAGCCAGGCCTGGTAGGACTACATGCCTACGGTCCCAGTTCCTTGGGAGGCTGAAGTGAGAGTATCATTTGAGCCAAGGAGGTCAAGACCAGCCTGGGCAATATAGTAAGACTCTATCCCTACAAAAAAAGAAAAAGGAAAAAAAAGTACAAGATGAAAAAGAACAATCCCATGATCTACCAATTTCCATTTAATATTTTAGTGTATTTCTTGCCAGACTGTTTCCTGGTCATATTTGTCACCTTAAATAAGGAAATTATATTTGTTTCATTGGCTGTCTAAGACTATTAGTGATCTAACTGCCTGAAGGAAAGGGTTTTATAGAAGAATTTCTTGGCCACGTGCAGTGGCTCAAGCCTGTAATACCAGCACATTGGGAGACCGAGGCGGGTGGATCATTTGAGGTCAGGAATTTGAGACCAGCCTGGCCAACATGGTGAAAACCTGTCTCTACTAAAAACACAAAAAATTAGTCGGGTGTGGTGGTGGGCGCCTGTAATCCCAGCTACTTTGGAGGCTGAGGCAGGAGAATTGCTTGAACCTGGGAGGCAGAGGTTGCAGTGAGCCGAGATTGTGCCACTGCACTCCAGCCTGGGCAACAAGAGTGAAACTCCATCTCAGGAGAAAAAAAAAAAAGAATTTCTTGTGCCCATTTTTTGGGGCCATCAAAATAAATAACAGGTCAGTGCAGTGGCTCATGCCTGCAATCTCAGCACTTTGAGGGGCCAAGGCGGGCAGATCACTTGAGCCTGGGCATGCCCAGCCTGGGCAACATGGCAAAACCCTGTCTCTACAAAAAATACACAAATCAGCCAGGCATGGTGGCACAGGCCTGTACTGCTAGCTACTCGTGGAGCTGAGATGGGAGGCTCAATTGAGCCCAGGAGGTCAAAGCTGCAGTAAGCCATGATTGCGCCACTGCAGTCTAACAAGACTCTACCTCAAAAAAAAAGAAAAGGAATAATTTCCTTTTAAAACATCATTGAGAAAGCCACAAAACAAGGCCTATCAGTGTGGCTAGCTCAAGCTGCTACGTTTTGTTAAAATGTTTTTCTTGAGATAAACTGGGTGCAGCGCACATTGGTAGTTCACCAAGCCTGTAATACCATGACATCTAATTTACGATTTCCTTTTGAGCTATTTCTTGGTCAGCAGCTGTGTGTCTCCAAATAATTTTTCCCTCAAACCAGCATGTTTTCTGAATATGTCCTCTTGATCTGCTTACCTAGATGTTTTCCAAATGCTGTAGAATGTTTTTTAAAATTTCATCTTTATTTTTTCTATTGCAACTTTTCTGATTTCTCCATCAAAAATATTGGTACTTCTTTAGTTGTATCATCTTCATTCTCTTGACTTTGTATTTATCATTTTCTCAGGATACTGAGAGATCATCTCCAGTTCTTCCTGAATATCGCTAGCTAAATGTTTTGAAGCATCAGTAGGATTAGTCTGAGGTCACGTCACCCTGAGGCACAGCATCTTGTCTAAGTATCAGTTTTGCTCTATTGTCTTTGATGTGAATTTTAATCCTGATACTGCATTTTTGCTTTCCTGAACATCTTTCTTGCTTTATTTAACCTTAGCCTGTTCTCTCCTTATAGTTTTATGCGCTTTCACAGAAGCCATGATCTGTGGCATTTTATTACCAAAAACAATCTTCTGAAAGTTTATTATACCCGGCCAATTGATCTTTACTCATTGGTTTCATAGCTCTCAGTATGTACATTGTGACAGTGACAATATTTCCTCCCCCTCTTACATTCTGCTTAATTTTTAGAAATAGTAAACTGGGGCCGGGCACGGTGGCTCACACCTGTAATCCCAGCACTTTCGGAGGCCAAGGTGAGCAGATCACGAGGTCAAGAGAGCAGACCATTCTGGCCAACATGGTGAAACCCCATCTCTACTAAAAATACAAAAAAATTAGCTGGGTGTGGTGGCACGCATCTGTAGTCCCAGCTACTTGGGAGGCAGAGGCAGGAGAATCGCTTGAACCCGGGAGGTGGAGGTTGTAGTGAGTCAAGATCACGCCACTGCACTCCAGCCTGGCAACAGAGCTGGACTCCGTCTCAAAAAAAAAAAAAAAAAAGAAAAAGAAAAAGAAAGAAATAGCAATCTGGGTATCTCATAAAGCAGTAATAACGCAGAAGGGCAAGTGCTGATCTCACCACTGGAGACTTTATAGATTAACTTTTGCTGCATAACAAGCCACCTCAAAACTCAAGAAGCTTAAAACAAAGACCATGTAGTCGCTAATCATTCTGTGGGTAGGCAATTACAGCTGAGTTCAGTTGGACAGTTCTGCCAGTCTCAGTCAGATCTCACTCAAGCAACTCAGACAGCTAGTGGTCTGTGGCTTCTCTCAAATGTCCAGGACCAGGTTGGGTTTGTTTATATGGGGCTTGGTTACAAGGTTTTAAGAGCAGCAGAAGAGAAGGCGAGCTCTAATGTGCATTTTTCAAGTATTTGGATCATGTTTGCAACTGTCCCACTGGCCAAAGCAAATCTATTAGCCCAACCCAGAGGCAAAGTGGGAGAGAAATAGTAACAAGCATGGATTCAGGGAAGGGAATCATTTTACAAACAATCTATCACAGAGAACTTATGTTTCTTTCCTTCTCAATTATGAAAATAATAAAAGTCTCTTAGAAAACAATATACTGTAAAGTATATAAAGCAAAAAGTAAAAACAATGTTCTCTTGCTTCTCCTTTCAACTTTATTACCCACAAACCACCACCAATAAGAATGATTTTGGCGGGGCGCTGTGGCTCACACCTATAATCCCAGCACTTTGGGAGGCTGAGGTGGGAGGATCACTTGAGTCCAGGAGTTCAAGACCAACCTGGGCAACATAGGGAGAGCCCATCTCTATAAGAAAACACAATAAATTAGCCAAGTGTGGTCGCAGGCGCCTATGGTCCCAGCTACTTGGGTGGCTGAGATGGGACGATTGCTTGAGCCCTGGAGGTCGAGGCTGCAGTGAGTCATAATCGTGCCCACTGCACTCCAGCCTGGGTGAGTGAGGGTGAGACTCTGTCTCAAGAAACAAACAACAAAGAATGATTTTTTTCTCTGTGCACATTTAAGTATATACATGAGTTTTTCCATTATTTTACACCAATGGGATCAAACTACATATAAAGTCCTGCAACATGTCTATTTAATTTAAGAATATATCCGGTTTCTTTAATACATAGAGAATTATATCAATAGTTACCGTGTACAAAGCAGTATATAATGGACCAACTTATTTAATCAATATCTTCCTGATGAACATTGATACTCTTTCTAGTTTTCCCTGTTTTGTTTATTTATTTATTTATTTATTTAGAGACGGAGTCTCGCTCTGCTGCCCAGGCTAGAGTGCAGTGGCACAATCTTGGTTCACCGCAACCTCTGCCTCCTGGGTTCAAGCGATTCTCCTGCCTCAGCCTCCTAAGTAGATGGGATTACAGGTGCACACCACCATGGCCAGCTAATTTTTTTTTTTTTTTTTTTTTTTGTATTTTTAATAGAAACGGGGTTTCACCATATTGGGCAGGCTGGTCTTGAACTACTGACCTCAAGTGATCTGCCCGTCTTGGCCTCCCAAAGTGCTGGGATTACAAGTGTGACCCACTGTGCCCAGCCTCCCTGTTTTAAAAATGCTGTAATAAATATCTTCATATTAATAAATTTGAATAGCTATACAATATGAATGAAAGGTCAATTTCTGTAGGTGGAAGTGAAGAGTGAAAAAAGATCTGCATTTTTGTACCAGATGTTAAGATAACGGATAAGAAAGCAAAATGTTTTCCCACCTGAAATTTTCAGGCACAATAGCAAGAATTAGCAAGTTGAAAACTGCATTTTAAAAATCCATTTCCATTTTCCTTATAAGCTGAAATTCATTTCAGATTACAGAAATAGGTTAACTATAGATATTAGTTTCCCCACATTTATTGTAAGTTTTCATCTTTTTATGTCTCCATGGATCTCTAATGAGAGGTTACATTAGGAAGACCTAATCAGATATTTTTAAATGTAAGTTGCTTCTAGAAACTTTAAGACTCTTATGAAGCTGCTGCTGTTAGGAAGACTGTATTTTTTTTTTTTTTTGAGACGGAGTCTCGCTCTGCCGCCCAGGCTGGAGTGCAGTGGCCGGATCTCAGCTCACTGCAAGCTCCGCCTCCCGGGTTCCCGCCATTCTCCTGCCTCAGCCTCCCGAGTAGTTGGGACTACAGGCGCCCGCCACCGCGCCCGGCTAGTTTTTTGTATTTTTTAGTAGAGACGGGGTTTCACCGTGTTAGCCAGGATGGTCTCGATCTCCTGACCTCGTGATCCGCCCGTCTCGGCCTCCCAAAGTGCTGGGATTACAGGCTTGAGCCACCGCGCCCGGCCAAGACTGTATTATTATGTACAAGCATTCGTCAGCAACACCAACCTTGTGACAACTGACAATTACTGTGTTTCATTAAGGATACTATATAAAGTCTTCAGGCAATTTTTCAAGTAAGCATTTGCCTGCAAGTTTCTTTGAGTTTCCAAAACTGATAAAATTAATAAATCTCTGTAATACATCCTGTTAAGGGAGAAAACAGAACTAGAAGTCAGTGTTTTATTTCAGATGTCAAGTAAAAAGGCTTATAAAGGAAGGAGACTTTGTTTGCAGGCTAAAAGTACATAAAAAGTAATCTAAAATGCTATACTAGGGCTCCTAACAGTAAGTTGTAATATATAAATATTTTCCGATTTATAGCTATGAACAATGTTAGCTAACTGCTATACTATTTTCCTCAAAATAAATTAGAATATCTACTATTCCAGTCTAAATCATTTATAAAGACACTAGTTTCTTCTTTTTTTTTTTTTTGGAGACAGAGTTTTGCTCTTTTTGCCCAGGCTGGAGTGCACTGGCGCGATCTCGGCTCACCGCAACCTCCGCCTCCCGGGTTTAAGCGGTTCTCCTGCCTCAGCCTCCCGAGTAGCTGAGATTACAGGCACGTGCCACCATCCCGGCTAATTCTGTATTTTTAGTAGAGACGGGGTTTCTCCATGTTGGTCAGGCTGGTCTTGAACTCCCAACCTCAGGTGATCCACCTGCCTCGGCCTCCCAAAGTGCTGGGATTACAGGCTCAAGCCACCATGCCCGGCAAGACACCAGTTTCTTTTTCAAAGTAGGTTTAAATTTTTTAAAGTTTTCCCATAGGAAAACTCCTATGATCATCCTTTTCCTAATGAGACATATCATAGAAGTTAATATACGAACCACTATATGATCAGCATCTAAAATTAACTAAGGTAATCTATAAAGAGTTTCAAAAAAACTCCTCTACTACTCAGAGCTTGACTCTGATTTTGAACTCTGAATATATCATTTGGTCATTATTACTGTCAGCAAAGATGGGAAATTAATGGTCCATAGAATTAAATTAAATAGGGCTCTGAATTATCCCATAATTTAAATGACCTTATATTTCACATTCTGCAAAGGCACCTATGTTATAAATTAGCTAATCATATTCTTTTTTCCAAGATTTTGGAGGAAAGTAAAACTGTGACACTTATCTCTCTTTATTGAAATCCTCAATTGTATCAATAGAACTCAGGAGACTATGTTAGGAAGAAATGCAGAGCAAATAATTAAACCTGATTATCAGGGATGTTTCAAATGTAATGTTGAGATCTCAAAACTCAGGAAATCTCTGTAAATTTTCTGTAAATCCCCCATCTTTACTAAACTGAATTAGATAAGATCATTGATCCCTACGTACACCTAAAATCCAAGTCCAAGGGGGCAGCTTTCAGTCCTCCTTTATCAGTCCTCTCTATGGCATTACACTGTTCACCACTTTCTCACCATTTTGTAACTCTTTTTTCTGTCCTTACAATCTCTTCCATTAACTTCTCTTTCCTTAGTCCAGTCCCTAAATGCATAGCTTCCACTGGAGTATGTGTGTGTATATATACACACATACATATACAAAAAGAAACATACATACAGGAAGTTACTTAGGAATCATGGCCAGTAAGCTGTAGAGCTATGATTCAAATTCAAACCTACCTTCTAATCCAATCCTCTTTTCTACCATGTGGAATAACCACCTGGATTTTGTATGCAAATAAAGTTCTTAGTTCTTTTCTGGAATCACATTCTGCTCCCTGGCTTCCCCCCCCCCCCCCCCCCCAGACAGAGTCTCACTTCACCCAGGCTGGGGTACAGTGGCATGATCTTGACTCACTGCAACCTCCACCTCCCAGGTTCAAGCAATTCTCATGCCTCAGCTTCCTGAGTAGCTGGGATTACAGGCATTTGCCACCACTACCAGCTAATTGCTTTGAATTTTTAGTAGAGACGAGGTTTCGCCATGTTGGCCAGGCTGGTCTTGAACTCCTGACATCAAGTGATCCACCTGCCTTGGCTTCCCAGAGTGCTGGGATTACAGGCGTAAGCCACCGTGCCTGGCCTGTTCCCTAGCTCTTAGGATGCTGCTGACCTCCAACAAAGCTGTGGTCAAAGGCAAAGGAAAAAGCCAACTTCTCTGAATCAGGTTTTCAGTCAAAGAGCACACTGCCCCACTCACATATTCTGGCTTAAACAGAGAGGACTATATTACAGGGACATCTCTGTTCCAATCCATGTTTCTGTGTTCATGTGTATACAACACAGACCAAACTGCATCTGAGACTTGTAAAGCCCAATTGAGCATTTCCTTGTTCTAGCACCAGTATCTGCTTTTACCCATTGGTAGATCCAGTGGGGTTTTTTTTTTTTATTGTTGTTTGTTTGTTTGTTTTTAAAGACATGGTCTCACTCTATTCCTCCAAGTTGGTATGCAATAACATGATCATAGCTCACTGCAGCCTCTAACTCCTGGGCTCAAGCAATTCTCCTGCCTCAGCCTCCTGAGTAGCTGGGACTACAGGTGCATACCACCACACTCAGCTAATATTTTTTTTTTTTTGAGACAGGGTCTCGCTGTGTTGCCCAAGCTGGAGTACAGTGGTGTGATCTCCACTCACTGCAATCTCTTCCTCCCAGGTTCAAGCGATTCTCAAGCCTTAGCCTCTCAAGTAGCTGGGATTATGATGGTGGTGGCAGCCCATCTGGAACAGCTGCTGCAGGGATGCCAACTGCAGTGGGGGAGTTGTGACCAGGGCTTCATGCTCTGCAGAATGGGTGGAGGCCAGGAACAGGTGGAAGCCAGGCCACCTACTGAGTTGGAGGGGTGGGAGTCCAGCGCTCCTGGGCACAGCTGCAGCTACCCAGCTGCGGCTTTGGACCCACGCTTCCCTGCGTTCTCAGGGTCTTAAGAAGCTCCCTGCCCCCACATGCTTGAAAGTACCTGCTCCTGCTCCCTGGCCTCTCCCAGCTTCTGGCACCCACTCTGGGGTGGAGCAAAGTTGTGGCCAAGCCTGGGAGCTGTCACAACTGACTGGGTGTGCTCATGGTGGCACTGACACACAAGCTCCCTGCTGCCTTGGCCCTCTCCAGACTTTGGGTACTGATGAGCATGGGAGGGGGGCCTGGAGGGTTGAGGCTGCCAGTTCTGGTTGAAGTCCATGGCCCAGAGTGAGAACTCAGGGTGCTTTTTCCAGGCCCATCCGTGGTCTCCCATGGACCAATCAGCACACACTTCCTCCATTCTGAGCACAAAAACCCCCAGAAAGCCAGACTCATACCCTCTCTGGTATGACATGCCTACAGAAAAGAGCTACCCACTATGGCTCTCCTTTCTTCTGAGAGCTGGACACTTGCTGGGATGATCTGCCTGCAGGAAGGAGCTACCTTCTATAGGTCTCCTCTCTGCTAAGAGCTGGACACTTGCCTGGACAACTGGCTTGCAGAAAGGAGTTACCTACTAGGGGTCTCCTGAGAGCTCTTCTGTCACTCAGTGAAGCTCCTCTCCACCTTGTTCACCCTCCAGTTGTCCACATACCTCATTCTTCCTGGGCGCAGGACAAGAACTCAAGACCTGGCAAATTTTGGGACTCAAAAAATGGTAACGCAAACGGGACTGAAACATGCCCACTTGCTCGCCACATTGTGGGTGACGAGAAAGAAAGAGCCGAGGCCCTTTGGGAGCCCAGACCTACGGGCTCCCTGAGCCAGGGCTGTGACATCTTCTTTGGGGCTCTGCAGTTCCTGGCGTCTCCAAGCTTCTGGGCACCACCATCATGTTCCCCTCGCCCAGATGTGGTGCCTGCAGTGGAAGCCGCTTGAGGTACATCTAATCCAGCTGCAGCCTTGTATGGCACCAGTGCCTGGAGATGCCTGCCCCACCACGGCAGCTAGCTTGCTTGGCTGTGCACAGTGGCCAGACCCCATGCCCATTCGCTAACACCCCTCTCACGGCTCCATACCTGGCCTACCCTTGGCAGGTGTGGGATCTGGGCCAGTAGCATAAGCCAAGCATAACCTGCCAGGCTGAGTAGGGGGAACAAGCACAGTGAGCCCAAGCAAAACTCGGGCAAAGGCGCCACTAGTCACAGAGGTTTCTGGCTGGAAAAATAACACCCTAAGGATCCTGTGACATTTTTAGGCATGCACCACCATGCCTGGCTAATTTTTTTTTTTCCGGCTAATTTTTGTATTTTTAGTAGAGATGTGGTGTCACCATGTTGACCAGGATGATCTCAAACTCCTGGCCTCAAGTGATCTGCCTACCTTAGCCTCCCAAAGTGCTGGGATTATAGGCATGAGCCACCGCACCTGGCCAACTAATTTTTAAAATTTTCTATAGAGATGAGGTCTCACTGTGTTGCTCAGGCTGGTCTTGCACTCCTGGCTTCAAGCAATCCTCTCGCCTCAACCTCTTGAGCAGCTGGACTACAGGCATGCACAAACACACCCAGCTATATTTTTCATTGTGTAGACGGTTGTTTACAACCATCATTTTGTTGCCTAGACTGGTCTTAAACTCCTGAGCTCAGGCAATCCTCTCGCCTTGGCCTCCCAAAGTGCTGGAACTACAGGCATGAGTCGCTGTGCCTAGCCTGCCTCTATTCTTAGAGTCAAACATTCGTCTGTGTTTGGAATCCTTACTCCTAAATTGAGGAAAAACTCGGAAGTAGCACTTCTCTAATTATAATCTATCACATTAACACAGGCTACGGCTTTATCTGGCAAAGCTTTGTTTTTCTCATCTGTAGAACCAAGATAATAGACACTAATGACATTGTTTTGAGGATTTAATGAATTCTTTGGGGTTCTTAACATATCTTTTTAATTTTCTCTCTATACTTCTCCTGAAGAATCTTAAAAACTAACCACTATTGGATATGGCTAAAAGGGAACACTGTTACACTGCTGGTGGGAATGTAAACTAGTACAACCACTATGGAAAACAGTGTGGAGATTCCTTCAATGACTAAAAGTAAAACTACCATTTGATCCAGCAATCCCACTACTGGGTATCTACCCAGAGGAAAAGAAGTCATTACACAAAACAGACACTTGCACACACATGGTTGTAACAGCACAATCTGCAATTGCAAAAATATGGAACCAGCCCAAGTGCCCAACAATCAACAAGTAGATAAATAAATTGTGACATATATATATGGTGGTATTATATATATATAAAATAGGCCATAAAAGGAACGAAATAATGGCATTTGCAGCAACCTGGATGGAATTGGAGACCATTATTCTAAGTTAAGTAACTCACGAATGGAAAACCAAACATCCTATGTTCTCAGTCATAGGTGGAAGCAAAGCTATGAGGATACAAAGACAAAAGAATGACGCATGGACTTCAGGGACTCTCAGGAAAAGGTAGGAGGGGCGTGAGGGATAAAAGACTACACACTGGGTACAGTGTATACTGCCTGGGTGATAAGTGCACCAAAATCTCAGAAATCACCACTAAAGAAATTATTCATGGAACCAAACACACCTGTTTCCCAAAAACCTACTGAAATTTAAACAAAAACAAAAACAAAAACCAACTAACTACAACTACCTCTCCCCTAACCAATTCCCGATCCAGCTTCTACCAGCAGCTTTAAAGGGGAAGATGCTCTATGTTTCTAGTCAGACCTGACAAGATCTTAGAGGGAGCTAACATATAAGACCACGTTATACTGACTTTGATATACAATATTATAATAGAATATACTAATCAATTTTATTGTTTATTATTTTAGTATAGCATTTAAATAGTCAATTTTCTAGATTCTGGGGAAATGGTGACAGCATAGTATTGAATCTATTCAGATACCTTCCCAACACAGGCAGAACAAACAGATAACAAAGCAAAACCCACCAGTAACATTTCAATAAAACCACGGGTTATGGGCCGAATTGTTATCCCCAAAACTCGTACGTTGAAGCTCTAACTCCCAATATCTCAGAATTTCACTGTATCTGGAGATAGGGCCTTTAAAGAGGTAATTAAAAAGAAGCCTTAATGAGATCACTTAGACTCGGGAAGGGGAACATCACACACCGGGGCCTATCATGGGGAGGGGGGAGGTGGGAGGGATTGCACTGGGAGTTATACCTGATGTAAATGACGAGTTGATGGGTGCTGACGAGTTGATGGGTGCAGCACAGCAACAGGGCACAAGTATACATATGTAACAAACCTGCACGTTATGCACATGTACCCTAGAACTTAAAGTATAATAATAAAAAAAAATTAAAAAAAAAAAAGAAGCCTTTAGGAAAGGTTTTAATACAATATGAGTTGTGCCCTTAGAAGAAGACATTAGGACATACAGAGAGGTGCCAGGGCACAAATGCATGCAAAGATGACCATGTGAGGGCACAGGAAGGAGGCATCCATCTGCAATCCAAGGAGACAGGGCTCAGAAGAAACTGAACCTGCTGACATCTTGATCTTGGACTTCCGGCCTCCAGAACTGTGAGAAAATGCATTTCTGTTGATTAAGCTACTGAGTCTATGGCACCTTATTATGGCAGCCATAGCAAACTAATAACGTAATATGGTAACCATCACAAAATACGGGTGATTGGAGATAAATTACCAACAGCCAAAAGACCTGCATGCTATTAGCATCTATGCTGGAGGAGACACAGGAAGCAAAACTGGGAACATCTCATGGACCAGTGAAGAAGACAATCCCAAAATAGCCAATATGGATTCACCAGAAAGCACAGTGGGTCATTAGGAGAACAGAAACTAAAACTGGGAGGAATTTTGCCTGAGCAAACAACCACACATGGCTACTAAGCACTTGAATGTAGTTCATCTTACCTGAAATGTATGTAAGTATAAAATACTCACCGAGTTTCAAAGACTTAGCATAAAAAACAATGTCAAATATCTCATCACTAATTTTTCTCTATCGATTTATGATGAAGTGGAATATTTTTTATTTATTGGATCAAATATTATTAAAATTAATTTCACTTGTTTCTTTTTAGTTTTTAATGTGGCTAGAAAATTTAAAATAACATTTGTGGCTTATGTTAAATTTCTATTAGTCAATGATTTTCTTTTTTTTTTTTTTCAAGATGGCGTTTCACTCTCGTTGCCCAGGCTAGAATGCAATGGCGCAATCTCAGCTCACTGCAACTTCCGCTGCCTGGGTTCAAGCGACTTCTCCTGCCTCAGTCTCCCAAGTAGCTGGGATTACAGGTGTGTGCCACTACGCCCAGCTAATTTTGTATTTTTAGTAGAGATGGGGTTTCACCACTTTGGTGAGGCTGGTCTCGAACTCCTGACCTCAAGTGATCGACCCACCTCAGCCTCCCAAAGTGCTGGGATTACAGGCAAGAGCCACCATGACCAGTCTAGTCAATCAATGATTTTCGAGAGCATGCAATCAAGATACCTACTGAACTCTGGTGGCAGTCTACCTCAAAGGCAAGTCCAGTTCTTTTGGTGGTAAGCCATATAAAATGACAGCCTATACCACAGGCTTGTTCAGACAGTTTAGGGTATACTCTTTAAAATAACATGGTTATTTCTTTCAATAACAATAACCTTGCCATTACCAGTTTGCAGAACTAGCCTCTAAGAGAATGTTAATTTTCTAAAGGAGGAGGAGAAGGGGAGGAAAGAAGAAAAGAGAAGAAGAAAAGGGCAGGGGAGGGTCAATGGAACAAACTGTTAATTTCTCAGTTGTCCTCTCCTCTTTAGGAAAAAGGGAATCCTAAAAACAGGCTTCTAAAGGAAGCATTATAGAAACTTTCTTTCTTAAGTTGAATACTGGGAGTATATTTATTGATTTTTATTTCATTTTATTTTATTTTTGGAGATGGAGTTTTGCTCTTGTTGCCCAGGCTGGAGGCAATGGCGCAATCTCGGGTCACCACAACATCCGCCTCCTGGGTTCAAGCGATTCTCCTTCCTCAGCCTCCCAAGTACCTGGGGTCACAGGCATGTGACACCACGTCCAGGTAATTTTGTATTTTTAGTAGAGACAGCGTTTCTCCATGTTGGTCAGGCTGGTCTCAAAACTCCTGACCTCATGTGATCCACCTGCCTTGGCCTCCCAGAGTGCTGGGATTACAGGCGTGAGCCACCGCGCCTGGCTGGGAGCATATTTAATAAAAATAAATTCTGTAATTATTTTCACTTAAGACTATTACACTTCACTTTGGGGCACCTCCCAATTAAAAAAATATACATACACACATACTCACACTATATATACTATTATATGTACTGTAATAATAGCATTATATATACTATCAGTGGCCTCCAAGGCTTCTTTGGCTTTGTGTATTTGCTCCTCTGGAGTCAAATAATCGGCGACTTGGAGGCCTCTGCTTTTGCAAAACACTGCAAGTTAGGGATATCACTGATAGACACAGCTGTGTTTCTCAAATACATGTCTCGAGATGCTGCCTTATATAATCCCACTAAGTATTCCATTCTGCTTTGACAGTCTTAGTCACCATGGCAACCAGAACCCTGCAAGCACTTGGGCTTTTGATCATTTTCTGACAGCATTCAAAGCTTTTTCTAACATTATTCTCACTTCATTACTATTGTAACTACATGCAAGAGCCATTATATGCGAAACATCATTCACTTCATCCAATTCTTATTTTTTTGGAATATGTTTTCTTACACAGTGAGTGGAAGGAAGAGATAAACTATTATGCACATATTATAAGAAGGTATTTTCAGTCGAGAAAAACACTCCATTAAGATATTCACAGCTGGGAAAATGAAAGGCTCTGACAACTTAGATGAACAGCTTAATATAACTTGGAAAGATACACGTCCAAGAGTAAAAAGAGAATTTATTATACCCCAAATGAGACATTATACAAAAATCTGAAACCTTTCATGCACTGAAATGCCCTTTTTCACTCAGCTCATAAAGAGTTAAAAAGTCCAAGTAACAGGGAACACAACAGGGGAGGTTTCTGAGGTGCTGTGTGTTCTACTTCTTCATCTGAATACAAGTCACATGGATGTGTTCAGTTTCTTAAAAATACACTTACAGCATGTGCACTTTTCTGCAAGTCAATTATACTTCAGTAATAAGTTTAATACACAGTTCGTGAATTGAAGAAAGCAAGCAAAAAGAAAGGCATGTCAGAACATGTGGAAAACGAAAAGAAAAAAAAAAAAAGACAAGCACTAACAGTGAAAAGACTGCTAGAGGGAAAGGGCTTAATATTAAAAACTGACACTATTACAGCTGGATCCCACTTCATTCCATTTTCCCAAACTCCAATGCTGGTCTAGACCACTACCAAAACATTTCTTTTTCTCTATAAGGACCATGGACCTACTCAGACCAATTTAAATAAGGGGGTGGGGGTGGGCACAGGGGGATAGCAACCAAAAAAACCTCATAATTATTCCAAAATAAATCTTGTCTTTTTTTTTTTTTTTTTTTTTGAGACGGAGTCTCGCTCTGTTGCCCAGGCTGGAGTGCAGTGGCCGGATCTCAGCTCGCTGCAAGCTCCGCCTCCCAGGTTCACGCCATTCTCCTGCCTCAGCCTCCCGAGTAGCTGGGACTACAGGCACCCGCCACCTCGCCCGGATAGTTTTTTGTATTTTTTAGTAGAGACGGGGTTTCACCGTGTTAGCCGGATGGTCTCAACCTCCTGACCTTGTGGTCCGCCCGTCTCAGCCTCCCAAAGTGCTAGGATTACAGGCTTGAGCCACTGCAGCCGGCCATCTTGTCTCTTTCTAAAGAAATGCTCATAAAGCAACATCAACACTCGAAAGAAAAGAGGTTTTTGATTGACATAACTCAAAGATCTTCTTTAGCCAGGAAACAGGGAGAGTAGTGTAGACAAGAATGCCAACACACACCTCCAACCCACCACCACAGGGAACTTTAAGGAAGGCCTACAAAACTGATAAAGAGAGCCCTTTCTAATCAAGGTCTAATATTGAACAAAGAACACTTCTTTTTTTCTCTTTTCTTTTTATAAAAGGGACAGGGTCTCACTGCATTGCCCAGGCTGGAGTACAGTGGCATAACATAGCTCACTGCAGCTTCAAACCTCTGGGCTCAAGTGATCCTCCCACCTTAGCCTCCAAGTTGCTGGGACTAAAGGTGCACACCACCACACCCAGCTAATTTTTAAATTTTTGGTAGACGGAGTCTTCCTATGTCGCCAGACGGGTCTGGAGCTCTTGGCTTCAAGTGATCCTCCTGCCTTGGCCTCCCAAAGTGCTGGGATTACAGGTATCATCCACTGCTCCTGGAGATACTTTCATTTATATAAACAAAAAAAGAAAGCAGTACAGCTGCTATACTGGACAACCACATCTCTCTCAAACAAAAATCCAAAAGTCTTCAGAAGATACATACTTTACTCACCACAGAACTATTTTTGAATAAATAATTATGGCTGGCTGGCTGGCTGGCTTGCTTATTTATTTCTTTATTTATTTAGAGATAGAGTCTTGCTCTGTCACCTAGGGTAGAGTGCAGTGGCGTGATCTCGGCTCACTGCAACCTCTGCCTCCTGGCTTCAAGCGATTTTCCTGTCACAGCCTCCCGAGTAGCTGAGATAACAGGCGCGTGCCACCACGCCTGGCTAATTTTTGTGTTTTTAGTAGAGACGGGGTTTCACCATGTTGGCCAGGCTGGTCTCGAACTCCTGACCTCAGGCGATCTGCCCACCTCAGCCTCCCAAAGTGCTGGGATTACAGGCGTGAGCCACTGCGCCCAGCCAATTATAGCTTATTTAAATTGAAGAGGATCATTCAATAAAACACTGAAAATATATCCCTGGTATATTTGCTTATCCACTCCTCCAGGTGATAGACCAAAATTTATCATTATTAGTATCGTCAAATTTTAAAACAGCACCTTAGAAAGATACTACTCCATACCTGGGATATAAGATTTATATTTCAAAACAGCTCAAAGAGTAGATTTGAAATGTTCCCAACACAAAGAAATGATGAATGTTTGAAGTGATGGATATCCCAAATCCATAATGTGATCATTACAATGGTATGTATGTATCAAAATATCTCATGTGCCCCACACATATGTAAAATTATTATGTATCAATGTTTAAAAAGAAAAAATGAAAAATATGCAATAATCAAAACAATTGGAAATATTTTTCTCATTAAAAAAATAACATAAAACTAACATCCCATTCCATACACAAAAATTAACTCAAAATGGGCTGGGCATGGTGGCTCATGCCTGTAATCCCAGAATTTTGGGAGGCTGAGGCAGGCAGATCACTTGAGGTTAGGAGTTCAAGACCAGCCTGGCCAACATGATGAAATCTCGTTTCTACTAAAAATAATACAGTATGGTGGTACGCACCTGTAATTCCAACTACTAGGGAGGCTGAGGCAGGAGAATTGCTTGAACTCGGCTGCAGAGAGCCGAGATCATGCCACTGCACTCCAGCCTAGGGGACAGAGCAAGGCTCCATCTCAAAAAAATTAATTAAAATAAAAAAAACTCAAAATGGATCGCAGACCTAAATGTAAGAGCTAAAGCTATAAAACTCTTAGAAGAAAACACAGGATAAGTTTTCAGGTTAGGCAATGATTTCTTAGACACAACACCAAAAGTACAAGCAATGAAAGAAAAGAATGACAAGTTTAACTGTATTAAAATTAAAAACATTTGTGCTTCAAAGGATATCATTAAGAAAGTAAAAGACATGCTGGGCACAGTGGCTCATGGCTGTAATTCCAGCACTTTGGGAGGTTGAGGCGGGTGGATCACATGAGGTCAGGAGTTCTAGACCAGCCTGGCCAACATGGTGAAACCCTGTCTCTACTAAAAATACAAAAATTAGCTGGACGTGCTGGCACGCGCCTGTTATCCCAGCTACTCGGGGAGTGGGGGCCGTGGGTGCCGAGGTAGGAGAATCCCTTGAACCCGGGAGGCAGAGGTTGCAGTGAGCGAGATCACACAATCACACTCCAGCCTAGGAGACAAGAGTGAGACTTCGTCTCAAAAAAAAAAAAAAAAAAAAAAAGAAAAGAAAGTAAAAGACATTCCACAGAGTAAGAGAATATATATTTGCAAATCACACATCTTACAAGGGACTTGTATCCAGAATATATAAACAATTATAAATTAATAGTTTTAAAAATAATCCAATTTTTAACTAGTCAAAGAATTAGAACAGATGTTTTCCCAAAGAAGAAACAGAAATAGCTAACAAGTGCATAAAAAGATGCCCAACATTAGGGAAATTCAAATCAAAACCACCAAGAGATACCATTTACATCCACTAGGATGTCTATAATCAAAAAGATAGAAAATAATAAGTATGGGTGAGGAGGAGGAGAAACTGGAATACATTACTTGTGATGAGGCCACTTTGGAAAACAGTTTGGTAGGTCCTCAAAAGGTTAAACACAGAATTACCATAAGACCCAGGAATTCTACCCCTTGGTACATGGCCAAGATAATTGTAATCGCAGCACTTTGGGAGGCCGGGGCAGGTGGATCACCCGAAGTCAGGAGTTTGAGACCAGCCTGGCCAATCTGTCTATACCAAAAATACAAAAATTAGTTGGGCAGGGCAGGCATCTGTAATTTCAGCTACTCGGGATGCTGAGGCAGGAGAACCGCTTGAACCCAGGAGGCAGAGGTTGCAGTGAGTCGAAATTGTGTCATTGCACTCCAGCCTGGATGACAAGATCAACACGCCGTCTCAAAAAAAAAAAAGAAATGCTCACATAAAAACTTGTATACAAATGTTCACAGGACTATTATTCTTGATAGCCAAAAAACTCAAATGTCACCAACTGATGACTGGACAAATTGTGATAAATCCTTACGATGGAATATTAATCAGTAATAAAAGTAGTGATATGTGCTACAACACAGATGAACCTCAAAAACATTATGTTAACAAAAGAAGTGCATGATAGAAGACCACATATTGTAGGATTCCAGTTATTTAATATATAAAATATCAAAAATAGGTAAATCCATAGAGACAAAGAGTAGATTAGTGGTTGTCAGGGGTTAAGGTCTGGAAGAATGCAGAATCACTGCTAATAGGAACCGGATTTCTTTCGGGGGTGATTAAAATGATCTAAAATTAAATTGTAGTAATAGCTGCAAAACTCTGCAACATATCAAACTTTTCAACTATAAACGCTGAATGGGCAAATTTTATTGTGTGTCAATACAGCTCCATAAAACTGTCTCAAAAAAAAGGGGTCCGAGCTATTATAACTATGTCAGTGTTTTGAGTTTGAGAGCCCATGTGCCAGAAGTTACACAAGGGATTTAAATGCAAGCTTTTCAATGTCTTCCTACCTTTAAATCTACAATCCCTTTAAGATTTTATTTTTATTTTTTGGTTAAGGGTCTTGCTCTGTCACCCAGGCTGGAGTGCAGCGGTGTGATAACACCTCACTGAAGCCTCGATCTCCTGGGCTCAAGCAATCCTCTGGCCTCAGACTCCTGAGCAGCTGTGACTTTAGGCACTTGCCACCACATCCAGCTAATTTTTTCATGTTATTGTAGAGATGAGGTTTCACCATGTTGCCCAGGCTGATCTCAAACTCCTGGGCTCGAGTGATCCTCCCACCTCAGCCTCCCTAAGTGCTGGGATTATGGGCATGAGCTGCCTGCCACGCCTGGCCTCTTTTAACTTTTTACTTAATTTCAACAGGCACACAGATATGTGGGAAACAGACTCACTAGATGTGCTAAAGCTGAGGCTAGCTGTGAGCAGACGTTTGCTTTGGGTTTTGTTTTTTTTTATAATTGCGTCATAGAGTAATTGAGGGCAGGGACTGTTAGCTTTATCTCTGAATTTTCGTACCCAACACAGAATGTGGTACATACTGGGTGACAAATAACGTTGAAGAAAAAAAATATACCTAGAAGGCAAAGAAAAAAAAAGTCTAAGTAAGGAAATTTAAGAGGTTTAAAACAATGTATTACAGGAAAACAAAAGATTTAAACCCCAGGCATACCAAGGAAAACTTCTGAATTAAAATAGTGAAAGAAAATATTATTTTAAAAGACACAATTAATTTATAAAGCCAAAGAAAAACGTGATCTCAAACATCTTCTCTGCAGCACAAAATAGGAAGCAGCAGAGTGCAGGAGTTAAGAATACTGTCTTTGGAATCCTCCGTTTAACAAATATTCACAAAGCATTTACAATGTGCAAGACATGGGCTTAAACACTAGCGAAACAGTAACAAACAGGGGCCTGCTCTTAGGGACATTTCATTTTAATGCAGGACAGACATAATAAGCAAGTAAATAATTTTAAGAGTGGTAACTGTCAAGAAGCAAATCAAATGAATATAGGAAAAAGAGAATGATTTAAAGGGCAGCTTTAGACAGAAGGGTATTTGAAAAGTTCACATTTTTTTAAAAAAGATAAATTATCTGGTTTAAAAATAAACCTTGCCAGTATATGTCCAAACCTGGTGATGCATAATACAATTATAAAATGTAAGATTAAAAGATTGCATTTTTATCCATAAACCATAAATTAAAATAACTTGGTATCTTTACAATCATTCCTTTCTACATAAATTTTCAAAAATAAAACCTGTTTATCCTTAGAATTTTACCTATTGTATGAATTTTCTTCTAACTGGTACTAAGCTAATGAAGCTTTAGGTCTGAATATCCTAAAACTCTCAAGAACTGAAATATAGGTTAAATCATAAATAGCATGGTTTATAACACCCATCATTACTTTTTCTACCCACCCCCCGCCATCACCACCCCGATCTGGTAGACCATCATTACTTTAGGCACAGACATTTCATCCCAGAAAGCACAGAAAGAAAGAATAAAAGAAACAAGCAAGTAAACAAATTACAAAATGCAACAGGAGGCTCCACATTCAATTGCATATGCATTTCTAGGCCCCTCAGATCTCAACACCCTAATGTGCAAAACCAGATGAAAATCAGATCTGGTGTGAGTAATGCATACAAAACCATCTCACAAAATAGCTCTTTCTAACTTGACTAAAACAGTGTAAGTTATCCTCTTTTCCTACTGTTTTTTTAATCTAAGAATTTAAAAAATGATGTCAAAGAAAAAAATTATGATTACTCTAATATAGAAATGTATATGACATTCTACCCATAATTTTCAGCAACTTACCACACATCAGCCAGAAAAAAAAAATGCAGAACTAAAGAAAAGTTCAAAGCACCAAGAGTCCACTCACCTTAACCCATTGAACAGTTGCTTAGATTTATCCAGAAGATAACAAAAATCTGTAACTGTTTTCCTCTCTCCCTGTGGGATATCATCTTCAGCACCTCCAGAGGACATGATTTCTTTAAGAGCAAATTCAGTCCTGTAAGAAAACATATGTTCATTCATCCAGTAGGTAAAAATAAAAATAGAAAAAAACCTTAGTTATATCATCTGATAGTATTTTTTATCCAAGACAGATACAGAATTCTTCTGATTACAATCAAATTATAAAAATATAATTTAAGTGTAAGATACTGTAAGAAAACAGATCATCTCAGTCGGGCGCGGTGGTTTACACCTGTAATCCCAGAACTTTGGGAGGAGGAGGTGAGCAGATCACCTGAGGTCAGGAGTTCGAGACCAGCCCGGCCAACATGGAGCAAGCCTGTCTCTACTAAAAATACAAAAATTAGCCAGGCGTGGCGGTGGGTGCCTGTAGTCCCAGCTACTCAGGAGGCTGAGGCAGCAGAATTGCTTGATCCCGGGAGGTGGAGGCTGCAGTGAGCCGAGACGTGCCATTGCACTCCAGCCTGGGTGACACAGTGAGACGCCGTCTCAAAAAAAAAACAAAAAAAAAAACAAAAAAGGAAAGAAAATAGATCATCTCCTGTCATTGGTATGGATGAAAACTGGAACCATATTAGAAAGCAATTTTTATAATATCCTTTCATCTAATAAATATTATTTAAATGCCTGTTATGTTCTAGGCATTCTTCTACATGGTTAACAATCTAAAAATATTTATTTATTTATTTATTTGTTAATTTGATCCATTCTATAAATCCTTCTGGAAAATTATCCCACAAATGGAAAACACCTTATCCATGTATTTGTTTCAGTATCATAACATTTAAAAATTGAAAACAACCTAAAGGCCTCAAAGACGAAAATGGTTAGGAATACTAACCACCGCACTCTACCCAATCACTAACTCACAACTGTGTTTAAGAAGGTGAGGCAATGGTATGAGCACACTTCAGTATAAAAGGGATATAAAATCACACACACACATAATACACACACACGTACACACACAGAGGTGTATTAAAACTATACTGAATTGAAACTATCTCCAGTTGTAATCAATTTCATAAACCTGCCATGTAAAAAGAAAAAAACAACAGTAAGTTGTCAGACAGTATGTACAATACAAACCTAAACTAAACTTTAAAAACTGATTTGTGGCCACGCGCAGTGGCTCATGCCTATAATCCCAGCACTCTGGGAGGCCGAGGCAGGCGGATCACGAGGTCAGGAGATCGAGACCATCCTGCCTAACATGGTGAAACCCCGTTTCTACTAAAAATACAAAAAATTAGTCAGGTGTGGTGGCGGGCGCCTGTAGTCCCAGCTACTTGGGAGGCTGAGCTAGGAGGATGGCGTGAACTCAGGAGGCAGAGTTTGCAGTGAGCAGAGATCACGCCACTGCACTCCAGCCTGGGTGACAGAGCGAGACTCTGTCTCAAAACAAAACAAAACAAAACAAAACAAAACAAACAAAAAAACTGATTTGTGTTTACACACAGACAGAAATCCCTGGAACAATACAGGAAAATTTGGTCCTAGTGTAGGGTGTAAAAATAGGCAGACAAAATACAGTCACTGAAATAATGTGATACAATTGGTGAAATAACGAAATTTAATAGATCGACTGAAGAACAGAAAGGATACAGTTGAACAAATTAATAAGCTAAAATATCAGATTTGGGGTACTCTGCCAAAAGACAGTAGAAAGAGATAAAATACATAAAAGAAAAAGCAAGAGACCAAATAGAGAAATGAGGGAAATCAACTGCCACACAATAGCTTACACAGGAGGAGAGAAAAACACAAATGAGAGTGAAGAAATATTTGCAGAAATAATGACTAAATTTCCCAGAATTAGAGAAAATATAACACCTAAATTGAAAGGACTCAAAGAATGTCAAAATAATCCCACAGCTAGAACCATTAGAGTAAAACTTAGGAAATCAGAGTTCTCTTCCCTTCCTGAAAAATTCACTCTTATATCCACCACGTAGGTATCCACATCCCAGGGTACCTGCATGGCTGTCAGAATAGAAACTATGTGAGGAGGCCATTCGCAGGCAGGGCCAGCTTGCACAGGATGTTGAAGGCTGAGGGTGGTGAGGAGGGCACCCATGAGGGCAGAGGACTGGCAGGGAAAGTAGGAGCCTAAGCACAGTGACAGGACCTCCATGTAGAAGGGTTCAAAGCAGCAACGGGAGATTTGCTATATAGAGAGGGATGGATCAATAAGATCTATTAAGGGCCAGGCACAGTGGCTCATGCCTGTAACTCTAGCACTTTGGGAGGCAGAAGCAGGAGGATCACTGCCTCCTGCTTGAGGCTAGGAGTTTGAGATCTGCCTGGGCAACATAGTGAGATCCTGTCTCTACAAAAAATTTTAAAATCAGCCAGATGTGGTGGCAGGTGCCTATAGTCCCAGCTACTCACGAGGCTGAGGCAGGAGAATCGACTGAGGCCAGGAGTTCAAGGGTGCAGTGAGCTGTGATTCCTCCACTGCACTTCAGCCTGAGTGACAGAGTGAGCCCCATCTCTTTAAAAAAAATAACATTTTTTTTTAAAGATTTATTAAAGACAATGGGACCCAGAGTTCTCACTTGGCAGAGAAGGGAGATGGCAAATATGGAAATGGAAAAAGTTAGAATGAACTCTGTGGATTGAAACTGGGCCAGGTGCGGTGGCTCACATCTGTAATCTCAGCACTCTGGAAGGCCAAGGTGGGCGGATCATTTGAGGTCAGGAGTTTGAGACCAGCCTGGGCAACACAGTGAAACCCATCTCCACCAAAAAAATACAAAAATTAGACCAGCATGGTGGGGTGCGCCTGTAGTCCCCAGCCACTTGGGCAGCTGAGGCAGGAGAATCACTTGAACCCAGGAGGTGGAGGTTGAGGTGAGCCAAGATCATGCCACTGTACTCCAGCCTGGGCGACAGAGCAAGACTCCGTTTCAAAAATAATAAACTGTAAGTATGAGTGAACTAATGGATTTCCGAAGACATGGACATACATGCATGGTGTGTGTGTCTACATAAGCACACGCAGATGCATACTCCCTAGCTCTGCAATTCTGTCTACTGAGAGGGCCTTGGAGCAGTGACCATCTTCCCTCCCCAGTGGTATGAACGTTTCTAGCACCTAGCTCTTGACCTCTAATACCATTCTCCAATAAAAGGAACCAGACATCTTTGGAGAATTGTAATTCACTAATTATAGCACAGGGGTAGAAAAAGTACAGGATGAATCTGGAATATCTTGTGGCAGTAAGCAAGAAAGTGCTCAAGGAATGCCAAAGACATGTCCAAAAGACATAGGATCAAGATTGAAGGAGATCCCACTGGCCAAATGGGGTAATTTCAGCATCAATACCAATAATAATAGCAATGGATTAAAACCCATTGACAAAATAAGAAATCATGAATCAATACAGATATAAATAAATGAGTGAATAAATGGAAAGTGTGGTAGTAAATGGGATAGTTTCTGAATACTTCCCCCATAAACTACACATTACTTCCAAGGGAAAAGTAACTTCACAGCAGTAAAACCTGGCAGACACTGCCTTGATCAAATGATCAAAGTAACATCATTAGTAATCAGACAAATCAAAGTCCCATGCAATGAGAAGTGTTGTTCCCGTCAAAGATCTGTAGCCTGAGTCTAATCATGAGGAAATAGAGAAAACCAAGTTGGGGGACATTCTACAGAATAACCAACCTGTAATCTTCAAAAATGTCAAGGCCGTTCCTTCAAAGAAAAGGGAAAACTGAGGTATAATGTCTGATTCTCCCTGGATCCTTCTATTGAGACAACTGGTAAGGCCTGAATGGGGTCTAAGGACTAGACAGGAGTAAAATTTCAGTGTTAATAAGAAAGATGTTCAACTACCAATAATAAATTGGTGAACAAAATACAAACAGTAAAATACAGTAACAAAATACAAACCTAATGCAGCAAAATAAGCACATTAAAACTATACTAACTACAGCAGTTGAACATGCACTGAAACCAGCACAGTTGCTAGAGGCAGTGTAAATTAGTTCAAACCCGTGAGTTTCCCTGAATGTATGAGGGGACATTAAACGGTCATTCTATTAGATCTATCAATTACACTTCAGAAAATTTGTCCTGAGGTTAACTGTCATTACTGGTAAATTACTCATAACACAAGAACTGGTGAAGAATCACTAGCATCTGGGACATTCTTCAAAATCTATCTTTCCAGTCTCACCTTCCATTAGCACACACATACCTATTCTCTGACAACAATAAAACACTTGAAAGCCTCTGAACAAATCCTACTCTTATACAGCATCATGATTTACATACTATTCCCCTGGCCTATTTTGTTCACCTACCAAATTTATATTCATAGTTGAAGACACCATTCAAATGACTTTTCAGTGAAACTTTTCTTGAAAATCTAAATCTCTCCCTGGCACCTACTTATGATCAAGTCAGTAGGGGCTTCTTCGGTTACTTCACAAAAAAGTTAAACAAATATACCAATTATTTGTTTTCTGAAAAGTCTATCTCACCATCTAGACACACATTGTCCAAAAGTGTAGTCATTAGCCATTTGTCACTATTTAGCACCTGAAACATGGCTACTCTGAATTGAGATGTGCTGTAAATGTGAGGTATAAGTGTAAAATATGCCAGGCTTAGAAGGCTTAGTATGAAAAAAAAAAGCCCTGGCAGAGAGTGAAAGAAAACTGATAAAGATATATGGCAACATAAAGATGGCATTAATATGTAATCCTAGCAACAGCATTGTTTGTTAAGATAATTCTCAGCAGACATCTTCAGAGTGGCTTCAAAGTAGTTCCAACTGTCTTGCAAACAGCCAGGTATTCTGAATACATAACCAAAAAGATCATCATGTATATTTTTAAATCTTTCAGTATGCTAGTGATATGGATTGGCCCACCCAAATCTCAACTTGAATTGTATCTCCCAGAATTCCCACGTGTTGTGGGAGGGACCCAAGGGGAGGTAACTGAATCAGGCCATCTTTCCCATGTTATTTTCATGATAGTGAGTAAGTCTCATGAGATCTGATGGTTTTCTCAGGGGTTTCCTTTTTGCTTCCTCCTCATTTTCTCTTGCCACTGCCATGTAAGAAGTACCTTTTGCCTCCGGTCATGATTCTGAGGCCTCCCCAGCCATGTGGAACTATAAGTCCAATTAAACTTCTTTTTCTTCCCAGTCTCAGGTATGTCTTTATGAGTGGCATTAAAATGGACTAATACAGCTAGGTCGCATAAGACAAATAGTTTGTGTTTCATGATTTTCTCAGTGTTTCTATTCAAGTATTTTATAAATATACCATCCTTCTTGTAGCTGCTACTTATCACATTCTACTCTAATTAATTACAGAAACCTGTGCCTCACGTCATACCAGATTATAAAGTCCTTGGCCAGGTGTGGTGGCTCACGCCTGTAATCCCAGCACTTTGGGAAGCTGAGGCGGGCAGATCACAAGCTCAGCAGATCGAGACCATCCTGGCTAACACGGTGAAACCCCGTCTCTACTAAAAATCAACAAATTAGCCCAGCGTGGTGGTGGGCGCCTGTAGTCCCAGCTATTTGGGAGGCTGAGGCAGGAAAACGGCATGAACCCAGGAGGCGGAGCTTGCAGCGAGCCAAGATTGTGCCACTGTGCCCCAGCCTGGGCAACAGAGCGAGACTCGGTCTCAAAAAAAAAAAAGAAAAAAAAAAAAAGTCCTTAAGTGCTAAACCCATGTTACATTTATTCTTGCTCTTCAACTAAACCTCCAACAGAACTTCAGATACCTCAAGCACTTATTTCAGTCTTATGAATTGAAATGGATTATGATAATAGTTTTGGACAAAGTGATATAAAACCTGAACTTAAGGCTGGGTGTGGTGGCTCACGCCTGTAATCCCAGCACTTTGGGAGGCCGAGGCAAGTGGATCATGAAGTCAGGAGATCAAGACCATCCTGGCCAACATGGTGAAACGGTGTCTCTACTAAAAACACAGAAATTAGCTGGGCATGGTGGCACGTGCCTGCAAAGAGAATCGGGAGGCTGAGGCAAGAGAATCATCTGAACCAGGGTGTAGGAGGTTGCAATGAGCCAAGATTGCACCACTGTGCTCCAGCCTGGCATCACAGCAAGACTCCATCTCAAAAAAAAAAAAAAAAAAGTAAAAAAGTAAAATGCTGTATAAGTACTAATGAAGTCAAACAATAGAATAGTTTTAATTATAAACTCCCCCTCCCAAAAAGAAGCAAGGCCCGGCGCGGTAGCTCACGCCTATAATCCCAGCACTTTGGGAGGCTGAGGTGGGCGGATCACTTGAGATCAGGAGTTCGAGACCAGACTGGCCAACATGGCAAAACCCCATCTCTACTAAAAATACAAAAATTAGATAGGCATGGTGGCACGCACCTGTAATCCCAGCTACTCAGGAGGTGAAGGTTGCAGTGAGCCAAGATCGCACCACTGCACTTCAGCCTGGGTGACACAGTGAGAATCAATCTCAAAAAAAAAAAGAAAAAAAAAATGAATGACTATAGAAAAGACAGGACAAATGGAAGGCAAAGAGTATAACAGTAAAATTAAAACACAATATGTCAGTAGCTACAATATATTTTAATGGACTAAGTAATAAAATTTAATGATGAAGTCCATCAGATTGGATTTAAGAAAAAAAATACATGAGTAAAAGATTGAAAAAGGTTGAAAGTCAAAGTATGGGAAATACATACCTTGAAACATCAACCAAAAGGTAAGAAGCATAGCTACGTTATTATCAGGCAACACTGACTTTAAGTCCCCCCCCCAAAAAAAAAAATCAATATAGATGAAAAGTATTTCCTAGTGACAAAGTGTTCAATTCAATATATCCCTTTTATCTTTTTATCTTTTTTTTTTTTTTTTTTTTTTTGAGACAGAGTTGCACTGTTACCACCCAGGCTGAAGTACAATGGCAGGATCTTGGCTCACTGCAACCTCCACCTCCCAGGTTCAAGTGATTCTCCTGCCTCAGCCTCCCAAGTAGCTGGGATTACAGACATGCACCACAACGCCTGGCTAATTTTTGTATTTTTAGTAGAGACTGTTTCACCATATTGGCTAGGCTGGTCTTGAACTCCCGACCTCAGGTGATCCCCCTGCCTCAGCTTCCCAACGTGCTGGGATTACAGGTATGAGCCACCATGCCCAGCCAATTCAATATATTTCTAAATATCATATGCACCTAATAACATAGCCGCAAAATATATAAACAAAAATGGATAAAACTAAACGAAGAAATAGACAAATCCACAATCATAATGGGAAATTTTAGAACATATCCCTCAGTAACAAAAGAATAATAAAAAAAGACTAACGATAGTAGGATTTTTTTAATCCTCATTAATAAAGTTGACCTAACTGAAATGCAGAGAACCATACAGCTACAAACTGTAGTTTATGTCTTTTTTATTCACATACCCATGGAGCAATCATAAAGATCAATTCTAGACGGCTGCTGTGGTTCAAATAAATAAATAAATTAATTAATTAATACTAATTCTCAAAAATACTCCATCTCAAATAAGTAAATAAATACTAATTCTATGCTAGATATAAACCAAGTCCCTACATGTCACAAAGAATTAAAATTACAGTATGCCTTCTGACCACACGGCAAGTAAGTGAGAAATCAATAGCCAAAACATTACTAAAAAAATTCTAAGCCTAGCGCAGTTGCTCATGCCTGTAATCTCAGCACTTTGGGAGGCTGAGGTGGGTGGATCACCTGGGGTCAGGAGTTCGAGACCAGATTGGCCAACATGGTGAAATCCCATCTCTACTAAAAATACAAAAATTAGCTGGGCGTGTTGATGGGTGCCTGTAATCCCAGCTACTTGGGAGGCTGAGGCAGGAAAATCACTTGAACCCAGGAGGTGGAGGTTGCAGTGAGCCAAGATCGCGCCACTGCACACTAGCCTGGGTGACAGAGTGGAACCCTATCGCAAAAAAAAAAATTAAAATTAAAATTAAAAAATCCCATGTTTGGAAATTAAGAAATATCCATGTAAATAATTAATGGGTCAAAAAATCATAATGAAAAGTAGAAAATATTCTGAACTGATTCACAATGAAAATTAAAGTTTATGGATACAGATAATTCTATGCTGAGAGAGAAATGGCTGGCCTTTAAACATATATATTTAAAAAGAGGTGAGGAAATGAACAGCCAATAGGAGCAGCCAATTAAACCCAAAGAAAATAGAGGGCAATAAATTTACATAGATGAAATTAATTAAATAAGAAACACAACAAAGTCAACAAAATAAAGTTAGTTCTTTAAAAAGACTAATAAAACCCTGGCAAGAATGACCTATGGGGGAAAAAAAAACAACGGAGATTAATACCAAAAATGAAAAAAAGGAGTATCACTGCTGAAAACAAAAAGATCACAACAGGAATATTATAAATAACTTAATGCCATCAATGTGAACATTTAAGTAAAACAGACAAACATTAAGAAAAACATTTTTTGCTAAACCTGATACAGAAAGAAATTTTGAAGAGTTCTAGATCTACTGAAAAATTGACAGCCTAATTGAAAGCCTAACCACAATGAAAACTCCACACCCAGGTAGTTTCATTGGTAAATTTATAAAAAACAACTAAAGAAGACCAAAAAAAAAAAAAGAGGCAATCTTACATAAACTCTTACAGAATATAGAAGGAACATTCCTCAGCTCATTTTATAAGGCCAACATAATTTTGATACCAAACCCTAACAGGGATATTATAAGAAAGCAAAATTACAGGCCATTCTCACTAATGAGTATAGATGCAAATATACTAAGCCAAATGTTACCAAGTCCAATTCAGCAATATATAAAAAGGACATGACAAAATTGGACTTATTTTAGGAATGTAAAGTTGGTTTGATATTTGAAAATCAATCACTGTAATTTACCACACAAGTAGAATAAAGGAGAAAAATCATACTACAATTGCTCAACAGATGCACAACTCACATTTGGTAAAATTTAACATTGGCTCACAATTAAGAAAAAAAAAAAACCAACTCAGCAAACTAGGAACAGAAAGGGAGCTTCATTAATTTCATAAAGGGTATGTATTTTAAAATTATAGCAAAAATCATACTTTTCAGTGAAATGTTGATATCTTTCCCCTTGAGATTGTGAATGACTGCTATCACCAGAACCTCTGATACTGTATTGAATAAAGAAAAAAAGAAAACAAAAAAGATATAAGCTGTTATTATTTGTACATAACATGAACATTTCCATAGAAATTTCAAAAGAATCTACATGTAATTATCAGAACTAACCAGCGAGTTTAGCAAAGTTTCTGGATAAAAGGTCAACACATATAAAGGTTAAGTATATTTCTATACTCCCAAGAACAAAGAAAAAAATTTTAAATAAATTTAGTGTAGCCTAAGTGTACAGTGATTATAAAATCTACAGAAGCGTATGGTCGGTCCTAGGCCTTCACATTCACTCACCACTTGCTCACTGACTCACCCAGAGCAACTTCCAGTCCTGCAGGCTCCATTCATGGTAAGTGCCCTGATAGCTGTACCATTTTTTATTTTATTTTATTTTATTTTACTTTATTTTATTTTGTTTTATTTTTTAAGACGCGGCTGTGCTTGGAACCATTTTTTAATCTCTCATGTTGTGTTTTTACTGTACCATTTCTATGTTTAGATATGTTTGAATATACAAGTACTTAACATTGTATAATTGCTAACAGTATTCAGTACAGTACCATGCTGTACGGGTTTGCAGCCCAGGAGCAACAGGCTGTACCATGAAGCCAAGGTATGTAGGAAGGCTATACCATCTAGTCTGTGTAAGTACACTCTATGATATTTGCACAACAAAATCGCCTCACGACACATTTCTCAGAACATATCCCTGTTGTTAAGCAACACGACTGTATATATAAATTACGTGAGGAGATTGGAAATCTATAAACAAGATCAATTCAACAGACACTTGTGGGAAGCACATGGGTAAACATATCACAAGAGTAGAAGTAGAGACAAAGGAAAAAGAACATATATTTTAATGGGTTGAATTGTGTCCCCTCAAAAGATATGTTGAAGTCCTAACTTCTGGTACCTGTGAATAGGACGGGACCTTCTTTGGAAACAAGGGTTTTGCAGATGTAATTAAGGCCTAAGTTAAGATGACATCATGCTGGAGTAGAGTGGGCCCTGAATACAATGTGACTGTTGTCCTTAAAGAGCAGAGGAGACACAGAGACAGACACCCAGGGAAGGGAGAGTGCCATGTAAAGACAGACAAGAGGGAAGGCAGCCACGTGAAGAAGGAGGCAGAGATCAAAATCACGCAGCTGCAAGCCAAGGAACGCCAAGGATTGCTGGCAACTGTCAGAAGCCGGGAGAGAGGCCTGGAACAGATTTCCCTTCTGAGTTGCTAAGAAGGAACCAATTCTGCAACCACTTAATTTTGGATTCTGGCCTCCTGAACTATGAAAGCATAAATTTCTGTTGTTTTAAGCCACCCAGCTTGTCATTTCTCATTTTGGTCTTAATTTGCATTTCTCTGACAACTAATGAAGTTCAATACCCTTTCATTTGTTACAGCAGGCCTGGGAAACTAATACATAGATACATAATACATCGATAGAGTCCTTACACAGATTACAAAATGGGCAAACAAGCAAAACAACGAGCAGGGACAACTGCTCAAAGACATATTTTGCTGAGTAAAGAAAATTTGGCAAATTATTGACCTGGCTTGTTGACAATTACTTTTTATAGGAAGTTTGTGACAAAGCAACAATCTCTGGATTGAATTCTGAGTAAGTGTTGGTAACATGAAAGTCTGAAAGAAATCTTGAAAGAAAATAATGTTAAGTCTGCATTACATTATACCAGTATGCATAAAGTGGAGTCATAACAGCAGTGGAAAGGGCCCTGATCTAGGACAAAAGCCCGAGTATTTCTGTTGCTAACACTTACTAGCTATGTGATTTTAACCAAAAATAACTGTAGTTAACACTTTGATTGCAAGTTTTTAATCCAGCAAAACAAGAAATTTACAAGCCAGGCATGGTGGCTCACACCTGTAATCCCAGCACTTTGGGAGGCCAAGGCAGGAGGATCGCTTGACACTAGGTGTTCAAGACAAACCTGGGCAACAAAGCAAGACCCCATCTCTACAACAATCAAAAAATTAGCCAGGCATGACAGCATGCACCCAGCTACTCAGGAAGCTGAGGCAAGAGGATCCCTTGAGCCCAGGAGTTTGAGGTTACAGTGAACTGACTGAGCCACCACACTCCAACCTGAATGACAGAGTGAGATCCTGTGTGATAAACAACAAAAACAACAACAAAAAAACACAAAGAGGCTGGGCGTGGTGGCTTATGCCTCTAATCCCAGCACTTTGGGAGGCCAAGACTGACAGCCTGCTTGAAGCAAGTAGTTCAAGACCAGCATGAATAACATGGCAAAACCCCATCTCTATTATTTTCTAAAATTTTTTTATAAAAAAATTAAAAATAAATTTACACATGGCTTGCTCACCTCAGATACCTGTTGTGAAGATAAAAATAAGATTTCAGCTGTAAAATAAGTTTGAAAACACTACATAATATATAATATCACCATCGTTATTATTCCGCACTTAGTGAGGTTTTAAAAACATAAGGAAAAACCCTGTGATCAGACTGAAAAGGGAAACAGGCAGTACATAGGAAAGGAAGAAAAGAAAGGAAGTACATAGGAAAGAAAATAAAAATATAACGAATAATTTGACCGGGCGCGATGGCTCACGCCTATAATCCCAACAGTTTGGGAGGCCAAGGCGGTTGGAAAACTTGAGGTCAGGAGTTCAAGACCAACACAGTCAACATGGTGAAACTCCCGTCTCTACTAAAAATACAAAAAATTAGCCAGGCATGGTGGCATGCACCTGTAATCCCAGTTACTCGGGAGGCTGAGGCAGGAGAATCACTTTAACCAAGAGGCAGAGGTTGCAGTGAGCCAAGATCAAGCCACTGTACTCCAGCCTGGGAGACAGAGCAAGACTCCATCTCAAGAAAAAAAAAATTAAAAAACAAAAACATTTATTCTGACAAAGATAGGAGAGCATTTATGGAAATCAAATGCTAAGAAAGGGATCATTTCGTTATGAGCTCAGAATTTTTTTTTTTTTTTTTTTTTTGAGACGGAGTCTCACTCTTGTCACCCAGGCTGGAGTGCAGTGGCGTGATCTCAGCTCACTGCAACCTCTGCCTCCTGGGTTCAAGCAATTCTCCTGCCTTAGCCTCCTAAGTAGCTGGGATTACAGGCGCCCGCCACCACATCTGGCTGATTTTTGTACTTTTAGTAGAGATGGGGTTTCACCACGTTGGCCAGGCTGGTCTCAAACTCCCGACCTCAGGTGATCCACCCACCTCGGTCTCCCAAAGTGCTGAGATTACAGACATGAGCCACCGTGCCTGGCCATGAGCTCATATTTTTAAAAAACATACAAAGAGATGGAATGGCTGTATAATTAAGAGTGAGCATAAAATACTATCACATGTTGTCTCAGTATGTGATAAATGGAATATTAATAATACCTAGCTCTTAAGGTTGGACAATAAAATGAACTAACAGATATGAAACTGTGCTATAAATTACACTATACCATGAAATTGTTAGTTGCAAAATTGTTGCAAATACACTCCGAAACAGCACAAATTGAAAAATACCAAGTACAAAAAGTGTTGAATATGTGCGTGTATGTGAGGGGTGATGATGATGGTTTTGCCATATTCAGTATAAACAGAATAGCTACCACTTGGTACAGATGGCATTCCTATAATGGGAACAAATGACAGAGCTCTAAAAGCTGGTCCTTACCACAGTGTGAAGCATCTTCATGTATCAAGGATAGCATAAAATTATCATGAATTATACACAAATTATTTTCTAAAAACAATCTTTTTTTTTTTTTTTTTGAGACATAGTCTCACCCTGTTGCCCAGGCTTGAGTGCAGTGGCGCAATCTCGGCTCACAGCAACCTCCACTTCTCAGATTCAAGCAATTTTCCTGCCTCAGCCTCCAAGTAGCTGGCATTACAGGCACCTGCCACCAAACCCAACTAGTTTTTGTATTTTTAGTAGAGACAGGGTTTCACCATGTTGGCCAGGCTGGTCTAGCACTCCTGACCTCAAGTGATCCACCTACCTCAACCTCCCAAAGTGCTAGGATTGCAAGCGTGAACCACCACACCCGGCTGAAACAATCTTTTTGTCTTATTCCAACATGTTACTGAAGTTAAATCACTAGGCCAGGCATAGTGGCTCACGCCTGTAATCTCATGCCTGTAATCCCAAGGTAGGAGGATTGCTTGAGGCCAAGAGTTCAAGACTAGCCTGGGCAATATCTGATATGGTTTGGCTGTGTCCCCACCCAAATTGCATGTTGAATTGTAGCTCCCATAATTCCCATGTGTTGTGGGAGGGACCCAGTGGGAGATAATTGAATCATGGGGGCATTTTCCCCCATACCGTTCTCATGGTAGTGAACAAGTCTCACAAGATCTGATGGTTTTATAAGAGGAAACCCTTTCACTTGGTTCTCATTTTCTCTTTTGTCTGCTGCCATATTAGATGTGCTTTTCGCCTTCCACCACGATTGTGAGGCCTCCTAGCTCCATGGAGGTGTGAGTTCATTAAACCCCTTTTCCTTTATATCACCCAGTCTCAGGTATGTCTTTATTAGCCGTGTGAAAACGGACTAATACACTATCACAAGACTCTATTAAAAAAATTTTTTTTTTTTTTTTGAGATGGAGTCTTGCTCTGCCGCCCAGGCTGGGGTGCAGTGGCCGGATCTCAGCTCACTGCAAGCTCCGCCTCCCAGGTTTACGCCATTCTCCTGCCTCAGCCTCCCGAGTAGCTGGGACTACAGGCGCCCGCCACCTCACCCGGCTACTTTTTTGTATTTTTTTTTTAGTAGAGATGGGGTATCACCGTGTTAGCCAGGATGGTCTCGATCTCCTGACCTCGTGATCCGCCCGTCTCGGCCTCCCAAAGTGCTGGGATTACAGGCTTGAGCCACCGCGCCCGGCCAAAAAAATTTTTTTTTTAATTAGCCTGGCATGGTGTTGTGTGCCTATAGTCCTAGCTATGAGGACGGCTGAGGTGGAAGGATCACTTGAGCCCAGGAGTTCTAGGCTGCAATGAACAGGACTGTACCACTGCACTACAGTCTGGGTGACAGAATGAGACTAACGCAAAGAAAAAAAGTTACATGCTATGATAATAATGAAAAGAGAAATGCATAGGTACCAAACTTCTTGTTGATCAATGTATAGAGAAATTGAATAATACCATGAGGACAGAGAGTTTAAGAAAAGGAAGCCAAAGGAGTTTTGGCATGGAGCCGCAGTGATACACAGCCAGAAGGCCATTTGTAAAATACTGCCCACAAGACTATAAGGACATCATTTTGCCTATCAAATATAGAAAAAGAGAGATGTTTATCTAACACACACAACTACACAAATTCCAGTACTAACTCAACTGAGACATAGCACAACCTAGCAGAAAGCACTGCAGTGAAAGGGAAAAAAGGCAGGAAAAAAAAGAGAACACACAACTGCTTGATTCACAGGGCAAAAGGAGTGTTGGTTAATCAGAGTAAATGTTGGCTCCGCTTGCTGTATTCTGCATTGTCTCTAGTAAGTCCATTCCTATTGAGGAAACTAAGTTCTGATTAGCATGAGGTGTTCAGGGCAAAAGAACAAATTACTTTCACTGCTTAAGGCATACAGATCTGCATGCATTTGTTTCAATGCCAGTGTCAGAAGGGAAAACTAAAGAGGGCAAGAGACAGGGGATAGTAGAGATTCTTTTTCTTTTTTTTTTTGAGACGGAATCTTGTTCTGTCGCCAGGCTGGAGTGCAGTGGTGTGATCTCAGCTCACTGCAACCACTGCCTCCCAGGTTTAAGCGATTCTCCTGCCTCAGCCTCCCGAGTAGCTGGGACTACAGGCGGGCACCACCAAGCCCTGCTAATTTTTGTAGTTTTAGTAGAGACGGGGTTTCACCATGTTGGCCAGGATGGTCTCGATCTCCTGACCTCGTGATCTGCCCGCCTCGGCCTCCCAAAGGGCTGGGATTACAGGCCTGAGATAGTACAGATTCTTATTACTGAGAAAAGATATAGTTACATTAAAAATTTCTTCTTACTCAACTGTATTAAGAATTATATCATTCCAATGTACAAAAGTAACAATGAAGCAAACAGTGTTTAATAACTGAGAGTATAAATGAAGAAATAAAACAGAAAAACTTGAAAAATGCAGAAAATAGCTTTTAAAAATTTATTCCTATGACTTCTTTTTCTACTTTTTTATTGTGGTAAAATATACATATTTACCATCTGAACCATTTCTAAGTGTACAGTGCAGTGGTACTGAGTACATTCATAGTGTTGTATAGCCATCACCACCATCTATCTCCATTTTCATCTTGTAAAACTGAAATTCTATACCCATTACATAATAACTCCCCCATTTTCCCCTCCTCCTAGCCCCTGGCAGCCACCAATCTACTTTCTGTCTCTATAGGTTTGACTCCTCTAAGAATATCATGTAAGTGGAATCATATAGTATTTATCTTTTTGTGTCTAGCTTATTTCACTTGGCATTATGTCCTCATGATCCATCCATGGTGTAGCATATATCAGTACTTCCTTCCTTCTTAAGGCTGAAAAATATGCCCTTGTTTTTATATACCATATTTTGCTTCTCCATTCATCCACTGATGGACACATGGTTGCTGCCATGTTATAACTATTGTGAATAATGCTGCTATGAACATGGGTATACAAATACCTCATCAAGAACCTGCTCTCAATTCTTTTGGGTATAAACCTAGAAGTAGAATTGCTGGATCATATGAGGGTTCTATTTTTAAGTTTTTGAGGAACTGCCATATTGTTTTCCACAGTGGCTGTATCATTTTATAGTCCCACCAACAATGCACAAGAGCTCCCACTTCTCCATGTTTCTCAATACTTGTTATTTTCTATTTATTACTATTATTCCTTCTTGATAGCAGCCATCTGAATGAGTGTAGTTTTGATTTGCATTTCTCTAAAGACAAGTGATGTTGAGCATCTTTTCACCTGCTTATTGGCCATTTGTACATCTTCTTTGCAGCAATGTCTATCCTATGACTCTGTTTATGCAGTAAAAAGACACTTATACAAGGGCATTTTTAAAATAAATGTAATATAAAGACAGAAAAGAAACAAAAAACAAAAATAAAAATAAATAAATGTGTAAATAAAATGAAGAGTACAGGATTTAATCACTCTGAAAAGGTTTTTTTCCCCTGTATGGTTAGTCAAATACCCTCACATTTCAGACTGCAGGCTTCTGTTCTTCCTATTCTTCCAAAAGCTCCCAATTTCCTTAAGCACTCTCAATTTTTTTTTTTTTTTTTTTTTTTTTTTTGAGACGGAGTCTCACTCTGTCACCCAGGCTGGAGTGCAGTGGCGGGATCTCGGCTCACTGCAAGCTCCACCTCCAGGGTTCACGCCATTCTCCCGCCTCAGCCTCCGAGTAGCTGGGACTACAGGCGCCCGCCACCATGCCCGGCTAGTTTTTTTTTGTATTTTTAGTAGAGACAGGGTTTCACCATGTTAGCCAGGATGGTCTCGATCTCCTGACCTCGTGATCCACCCGCCTCGGCCTCCCAAAGTGCTGGGATTACAGGCTTGAGCCACTGCGCCCAGCCAATTTTTTTTTTAAGATAAAGTCTTGCTCTGTCACCCAGGTTGAAGTGCAACAACACAATCTTGGCTCACTACAACCCCCACCTCCCAGGTTCAAGCGATTCTCCTGCCTCAGCCTCCCGAGTAGCTGGGATTACAGGCGCCCACCACCATGTCCGGCTAATTATCATATTTTTAGTAGAGATGAGGTCTCACCATGTTGGTCAAGCTGGTCTCGAAATCCTGACCTCAAGTGATCCGCCCACCTCAGCCTCCCAAAGTGTTGGGATTACAGGCATGAGCCACCACGCCTGGCCTCATTCTGCCTTATTTTCAGGATAGTTACTACTTCTCTCAGTGGCAAAGAACAGATAGAATCTCCTAAGGATTTCCAGGCTTGCAGTTATGCTGGTTCCCAAACCCAAACTTGACCCAATTTAAATACAAACCCAATAAAATCTAAACTCTTATATTATTAATATGAAAAAACTGGCCAGGGATGGTGGCTCATGGGATTACAATCCCAACACTTTGGGAGGCCGAGGTGGGCAGATCACCTGGAGTCAGGAGTTCGAGACCAGCCTGACCAACATGGTGAAACCCCCCCGTCTCTACAAAAAATACAAAATTAGGCAGGCATGGTGGCGCATGTCTGTAATCTCAGCCACTCAGGAGGCTGAGGCAGGAGAATCACTTGAACCCAGGGGGCAGAGGTTGCAGGATCACACCACTGCACTCCAGTCGGGGCAGTAAGAGTGAAACTCCATCTCAAAAAAAACAAAAGATGAAAAACTAAGGTCCAGTTAGTTGGTTATCTAAAAACAATACATACAAACAAGATGCATGGAATGACTATTTATGAAGCTAATGGGGCAGGAAACACAAAAATACACAAAATGAAAGAAAGCATCCAAAATATGAATCTGAAGACAGATGTAAGGAAGCATGACTCAAAGCCGCCTACTCCTAACAATTCATTCAAACTGTCTCTAGTAGAGAACTCACAATGTAGTTTCATTTAAATAACCATTTATTTATTTATAACACTAAAACTCAAGAGGAAACAAGCGATGTAAGCAAGGGCCTCAATCACCAACCAACGAGCTATTACTTCTATATTTCTATTTAGTCTGTAAAGAAGTGCAGGCCACACAGATCACACAGGTGTTTCATTCTTTTTTTTTTTTTTTTTTTTTTTTTTTTTGAGACGGCTTCTCACTCACTCTGTGGCCTAGGTTGGAGTGCAGTGGCATGATCTCCTGGCTCACTGCAACCTCTGCTCTCAGGTTCAAGCAGTTCTCCTGCCTCAGGCTCCCAAGTAGATGGGATTACAGGCATGCACCACCACACCCAGCTAATTTTGTGTGTGTGTGTGTGTGTGTGTGTGTGTGTGAGAGATAGAGTTTCGCTCTTGATGCCCAGGCTGGAGTGCAGTGGCACGATCTCTGCTCACAACAACCTCCGCCTCTGGGTTCAAGTGATTCTCCTGCCTCAGCCTCCCAAGTAGCTGGGATTACAGGCATGCACCACCATGCCCAGCTAATTTTGTATTTTTAGTAGAGACAGGGTTTCGCCATGTTGACCAGGCTGGTCTTGAACTCCTGACCTCAAGTTTTCCAACCGCCTCGGCCTCCCAAAGTGCTGGGATTATAGGCATGAGCCACCAAGCCCGGCCTTGTTGTATTTTTAGTAGAGATGAGGTTTCACCATGTTGGCCAGCCTGGTCTTGAACTCCTGACCTCAAGCAATCCACCCTCAACGGCCTCCCAAAGTGCTAGGATTACAGGTGTGAACCACCACACTCAGCCAACAGACATTTCCTTGTTGAACAATCATATACAAAGATGAAAGCAACAGTGGCCAATAGGCCAACAGTCTCTGTATGTAGTACAGATACAAACAACACGAAAATCATTAGGGGACATTGGAACAACATCTCAGCATACTCTGACAGAAGGCTGTTAGTCATCAAATGTTGGGTTAATTTGTGCTAAGCAAAACGACAACAGTAAAAATGACCCACTGAAAGATACTTATGAGCCAGGTACGGTGGCTGATACCTGTAATCTCAGCACTTTGGGAGTCCGAGGCAGGTGGATCACTTGAGGTCAGGAGTTCGAGACCAGCTTGGCCAACATGGTGAGACCCCATCTCTACTAAAAATACAATAATTAGCCGGTCCTGGTGGCATGCGCCTGTAATCCCAGCTACTCAGGAAGCTGAGGTAGGAGAATCGCTTGAACCCGGGAGGCAGGGGTTGTAGTGAGCCAGGATCGCACCACTGTACTCCAGCCTCGGCCAGAGTGAGTGAGAAGCCATCTCAAAACCAAAACAAAAACAAAACACTGTGCGTGTGGTCTGCACTTCCAAAGAAAAAAGAAAAAAGAAAATATGGATGGCTGGGCGGTGGCTAGCCTCTGTAATCCCAGCACTTTGGGAGGTCGAGGCAGGCAAATTGTTTGAGTTCAGGACGAGACCAGCCTGGACAATGTGGTGAAACACCATTTTTCTCTTCTTTTTTTTTTTTTTTTTTTTTTTGAGACAGAGTCTCACTGTGTCACCTAGGCTGGAGTGCAGTGGCGTGATCTCAGCTCACTGCAACCCTCCGCCTCCCAGTTTCTAGTGATTCTCCTGCCTCAGTCTCCCTAGTAGCTGGAACTACAGGCAAGCGCCATCACACCTGGCTAATGCAAATTTTTAGTAGAGACGAGGTTTTATTCACCATGTTAGCCAGGCTGGTCTTGAACTGCTGACCTCAGGTGATCCACCCGCCTTGGCCTCCCAAAGTGCTGGGATTACAGGCATGAGCCACCACGCCCAGCCGAAACTCCATTTTTCTACAAAAAAAATGAAAAAATTAGCTGGGCATGGTGGTGTGTGCCCATAGTCCCAGCTACTTGGGAAGCTGAGGTGGGAGCACCATTGCACTCCAGCTTGGGTGACAGAGCCAGTCCCTACTCATATGGTTACATGATATATTCCGTGACAATTCTGCTTTCCTACATTTCATGTTTTGTCTACAATAAATTGGATGCATGATAGGTAAGAAAAGAATAAACTTTTCCTCAAAAGAGAAAGAAAAGTTACTTTTCCTTTAAGCAGTAACTGATTGGTTATATTTGTTTTTTCTTGGAATACTCTATGGTATGGATATGTCACATTTTGTTTCTCCTTTCATCAGTTGATGAACAGACTTACACTTTTTGGCTACTATGAATAGTACTGCTACAAATATTTGACTACAAGATTTTGTATAGACATGTTTTCATTTATTCTGGGGATATACCACCTAGGAGAATTGCTGGGTCATCTGACAACTCTACCAGACTATTTTCTAAATGTACCATTTCACACATGCAGCAATGTATGAAGTACTGTATTTCTCCATATCCTCAACAACACTTGTTATTATATGTCTAAAGAGATTTGGATTTCCCTGATGGCTTTTCATGTGTTTATTGGGCCTTTGTATAGTTCCTTTGAAGAAATGTCTACTCAGATACTTGACATTTATTTATTTATTTTTGAGATGGAGTCTTGCTCTGTCACCCAGGCTAGAGTCCAGTGGTGCAATCTTGGCTCACTACAACCTCTGCCTCCCGAGTTCAAGCTATTCTCGTGCCTCGGCCTCCCAAGTAGTTGGGATTATAGGCACCTGCCACCATGCTCAGCTAATTTTTGTATTTTTAGTAGAGACAGTGATTCACCATGTTGGCCAGGTTGGACTCGAACTCCTGACCTCAAGTGATCCATCCCCTCTGCCTCCCAAAGTGTTGGGATTACAGGCATAAGCCACCACACCCAGCCTTTGGTGCATTTTTTTAATGAGTTTTCTTTTTATTATTTCATTTTAAGAGTTCATTACACATTCTAGATAAAAAAACACTGCCAGATAAATGATTTGCAAATACATTATTCCTTTTTGTGAGCTGTCTTCACGTTTTTGGATTGCTTATATGTCTATTTTTCTTTTCTCATAGTTAACTTTTATTTTTGTCAAAATAATATATAAACAATAAAAAAGTCAACAATAGGCCAGGCGTGTTGGCTCACATCTGTAATCCCAGCACTTTGGAAGGCTGAGGTGGGCAGATCACCTAAGGTCAAGACTTTAAGATCAGCCTGGCAAATATGGTGAAACTCCATCTCTACCAAAAATACAAAAAATTAGCCAGGCATGGTGCCACATGCCTGTAATCCCAGCTACTCGGAAGGCTGAGGCAGGAGAATCGCTTGAACCCAGGAGGCGGAGGTTGCAGTGAGCTGAGATCACGCCACTGCACTCCAGCTTGGGCGACAAGAGTGAAACTCTGTCTCAAAAAAAGTCAACATTAACCACAAACATTTAAAGACAGTAGTCTGCTGGTTCACCCTTCCTCCCACCAATCCTATACTGCCAGCATCAACAGTTTCCCACTCTTAGGCCAGCCATAGTGGCTCACACTTACAATCCTAGCGCTTTGAGAGGCCAAGGCAGGAGAGTCACTTGAGCCTGGGAATTTGAGACCAGCCTGGGAAACACAGTGAGACTCCTATAAAAAATCTAAAACTTAGGTGGATGTGGTGGTGCACACCTGTAGCCCCAACTACTTGGGAATCTGAGGCAAGAGGATCACTTGAGCCCAGGAGTTCAAGTGAGCCATAACCGTACCACTGTACTCCAGCTTGGGGGATAGAGCAAGACCCTCTCTCTAAAATGTAAGAAAAACCAAAAATCAAAAAACTTTCAATTCTTCTGTTTTACCTGTAGTTTCCTCTATTTTCCTACATAATAAGCTTTCTTGCAATTGCTTGATTCATCTATTTTTGATATTACAGATTTTCTGTAATGGCAAATAAGGGTTTTGTTCTCTTATAGCTCCCAGAGTACCTCCCCCCATCATTAGTTATATTATTATTAATTATATCATTATTTGGGGTTATATAAGCTAATATTTATATTATATATCTTTGGTTAAATCAATCATTAATGCTTAAATTGTGAGCCTTTTTATTGCTTCATTATATGGCACATAATTAAAAGGGAGGGAAGATCAGCATATAATTAGGAAGGCTCCTCAGACATCTATAACTGGAAGTTGGTTGTGCTTCTTTTAAATCCTGTTCCTCGCTTCTTAGTAAATCATTTTCACACTAACTAGTTAAATGCTATACTGCTTAATCAAATTTCATAGAGAAAGCATCTTCATATAAAAATGCCTGGGTTTTTTAACCGACCTTAATTAACAACTCATTAGTTCAAGGATTCCCAGTCTTTGAGTCAACATCCTATTGATACAATGACAATCATAGAATTTACAAGATGGTGTTTAAGAAATCCCTGTTAGCATCCAAATCTATATGCATTGGCAAACATGTTGGTGACTTAAAGAAAAAAAAAAAACTGGTATTTCACGGAACATGAGGAGAAGGATGTAATAAATAAAGACAGTTATTGACCATCAGTTTTCATTCAGCATTCGATTACGAAAGCAGGAATTCGACCCCAAAGTCTGTGAAGGGAATATGTGCACAACACTTAACAAAGCACATGAATTACTCCTTGAATTACAGCGATAAACAAGATGCCATGTGAATTCTAAAAGATACCGTGATTGTACATACTACCAAAAGCAGCTAAAATCTGGGATTGTTTAACTAGAAGGAAGTCACAAAAAAAAAAAAAAAAGAAAAGAGAAGAAAAGAAATTGCCTCTCAGTTCCTTGGATCCTTAGTCACCTGTAGCTGGAAGGAGGAAGAAAAAGGCAGGTGGCCAGGTACAGGAGAAATCAAGCTCCCACGCTCCAGAAACCATGCCAGGCATTTTATATACTTATCATCTGCACACTCCTATAAGGTAAGCACTGTCACCAGAATTTAGAGATGAAAAACAGGCTCAAGTAAATTATTTCTCCAGAGTTACAGTTAGAAAAAAACCCCCAAAGTCATGCTCTTCTTCTCAAAGGACCCTCATAATATGCATCCTTAGATAAAAACACAAAGATTGTGAAATAGAGTTGTCTGATCCTGAGTTATCCCAGTATTTCAAATCCCATACAGCCTACCTCTCCTTTTCCTTAAAACATAAATAAAAGTATTTTCAGGCTTTCCACTACCCAGTGATTGAAAATCACTCTTTGAAAAAAATATTATGAGACCCAAAATAATCACTAAAACAATTTTTAGAAATTGATTTTGGTTATCAGATCTACCTCTCAAGGAATGACTCGAATTACTAGATATTTTACTTTGGGCATGTTATTTAACGTTTCTCAGCCCTCAACTCCAAAACAGAGATTATACTATTTACCCCTCATAAAGCTATTATGGAGATTCTGTTAGACAATATTCATAATATTATGTCACAGAAAGTGCCCATAAACAGTCAATAAAAGGTAGTAAATATTAAAGCTGATAATTTATACCATCAATCACAATCCACTATGATATGGTTTGACTGTGTCCCCACCCAAATCTCATCTTGAATTCCCATGTATTGTGGGAGGGACCCAGTGGGAGATAAACGAATCACGGGGGCAAGCCTTTCCCATGCTGTTCTTCTGATAGTGAGTAAGTCTCATGAGATCCGATGGTTTTAAAAAGGTGAGTTCCCCTGCACAAGTTATCTCTTTGCCTGCTGCCATCCATGTAAGATATGACTTGCTCCTCCTTGCATTCTGTCATGACTGTGAGGCCTCCCCAGCCACATGGAACTGTAAGTCCAATTAAACCTCTTTCTTTTGTAACTGTCAAGTCTCAGGTATGTCTTTGTGAGCAGCATGAAAATGGACTAATACGGTAAATTTGTACCAGTAGAGGTAGGAACAGTTTGGAGGGCTCAGAAGAAGACACGAAAATGTGGGAAAGTTTGGAACTCCAAAGAGACTTGTTGAATGGTTTTGCCCAAAATGCTGATAGTGATATGGACAATAAAATCCAGGTTGAGGTGGTCTCAGATGGAGATAAGGAACTTGTTGGGAACTGGAGCAAAGGCGACTCTTGTTATGTCTTAGCAAAGAGGGGCATTTTGCCCCTACCCTGGAGATTTGTGGAACTTTGAACTTGAGAGGGATGATTTAGTGTATCTGGTGGAAGAAATTTCTAGGCAGCAAAGTATTCAAGAGGTGACTTGGGTGCTGTTTAAGGCTCTCAGTTTTGTTTTGTTTTGTTTGGAGATGCAGTCTTGCTCTGTCGCCCAGGCAGGAGTGCAATGGCACCATTTCGGCTCACTGCAACCTCTGCCACCCGAGTTCAAGCAATTTTCCTGCCTCAGCCTCCTGAGTAGCTGGGACCACAGGTGCACACTGCCACGCCCAGCTAATTTTTTGTATTTTTTAGTAGAGATGGAGGTTCACCATGTTGCCCAGCCTGATCTCAAACTCCTGAGCTCAGGCAATCTGCCCACATCAGTCTCCCAAAGTGCTAGGATTACAGACATGAGCCACCGTGCCCAGCCCTAGGCACTCAGTTTTATAAGGGAAGAAGAGCATAAAAGTTCTGAAAATTTGCAGCCTGACAATGTGACAGAGAGGAGAAATCCATTTTCTGGGGAGACATTCAAGCCAGCTGCAGAAATTTGCATAAGTAATGAGGAGCCCAAAGTTAATCCCCAAGACAACAGAAAAAATGTCCAGGGAATGTCAGAGATCTTCACGGCAGCCCCTCCCATCACAGGCCTGGAGGTCTAGGAGAATATGGTTTTTGGGCCGGGCCCAGGGTCACTGTGCCATGTGCAGTCTAGAGACTTGGTACCCTGCATCCAAGCCACTCCAGCCATGACTAAAAGGGGCCGAGGTACAGCCCAGGCTGTTGCTTCAGAGGGCACAAGCCCTAAGCCTTGGGAGCTTCCACATGGTGTTGGGACTGCAGGTGCATAGAAGTCAAGAACTGAAGTTTGGGAACCTCTGCCTAGACTTCAGAAGAGTATGGAAATGCTTGGAAGCCCAGGCAAAAGTTTGCTGCAGGGGCGGGGCCCTCATGGAGAACCTCTGCTAAGGCAGTTCAGAAAGGAAATGTGGGGTTGGAACTCCCACACAGAGTCCCCACTGGGGCACTGTCTAGTGGAGCTATGAGAAGAGGACCACCATCTTCCAGACCCCAGAATGGTAGATCCACTGACAGCTTGCACTACGCGCCTGGAAAATCTGTAGAAACTCAATGCCAGCCCGTGAAAGCAGCAGGGAGGGAGGCTGTACCCTGCAAAGCCACAGGGGCAGAGCTGCACAAGACCATGTTGCATCAGCGTGACCCGGATGTGAGACATGGAGTCAAAGGAGTTCATTTTGGAGCTTTAAGATTTGACTGCCCTGCTGGATTTCGGACTTGCATGGGGCTTGTAGCCCCTTTGTTTTGGCCAATTTCTCCCACTTTGAATGGCTGTATTTATCCAACACCTGTACCCTCACTGTACCTAAGAAGTCACTAACTTGCTTTTGATTTTACAGGCTCATAGACAGAAGGGACTTGCCTTGCCTTGAATGAAACTTTGGACTTTTGAGTTAATGCTGAAATGAGTTAAGACTTTGGGGGACTGTTGGGAAGGCATGATTGGTTTTGAAATGTGAGGACATGAGATTTGGGAGGGGCCAGGGGCAGAATAAGGTTTGGCTGTGTCCCCACCCAAATCTCATCTTGAATTCCCATGTGTTGTGGGAGGGACCCAATGGGAGGTAACTAAAACAGTGAGGGCAAGTCTTTCCTGTTCTGTTCTCGTGACAGACAGTAAGTCTCATGAGATCTGACGGTTTTAAAAAGAGAAGCTCCCCTGCACAAGCTCTCTCTGCCTGCTGTCATCCATGTAAGATGTGACTTACAGGCCGGGCATGGTGGCTCATGCCTGTAATCCCAGCACTTTAGGAGGCTGGGGCAGGTGGATCACCTGAGGTCAGGAGTTCATGACCAGCCTGGTCAACATGGTGAAACCTCATCTCTACTAAAAATACAAAGATTAGCTGGGTGTGGTGGTGCACGCCTATAATCCCAACTACTCCAGAGGCTGAGGCAAGAGAATTGCTTGAATCCAGGAGGCGGAGGTTGCAGTGAGCTGACGTCGCACCAATGCACTCCACCCTGTGCGATACAGCAAGACTCCATCTCAAAAAAAAAAAAAAAAAAAGACGTGACTTGCTCCTCCTTGCCTTCTGCCATGATTTTGAGGCTTCCTCAGATACATGGAAGTGTAAGTCCAATTAAACCTCTTTCTTTTGTAAATTGCCCAGTCTCGGGTAGTCTTCATCAGCTGCATGAAAACTGAGTAATCACACTGTTAGTTCAATCATGCAACAAATATTGAGAGCCTTCTATGTGCCAGGTGTTTTTCCAGGTGCTAGAACATGGCAGTGAAAAAAAATACCCGCTTTCACAGAGTGTACTTTCTACACTCTGTGAAAGACAAAAATAAAATGAGGATAAATATAATATTCCAAGTGGTAAGAAGTACTATGAAAAAAGTACAGCAGGAAGAGAGAATGACGGAGGGTGATACTTTCACTGGAGTAGGCGAGATGAAGCTTGCAGAGTTCCACTGGAGTGGAGACCTGGATGAAGTGAGGGCTGGGAGATCCAGGTTCCAGGTAGAGGAACAAGTACAAAGATGCTGAGGCAGGTATGTACTTGGTGTATGGAGGAACAAGAGGGTCTGTCTATAAATACAAGAGTAAAAACAAAATTTTTAAACCCAGCCCCTCATAAATTAGTTAAAAATTAGTTAATATGAACAGGACTCTTGGCTGCTGCTTTTTAAGCACTACATAGAAGAGGCCAAGCAGAGACAACAATCCAGACGCCCATGCTCCAGGCTCGTCATCCTGGCTGGGGCCGAAGCTGCTTCTTCTGACTGACCACAGAAAGGGAGCACTCTGGTTCCCCTAGAGAAGCAGCCTTTTTCTAATTTGCACAAAGGTACCATATAGGCCACCTGCAACCCCTTCAGGATTTCCCTTTCTGTAGAATGCATTATGTCTACAATCATCAAAGCAGTGCTAATGGGTCTGTCAACTGAGAAATGAAAACAGACTCATCATGTTAACATAGATTCTATAATGACATTTATTAAAAAATGGTTATAGCATGAGATAACCACAACTTTCCTTGTTATCTTGATATAATTTTTTAAAAATCTAATAAGCTAAATAAGGCTATGTGATACACATACACTCGATGTTAATTCTGAAGACCCAAGTCCAGGTCCCAACTGTTCCATTTTCCCCAAAGTCATGCAGCTTTTACAGTTTTATCAAATTTCAGTTTCTTCATTCGTATTGAGGATAATGAGCACTAACTACCCTATCTTACTAGACTACTGTGACAAATCCTATTACAAAGGAACCATTTTTATTACTACCAATTAAAAAGGCAAATGTAATTATATTGTAATAAAAGTAGACTGTGTCTTTATTAAGGAAAAATATCTTGGGAAGATCAACAGACTTTAAAAGGTTAAAAAAAATCAAGTAATAGATGGGTACAGTGGCTCATGCCTGTAATCCCAGCACTTTGGGAGGCTGAGGTGGGCGGATCACCTGAGGTCAGGGGTTCGAGACCAGCCTTGCCAACATGGTGAAACCCCGGCTCAACTAAAAATACAAAAATTAGCCATGCGTGGGGGTGTGCACCTATAGCCCCAGCTACTCAGGAAGCTGAGGGAGGAGAATCACTTGAACCTAGAGGGCGGGGAATGCAGTGAGCTGAGATTGCGCCACTGCACTCCAGCTCTGGGCAACACAGCAAGACTCTGTCTCAAAGAGAAAAAAAATCAAATAACATATCAGGCTTCTACATTTAAAAGATATTGGCTGGGTGCAGTGGCTCATGCCTGTAATCCCAGCACTTTGGGAGGCCAACGCAGGAGGATTACTTAAGTCCAAGAGTCCCCATTAAAAACTCAGCTAGGTGTTGTGGTGCACACCTATAGTTTCAGCTACTCAGAAGGCTGAGGTAGGAGGATCACTTGAGCTCAGAAGGTTGAGAATGCAGTGAGCCATGATCGCACCTGGGCAACAAAGTGAGACCTTGTCTCAAGATATATGTAATAATTCTTTGCTGCTGAGAAAAACTTGCATCTGAGCCACCTAGAGGGTTAAAATGTGCCATGATGATAATGATGATACCATAAAAAATGAGCAAGACTACTGACTGTCCTCCCAAGAGGACCAAGTGTCAAGCTGACACATCCTCTTCTCCTGGAGGCTCATCAAGTCTTATTCTTCTGTGAAGCCTCTACCCTTAGCAAACATAAGACTTGTCTTTAGACAAGACAGTAATTTTTTAGCCAATTTAAAAGTTATTAAACTGACTTAGCGCCACCATTTCTATCAAACTTTTCTGGAACACTCCTGTCAGAAACTATTTGTTTTTTTCTGAACTCTTAAAACACTTCGCTTATACAGCTCAGTTACCTTAGATCATAGTTATTTGTGTACACTCATCATCCCCTTCCTAAATTGTAAGCTACTTGAAAGCAGTAGCTGTGTGAAATAATCTCTTCCTTAAAGCACCTTATGTAAGTGCCTCGAACACTGTTTCCAGGCAACTGCAAAATATGAACTAATCAAAGGCAGTGAAACAGTTTGTGTGTGCCTGCTCTATGGCTGCCACTGTTCTAGGTGCTAGAAAGAGAACTTCAACTACCACAGGTGGTCAGAAGTAAGGAAAAGTGACTGTGGCAGGGACTTGAGACTATCCAAATGCTGGGAAACCTCATTACTGGAGGGTCTCAGAGGGAATGCTGAATAGCTGGTATTACAAAGATGAAAAAAGGTCACCCTTCAGTCTTGTGAGAAAGAAGACTATAATCGGATTGGCCTAGTAGTACATGTGGAACCTATAAGGATTTTGTGAAAACAAAGGAAACCCTTCAAATTCCAAAGCCTTAGCCAGACTGCTGATCTAAACATATGTAGAGTAATTATCAGGATATTCCTAATAGATCAAAATGTAGTCTACAAAGGCAGATGTATTTGGGAACGGCATAGAGGCAAGAGTGGCGTGGGTAAGTGCCAAACAGCCTGCACTCAATCCTGGTGCTGCCACTTACTATTCAAATCCAGCTGCACGATTTTAGCCAAGTCATTTGACCTCTTTGTGCTTCAACTTTCCCGTGTGTAAAGTGGGTAGAATAATAGAAACTGCTTCCCAGGGTTATCATGAAGATTAAGTGAGAATGTATGTAAAGTGTTTACAAGAGAGTCTGGCATACATTAAATGTTATGTAAGTAATACTGCCATTTAATTTACCACCTAGACTGAGACAATTCTGTGAATGAAAAGCGGCACTATTAGACTGTGGAAAAACAGACTGTGTCAGGCAAACTGGGATATATGGTCACCCTATAAATAAGTATAAGAAGAAACAAAGGAATGTAACTAGAGAAAGCAGCATTCTCTACTTCACCTCCTTATATAGAGGTCACCCATAGATGCAGGTACCAAATGTTAACATCTGACTTATCTCCTCTGCTATAGACATGTTATAGCTAAATAAGAACACTTAGTTTTTTGTTGTAAATACCACATGCCAGTAGCATTGATTGATACTTCAGTCAATATTGGCATGATGCCCTCAAGATTAGTAGAAGCCATCCAACAAACATTGAAGACATGCTAATGGTATCAGGCAGAAAGTTGGTAAGACTTGGTCCTTGCCCTCAAGAAGCTCATCACCAGTTAAGTAAATGATTCCTGCAGGTACTAGCTAGTAACTAGTAACTAGTCCCCAGAGGCCATTGCTACAGCAAATACACCAAAGTCTGAAGATACCTCAGCAAACACTGGGAAAGATGAGAAAGGTGATTTGAAAAACAGACACAATAGAAAAGAGAAAGTATTGCATTATTTTACATGGCACCTTCAAATAAATAAAGACATTCTAGACAAATAATTAGAAAAAAGTATTTGCAGCAGATAGCTTTTGTTTGGCCCATGTAGCATCGATTTCCATCGCTTTGCAAAATTAGCGCTCTTTCATTATGTGAAATCTCATTAAAAGCAAAAAAAATCCATTTGGAAGAAAACGAGAGACGAGAGATAATGAATCGGGGAAACTGGTAATTTTATGTGTGTGATAATGGCTCAAAAAGAGAGTCCTCATGTTTTAAATACGCATACTGAAATATTTGCAGATTAAATGATATGATACCTAGAATTTGCTTCAAAAACTCAGGGTTAGGTGAGTGTGGATATACTCAAATATATCAAATTTATAGATATAATATACATACATAAAGTATATAATTGGCCATCAATTCACAATTGTTGAAGTCAGGTGATGAGAAAGTGGGAATTAATTATTCTTTTTAATTTTCTGTAAATTCAAAAATTCTCATTTAAAAAGTTTTTGTTGATACATCAATAGAATGGTCTCAACTTTTTTTTTTTTTTTTTTTTTGAGACAGGGTCTCACTGTCACCCAGGCTGGAGTGCAATGGCACAATCACAGTTCATGGCAGCCTCAAACTCTTAGGTTCAAGCAATTCTTCCACCTCACCACCCCATGTAGTTGGAACTACAGATGCACACCACCATGCTGATATGGTTTGGATTTGTGTCACCACTCAAATCTCGTATCAAATTATAATTCCCAATGTTGGAGGAGGGGCCTGATAGGAGGTGACTGGATCATGGGGGCAGATTTCCCCCTTGCTGTTCTCCTGATAGTGAGTTTTCAGAAGATTTGGTTGTTTAAAAGTGTGTAGCACCTCCCCACTGTTCTCTCTTCCTCCTTCTCCAGCCATGTAAGACGTTCCTGCTTCCCCTCTGCCTTTCTCCATGATTGTTAGTTTCCTGAGGCCTACCCAGCCATGATTCCTGTACAGGCTACAGTACTATGAGTTAATTTAACCTCTTTGTTTTATAAATTACCCAGTCTCAGATAGTTCTTTATAGCAATGTGAAAATAAACTAATGCACACAGCCACCTAATATCTTAATGTTTTGTAGAGATGGGGTCTCACTATTTTGTTCATGCTGGTCTTGAACTCCTGCGCTCAAGCAATCCTCATGCCTTGGCCTTCCAAAGTTCTGGGATTACAGGCATGAACCACCATGCCTGGCTGTATTATTTTTAATTTTAAAAATAAAGTGCTTTTGAAAACTCCCTAACATAGAGTTTCTTAACCTTCTCACTCCTGCCATTTTGGGCCAAATAAGTCTTTGTTGTGGGGATTGTCCAGTACACTGTAGAGTGTATAGTGGCATCCCTCGCCTCTACCCACTAGATGCCAGTAGCACCACCCCCCTACTTGTTGTACAGCTAAAAATGTCTCCATATATTGCCAAATGTGTCTTGGGAGGCAGATCACCCCCAGCTAAGAAGCCCAGTGCTAATATACCATATACCTTATCCAAAGCATTCTCAACCCTACAAAACAGAAACTCCCCAATTCTTAACTATATTCTACATATCTAATAATGATTTGCAACATTATATCTTTTCTTATTCTTAATTCAGTCACTAATACTCTACTTGTAGTTCAGACTACCTCAAGTAGATAAACCAATCGTGCTGCTGCAAATTTAATGATTCAGTAAAAATTATACTGCTTCTGAGACTTCTCTTCATCTAGTTCCAAAGCTGAAACTAAAAACCTTAAGCTATTTATAGTACTATAACCTTCAAGAATATGGCCCAAAAAAGTAGGAAAAGGTTATACAATTCGATCTTCTTAAAATGTACTACTTAACCTTTGGTCAAATTAAACAGCTCCAAAACATGCCCCAAAGCAGAATAACCCATACAAAGATCAAAGTGCAAAGGATAATATTATCTAGTTTCCTATTACTCAAAATGAGATCTATAGCCCAGCAGTATCAGCATTACCACAGAGCTTAACAGAAAGGCAGAATCTTAGGCCCTACTTCAGACCTACAAAATCAGAATTTGCATTTCAACAAGCTTTCTAGATGCCTTGTATGCACATTATGTTTCAGGCAGTAATCTAGCTGGGATTTTTTTTGGTTTGGGGTTGGGGGGGGCGGTGTTTGTTTTAAGAGAAAGACAGGGTCTCACTCTCACCCAGGCTGGAGTGTAGTCGCACAATCACAGCTCACTGCAACCTTGAACTCCTAGGTTCAAGTGATCCTCCCATGGCAGTCTCTGAGTAGCTAGCCTTCACTGTCTTAGGAAGATTAAAAAAAGATACCTTTTTTCTTTTTCATTATTTTTAAAATAATGGATAAACATTTGGCCCATTTCCAATAACAGATATGTAAATGACTATGATAAGGAACTAATGAGTGCTGGGAAATAAAGTTGAGGTGAAACCTAGATCATGTATTCTCAATTATCCACACCTAGAAAAAAGGTTAGCCTAGACAGCAAGCATGTAGTGCTCTCGAATAAACCATTTCTGTGTGTTTAGACTTGAACTCAATTCTGAAATGACCACAGCAACCCCCTTCAGCACAATAGTATACATACTAGGAGCTAGCCATATTTTCTTAATTAACAAATGATTAGTACAACAGGATTTTATCAAATATTTGCTAGATAAGTTACTTTGCCTTGTGCACGATAGGAGTGAGTAAAAGGCCTCTAGAAAGGTCTAGATTTCAAGAAAGGAGGAGGCGGATAAGAAGAAGAGGAAGGAGAGGAAAACGAGGGAGGATGTGGAGGAGAGAGAAGAAGGAAGAAAGAGTAAGGAGGGATGGAGAGATGAGGAAGAGGATGAGGAAGGAGGAGGAAGGGGCAGGGGAGAAGCAAGGAATTTTTCCCTAAACAAGAATTTTAACAACAGGCTAATGGGCTAGTTCATGAATCTATCCACTTCTTTTCATCTCCACTGTCACTATCCTAATCTAAGTCATTATCATCTATTTTGGAGCCTCATGACTTATTCTCCCCACATGTACTCTTACACTCCTATACTTCATTCTTGACATAGCAGGGACCTCCTGGACTCAAGTGATCTCCCACCTCGGCCTCCCAAAGTGCTGGGATTACCGGGGTGTGCCACCATGCTTGGCCTCTGAGTAATCTTTTTAGAAGTCTTTGAGATGGAGCCAGTGGCTCAAATAAGAAAGGATAGGTTGGCGGGCACGGTGGCTCACGCCTGTAATCCCAGCACTTTGGGAGGCTGAGGCAGGTGGATCACGAGGTCAAGAGATCAAGACCATCCTGGCCACCATGGTGAAATCCTGTCTCTACTAAAAATACAAAAAATTAGCTGGGCATGGTGGTGGGCGCCTGTAGTCCCAGCTACTCGGGAGGCTGAGGCAGAAGAATGGCGTGAACCCAGGAGGCAGAACTTGGAGTGAGCTGACATCGTGCCACTGCACTCCAGCCTGGGTGACAGAGCAAGACTCTGTCTTAAAAAATAAAAAAAAAAGAAAGGATAGGTTCAGAACTCACTCCAACAGATGCAATACCAGGGTTCAAAAACGGTGGCAAGAGCATCCGGAACCAGACTCCCCCAGGGGCATGACTTTGTCCATGATTACAGATCTTTGGATTCCCTTTGTTCCTGCCTATTTTCTGAACCAGATTCTCCAGTCTTTCCATCCATGCTGTGAGGTACTTGATAACTTTCCAGTAAATTCATTTTCTGCTTAAGTTTGCTGGAATTAAGGTCTGTAATTTTCAACCAAGAACATTTCCTGGAACAATGCCGTTTCTTTTTTGTTTTTTTTAATGACCTGTCACTCACTAAGTTTAGCCTTCCAAAATGGGTATAATTAAAAAGCTAAAATTCTAAATGCCATTCACCTCACCGACCTCCTAAAAACAGCTTTCAAAGTGAATAGTTTTATTTATCACTCAGTTAAATCCAACATTCTACCTACTCCATGCTTGCACCTGGGCTACTAAATACGGCTGAAGAAATACACATGATCATGCTGACTGATCTCACTTTCAACGCATGACCACAGAATGGGCATTTCCACTACATTACTAGTCCACTCACTCTTCACTTTCCAGAGCCCTATCTCACACTTTTTCTTCTCTCCTCAAACATCCAACATCTCATCCCCCATCCCCGCTTTTCAGCTGATGGCAATTGTTTTATATTTCACTAAAAAAAGAGGCCTGGGCTAGGCGCGGTGGCTCACGACTCTAATCCCAGCACTGTGGAAGGCCGAGGCGGGTGGATCACAAGGTCAGATTGAGATCATCCTAGGTAACACAGTGAAACCCCGTCTCTATTAAAAATAAAAAAATTAAAAAAAAATTAACCGGGTGTGGTGGCGGGCGCCTGTAGTAACAGCTACTTGGGAGGCTGAGGCAGGAGAATGGCGTGAACCCAGGAGGCGGAGCTTGCAGTGAACCAAGATCACGCCCCTGCACTCCAGTCTGTGCAACAGAGCAAGATTCCGTCTCAAAACAAACAAACAAACAAACAAAACACAGAGGCTTGGCCAGGCATGGTGGCTCATGCCTGTAATCCCAGAACTTTGGGAAGCCAAGGCAGGTGGGTCACTTGAGGTCAGGAGTTCAAGACCGCCTGGCCAACGTGGTGAAACACCGTCTCTACTAAAAAATAAATAAATAAATAAATAAAAATTAGCCCGGCATGGTGCCAGTTACTTGGGAGGCTGAGACAGGAGAATAGCTTGAATCCAGGAGTTGGAGGCTACAGCAAGCCGATATCACGTCATTGTACTCTAGCCTGGGCAACAGAGCAAGAATCTGTCTCAAAAAAAAAAAAAAAAACCAGAGGCAATCAGTAAAGATCTTCCACACATATCCAGCCACAATGTACCATCTACTTGCACTTGTAGCCATATATATTATTCTGTCTTCCCTTCTATTATCTTGATTGAACTATGTTACTATCTAAGCCAAGCCCTCCATTCATGCCTTAACCCTCACATCCCTCACTGTTATTCAAGGACATCAGCCCGTCAACTGTTCTCTTCTTGCAGCATCACCAATGGGCCTCTGTGCTGGATAACTATCATCAGCATTCAAACAGGGTACATTAGCTTCCAATCTAAAACTCTTCTTTCCAGCTCACATGCTCCTCTAGCCTTCATGCTATTTCTCCACTCTCCACAGCATAACTCTTTAGAAGACTTGTCTATAGAGCTGTCTCCCATTCATCCCCCATTCTCTGTCGAACACACAACAATTCACTTTGTTCCCATCATTCCACTGAATCACTGCTTGTCACTACCAATGAGGTCCATACTGGTAAATCTAGAGGGTAATTATGAGTCTTCATCTTACGTTACTTATCAACAGCACTGGACGCTGTTGATCATTTACCTATTCTTAAAACACTCCTGGTTGCCTTCTAAAACATCATTTCTGGCTGGGCATGATGGCTCATGCCTATAATCCCAACACTTTGGGAGGCCGAGGTGGATGGATCACTTGAGGTCAGGAGTTCCAGACCAGCCTGGCTAACATGGCGAAACACTGTCCCTAGTAAAAATACAAAAATTAGCTGGGCATGGTGTTGCACGCCTGTAATCCCAGCTACTCGGGAGGCTGAGGCAGGAGAATTGCTTGAATCCGGGAGGCGGAGGTTGCAGTGAGCCAAGATTGTGCAACTGCACTCCAGCCTGGGCAACAGAACAAAACTCCATCTCAAAAAGAACAAAAAACAAAAAACAAAAAAAAGTCACTTCCTCCTCTTACTTCACTGGCTGCTCCTTCTCAAAGTTTCCACCGATGGTTCACCTCATGATCCAACGTGGAAATGTTGGAGCGTTCCTGAGCTCAGATCTCTGAGCTGTTCTCTTCTCCCCTCATTCCATAGGTGACAGTGTGCATTTTCATGGCTTTACACACCAACCGTACACTGATGAGTTGTACATCATTTTTTTTTTTTTTTTTTTTTTTTTTGAGACAGGGTCTCGCTCTGTCACCCAGGCTGGAGCGCAGTGAGTGATCTTGGCTCACTGCAGCCTTCGCCTCCCAGGTTCAAGTAATTCTCCTGCCTCAGCCTCCCCAGTAGCTGGGACTACAGGCGCGCACCGCCACGCCTGGCTAATTTCTGTATTTTTAGTAGAGATGGGGTTTCACCATGTTGGCCAGAATGGTCTTGATCTCCTGACCTCGTGATCTGCCCTCCTCGGCCTCCCAAAGTGCTGGGATTTATAGGCGTGAGCCACCGTGCCCAGCCAACACTGTTTTTTTTAAATCTACACACTGGACCTCTGCCCTGAATTCCAGTCTCCATTTTCTTTCTTTCTTTTTTTTTTGAGACAGAGTCTCGCTCTATCGCTCAGGCTGGAGTGCAGTGGCGCGATCTCAGCTCACTGCAAGTTCCACCTCCCAGGTTCATGCCATTCTCCTGCCTGAGCCTCCCGAGTAGCTGGGACTACAGGCGCCCGCCACCGTGCCCGGCTAATTTTTTGTATTTTTAGTAGAGACAGGGTTTCACCGTGTTAGCCAGGATGGTCTCGATCTCCTGACCTTGTGATCCACCTGCCTTGGCCTCCCAAAGTGCTGGGATTACAGTCGTGAGCCACTGCGCCTGGCCTCCAGTCTCAATTTTCTTTTTTTTTTTTTTTGAGATGGAGTCTCACTCTGTCGCCCAGGCTGGAGTGCAGTGGTGCGATCTCGGCTCGCTGCAAGCTCCGCCTCCCGGGTTCACGCCATTCTCCTGCCTCAGCCTCCCGAGTAGCTGGGACTACAGGCGCCCACAACCGCGCCCGGCTAATTTTTTGTATTTTTAGTAGAGACGGGGTTTCACCGTGGTCTCGATCTCCTGACCTTGTGATCCGCCCGCCTCGGCCTCCCAAAGTGCTGGGATTACAGGCGTGAGCCATCACGCCCGGCCAGTCTCAATTTTCTAACTTTCTATTTGTCATCTCTATCTGAATGTCTAATTGGTACTCCAAACTTAGCAGATACAAAACTTAATTGCAACTATTCACCCCAAAAACCTACTCTATTCACAGTCTTCCCCTTCTCAGTTGGGGCAACTCCATTCTTCCAGTTGTTCGGGTACAGTTCACTCCAAACACAACAGACAAGATGATCTTTTAAAATATGTCAAATTATATCACTTCGCTCAGAATCTTCACATGGTTTCCCATCTCATTCTGAGAAGGTCCCCAAGCCTTTACAATGGCTTACAAGGTACAAGGTCTCATATGATCTGATCACCACTATTATATCCAAGACTTTATCTCCTATTATTCTTCATCCTACTATTCTCATTCATTCTAGCCACACTGCTCTCCTTGCTGTTTCATATACATGTCAATACTCTACACATTCCTGCCACAGGGTTGTTTTGGAATTCACTGTAGTCTCAGCTTGGACCACTCTTCCCAAAATATCTGCATAGCTAGTTCCATCATTTCACTCAAATCACCTTATTGGAGAAGTCTTCCCTGACCACCCCATATAAAACAGCAACACCCTTCTTTATACTTATTTATTTTTTAGACAGAATCTTGCTCTGTCACCAAGGCTGACATGCAGGGGCTCCAACATGGCTCACTGAAGGCTCAACCTCCTGGGCTCTAGTGCCCCTTCCGCCTCAGCTCCCCAAGTAGCTGGGACCTCAGGCTCACACCACCAGACCCAGCTACTTTTTGTGTTTTTTATAGAGACGGGGTCTCGCCATGTTGCCCAGCCTGGTCTCGAACTTCTGAGGTCAGTTGATCCGCCTGTCTCGGCCTCCCTAAGTACTGAGATTACAGGTGTAAGCCGCCATGCCCAGCCAAAATTTATTTATTCTCTATCTCCAAATATAATACAAACTTCATGAGGGGAGGGACATTTTCCTATCTCCAGTGTCTAGAATAAAGCCCAGTACTAATAGTTACACAAGAAACTGTTGATAAAGGAATAAAAGAAACTTTAAATTATAAATTTTTAAGTTATAAAATGGATATATAAAATGTATTAATTACTTTCACACACACACAAGTTGTGACACACATACAGATGTGTCACCCAGCTCTCCCTTCAAGAAAGAACTTGCTGGGAGTACTGGCAGCCCCTGCAGACATCACCTCTGCAGAGCTGCCTTGCCCAAGGTCAGGTGCTTCCCAAGGCAGCCCTCATCCAGTAACCAACGGAGACAAAGGTATACATGGTCCAGCCATTTCTGCTCAAAGCAGGGCAACTCTGAAAGTTCATGTTAGCTCCAGAGCTCCCTGTGGAGTCAGCTCCTGTTGTTCAGACTGTACCACAGCTCAACTTCTCCCTGCCAAATCTTGCCTCTTCCCTTCCACAGAAGTTGAACAGAAGGGCACTACTTAACATCCTGCACATTAAGTTGTATCTCAAATTCTGCTTTACAGAGCCCTTAACCTGTGATAGTTAAGACAAAACATACATGCTTATTAAACTAAAAAACAAAGCATATCCCTATAAAACAGAAAATGAACATCACTATAGTAGATAGTCCTACAATACGTGTTCTCTCCTTCTACAGAAATGGTTACATAATAACAGGGTCTCCTATTTTTAACTGGGCATAAGGCCAACCGTAATAAACACTAGTCTTCCTTGCATCCAGGTATGGCCATGGAACTAAATGACGGCCAGAGGGATTTGAGGGGAAGTTACGTAACTTTGAGAACTTGTCCTTAGAAGAATTAATGTGCTCTCTTCCTCCTGACTTCCCCCCTTTTTTCTAATGGTAATATGGACACAATATTGAGCATCTTGGACCACGTGGATGTGGGCAATAAGCTAGTGATGACGGAGCAACAAGACAGAAGGAGCCTGGAAAAACAAAACAAAACAAAAGAACAGAAGGCTCCTGGATCTCTGTGGAGCCACCATAAAGGTCCTGGGAAGCTTAAACTGAGAAAGAATTAAACCCCTATCTTTCTAAAATCTCTGTAATTTGGGTGAGGGCTACAACTGCTGTCAGTGCTGTGCCCACATTTCCTCCCAACCCTGTGCTCTCACTCCCAAGAGCCAGCACCTGCAGGTCTTCGTAGAGGGGCTACCCTCAGTCCGCCAGCACTTCCTGGATATTTATACACTCATCCTGTATTAGTCTCTTTTCACACTGCTGATAAAGACATACCCAAGACTGGGTAACTTATACAGGAAAAAGGGTTTAATGGGCTTAAAGTTCCATGTGGCTGGGGGGACCTCACAATCATGGCAGAAGGCAAGGAGGAGCAAGTCATGTCTTACACAGATGGCAGCAGGCAAAGAGAGCTTGTGCAGGGGAACTCCCCCTTGCAGAACCATCAGATCTGGTGAGACTTACTATCACAAGGAGAACACAGGAAAGACCTGCCCCCATGATTCAATTACCTCCCACTGGGTCCTTCCCACAACACAAGGGAATTCAAGATGAGATCTGGGTGGGGACACAGGCAAACCATATCACCTTCCCACCAGGGATGGTCCTTAGCAATGACTGAAGGGTATGAAAGTATAAAGGCTCTACTTTATTTCTTTGGTCCCTGGCAGTGACAACTCCTAGGTATAACCTCCAGAACTCCCTTGCAAGACTAGCCAAAGTTGTCTACCTTGAGGCTTTGTTTGATATCACATCCTTCTTTTTTTTTTTTTTTTTTAATTATTTTTTATTATTATACTTTAAGTTCTAGGGTACATGTGCATAACGTGCAGGTTTGTTACATATGTATACTTGTGCCATGTTGCTGTGCTGCACCCATCAACTCGTCAGCACCCATCAACTCGTCATTTACATCATGATATCACATCCTTGATACCAGCCTCCTATTCCTGTCCCCAGTCCTACTTTCCCACTCCCTAGCAGGTTTTTCTGTAACTCTTCTCAGTAAGTTGCCTCCCCATAAAAGTTTATCTCAACTCCTGCTTCTGGGGAACCCAACCTGAGGCAGTACCCTGCCTCTATCTCATTCCCCCAGGGTTCATCACAGTCAATAACTGTACACCTTTCCAAACCTTTGTCTTTGCATAATCAAACATGTGGTTCTCTTAAATGAAAATGAAATTATAGGATATAAACTATGCAACTGGCCTTATTCACTTGAAGTATTTATGGACCGAATTCTATGACAGTAAAATATATATACACCTCACTATTTTTCAGGATACATGGTTGCCTATAACTTAAAGTTTAAGTAAATATCAAACCCATTTTTTGGAGAAGTAGAGAAAGAATTTTAAAACTGTAGGAAACTTCTTTGATTTACTCTTATCGTTCTACTCAACAATGAGAAAAGAAAGATTCTATTATGTATACAATTACTTCTAGGAATACCAAAAACAAGCAATGCAAAATTTGTTAAAAGTAAATAAATTAGCCAGGTGCGGTGGCTCATGCCTGTAATCCCAGCACTTTGGGAGGCCGAGGTGGGCAGATCATTTGAGGTCAGGAGTTCGAGACCAGCCTGGCCAACATGGTGAAACCCTGTCTCTAATAAAAATACAAAAATTAACCCAGCATGGTGGTGCGTGCCTGTAATCCCAGCTACTCAGGAGGCTGAGGCAGGAGAATCACTTGAACTCAGGAGGTAGAAATTGCAATGAGCCAAGATCATGCCACTCCACTCCAACCTGGGAGACAGAGCGAGACTCTGTCTAGGGGGAAAAATAATAATTTAGAAAAAAAAGTAAATAAATTAAATCACTCTTTATTCTAGTTATTTGAACTCCCCAAAGAGTTTAAAGGCCTGAAATATAGACACAGATACATGTAATCTTCAATATATTAATACTTAAAATATTTAAATATTTTATATACAAATAATATTTATATTAAATACCACAATAGTCTTTCTTACAGTTTTGTAATTTAAAAAGGCAGGAAGAAAAAGAAGTAGGAAAATTTCCCTAACTCCCATTACAAGTCCGGTATTTCCAAAGAACATTCTTTTGTTACTGGCAAAATGCATTCTGGATATTTCAGAAGGATACGTTGCTTGAAATATATATTTCAAGGAAGAAAGATTATAGATACTTCGTGAGCCTCCAAGAATTAAAATAATAGCAATAGAAACTTCAATATTTAGGCTGGGTGCGGTGGCTCACGCCTGTAATCCTAGCACTTTGGGAGACAGAGGCGGGCGGATCAGAAGGTCAGGAGATCGAGACCATCCTGGCTAACACGGTGAAACCCTGTCTCTACTAAAAATACAAAAAAAAAAAATTAGCCGGGGGTGGTGGCAGGCACCTGTAGTCCCAGTACTCGGGAGGCTGAGGCAGGAGAATGTTGTGAATCCGGAAGGAAGAGCTTACAGTGAGCCGAGATAGTGCCACTGCACTCCAGCCTAGGCGAAAGAGCGAGACTCCGTCTCAAAAAAAAAAAAAAGAAACTTCAATATTTCAACACCAACATTATTTAAGAATGTATATATATTCTTATATGTACATATTCTTACATATACAAGAATATATATAAGAATATGAATATTCCTCTAAGAATATTCTTGTGTGTATATACATTCTGATCTATATACTAATATATATAAGAATAAGCATACCTCTGTGTGTGTGTGTGTGTGTGTGTGTGTGTGTGTGTGTGTGTGTGTATGAGACAGGGTCTCACTCTGTTGCCCAGGCTAGAGTACAGTGACATAATCATAGCTCACTACAACCTCAACCTTCGGGACTCAAGAGATCCTCCCACCTCCATCTCCTCAGTAGCTGAGACTATAGATACACACCACAACACCTGGATAACTTTTTTTATTTTTTGTAGAGACTGGGTCTTGCTATGTTGTCCAGGCCAGTCTCAAACTCCCGGCCTCAAGCAATCCTCCTGCCTCGGCTTCCCAAAGTGCTGGGATTACAGGCATGAGCCATTATGCCCAGCACATATTTAGAACATGACTGAAAATATAACAATGTTATCTCTTATTGGACGGTAAATCTGGATTACAATTGTAAAAGAGACTTAATAAAGCAGTGTAACTTTATTTTCCACAAAATGACTACGCTGGTGCATAAAATGAAACAGAAGCCTAGAAAAAACAAACTCTCATGAGTAACAAGATTGTTTTGATCTCATTTGGAACTGTTCAGTGTTACATATCAAACATTTTGGCAGGCCAATAACCTGTAACATTATAATTTAAGAATGCTAAGATGGGGTATGGCTGCAAGATGCAGTCACACTGTAAGTAAAATTAAGAAACGAAGGGGGTCAGATATGTGAGAGAACTTCTATGGTGGTGTTTTTCCTATTTGTGAACTGCAAAGGGAAGTCTCCAATCTAGTTATTAAACTTTCAGTCTGTCTGAGGTAATAGCTATTATGCCAAAAGCAATTACCCAGGCTAGTACTGGAGATGTTTTGTTGTTGTTGTTTTAGCTGAAGTCAGATAATTCCTGGGTTTGTCTGTATGTGCCCTTATCCCTTAATCAACAAAAACATCTACAACATCAAAATTCTCCCTCCTGTTTCCAGTTCTTCTCAATTGGCAAAATCACAGATTAAAAAAAAAAAAAAAAATTAGATGTGTGTCCAAAATTGTCTTTACTGCAAATGTTTTGAGACAAATTTTAAAAACAGATTTACTTGTAAGGGATTTTGTTGAGACGTAGAGAAACACTTCCTTCAAGTTTATTTCTGATACTGTTAGCTACATTCTTGGCATCCTTTAGGAATTTTAAGAATACATATTCATATCCAAGAAAAAATAGAGAAAATATATATGCAGATACTTCCCCAAATTAAACTAAGCATGATGTAATTCCTATAGAAATTTGTTACGAAAGAAATCACTTTTTATCTTTTTTTTTTTTTTTTTTTTTTTTTTGAGACAGTATCTCACTCTGTTGCCCAGGCTGGAATGCAGTGGTGCAATCTTGGTTCACTCTAACCTCCGCTTCTGGGTTCAAGCGATTCTTGTGACTCAGCCCGCCCAGTAGATGCGATTACAGGCGCTACCATGCCTGGCTAATTTTTTTGCATTTTTAGTAGAGACAGAGTTTTACCATGTTGGCCAGGCTAGTCTCGTCCTCCTGGCCTCAAGTGATGCACCCACCTCAGCATCCCAAAGTGCTAGGATTACAGGTGTCAGCTTTTTATCCTTCAAAGAAAAACAGGCCAGGCGCGGTGGTTCATGCCTGTAATCCCAGCACTCTGGGAGGCCGAGGTAGGCGGATCACAAGGTCAGGAGATTGAGACCATCCTGGCTAACACGGTGAAACCCTGTCTCTACTAAAACTACAAAAAATTAGCCGGGCGTGGTGGCAGGTGCCTGTAGTCCCAGCTACTCGGGAGGCTGAGGCAGGAGAATGGCGTGAACTCAGGAGGCAGAGCTTGCAGTGAGCCAAGATCGCACCACTGTACTCCAGCCTGGGCGACAGAGCGAGACTCCCTATCAAAAAAAAAAAAAAAAAAAGAAAGAAAAAGAAATACACACCTTATGTTTAAGCAAAACATAAGAATTATCACTAGTACTTTGGCTTAGGCTCTGGCTGGCCTTGAACATTCCAGACTTTTAGAGTGAGTAATGAATATGAGGGAAACATGTGTCTGTCAGTAACAGGTGTTAAATTCTACTGTCTCTATGAATTTGACTACTCTAAGTACTTTGTATAAGTGGAATCATATTTGTCATTTTGTGTCTGGCTTGTTTCACTTAGCATAGTGTCTTCAACGTTCATCCATGTTGTAGCATGCGTCAGAATTTCATTGCTTTTTACAGCTAAATAATATCCCCATTGTATGGATATACCACATTTTTTTTATCTGTCCATCTATATCAATGGACATCTGGGTTGTGTGCACCTTTTGGCTATTGTGAATAATGCTGCTACTAACCTTGGTGTACCAATCTGTTCAAGTACCTGCTTTCAATGTATCTGGCAACATGCCCAGAAGTTGAGTGGCTGGATCATATAGTAATTCTATGTTTAATTTTTTAAGGAACTGCCATAATTTATTGTAAGATTTTAAAGCACAAATATAAGTGTATTCTATAGATCTATGAGAAGTAGCTCTTGTCTCTTATGATGATTGCCCACATTTAGCTTACAATTGCAACTTGCAACATATATGTCAGAAATGGCCCAGGTTTTCACATCTGGAAGGGAAAAAAAAGTAATAATAAGAGCTATCACTTACTGACTGTTTATTACACACCAGATTCTGAGCTAAGAGCTTTACATAGATTATTGCATTGAATCCTCAAGACAAACCTACTTGGTTCTACTGTCTCCATTTTAGAGAAGAGTAGTAGGCCAGATAGGTTAATGACGCCTAAGATCACAAAGCAGATGAGTGCCAGCACCAGAGTGCCAGCACTCAATTTCAGGTCTAAGTCAGAGTCTTTGCTTTCATCACCATTCATTCTTTCAACAATCATTCATTAAAGGCCTATTACATGTCACACAATATTCGAATTGCAGGTGACACAGTAATGAGCAAAACACATAAAATGTTCTTGGACTAAAATACCTCTAGTAGGGGGAGACAGTACAAGTTATATAAATTACATAGTATATTAGATGGTGACAAGTGCTCTGGAGAAAAAGCAAGGAGACAAAGGGGACAAAGAGCTGCAACTGGAAACAGGCTGATCACAAAAGACCTCACTAAGATGACATCTGAGCAAAAAAAAAAAAAAAAAAACTTGAAGGGGATGAAAGAATAAACCGTGAGGGAAATCTGGTAGAAAATTATTCTAGGCAGAGAAAAGAGCAAGTGCACAGGCCCCAAGTTAGCTTGCCCGATGTGTTTGAGCAACAGCAAAACACTGAACTAAAAACCGTGACTGAGCTGGGCACGGTGGTGCATGCCTACAGTCCCAGCTATTCAGGAGGCTGAAGAGGGAGGACTGCTTGAGTCCAGGAGTTTGAATCTAGCCTGGGAAACACAGTGAGACCCCATCTCTTAACAACAACAACAACAACAACAAACGCAACTGAGACTGAAGTGGAACCAGCCACAGATTGATGAGGAGGGGATGAGGTCAGAGAGGTACTGAAGAACCAGTTCACGCACAGCCATGTAGGCCATTGAAAAGCCTTCAGCTTGTATGTTAAGGGAAATGAGGAGCCAATGGAGCGTTTTGAACAAGGAGTGATGTGACTTGATTGACATTTTAAAAGGATCTCACTGGCTACTGTATTGGGAGACAAGAACAGAAGCAGGGAAGCCAGTTATAAGACTGCTGTAACAGCCGGGCGCGGTGGCTCAAGCCTGTAATCCCAGCACTTTGGGTGGCTGAGACGGGTGGATCACGAGGTCAGGAGATCGAGACTATCCTGGCTAATACAGTGAAACTCCGTCTCTACTGAAAAATACAAAAAACTAGCCGGGCGAGGTGGCGGGTGCCTGTAGTCCCAGCTACTCGGGAGGCTCAGGCAGGTGAATGGCGTGAACCTGGGAGGTGGAGCTTGCAGTGAGTTGAGATCCGGCCACTGCACTCCAGCCTGGGCGACAGAGCGAGACTCCATCTCAAAAAAAAAAAAAAAAAAGACTGCTGTAACAACTCAGGCCACAGTTTAAATCAGTGGAGAGTGGACAATAGTTAAATGCTGAATATTTCCTAGAGATAGAGCTGAGACTTACTCATGGACGGGAATGTAGAGGATAAGACAAGGTGAAGAATGACTCCAAGGCCTTTGATCTGAGCAACTGGAAGGATGGAATAGTCACTGGCTAAGATGAGACTGCAGGTACCACAGGTCTGGGGGGTCTATTGGGAGCTCCGCTTTGGAAGTGTTAGGGTTAAGAAGCTACTGGACATCTGAGCAAAAATGCAGAACAGGCAGTTGGAATTTTGAGTCTAGAGTTCAGGGGAATGGTGTAGGCTGGAGTCAATTTAGCACCACAAAATGTGCCAGGAACTGTGTCAGACACTAGAAATACAGGGATGAATACATAGTACTGACCAGCCAAGAGACCAAAGTACATCCTTTCCCCCAAATGTATTTCTCAGTGTGTTTGTTAACAGTTGCTATGAAAGAGCAGGGAAAATGTCAGTCAGCTAAACAGTTTAGATTTCCTTTTGAGAATTTTTCAGACTTGAATAAACTAACATATACGGTGACTTTCCATAAGGGGATAGAGAAGTCAAGCTGTTATGTGAACTTCTTAGCTTTTGTTGAAGTGTATGTTGTAGGCACACACTGGTCTAGGGCAAGGTTCTCAACTCCAACACTATGGACACTTGGGACCGTATGATTCCTTGATACATGTGCTGTCCTGTGCACTACAGGATGTTTAGCAGCATCCCTGGCCTCCACACACTAGATACCAGTAACACACCCCACGTCGGTGACAAACATTTCTCCAGACATTGCTATATGTCCTGAGGGACAAAATCACCCCCAGTTGAGAACCATTGGTCTAACGTTATAATCTATGCTTCCATAGGAAAATAATGATATTCCTTTTTCCTAAGTCTACTTTTATTTATTTAGCAGTAGAAAAGGATCTATTCATCTATCCTAATTATCCCAATGATGAGTTCATTACTGTTTCCCTACTTAAATCAGTAAGAGGCCATTAGACATGAATTTCCTCATTTTCCCCTCCAGCCTCTATCTTACGTACCCTCCCTCATTCCTCCTCTTTCATAAAGAACAGTTGCTCCTCCAGCCACCAATTGTGCACTGGATTCCAGTCCCACTTGCCTCTGACCACAACTTGACCATCAGCTACTCCCTACCCAGTAGGTTTAAATTCTCCCTCAGCCTTCAAACACGCTAATTTTTTCTCTTACCAAAATGAAACAAACCAAACTTTCTTTCTTTTGTTTTTTGAAATGGAGTGTCACTCTGTTGCCCAGGTTGGAGTGCAGTGGCACGATCTAAGCTCACTGCAACCTCCGCCTCCCAGGTTCACGCGATTCTCCTGCATCAGCTTCCCAAGTAGCTGGGATTACAGGGCCCCGCAACCATGCCCAGCTAATCTTTGTATTTTCAGTAGAGATGGGGTTTCGTCATGTTGGCCAGGCTGGTCTTGAATGCTTGACCTCAGGTGATCCACCTGCCTTGCCCTACCAAAGTGCTGGGATTACAGGCGTGAGGCACCACGCCCAGCCCTACCCAAACACCTTCTCCTCTCCCTTAAGTCATCTCTTTCTCTATACAACTAAATTTTCATGAGGTTCCATCTTAGATGCCTGCCCTCTGCTTTTCCTCACTGCACATTTCCTTCTCTGCCTAATCAAGTCTAGGTCTACAGCCATTTTTCCACTCTCTCAAAGATGAGGACCTCTTACCTGCCCAGTTCAATGGTTTCCTCAGAGGCCTTCCCTACCTGACATCATCTAGTGCTGAAAACATTTTTACATTAACTCCTGAAGAAACTTTCTGACCCAGTGAGCAATCTCTCTCTTGAATCCCATTACATTATTCCCCTGGTTCTCTTTTCACCTCATTGACGCCTTTCTCGCAGTCTGCTTTCCTGTTTCTTCTGCATCCACTAACACAGGTAGTCTTTTGAGGGTGATTTTCAGTCCTCTTCTAAATGACTTCCAGGTCTCCAAATACTCCCGGAAACTCCCTATTTAACTCTGACTTCATATTCTATCCTGAGCTCCAAATTAAGATTTTTAACAGCAAGATGGCAGGTTTTTAATAAAAAGAACCAGAAGTAATTTTAACATTAACAACAACAATCACCACCAAAAATGTCTTTGACATCCCAAGCACTTAAGAAAGCACTTTATAAATATTCACTCATTTAATTTGCTCCTCAACAGACAGTCCTTACTATTCCAACCATAATAATGAAGTTACAGTCTCAGAGAGGTTAAACAACTTTCTTACACAGCTAGTAAATTGTCAATCTAGGGCTGGGAACAGATTTTACTTCAAAGCCAATTTTTTAATCAAGTGATATTGTTTCACCTTATTTTTTCGATTTCTCCTCAAAATTCAATTTTCTTAGGTCTTCCTGAGTTTCACAAACTTATAGGATACTTTAAGGTTAACATTCAAACTATACACTCTTGGCCTCTGTATTAAAAGAGAAACATTTTTTCTAAGAATCCTAGGGCTAAAAGGAAGTTGGTGTTATATAATTCATCTCTCAGCCTGTAGGCAGAAGTGTATCTAACCCATTCCAGACAGATGGGTATCTTCTATTTTTAATGACATCTAGGAAAGGAAACTCTCGCCTACTAAATTTAGACTGTGAGCCAAAGGAAAGAAGCATATCTAATTTTATGCTCCATATAGCCAGGCCTTCACATATAGTTGGTAATATGCATCCTAACAGGATTATTACCACAAGTAGAAACGAACACTTAAAAACTACAATCAAAAAATAAAGAATAACTGATTCAACTGGACTCTTCAAGTTGACAAGAGAACAGAATCATTCTAGTCCAAATTACAACAGAGCTGACATCATAACAATTCTTCCCATTATATTAAAACCCATCTGGCAGAAGTGATTGGAAAAATGACAAAGGAGTGTCCGGTAAGACGCATACATGTTTCACGGAGGTACCTAGTTTTTAAAAGTGAATACTAAATCTTAATGGAGAAGAGTCATGAATGCATCCTAAGTCAGTAACACTTTGAGGTTTATAGTTATACCTTTGCCATTGCTTATTCTTAACTCTAGGCTTTAAATCTAAATACTTCAGAATCTCCCTAAAAGATTTCAGTCTAATTCTGTCTGTCAGATTGTCTTTGCTGGCTCTCAAAACATTAAGGAAAAACCAAACAAAACAAATATTGCACAAATGATGCAAAATGAAGAGATTTCTGATCGTGTGTTTTACTTTAAAAAAGCCAGCGCAGTGGCTCACGCCTATAATCCCAACACTTCAGGAGGCTGAGAAGAGCGGATGGCTTGAGCCCAGGAGTTCAAGACCAACTGAGCAACATGGTGAAACTCCATCTCTACTAAAAATACAAAAATTAGCTAAGCATGGTGGTGTGCGCCTGTGGTCCCAGCTATTCGGGAGGCTAATACAGGAGGATTGCTTGAATCTCAAGAGGTTGAAGCTGCAGTGAACTGTGATTATGCCACTGCATTCCAGCCTGGGTAATAGAGCAAGACCCTGTCTCACCAAAAAAAGAAAAACAAAAGGAAAGAAGAAACACTCTTTGCACTGTTACAACAGAAAGCTAAAATCACTGTAAGATATTTTTCTTGAAGAAGCCACTGGATAGGGTTGACACAAACGTTTAATTGGCTCCAAGTCAAATAACTTCCCAAATTAACGACTTGAGAATGCATCTTCGCAAAGTTAAGAAGGCTTAAGTATTACTTCAAATGACTTAAACTCCTGAGTCTACTGTAAAATTATGTTGATCACTTTTATTAATGATTAAAGAAAATTGAAAAGTACATAATTACCTAAGTATACCTTCTGACCACCACTATCACATTAAATCTGGTACAGACTAGCAATAAATGCAAGTTGATAAATGTGGGGAAATGTTTGTATAAAACTACACTGGTAAGGCTGGGCCGGTGGCTCACGCCTGTAAACCCAACACTTTGGGAGGCTGAGGCGGGTGGATCATGAGATTAGGAGTTCAAGACCAGCCTGGCCAAGATGGTGAAACTCCGTCTTTGTCAAAAAACAAACTACACTGGTAATGTGTTGGTATAACTCCAAAAACCTGGGTCATAACTCAGCCATTTTTAAAAACAAATATTCATCAAAAATAGCAAATATCTACAGCAAGACAAAATATTGACCTGACCTAATCAGGCAAAACCATGAAATACTTTTTTTTTTTTTTTTTTTTTTTTTTTTTTTTTGAGACAGAGTCTCACTCTGTCACCCAGGCTGGAGTGCAGTGGCACAATCTCGGCTCACTACAACCTCCGCCTCCCAGGTTCACATCATTCTCCTGCCTCAGCCTACCAAGTAGTTGGGACTTACAGGCACCCGCCACCACTCCTGGCTAATTTTTTGTATTTTTAGTAGAGACGGAGTTTCACCGTGTTAGCCACAATGGTCTCAGTCTCCTGACCTCATGATCTGCTCACGATGGCCTCCCAAAGTGCTGGAATTACAGGCGTGAGCCACCACACCCGGCACGAAATACTTTTGTTTCCCAAAAGCGAGGATCTATTTCTATCTAAGCATAATAATGAGGTAGGATATTTGTGACCAAAATAATTCTTTCCCCAGTCGTTATTTAGTGAATGACTTGACAATGAATTTGAATTAAAGGAATAAAATTTTATTTTGTCACATTCTAACCTTATAATCATTGTTTTAAACTACTTAAGTGAAAACATCTTATAAGCACTATATATATTTCAAACTAACAACCACCTTCAAACTTAAGTCAAAAAGTTAACGCCAGGCATGGTGGCTCATGTCTGTAATGCCAGCACTTTAGGAGCCTGAGGCAGGCCAGATCATTTGAGCTCAGGAGTTTGAGACCAGCCTGGGCAACATGGCAAAACCTCATCCCTACAAAAATACAAAAAATTAGCCAAGCGTGGTAGCTGGCACCTATGGTCCCAGCTACTCAGGAGGCTGAGGTGGGAGAATAGCTTGAGCCCAGAAGGCAGAGGCTGCAGTGAGCCAAGACTGTGCCACTGCTCTCCAGCCTGGGTGACAGAGTGAGACCCTGTGTCCAAAAACAAACAAAAAAAACCTATACCTCAAAAATCTAGCCTAGGCCAGCCACAGTGGCTCACACCTATAATCCCAGCACCTTGGGAAGCTGAAGCAGGCAGATCACTTGAGGTCAGGAGTTCAAGACCAGCCTGGCCAACATGATGAAACCATGTCTCTCCTAAAAATACAAAAATTAGTCAGGTGGGTAGTGGGCACCTGTAATCCTGCCTGCTCAGGAGGCTGAGGCAGGAGAATCACTTAAACATGTGAGGTGGAGGTTCCAGTAAGCTGAGGTCATGCCACTGCCCTCCAGCCTGGGCGACAGAGCAAGACCCTGTCTCAAAAAAATTTAGTGTCAACACTGTTTTGTTTCCTGAATAATAATAGTCTTCAAAGGGGCTTGACAGTTTTTCACTTTTGCTGACAGTCAACAGACACATCAACTTTCATAAATCATCTGGTGGTAAGAAAACCAAAGCCATCATGTACCTCTAAAACTTCAACTCCAGCCTGGCCAACATAGTGAAACCCCATCTCTACAAAAAATTTAAGAATTAGTTGGGCATGGTGACATGCCCCTGTAGTCCCAGCAACTCAGGAGGCTGAGGCAGGAAGATTGCTACCACTGCATTCCAGCCTGGGTGACAGAGTAAGACCCTGTCTCTAAAATAAATAAATAAAAATTCAAATAACTCAGTACTGCAACAGTAAATAAGGAAAGGTTCTATTTCTCCAAGAGGTAAGTCTGCTCCTATTCCTTGCATGACACTGGGCAAACTATCTGTATTTTTGTGTTACCTATCGCTTCTCGGCCTTTTGGCCAAGATCAAGAGTAATACCTGTCCTGTCAGTTTAATGTTACCTGTCTCATTTCCCTTCCCCACAAAATAAAGGAATTTGAATGTTCTTTAAAGTCCTTCAGGTTCCAAATCTCTATAATTCTGTACAGTGTATGTGAATGTATAGTAGAAATGGGCAATATATTTTAGGAATAAAGAGAATCACAGATAAATACTTTGGCACAATTGCTTATACATATTGTCTATATTTCCACGTTTGGCATAGAGAAGGAAATTGCTTACATTACTATATTTTATCTCCAAGAACCTAAAGTCTCTCTCCTTATAACTTTCCAAACCTTCATCTCAGAGGATAAATACTTTCTAAGAAAAAGATATAGTTGGCCGGGCGCAGTGGCTCATGCCTGTAATCTCAGCACTCTGGGAGGCCAAGGCAGGCGGATCACGAGGTCAAGAGATTGAGACCATCCTGGCCAACATGGTGAAACCCCGTCTCTACTAAAAATACAAAAATTAGCTGGGTGTGGTGGCGCGGGCCCGTAGTCCTGCCTACTCAGGAGGCTGAGGCAGGAGAATCACTTGAACCCGGCAGGCGGAGGTTGCAGTGAGCCGAGATAACGCCACTGCGCTCCAGCCTGCATGACAGAGTGAGACTCCATCTCAAGAAAAAAAAAAAAAAGATATAGTTAAGTCAATATTTAGCCAATAAGATCTTAGAAAGTTTCTTAAATTTTGGTCTAAATACCTTAAACAGTTTAAATTTGTAAGTGTAAGTAACTCTGATTGTCTTCAAATAAAAGCATGATAAAAAAAAACACAAGCATTGGAAGATTCGTTTCCAATGGCCTAGTCATCCAGTAAAATTTTTTAGCATCATAAGCTTTATTTCCTGTCTGACATCCTCAGGGATGTAGTTCGACAGCTCCTCTGTACAATTTCTACTATAAGACTTCTCTGGCCTCTCTTGGCACATGTAAACTGCTGCTAGGTAATATTTCCTTTGGCAACAAATTATATACTTTATAGAAAGAGACCTTCAACTGAACCCTCACCACTCAAACCCACATTCTTCCCAAACATGTGAATCTTAAACTAAATCTTGTATAACAAGTTGGACACATGTTATTGCATTCAAATGTGAAATATTCATTAAATTCTCCTTGCTAAAAGAAGGATTCAAGTTAAAATCTCTCTTAAAGAGAAATCAAAAATGGTTTTGCTAAATCATATGCTGAACTTGCATTATTTTTTTTTTCCACTTTTTTTTTTTTGAGACAGGGTTTCACTGTGCAGAGGTACAATCACTGCTCACTGCAGCCTTGACCTCCTGGGCTCAAGCAATACTCCCACCTCAGCCTCCCAAGTAGCTAGGCATGTGCCACCACGCCTGGTTTTTTTTTTTTTTTTTTTTTTTTTTTTTTTTTTAGTTTTTTGTAGCATCAGAGTCTCATTAGGTTGCCCACAGTGGTCTTGAACTCCTGGGCTCAAGTGATCCTCCTGCCTCAGCCACCTGAAGTTCTGGGATTACAGGTGTGAGCTACCATGTCCGGCCTTAAGTTATTTTTCTTCCTTTCAATTGCCCTTGAATTACAGGCAGATACATATTCTACTAGATTTCAAGAAATAAAAACAAAATTAACTGTAATCTAGAAAAATAAATACAACAGGCCGGGCACAGTGGCTCACGCCTGTAATCCCAGCACTTTGGGAGGCCGAGGGGAGAGGATCACGAGGTCAGATCGAGACCATCCTGGCCAACATGGTGAAACCCCGTCTCTACTAAAAATAAAAAAATTAGCTAGGTGTGGTGGCACAGGCCTGTAGTCCCAGCTACTAGGGGGGCTGAGGCAGGAGAATTGCTTGAACCCAGGAGGCGGAGATTGCAATTAGCCAAGATCACGCCACTGCACTCCAGCCTGGCGACAGAGGGAGACTCCGTCTCAAAAAAAAAAAAAAAAGAAAAAGAAAAAGAAATACAACAACATAAATGGAACTTCCAAAGTTTAAGAACCAGAGCCAGGCAAGGTAGCTCATGCTTGTAATTCCAGCTATTCAGGAGGCTGAGGTGGGAGGATAACTTGAGACCAGGAATTCAGGAGCAGCCTGAGCAACATAGTGAGACTCTGTCTCTAAGAAAATTTTAAATATTACCCAGGTATGGTGGCATGTGCCTGCAGTCCTAGTGACTTGGGAAGCTGAGGCAGGAGGATGGCCTGAGCTGGGAAGTGAGCCTGGCTGCAGTGAGTTATGACTGTGCCACTGCACTCCAGCCTCGGCAAGAGAGCAAGACCCCATCTCTAAAAATAAATTTTAAAATGAGTAAATAATTTAAAGAATTATACTTTCAATTCAGCATTCCCACCTTTTTATTCAATACATATCCTAACATGTCTTTCCCTCATCAATAACCCATTACTACAGAAGTAAAATGTATGTGTTATTGACTGACAAAGCCCAAATGAACTACTGAAGCAACTACTTCAATCAAGTTTTCCATTTATCTATCTATCTATCTATCTGTCTATCTATCTATCTATTTATTTTTGAGGCAGAGTCTCACTCTGTCACCCAGGATGGAGTGCAGTGATGTGATCTCGGCTCACTGCAACCTCCACCTTCCAGGTTCAAGCAATTCTCTTGCCTCAGCCTCCCAAGTAGCTGGGATTACAGGCATGCACCACCATGCCCAGCTAATTTTTGTATTTTTTAGTAGAGATGGGGTTTCGCCATGATGGCCAGTCTGGTCTCAAACTCCTGACCTCAAGTGATCCACCCAACTTGGCCTCCCCAAGTGCTGGGATTACAGGCATGAGCCACCATGTCTGGCCCCAAGCATGCTTTAATTTAATTCAAATATCTATTTATAGGCCTTAAGACGCAGATGATAGAAAGTTTTAGTAAATATAGAATCTGCCCACTAGTTGATATTCTAGTAGAGAGGACAAAAGAGTTTACAATTTTAAATATAGATATTATGTTGGTATAACACCATTTGAAAAAGTATAAGATTGGAAAGTTTATTCATTATAAGATGTATGACCTTGAACAGATCATTTGTCTTCATAGAAAAACATAGCTGACCAAAACTGAAACAAGTGCAAATGGAAAACCTAAACAGTCCAATATCTATTAAAGAAGTAGATCTGTAATTAAACAGTGGTCCAAATGCGAGTCTACATCTCTAAAACGTAATTTTAAAAATTAGCTAGGGATGGTGGCACACACCTATAGCCCCAGTTATTCAAGAGGCTGAGGTGGAAGGATCACTTGAGGCCAGGAGTTTAAGACCAGCCTGGGCAACTGATATGGTTTGCATCTGTGTCCCTGGCCAAATCTCATGTCGAACAGCAATCCCCAATGTTGGAGGTGGGGTCTGGTGGGAGGTAACTGGATCATGGGGGCAGTTTCTCATGATTTAAATTGGCAATAGTGAGTTCTCGTGAGATCTGGTTGCCTCCCCACTCTCTTGCTCCTGCTCCGGCCATGTAAAACCTGCCTGCTTCTCCTTCACCTTCCACCAGGATTCTAAGTTTCCCGAGGCCTCCACAGAAGCAGAAGCTGCTGTGCTTCCTGTTCTGCCTGCAGAACCATGAGCCAATTAAGCCTCTTTTCTTTATAAATTTACCCAGTCTCAGGTATTTCTTTATAGCAGTATGAGAATGGACTAATATGGTCCTGCTCCTGCCATGTAAAAGGCCTGCTCCCACTTTGCCTCCACCATGAGTAAAAGCTCCCTGAAGCCTCCCCAGAAGCAGATGCTACCATGCTTCCTGAACAGCCTGTGGAACCGTGAACCAATTAAACCTCTTCTCTTTAAAAAAGAACATCAATATTATGCAAACTTTTCTAGAGAAAAAGAGAAAACATTTCCCAACCCACTATAACCTTGGATAACCATTTATAAGGAAAATCTTGATGTCCAAACCTGAAGGACAGTATGTATATAAAATATAGATGTAAAAATCCTAAAACACATATGAGTAAATTGATTTCAGCAATATATTAAAAAAAGATCATGACTAAGTTGGGTTTATTCCAGAAATTTAAGGTTGGTTTAACATTTTTTTAAAAAATCAATCAAATTAATTCAACATGTTAGGAGGAAAAAAAAAGAAAAAAATTTATACTATCTTCTCAAAAGATATAGAAAAAGCATTTCATAAAATTAAACATCCATTCAGAATTTTTAAAAAAGATCTCAAAGGCTTCTACTTCTACCCAAAGTATAGTAATGGGGACTAGATTTACCCTCCTATCTGGAAAAAAAGAAAAAAAAAAGGAAAGAAAGAAAGGAAGGAAGGAAGGAAGGAAGTAAAGGGAAAGAAGGAAGGAAAGGGAAAGAAGGAAAGGGAAGGAAGGAAGGGAAGGAAGGAAAGGAAAGGAAGGAAAGGAAAGAAAGGAAGGAAAGGAAAGAAAGGAAGGAAGGAAGGAAGGAAGGAAGAAAGGAAGAAAGGAAGAAAGGAAGAAAGGAAGAAAGGAAGGAAGAAAGAAAGAAAGAAAGAAAGAAAGCAAGCAAGCAAGCAAGCAAGCAAGCAAGCAAGAAATCAAGCAAGCAAGCAGATGAAATAGAGTAAATCAAGCTTGTCCAACCCATGAACCATGACGCACATGCAACCCAGGATGGCTTTGAATGCGGCCCGACACAAATTCGTAAGCTTCCTTAAAACATTATGAGACTTTTTTTGTGTTTTGTTTTGTTGTTGTTGTTGTTTTAAGCTCATCAGCTACCACTAGTGTTAGCGTATTTTATTTCCTTTTCTAAATTTTTTTTTTATTATACTTTAAGTTCTAGGGTACATGTGCACAACATGCAAAGTGTTAGCGTATTTTATATGTGGCCCAAGACAACTGTTCTTCTTCCAGTGCGGCCCAGGTAAGCCAAAAGATTGGACATCCCTGGACTAAATAGTGGTTTTCAAGACATTGGACATTAGGAAACAAGGACAGTGATCTCTGAGGACAAAAGAAGGGAGGGCCTACAACTACCCCAGTTGACTGCCTTGAGAGCATTTCTAGGATGTAGCACAGGGAAGGGGAACTCGGGCAGAGGCCCTGAGTTAAAAAGATGGAGCTGAATGTCTAGACAGACTAAAGCAAGGCATCTGGAGTGCACAGGACAGAATACTGTAGAGGAGAAAGCTGCACAGAGAGAAAATATTAGAGATCTAGGAAAAGTTTCTCTCAAGCGGTCCGCCAAGTACTGATCAGCCCATGTGCAGAAGAAAACTACCAAAGAGAGAGGAAAGAACTATCTGAGAAGATTAGAGGGAACAGTGCCTGGAACTCACACACAGGTAATAATAGTGCCTGTTCCCACCAGCCAGACTTGAAAAACCTTATAATTCCCTGGTATGGCATTCAGAAGGGTCATGTCATAATAGTAGAGTTAAATGCCCTAGTGATGACAGCCCTAAGCAGTGCTCTGATCCACCTAACAAAGCTTAAAAGTATGACCTTAAAGAACAGAAATATTTCCAAATAATTTAACTGCGTGTCAAGAAAAGTCTCAAGAAATTTATACAAAAGAAAAAAAACTCAAGTATCTTTACAATGTCTACCATCTACTCAAAGATAATCAGACATGGAAAGAAGAAAATATGAGAAAAATCAACCGATCAAAATCAATCCAGAACAGGACTGGCATTAAAATAGTTACTATAACTATAGGGGCAAGGCAACTCTTCTTGTAACTGGCCAGATAATAAATATTTTAAGCTTTGTGAGCCATATAGTCTCTGTCGTAACTGCAACACTGCTGTTGGGAAAAGTCTTAAACAGGCTTGTCACGTGACAAACAGGATGAATAAATAATCCATATACATCTACAATGGTGTCTGATGTAATCAATCATCACAGGAATGAAAATTAAAACCACATTGTGCCCCAGTAGCAACAAACACACCTAACACCTAGCTCTTGGCTTCTAACACCATTCTCCAATAAAAGGAATCAGGAATCCTTGGAGAAATATCTGATTCTATGACTGAGGAAATACACAGGATGAACCTGAAGCGTCTTGTAGTGCCAGAAAGGGAAGGAAATACTTAAAAAACAAACAAAACCAAACAAAGCCATCACAATAGTGGTATGTCAAAGGGACTTATCAGCCAACTGAAAAGAGCTCCCAATGACCAAAGCTGGAACAATTTGAGCAAGAAAATAAAGTAGTACTGGATTATAACCCAAAGTATGAAACAAATATCCATGAGTCCAATTATATAAATATATGACTGAATACACAGACGAATCTTAAAGGAAGAAAAACTTAATTTATGTAGGTATTTTATCTTCAAGGAAGTTGAACACAACCTTCACTCTTTTAAGTGTGCACTGTGCAATGACTTCCTTCCAAAGAGTACAGTATGAAAAGAGTGAATAAAGTAGTAACTTAACAATGAAGAAATCTGACAAGCCCTATCTTAGACAGGTAATCAAGTTTATTGTCAACAGAAATAAGTCATGCAGAATAGCATGTACCCTTGATACAATGTGATGAGAAATGCATTTTACCTGTGATTTTCCTCCCTAAAAATCCAATCTAATCATGAGGAAAACACCACACAAATCCCAGTTGAGACATTCTACAAAATATTTGACCAATACCCCTTAACATTTTCAAAGTCATCAAATATAAGAGAGGTCTGAGAAACTAACTGACAAGAGGACCCTGAGGAAATGAGATAACTAACTGTAATGTGGTATCCTGGGTGCAACAGAAAGAGGATATTAAGTAAAGACTAAAGAAAGTAGAAAAAGTATGAATTTTAGTTAAAAATTTAAAAAAGTGGTCGGGCGCGGTGGCTGAAGCCTGTAATCCCAGCACTTTGGGAGGCCGAGACGGGCGGATCACGAGGTCAGGAGATCGAGACCATCCTGGCTAACATGGTGAAACCCCGTCTCTACTAAAAAATACAAAAAACTAGCCGGGCGAGGTGGCGGGCGCCTGTAGTCTCAGCTACCCGGGAGGCTGAGGCAGGAGAATGGCGTGAACTCGGGGGGCGGAGCTTGCAGTGAGCTGAGATCAGGCCACTGCACTCCAGCCTGGGCGACAGAGCAACTCTGTCTCAAAAAAAAAAAAAAAAAAATTTAAAAAAGTAAATCCAATATATATACTCATAATGTATAATATATATAATCATAACACCTCATGTTATATGATCATTATAAAAGAAGTAGAAAATCCAGAAAGTATGATGAGTTTTTTGTTTTTTGTTTTGTTTTTTGGCTGGGCACAGTGGCTCACACCTATAATCCCAGACTTTGAGAGCCTGAGGCAGGCAGATCACCTGAAGTCGGGAGTTGGAGACCAGCCTGACTAACATGGAGAAGCCCTGTCTCTACTAAAAACACAAAATTAGCTGGGCGTGGTGGTGCATGCCTGTAATCCCAGCTACTTGGGAGGCTGAGGCAGGAGAATCACTTGAAACTGGGAGGCAGAGGTTGCGGTAAGCCGAGATCACACCATTGCACTCCAGTCTGGGCAACAAGAGCAAAACTCCATCTCAAGAAAAAAGAAATTTTTTTAATTATCCAAAATTTCACTCCCTGGAGTAAGGATTAATATTCCAAGGCAACGGTTCCCAAATTGTGTGCTCAGGTGCCTTGGGGTACCATATCAAATTTCACAAGGATGCTGCAAAATATTTTAAATTTTCAAGGTAAACACAGTGACATCTGTCAGATACTATGCAAACTACAAGTTCTAGCTAATTCAACTTTAACATAAGGTCACTCAACATTCCTTTCAATAACATCACATCTTGGTGAAGCTGTTTTTTAGTAGTCACTGGCATAAAAAACAAATGCTATGTGAAAATCATATGGTACAGGGAAACAGCTGACGGTGTACAATGATTCTAAGGTTGGAGAAGTTGTACAATACTCAACATACACTCCACTAGTAATTACAGTATTGAAGAATGAAATAAACTTTTTTCCTTAAAAAAAAAAAACACACATTATACACCTAGTATAATGGCTAAATTTTTAAAATATTAAGTGCTGGCAAGAAAAGAAACTGGAATTCTCACTGCAGTACCTGATGGGAGTGTAAACTGGTACAACCATTCCAGAAAACAACTGTCCATATTTAGTTGACAAATGCTCCTTTTATATGACCTAGAATTTCTTTAGATATATAACCTGAGGGACCTTTTTTTCCCCCCAGAGAGAGGGTCTTGCTCTGTTGCCCAGGCTGTAGTACAGTGGCGTGATCATAGCTCACACCAGCCTCAAACTCCTTGGCTCAAGCGATCCTCTCACCTTGGCCTTCAAAGTAGCTGGCGCTACAGGTACCAGCTACTTTTTTTTTTTTGAGATGGAGTCTTGCTCTGTTGCCCAGGCTGGAGCGCAGTGGCGTGATCTCAGCTCACTGCAACCTCCATTTCCCAGGTTCAAGTGATTCTCCTGCCTCAGCCTCCCAAGTAGCTGGGATTACAGGCATGCACCACCATGCCCAGCTAATTTTTGTATGTTTAGTAGAGAGGGGGTTTTGCCATGATGGCCAGGCTGGTCTCGAACTCCTGACCTCAGGTGATCCGCCCACCTCAGCTTCCCAAAGTGCTGGGATTACAGGCCTGAGCTTCTGCACCCAGCCTACACAAACTCTTGAAGCACATGTACACCAGAATACACTTTCTAAATGTTGGTAGTTGCATTGCTTGTTATTTAAAAACAAACCAACTGCTCACAGATAAACAGTGACATAGTCATGTAACTGAATACCATGTAACAGTTTAAATGGAGTATATCAATATGCATCAACACAAATGAATCTCAAACTCCTAATGTTGAATGAATAAAGCAAACTGAAAAATACATACAGTATCATTTCATGAATATAAAATTTGACAAATCTAAAACTAAAAAATTGATTTACAGTTATAGGCCTATCCAGTCACTTAAATAATATATTTAGTTATATCCATGTTGTAAAATTATGAAAAAATGCAAATGAATAAAAATAACTTATTCTTCCAATAGGAGAGAGAAGGAAGCAAATGCCATAGAAAAGAGGAATACAAGGAACTTTCAAGGTATTGACGATATACTATTTTTTTTTTTTTTTTTTTTTTTTTTTGAGACAGAGTCTCACGCTGTTGCCCAGGCTGGAGTGCAGTGGCGCGATCTCGGCTCACTGCAAGCTCCGCCTCCCAGGTTCCTGCCATTCTCCTGCCTCAGCCTCCTGAGTACCTGGGACTACAGGCGCCTGCCACCGCGCCCGGCTAATTTTTTGTATTTTTAGTAGAGACGGGGTTTCACTGTGGTCTCGATCTCCTGACCTTGTGATCCGCCCGCCTCGGCCTCCCAAAGTGCTGGGATTACAGGCTTGAGCCACCGCGCCCGGCCGATATACTATTTTTTTAAGTTGGCAAGTGAGAACAAACATTTATTGTAATTCTTCTTTAAAGTACACATATGTTGGCCAGGCGCAGTGACTCACGCCTGTAATCCCAGCACTTTGGGAGACCAAGGCAGGCAGATAACCTGAGGTCAGGAGTTGGAGACCAGCCTGGCTAACATGGTGAAATCCTGTCTCTATTGAAAAAAAAAATTAGCTGGGCGTAGTGGCTCATTCCTGTCTACTTCAGGAGGCTGAGGCAAGAGAATCGCTTGAACCTGGGAGGCGGAGGTTGCAGTGAGCCAAGACTGCACCATCGCACTCCAGCTTGGGTGACAGAGCGAGACTCCGTCTCAAAAAAAATATTAATTAAAAAATTAATAAAGTATACATGTTATATATGCTTTTGTGTATATATTAGAATTAACTTTAAAATATTAAAACTATCATTTATTTAACAAAGAATCTGTGGAACACCTACTATGTTCCACTATTTTCTGTGCTTTATCAAGAAAGAAATATCCCTGCCCTCACAGGGCTTACATTTTAGCAGAGGAAGGATGACAGAAAGCAAAATCCAGAATGAATAAACAAGGGGAAAAGAATATACACATACACTCTTTTTTATTTAAAAAATAAGAAGTGGCCGGATGCAGTGGCTCACACCTGTAATCCCAGCATTTTGGGAGGCCAAGGCGGGCAGATCACAAGGTCAGGAGATTGAGACCATCCTGGCTAACATGGTGAAACCCCGTCTCTACTAAAAATACAAAAAATTAGCCAGGCATGGTGGTGGGCGCCTATAGTCCCAGCTACTTGGGAGGCTGAGGCAGGAGAATGGCATGAACCTCAAAGGTGGAGCTTGCAGTGAGCAGAGATTGCGCCACCGCACTCCAGCCTGGGGGACAGAGGGAGACTCCGTCTTAAAAAAAAGAAAAATAAATAAAAAATAAGAGGTAGAACAGGAAAAGGGATACCAGGAATATAGGACAGACTGTAACATGAACTAGTCACTGAATTTAAGATGTTTAAATTTTTTATTACAACTAAAATGTTATTACAAATAAAAACTCAAGATTTTTTAGCAGTTTATAAGAACTAGGAAAAAAATCTAAGAGACAAAAACCACCAGTAATGTATTAAGAGAAAACCATTCTCTGCTTTCAGTAACCTTAAGAACGTCAAGTAAGACTCTCCATCAGAAGCCCTCAGAATGTTGATAAAAAAAAAAAGTACCTGACCTATCTAGATGCTTTAAAAATATGTGTTGAACAAATCATTGTTTTCTCCCATAGCTCAAAATTATCCCATTTTTGAGCTAGCATTTTCCATAAAATAAAAATTTTAAGAATAATTTATGAAAATAAAGAATGTCTGAACTCTCATTTACCCTTTCACTTATCGTATTTATTCTTTACCTGGTGTCAATTTTCAAACACACCAATGTATTTGACATGCTGCAAAGGATAAAGGAATACGAAACATGAGAGAATAAAGAAAAATCTGAGGCCTGCAGGAATTCTATGCTGACCGAATTAAATAATATATACCTACACACCTGAAGAGGTTTTTTCACTAACATTTCATTAACTACTTATCCATCATCTCCTCTGAAGTATGTGGCTTGTCTGTTATCCAATACAGTAATATCACTTACATTGCAGCCTTTAAATCTTGTATGTAAGAGACATGCAATAGCATGTACTACCTAGAAACAAAATTCTTTTCATTCTTACTAGTCTTACATTCTTTCACACTGAAAAGTAAAAAGGTACCTAGGTTACTCAAAACAACTCCTTTTACCTGATTACCTGAATCATTACAAAGGGATGCTTGATAAAATTAAACTATCTCAGTTTTAGAAGCCTGAGGAATTTCGGCGGGTGTAGTGGCTCATGCCTATAATTCCAGCACTTTGGGAGGCTGAGGTGGGTGGATCACCTGAGGTCAGGAGTTAGAGACCAGCCTGGCCAACATGGTGAAACCCTGTCTCTACTAAAAATACAAAAATTAGCTGGGCATGATGGTGCACACCTGTAGTTCCAGCTACTCAGGAGGCTGAGACAGGAGAAACACTTGAGCCTGGGAGGCAGAGGTTGCAGTGAGCCGAGATCACACTACTGCACTCCAGCCTTGGTGACAGAGTGAGACTCTGTCTCAAAAAAAAATAAATAAATAACTTGAGGAACTTTAAAGCATTTGAAACCAGAAGACCTCCTTATCATGGGCTGCTTTCATTTCTTTTACAGGACTTTAATAAACCCTCACAGGAAACTCTACCAAGTTTTGTTTTTCTGATTAATTTCAATGTCACTAGTCAGTAATAGCAAAAATTTTACAGAGCAAAACAAAACTGTTTTGTCTTGACTATGACACTTCCTAACTGTGTTACTTTGGGTAAGTCACTTTAATTTCCTAAGTCTCAGTTTCTCTTTCTAAATGTGAATAATGCCCCCTGTCTTCTAATGAGGTAATAAATATAAACCTTATCCACTAATAGGCACTAGCACTCTGGGAAAAAAGTTATCCTCTCTGGGACTCCTCCTCCCATTTGGTTTAGTGCCTGCTACCTGTAATCAACTAAACACCAAACAATTAAAAATTGATTTAAAAAACACATAGTGAACTAAACACTCAAAATCTACACATTAGGCCAGGCGCGGTGGCTCAAGCCTGTAATCCCAGCACTTTGGGAGGCCGAGATAGGTGGATCACGAGGTCAGGAGATCGAGACCATCCTGGCTAACACGGTGAAACCCCGTCTCTACTGAAAAATACAAAAAACTAGCCGGGCGAGGTGGCGGGCGCCTGTAGTCCCAGCTACTCAGGAGGCTGAGGCAGGAGAATGGCGTGAACCTGGGAGGTGGAGCTTGCAGTGAGCTGAGATCCAGCCACTGCACTCCAGCCCGGGCGACAGAGCGAGAGTCTGTCTCAAAAAAAAAAAAAAAAAAAATCTACACATTATATGTAAAATATAAATACATTTAAAAGGCTTGTTAAAAAATAAACATAGGGGAGCCAAGCATGGTGGCTCACTTCTGTAATCCCAACACTTTGAGAGGCCAGCACAGGAGGATCATTTGAGGCCAAGAGTTCAAGACCAACCTTGGAAACACAGAAACTCCCCAACTCTAAAAAATAAAAATAAAACAATTAGCCGGCATGGTGGCATGCACCTGTAGTCCCAGCTACTTGGAAGGCAGAGGTAGGAGATCTCTTGACCCCAAGAGTTCAGGACTACAGTGAGCTATGATCGTGCCACTGCATTCCAGCCTGGGAGACAGAGACCCTGTTTTAAAAAATAATTAAGTAAAACATAGTGACAACAGGTAATATATTTCACATGTGTAGAATGTGCAGGTTTGTCACACAGGTATACATGTTCCATGGTGGTTTACTGCACCTATCAACCTGTCACCTAGGTTGTAAGTCCCGTATGCATTAGCTATTTGTGTCCTGATGCTCTTCCTCCCCTCACCACCCCCACCCCACATGGCCTCGATGAGTGTTGTTCCCTTTCCTGTGTCCATGTGTTCTCCTTGTTCAGCTCCCACTTATGAGTGAGAATATGCGGTGTTCAGTTTTCTGTTCCTGTGTTACTTTGCTGAGGATGATGGCTTCCAGCTTTATCCATGTCCCTGCAAAGGACATGATCTCATTCCTTTTTATGGATGCATAGTATTCCATGGTGTACATGTACCACACTTTCTTTATCCAGTCTATCATTGATGGGCATTTGGGTTGGTTCCATGCCTTTGCTATTGTATTACTGCCTAATCACTTGTTATCAAAAAGTCCAGGCTGGGCGTGGTGGCACACACCTGTAATCCCAGCACTTTGAGAGGCCAAGGCAGGAGGATTACCTAAGCCCACAAATTGAAGACCAGTCTGGGCAACATGACAAGACCAAGATCCCATCTCTACTGGTGGGCGAGGTGGAAAGCAGTAGTACTGAACGGCCAATATTTTGTGGCAGGTACTATCTTTGAAGTCTCAAAGCAAACCTATGAAGTAGATACCATTTTATAGATAAAGAAACTGATTTACCAAGAGGATACTGCCTTCCACATTCACACATGTGGTCTAATCACTCCAAAGTCACTGCTTATTAACATGCACACAACCTTCTAAACTAGAAGTACATGAGAATGGAGTTATCTAGGCAGCAATATTATTATCCAATATTTGATTTCTTGTTTTGTACTGCTTAGTTAAAAAAAAAATTTTAATAAATATGTAAAATGAAAGACAGTAAGATAACAATCTATAAAGGAAGGGGACACATAATCCATATTTCTTCTCTTATAAAACTAACAGTGCTCCTGAAGGTAGAAATACATCTTGTTCTTGCTCTTACAGTTCAACATACAGTATGATCTCTAAACTCTGGTAAAATGGAATACTAATCCAGTTATCCACTGCTACATAACTTAGTGGCTTAAAACAATCTTTTCTTGTGCTCATGAATCTGCAATTTGGGTAGAGTTTGCCAGGAACAACTCATCTCTACTCTACATATAAACACTACATAAGCACCCATTAGGGCGCTGTGACGGGGAACTGTAAGATTAGGATCTGTTTTTAGGACAGCTCACTCACATGGCTGGCAAGCTGATCCCGGATGTCAGCTGGGAGCTCAGCTGGGGCTGAGAGTCAGGAGCTTCAGCTTCCCTCTTACACAGGCCACTCCTAGCTGCTTGGGCTCCTCACATAGTAGCCAGGTTCCAAAAGTGACGCTCCAGAGAGAAAGTTAGACGTACATGGCATTTTTATAACCTAGCCCTAAATGTGACATGTCGTTTGAGCCATGCTCTACTGGTAGAGGCATTTACAAAAGTCTGCTCTGGTTAAGAGATTGAGACACAGGCCTCACCACTAGATGGGAGGAGTGTGAAGACGACATTGTAGGTAGAACATGTGAAATGAAAGATATTGCTGTAGACATATCTGGGAAATACAATCTATGATACCAATACAATGGTTGTATGTCAGAATATACTAAAGTTGACTTTTTGTTTATAGTATTTATTGGTTTTTATTAAGTAGAGTTTTCCTGTAAAAAACAAGGAGTAAAGAAATTAAAGACAACAACCTGGAGTTTCTCCTCCCCGTGATGAAATGAATTCAATGGCCTACAAGTAATTATCTTCCAAGTCAAATGATAAAGAAAAATACGAGGAAGGGCCGGGCGTGGTGGCTCACACCTGTAATCCCAGCACTTTGGGGGACCAAGGTGGGCGAATCACCTGAGGTCAGGAGTTCGAGACTAGCCTGGCCAACATGGAGAAATCCCGTCTCTATGAAAAATACAAAAATTAGCTGGACGTGGTGGTGGACGCCTGTAATCCCAGCTACTCGGGAGGCTGAGGCAGGAGAATCACTTGAACCAGGAGGCAGAGGTTGCAGTGAACTGAGATCGCAGCACTGCACTCCAGCCTGGACAACAGAACAAGACTCCATCTCAAACAAACAAATAAATAAATATAAAAAATTAGCCCGGCATGGTGGCATATGCCTGTAGTTCCAGCTACTCAGGAGACTAAGGCAGGAGGATTGCTTGATTGCTTGAACCCAGGAGGTGGAGGCTGCAGTGTGCCAAGATCGTGCCACTGCACTCCAGCCTGAGTGACAAAGTAAGACTTCATCTCAAAAAAAAAAAAAAAGAAAAAGAAAAAGAAAAATAGCAGAAAGGACATTTAGGGACTTCCCAGAAAAAAAGAGTGATAAAGTAAGGAAACATGAGTAATCTACCACTAAAAATTAAATATAGAGTTGGAAGAAAGAAACTTTTGACATCACTTAGTCTACTGCCATTATCCCAGCAACTACTAAAACACTGAAATTTTTTTTGTTTACATTTCAATGAAGGATAAGAAATTCTCATTTTTAATAAAATTCTAAATTGTGCAACTTTTTGTTCATTCATTCTCAGTTGTTAATAGCAGTAAAAATCCTTAAAAGTGAAATAGTGTCAAATACTTTCAGCGTGAACAAGGAAAAGAAAAAGTTAAGCCACCTGCATCCTGTTTCAGTTGAGGGTTTATGGGTGGAGAGAACAATAGACAACATACGAGACGCTGGGAAAAAAATGAATCAAACCTCTGGGGCATGTAGGAATTTAAAAAGAAAGATAAAGGAAAGTAGTCACTAGAAACCTGCCAAAGCTCTGGGGGTGTCACCAGCATGCTGAACTATCCTCTTTGGACACATCCTTATACAAAGACTCCACCCTTAAGCCAAAGTCCTTTTCCACTTTGGAAATGGATAGAACTGGCTCCAGAGCTAATTTAATCCAGTGGTTTCCAACATTTTCAAACAAAAGAACCTCTTTTTAAGAGTAAAAATCCAAGCTGGACATGGTGGCTCACGCCTGTAATCCCAGTACTTTGAGAGGCCAAGATGGGTAGATCACTTGAGGTCAGGAGTTTGAGACGAGCCTAGCCTACATGGTGAAACCGCATCTCTACTAAAAAAAACACAAAAATTAGCCAGGCGTGGTGGTGCACGCCTGTAGTCCCAGCCACTTAGGAGGCTAAGGCATAAGAATTGCTTGAACCTGGGAGGTAGAGGTTGCAGTGAGCCGGGAGATCATGCCACTGCTGCACTCCAGCCTGGGCAATCAAGCAAGGATCAGTCTCAAAAAAAAAAAAAAAAAAAAAGAGTAAAAATCCTATGAACATCTATATGACAACTGTTGTGATTTTATCATCTGGTTATTGAAAAAATCAATGACAGAAGTATCACAATTTCACTAATACCTCTACTAAATGTTATTTGTATTTTGTCATAAGGGCATTCATATACAATAGTATGTACATGAGACAGGCAATGTGGATAAAATTCTTAGGAAACACTAAATATATGCACGTCATTGGTAAATATGTAAGTGAACTATATTTGAAAAGACTAAGACTAAAGACTTCATTTTCAGGAATGTGATTACACTAGGATTTCTCCTACTATGCTTTCGGTTAGACTGAGTAATCTCTCAACACAGATTCTATAATTCTCTTATAAATTATTTAAAACATTTTCCTCTTCTTTTTAACTTATATCTTAATGATTTAAAACCGGTTGTGGGCCAGGCACAGTGGCTCACACCTATGATCCCAGCACTTTGGGAGGTCGAGGCAGGTAGACCACGAGGTCAGGAGTTCAAGACCAGCCTGGCCAAGATGGTGAAACCCTGTCTCTACTAAAACTACAAAAATCAGCCAGGCGCAGTGGCAGGCTCCTGTAATCCCAGCTATTGAGAAGCTGAGGCAGGAGAATCACTTGAACCTGGGAGGCAGAGGTTGCAATGAGCCAAGATTGCGCCACTGCACTCCAGCCTGGGCAACAGAGTGAGACTCCATCTCAAAAAAAAAAAAAAGCTGGTTGTGCACTGTGCAGTGGCTCACGCCAGTAATCCCAGCACTTTGGGAGGCTGAGGCAGGTGGATTGCTTGAGCCCAGGAGTTCGAGACCAGCCTGGGCAACGCGGCAAAGCCCTGTCTCTACTAAAAATACAAAAAATTTTCTGGGCGTGGTGGTACGTGACTGTGGTCCCAGCTATTTGAGAGGCTAGGGTGGGAGGATCACTCCATCCCAGTAAGTCAAGGCTGCAGTGAGCCAAGATTGTGCCACTGTACTGCAGCCTGGGTGACTGGAGTGAGACCCTGTCTCAAAAATAAAAAAATAAAATTTTAAAAACCTGTTTTGGACAATACAGATGCATATTCCTATTTTATACAAAAGAAAGAATCCTTTTACTTAATGACAATTTTATTATCACCAGCCAAGAGTTATCCCAATAGAAAAACAGCTTGCTTATCTATTGTCAGAATGACAGGCTACGACAGGCACAGTGGCTCACACTTGCAATCCTAGCACCTCGGGAGGCCGAGGAAGGCAGATTGCCTGCGCTCAGGAGTTCAAGACCAGCCTGAGAAACATGGCAAAACTCCGTCTCTAATAAAACTACAAAAAATCAGCTGGGTGGGGCGGTACGTGCCTGTAGTCCCAGTAACTCGGGAGGCTGAGGCAGAAGAATTGTTTGAACTGGGGAGATGGAGGTGGCAGTGGGCTGAGATTGCACCACTACACTCCAGCCTGGCCAACAGAGTGAGTCTCCAACTCAAAAAAAAAAAAGAAAAAGAAAAAAAGAAAGGCTTATGTCAACAATTCTAAATCTAAAAAACTTTATTTTTGGCAGTTGTTCTCTGAAAATCTATACATGATAACTCTATAGTTTGGAAATCATCGTAAGAGTTTAAAAGTCCTGACCGCCAGGATGGGCACGGTGGCTCACGCCTGTAATCCCAGCACTTTGGGAGGCCAAAGCAGGCGGATCACGAGGTCAGCAGATCGAGAACATCCTGGCTAACACGTGAAACCCTGTCTCTACTGAAAATTCAAAAAATTAGCTGGGCATGGTGGCACGCGCCTGTAATCCCAGCTACTCGGGAGGCTGAGGCAGGAGAACTGCTTGAACCCAGGAGGCAGAGGTTGCAGTGAGCCGAGATCGCACCACTGCACTCCAGCCTGGGCAAGAGCGAGACTCCATCTCAAACAAACAAAGTACTGACTGCCACTTTGCAGGATTTTAGGAAACCATGTGTGAGCACCTTCAACACGCACTCCTCGTCTAGAGAAGAATTTCCAGGACACTGTCAAACAGGCAAGCATGCCTTCCAGGCCAGAAGAATATACAGAGAGATAACTTAGGAGAAAGAAACCCATATGCAAAATAAGGATACAAACAGTGGTGCCTAGCCTCAGAGTAAAATGTTTCCAAAACAGCTGCCAAGTGTATGCAAACCCAAGCTTGGTTTGTCCTTTTGTTTGGTTTGTCATGAAGATAGCCATTTCATGACAGACTGCATCAGTGCAGAGAATTAAGACAGTAATGCAGAAGTTCTCAGAGGATTAGGAACACTCTGAAAAACCTGAAATGAGACAAAAGTAAGGCAATAAAAGACTAGGCTTATACATTAGTCAGGGCTCTCCAGAGAAACAGAATCAACAGGAGAGAGACAGAGGTAGAGGTAGAGAGACAGAGAGAAAGAGAGAAGTATACATATTTAAAAAGACATTTATTAAAAGGAATTGGCTCATGCAATTATGGAGGCTGAAAAGTCCCAAGACTGTCAGTCAGCAAGCTAGAAACCCAGGAGAGCCTATGGTCTAGTTCCAGTCCAAGTCTAAAGGCCTGAGAACCAAAGGAATCAATGGTGCAAGTTCCAATACAAGAGCTACCAGGCTCAAGAGCCAAAGTTTTGGTTCAAGTCCAAAGGCAGGAGAACACTCACGTCCCAGCTCAAGCAGTCAGGCAGGAGAAGCTCCCTCTTGCTCAGTCTTTTTGTTCTAGCCAGGTCTTCAAATGACTGGATGAGGCTGACCCAAATTTGGAAGGGTATCTGTTTTACTCAATCACTTCAAATGTTAATTTCATCCAGAACCGTCCTCACAGACACACCTAAGATAATGTTTGACCAAATGTCTGAGCACTCAGTAGCCCAGTCAAGTTGACACATAAAATGAACCATCACAACTGAGTTGGCTCTGTTTTGCCCACTCTTCCCAGAAAGCCAAGAAGGGGTTGAAAAAGAGTTTAAAGCCTGGTGAGAGACAGCAGGCAGAAGAAAACTGACACTGGATAACTACCTTACGGTTCTTCGCTTAACAAGGCAAACAAGAGCAGAGGACTACCTCCCAATCAAGGGAGGCTCACGCCTATAATCCCAACACTTTGGGAGGCCAAGGTGGACAGATCACCCGAGGTCAGGGGTTCCAGACCAGCCTGGTCAACATGGCAAAACACCATCTCTATAAAAAAATTCAAAAATTAACCAGGCATGGTGGTGCACACCTGTAGTCCCAGCTACTCAGGAGGCTGAGGCAGGAGAGTCACTTAAATCCAGGAGGTGGCAGTTGCAGTGAGCCGAGATTGCACCACTGCACTCCAGCCTGGGAAACAGAGCGAAACTCTGTCTCAAAATAAATAAAATAAAATAAAATAATGAAGGCCAGGCGCGGTGGCTCACGCCTGTAATCCCAGCACTTTGGGAGGCCGAGGTGGGCGGATCATGAGGTCAGGAATTCCAGACCAGGCTGGTCAACATGGTGAAACCCTGTCTCTACTAAAGATACAAAAATTAGCCGGGCATGGTGGCACACGCTGTAATCCTAGCTCCTCAGGAGGCTAAGGGAGGAGAATTGCTTGAACCCAAGAGGCAGAGGTTGCAGTGAGCCGAGATCGCGCCACTGCACTCCAGCCTAGGTGACAGAGCAATACTCTGTCTCCAAAAAAAAAAAAAAAACAAACAAAAATAAAACTGAACTGCCCTTTAATGCCTTTAATCAAAAGATACCTGCTTCTTTTTTTTTTTTTTTTTTTTTTGAGACGGAGTCTGCTCTGTCGCCCAGGCTGGAGTGCAGCGGCCGGATCTCAGCTCACTGCAAGCTCCGCCTCCCGGGTTCCCGCCATTCTCCTGCCTCAGCCTCCCGAGTAGCTGGGACTACAGGCGCCCGCCACCTCGCCCGGCTAGTTTTTTGTATTTTTTTTTTTTTAGTAGAGACGGGGTTTCACCGTGTTCGCCAGGATGGTCTCGATCTCCTGACCTCGTGATCCGCCCGTCTCGGGCTCCCAAAGTGCTGGGATTACAGGCTTGAGCCACCGCGCCCGGCCAATATCTGCTTCTTAAGGCCAAGGTGGGTGAATCGCCTAAGGTCAGGAGTTTGAGACCAGTCTGGCCAACATGGCAAAACCCTGTCTCTACCAAAAATACAAAAAAAATTAGCCAGGCATGGTGGCAGGCACCTGTAATCCCAGTTACTCAAGAGGTTGAGGCAGAAGAATCACTTGAACCTGGGAGGTGGAGGTTGCACTGAGCCAAGATCACGCCACTGAATTCCAGCCTGGGTGACAGAGCAAGACTTTGGACAAACGCCCATACACACATACACATACTCTCTCTCTCTGTCCATCAGAAACCTATGGATAAATCTTAGCTGGACACTGAGCCCTTTGGGTACAAAGAAGCCAGTGCTAGAAGAAAGGAGACTCTCCAAGGAAAACCGCAGATTCACATAACTCAGCCCTTGTGAAGCCAGGACAATGAGTCAAGCTGTTGGCTTGGACTATAGTCATCCTCAAGGCTCAACTAGAGTAGGAGGATCCCTGTTCAAGCTCACTCTTCTGAGCCAGCAGGCCTCAGAAGATCTACATCCAAGCTAGTTGTTGTGGGTTGCTGGCAGGCCTCACTTTCTCACCACATGGCCCTCCCCATGGGCTGCCTCAGGGTGTCTGTCTTCACAACATGGCAAGCGCCTTCCGTCTATGCAGTACTGCCTCATACCATGGAGCTAGCCTCCCACAAAGTGAGTTGGGGGTGTGTGTGTGTGTGGGTGGGTGTGTGTGGGTGTGTGAGAGAGAGATAGAGAGAGACAGAGAGAAAGAGAGAGAGAGAAAGACACATGCAAGGCAGAAGCCAGTCCTTTTAAAACCCAATCTGGGAAGTGACATCTCATCACTTCTCCTGTGTTCTATTCACTAGAAGTGCATCACTAAGTCCAGCCCACACTCAAGGGAGGAGAATTCAGCTCCATCTTTTAAAGAAGGGAGAATCAAATCATTTTTGGCTAGATCATTAAGTCCCACTACAGGGACTAGAATTACTGATGAAAATATAAGTAGCCAGATAAGACATCAATGGATGTATTATCATCACGGTACTTCCCAATCCCCTAGATGATAGTCCTATTTGCTTCTTTGCCTCAAGGGAGGTTTGTGTGTGTTTTCTGAAAATATGAACTCCTTGAGGAGATTATGCTGAGGGAAGAAGGGTAGAACAATGAGTGTCTTTGGTGGGGGCTGGGTGTTAGGTAGAAACAAGAAGAAAAATGGGAGCAATTTATCTGAGAAGGAGAAGGAGTTCCTTCAGGATCCACAAAAAGAGGGAACCTGCAATTGCCTCCACATCCTACCAGCGCCCAAGTCCTTAGAGAGAAATTGGCATGTGTTGTACCAAGGAAAGCAGAAGGCTGGACATCAGAATCCCCAGGCTTCAAGGCCTCATGTCCTCTTAGACCATGTGCTCAGTCACATCCAGCACAGGCTGAAAACCAACCTTTCACCCTTCTCCTGGTACCTCAAAAACCTATCAGAGTCTCACATCACTCTAAGGAGGGGTGAATACCTATGATTAATCACTGAGATCGCATTTGTAACCAGTTTGGTAGAATTGAAGGGGAGGAGGTCCCAGGGCAGAATTTTTTTTTTTTTTTTTTTTTTTGAGAGACAGGTTCTCATTATGTTGCCCAGGCTAGCCTAAGCTCAAACCATCCTCTTACCTCAGGATCCCAAAGCGCTGGGGTTACAGGCACGAGCCACCATACCTGGCCCCCAGGGCAGAATTTCATTTCATTTAAAGGCATTAAAATATTGTAATACTTTTTGTTTACCTGATTTCATGAGGTAAGATTCACATGTCCTATATAATCAATTAATATACTAACCTATGGATATCTTTTACAAATAAGTAATACTGGTGGTTTCAAAGAAAGTTCCAAACAAGCTACTCCATTTAAGATTCTTCCGGCCGAACGAGGTGGCTCACACCTGTAATCCCAGCACTTTGGGAGGCTGAGATGGGTGGATCACCTGAGGTCAGGAGTTTGAGACTAGCCTGGCCAACACGGGGACACCCTGTCTCTATTAAAAATATAAAAATTAGCCAGATACGGTGGTTCGTTCCTGCAGTCCCAGCTACTCAGGAGACTGAGACAGGAGAATCGCTTGAACTCAGGAGGCGGAGGCCTCAGTGAGCTGAGATCACACCACTGCACTCCAGTCTGGCCAACAGAGTGAGACTGCATCTCAAAAAAAAAAACAAAAAAAAAATTCTAAGCCAGGTGCAGTGGCTCACACCTATAATTTCAGAACTTTGGGAAGCTGGGGCAGGAGGATTGCTTGAGGCCAAACATTTGCAACCAGCCTGGGTAACAAAGTCAGACACCCATCTCTACAAACAATTTTTAAAAATAAAAAACCTGCCGGGCACAGTGGCACATGGTACCAGCTACACAGGAGGTTGAGGTGGGAGGACTGCTTGAGCCCAGGCGTTCAAGGTGCTATAAGCTGTGATTGTGGCACTGCCCTCCAGCCTGGGCAACAGAGCAAGACTCCATCTCTAAACTATATACAGGTAACTTGGCCGGGTGCACTTTGTGGGGCTGAGGCAGGTGGATCACCTTAGGTCAGGGGTTCGAGATCAGCCTGACCAACATGGTGAAAACCCGTCTGTACTAAAAATACAAAAATCAGCAAGGTGAGGTGCCAAATGCCTGTAATCCCAGCTACTCAGGAAGCTGAGGCAGAAGAATTGCTTGAACCCGGGAGACAGAGACTGCAGTAAGCCGAGATTGCACCACGGCACTCCAGCCTGGGAGATAGAGCTACACTCTGTCTCCAAAAAAATAAAAATAAAATTAAAAATAAAATGTATATGTATAATTTACACATAAAATTTGGGGGGATATATATATATATATATCTCCTAACATATAAAATATTAAGCAATTAGTTATACATCCATGTCTATCCAACTGAGTTCTCATCCTCCTCCAGGAAATTCCTGACCTTACTACAAAGCCATCCGTTTGGGTTAGGGATCCACAATTTCCATTAAAAAAAAAAAATGCTGACCAGGCGCAGTGGCTCACGCCTGTGATCCCAGCACTTTGGGAGGCCGAGGCAGGCAGATCACGAGGTCAGGAGTTTGAGACCAGCCTGGCAAACATGGTGAAACTCTGTCTCTATTAAAAATACAAAAATTAGTGGGGCGTGGTGGTGGATGCCTGTAATCCCAGCTACTCGGGAGGCTGAGGCAGGAGAATTGTTTGAACCCAGGAGGTGGAGGTTGCAGTGAGCCAAGAGCGTGCCATTGTACTCCAGCCTGGGTGACAGGGTGAGACTCCGTCTCAAAAAAAAAAAAAAATTCATTTCTAATACCTCATCACTTCATCTCTCAATAGACCCAGCCATAATCAGCATCATAAATTACCTTTATTTCAGGATACCATTTAAAAAAATATAACACCCAGCTGTGTGCGACTCAAAGTTTTATAAAAAACCTGAAGAGGTTTTTATCAAAAACCCAAAAAGTATAAGAGAAATTACATTTATGGAGAATTATTGAACAAAACAGTATATAATCTATTCTTCTAGATTTGTGGATTTCAAAACTACATCTAGGTTATATGATCATTTCTTTCAAACAAAATCCTACACAAATATTAATAGAACCTCAAGTCAGAAACCAGATAGAAACAGAGTACTGTTAGAAACATTTCTTTCTCAGCTTAATGGACTTCTCAAAAAAGAAAAGAAAGAAAAGGAAAGAAGAAAGGAGGAGGAAGAAAGGAGGAGGAAGGAAAAAGGGAGGAAGGGAGGAAAGGAGGGAGGGAGGGAAGGAGGGAGAGGAAGGGGAAGAAGGAAGAAAGAAAGAAGAAAGAAGAACTTCAAGAAGAAATGGCCAATTCCAGGACTGAGCAGAAAACAAAGACAGGCCTGGAATATCTTATTGAACCAAGAAGCAAGAAAGCTATCACAGTCTACTGGAGTCTGTCAAAAAGACCCAGGAGCCAATTTAAGCTGGTCAAAATGAACAAGAATAAGAGAAATACTTATCGTGAACCTCACTGAATATGTTTAAATCCATAAGTTAATAACATTGTTAATAGAAAACAAAAAAAAAAACAAACAAAAAAACCAGTCACTGGCCAGGCGCAGTGGTTCATGCCTGTAATCCCAGCACTTTGGGAGGCCGAGGCGGGTGGATCACGAGGTCAGGAGTCCAAGACCAGCCTGGCCAAGATGGTGAAACCCCGTCTCTACTAAAAATACAAAAAAATTAGCCAGGCGTGGTGGCAGGCGCCTGTAATCCCAGCTACTCAGGAGGCTGAGGCAGGAGAATCACTTGAACCTGGGGGGTGGAGGTTACAGTGAGCTGAGATCACACCACTGCAGTCCAACCTGGGCAACAGAGCAAGACTCCATCTCAGAGGAAAAAAAAAAGAAAAAATCCAGTCGCCTGTGGAGCGTGCTAGCACTCACTCATTCTGAAAACTAGCCAACAAGGGGAAAAAACAAGCATTTACCTGCTTTTACTTCTACAAACTGTACCAAATAGTCAATGAAGGGAAGGAGAACAGATCAGCTGCCAGGAGGCTGAGGTGCAGAGAGAATATGATGACTGCAACAGGACTGCAGGGTGAGTTTTCTGAGGAAATAAAATGTCACAACTCTTACTGTTCTAACCTGTTTGTTGTAGTGGTGGTTATATGAGTTCTACAGATGTGTTCAATTTCATGGAACTGTAGCCACAAACATCAGTTTCACTGTGTGTTTATTTTATTTTATTTGTTTGTTTTTCTGAGACAGAGCCTTGCTCTGTCGCCCAGGCTGGAGTGCAGTGGCACAATCTCGGCTCACTGCAACCTCCACTTCCCGAGTTCAAACAATTCTCCTGCCTCAGCCTTCCAAGTAGCTGGGATTACAGGGGTGCGCCACCACTCTTGGCTAATTTTTGTATTTTTAGTAGAGACGGGGTTTCACCATGTTGGCCAAGTGGGTCTCAAACTCCCAGCCACAAGTGATCAATTTGCCTCGGCCTCCCAAAGTGCTGGGATTGCAGGCACGAGCCACCATGCCCAGCATCACTGTGTACTCATTTTAAAAATAGAATTCAGGGGCAAGGTGCAGTGACTCACGCCTGTAATCCCAGCACTTTGGGAGGCTGAGGCAGGTGGATCATGAGGTCAGGAGATCGAGACCATCCTGACTAACACGGTGAAACCCCATCTCTACTAAAAATACAAAAAATTAGCTGGGTGTGGTGGTGTGCGCCTGTGGTCCCAGCTGCTCGGGAGGCTGAGGCAGGAGACCGGCATGAACCTGGGAGGCGGAGCTTGCAGTAAGCCAAGATCACACCACTGCACTTCAGCCTGGGTGACAGAGCGAGACTCCGTCTCAAAAAAATAAAATAAAATAGAATTCAGGCCGGGCAGAGTGGCTCACGCCTGTAATCCCAGCACTTTGGGAAGCTGAGGAAGGTCTATCACCTGAGGTCAGTTCAAGACCAGCCTGGCCAACATGGGGAAACCCCACCCTTACTAAAAATATAAAAATTTGCCGGGTGTGGTGGTGCACAACTCTAATCCCAGCTACTCGGGAGACTGAGGCAGGAGAATCGCTTGAATACAGGAGGCGGAGAATGCAGTGAGCTGAGATCACACTACTGCACTCCAGCCTGAGTGACAAGAGCAAAACTCCCTCTCAATAAAATGCAAAGGAATGCTTAAGTCAGTAAGGAAAACGTCTCTGGAAGTATTCCAGCTAATAATGAAGAGGGAATGAGCCAGGCACAGTGGCACTCACGCCTGTAGTCCTAGCACTTTGAGAGGCTGAGGAGGGCAGATCACTTGAGGTCAGGAGTTCGAGACCAGCCTGGTTAACATGGTGAAACCCCGTCTTTACTAAAAATATAAAAGTTACCCAGGTGTGGTGGTGCACACCTGTAATCCTAACTACTCAGTTGGCTGAGGCAGGAGAATCGCTTGAACCCAGGAGGCAGAAGTTGCAGTGAGCCGAGATCACGCAGACTACAACTTAAAAAAAATAAAAAGAAGGAAAGAATTAGAATTTCTTTCTTTTTTATTTTTTTTTTTTGAGACAGAGCCTCACTCTGTCACCCAGGCTGGAGTGCAATGGCGTGATCTCGGCTCACTGCAACCTCTACCTCCTGGGTTCAAGCAATTCTCCTGTATCAGCCTCCCAAGTAGCTGGGATTACAGGCATGTGCCACCACACCTGCCTGATTTTTGTATTCTCAGTAGAGATGGGGTTTCACCACGTTGGCCAGGCTGGTTTTGAACTCCTGTCCTCAGGTGATCCATCAGCCTCAGCCTCCCAAAGTGCTGGGATTACAGGTGTGAGCCACCGTGCAGGGGTGAAACAATTAGAATTTCAACATTTGCAACCCCTAATGAATTCATAAATCTAGATAACGATTACTATGGGTTCCTAACATAAAAAAGAGAAGTTTTCATGAAAGTTCACACTTTCTATGAAGCACTTTTTTTCTCTTTTTTTTTTTTTTTGAGATGGAGTCTTGCTCTGTTGCCCAGGGTGAAGTGCAGGGGCGCTATCTTGGCTCACTGCAACCTCCACCTCCTGGGTTCAAGTGATTCTCCTGCCTCAGCCTCCCAAGTAGCTGGGATTATAGGCGCCCACCACCACACCCGGCTAATTTTTGTATTTTTAGTAGAGATGGGGTTTCGCCATGTCAGCCAGGCTGGTTTCAAACTCCTGATCTCAGATGATCCACCCGCCTCCGCCTCCCAAAGTGCTGGGACTACAGACATGAGCCACCACGTCCAGCCAAAGCATTCTTAAAACACACAAACAAAAAAACAAATTAACTCTATCAATTTACAAGACACAAACAGAACAGAGAAACATCCTAAGTGATACTATGGGGTCATAAAGTCAGCAAAATTCAGACTGTGGAAAAACTGGTCAGTGGTTGCCAACTGGTCAAGGGGGACAGAAGGGAATTTTGGGGAGTGATGGAACTGTTCTATATCATGATTATAGTTTTGATTACACAACTACATTTCTCAAAATTCAAAGAACTAAAATAGGTGAATTTCACCCTATGTAAATTATATATCAACTTTTTTAAAAATTAAAATTCAGACTGAAAAACTTTTTTTTTTTCTTTGAGACGCAGTCTTGCTCTGTCGCCAGGCTGGAGTGCAGTGGCACAATCTCAGTTCCACTGCAACCTCTACCTCCTGGGTTAGAGCGATTCCCCTGGCTCAGCTTCCTGGGTAGCTGGGACTACAGCCGCACACCACCAAGCCCAGCTAATTTTTTTTTTGTATTTTAGTAGAGACCTGACCTCGTGATCCGCCCGCCTCAGCCTCCCAAAGTAGTGGGATTACAGGTATGACCCACTGCGCCTGGCCAAGACTGGAAAACTCTTAAAAATGAACATGCTTTCTTCAAAAAATAAATGGCACAGGAAAAATGAGTGGAAAAGCTATAGACTAAAAAAGACTTAAGAACAACTCAACTATTTACAAGTTATGAATCTTATCTGGATCCTGGTTTGAACAGGTTTTTTTTTTGTTTTTTTGTTTTTTTTGTTTTTTTGAGACAGAGGTCTCACTACATTGTGCAGGCTGGGCATTAACCCACTCCTGGGCTCAAGTGATCCTCCTACCTCGGCCTCCCAAATACCTGGGACTACCGGTGCAAGCCCACCACGCCCAGCTAACAAACAGATATTTTTTTTTTTTTAATTATTAGCAGTGGACGTGGTGGCTCACGCCTGTAATCCCAACACTTTGGAAGGCTGAGGCAGGTGGATCACCTAAGGTCAGGAGTTCACGACCAGCCTGGCCAGCATGGTGAAACCCCATCTCTACTGAAAATACAAAAATTAGCGAGACATGAGGTGGCGCGCGCCTCAGCTACTTGGGAGGCTGAGGCAGGAGAATCACTTGAGCCCAGGAGGTGGAGGTTGCAGTGGGCCGAGATTGTGCCATTGCACTCCAGCCTAGGCAACTACAGCAAGACTCCGTGTCAAAAAAAAAAAAAAAAAAATACCCAATTGTGGAAATCTAAACATGGATATTAAGGGAATATTGGTTTTTAAATTTTTTTCTTGAGGCGGGAGACAGGGTCTTGCTCCGTCACCCTGGATGGAGTGCAATGGCACTATAATAGCTCACTGCAGCCTCAAATTTCTGGGCTCAAGCAATCCTCCCGACTCAGCCTGTTGAGTAGCTGAGACTACGGGCACACACCACCAGACACAGCTAATTTTTTTTTTTTTTTTTTAAATAGAGATAAGGTCTGGCTATGTTGCCCAGGCTGGTCCGGAACTCCTTGCTCAAGCGATTGTCCCACCTCGACTTCCCAATTACAGGATTACAGGCATGGGCCACCACACCCAGCCGGGAATACGGTTAATTTTCAAGTTACTGTTAATGGTAGTGTGCTTATGTATTCTAAAAGAAGCCTCATACTTCAAGAATACATACTGAAATATTTATAGATGAATATGAATATGATGTATGGAACATATTATAGGTAAAGTTGGGGGTATAAAGATAAAACATGACTGAGTTGAAAATTGTTGAAGCTGGTGATAAACAATTTAGGCTCACTGTAGTATTCTAAGCTGGTGTGTATTTGTAATTTTCCAAATTAAAAATAAACATACCAGCTAGGCATGGTGGCTCACACCTATAATCCCAGCACCTTGGGAGGCCAAGGCGGGCGGATCACCTGAGGTCAGGAGTTCGAGACCAGCCTGGCCAACACTGTGAAATGCCATCTCTACAAAGATACAAAAAAAATTAGCCAGGCATGATGGGAGATACCTGTAATCCCAGCTACTCGGGAGGCTGAGGAGGGAGAATTGCTTGACCCCGGGAGGCGGAGGTTGCAGTGAGCCAAGATTGTGTCATTGTACTCCAGCCTGGGCAACAGAGCAAGACTCCGTCTCAAAAAACTACATAAATAAAAATAAACATACACACATACATACATAAAACATAGGAGCACAGCCTGAGGCTAGGCTTGTTACCCTCCCTCTGGCAACTCCCGGTACTCTACCCTCCAGGAAGCCCTTGAATGAGTCCCACGGGACCTGTGAGCTCTTTTTGAATGCCCTTGAAAATCACTGCTTGACTCTTCCAGGTTTCATTCTTGAACAAAATATTACCGTGAAAATGCTGCATACATTGACCATGCTATCTTGGCCCTGCAGTCTGCTTTTACAGAATTGAATTTTGGCTCTATGCCCTAGGTTTTCACTGACAAGAAAGAGCTTTACCAAAACCACTGCATTTGCTGCAGGGACGTTGCTGAGGCCCACCTACCACAAGCTCTGTAACTATAGAATAGTCCTGTGTTTCAGTGTAGATTAGAAAAGTGTTCTAGTTTTCCACAAAACTATCTTCAGAACCTGTTTCTCAGCAAAGAGTATAGAGATCTAAACTCCTAGAGATAAATACTACCTGTCTGATGGCTACCTGCAGAAATACCCTGCAGTGAACAGATAACACTACAGAGAAAGAGATAACACCCAAATGTCAGAAAGCAGTTTGGTCTGTTTTCACACCGTGTTACTGTAACACTCTGTTTCTCTGCATTTCACTCAACATGCTTTCGTTAGGTCATCCCATTCATTTTCTTTTCTTTTGTCCTTTTTTTTTTTTTTTTTTTTTTGAGACAGCATCTTGCTTTGTCACCCAGGCTAAGGTGTAGTGGCACGATCTTGGCTCACTGCAACCTCCACCTCCTGGGTATAAGCAATTCTCCTGCCTCAGCCTCCTGAGTAGCTGGGATTATAGGCGCATGCCACCACGCCTGGCTAGTTTTTGTATTTCTAGTAGAGAAAGGATTTCATCATGTTAGCCAGGCTGGTCTCGAACTTCTGACCTCATGATCCACCTACCTCGGCCATCCAAAGTGCTGGGATTACAGGTGTGAGCCACTGTACCCAGCCACTCCATTCATTTGCATGACTTGGATCACCAAGTGTTTGCTGAATGCTTTAAAATCTATACCTGAAGCCCTTAACTTGCTTCTTTGCAAAACACTCATATTTTTAACTGCCTGGTTAGAAACAGTTCATCGAAGCACCTCACGATCCATATAGCCAAAATAAACTCATGTTCTTACCATCCCAAACTTGCTCTTGCTCCTGTGTCTGCTGTCTCAATTAAAAGCATTCTCCGGTGGCTCATGCCTGTAATCCCAGCACTTTGGGAGGCCGAGATGGGCGGATCACGAGGTCAGGAGATCGAGACCATCCTGGCTAACACGGTGAAACCCCGTCTCTACTAAAAAATACAAAAAACTAGCCGGGCGAGGTGGCAGCCGCCTGTAGTCCCAGCTACTCAGGAGGCTGAGGCAGGAGAATGGCGTAAACCCGGGAGGCGGAGCTTGCAGTGAGCTGAGATCTGGCCACTGCACTCCAGCCTGGGTGACAGAGCGAGACTCCGTCTCAAAAAAAAAAAAAAAAACATTCTCAGGCCAGTGCAATGGCTCACGCCTGTAATCCCAGCACTTTGGGAGGCCAAAGTGGGTGGATTGCGAGGACAGGAGTTCGAGACCAGCCTGACCAACATGCTGCAGCCCCATCTCTACTAAAAATACAAATTAGCTGGGCGTGGTGGCACACGCCTGTAATCCCAGCTATTCAGGAGGCTAAGGCAGGAGAATCACTTGAACTCGGGAGGTGGAGGTTGCAGTGAGCCAAGATTGCGCCACTGCACTCCAGCCTGGGCAACAGAGTGAGACTCCGTCTCAAAACTAAATAAATAAATAAAAGCATTCCCATCCAACCTATTATTCAAGCTGCAAGCATCTCAAGATACTGTGGAGAAAAGTAAAAGGCAAGCCATATATGGGAGAAAATATCAGCAAAATATATACCTTGTAACAAATTTGTGGCCAGGCACAGTGGCTCACGCCTGTAATCCTAGCACTTTGGGGAGGCCGATGTGGGCAGATCACTTGAGGTCAGGAGTTCGAGACCAGCCTAGGCAACATGGTGAAACCCCAGCTCTACTAAAAATACAAAAATTCACCGGGTGTGGTAGCAGGCACCTTAATTGCAGCTACTACAGAGGCTGAGGCAGAATCACTTGAACCCGGGAGGCAGAGGTTGCAGTGAGACAAGAGCGCGCCACTGCACTCCAGCCTGGGTGATAAAGCGAGACTTCATCTCAAAAAAAAAAAAGAATTTGCTTTTTTAAATTTTGTTTTTAGAATACATAAATAACTCTTACAACTATATAAGAAGACAAACAACTGACAAAAAGTGAGCAAAAGATCTGGACACTTCGCTAAGTTATATGAATGGCAAATTAGCACATGAAAAGATACTCAACATCATTAGTCATCAGGGAAAGGCAAATGAAAACCACAATGACACATACCACCGTACACCCACAGAAAGGCAAACAATGGTGGTGGTTTCAAGGGTATACATCTATCTCAAAATTTATCAAATTGTACACTTCAAATATGTACAGCTCACTGTAAGCCAATTGTACCTCTATAGACCTGTTTAAAAAAAAAAAAAAAAGAATCACAAGACCAAGTATTGGTGAGGACAGTTGGCAGGGCTAGGATTCCAACTCTAATCCAGGATTTCTCAGCCTCAGCACTAATGACATTTTGAGCTGGGGAACTCTTAGATTAGGATGCTGTTCCATGCATTTTAGGACATGTGGCAGCATACCTGGCCGCTACCCACTAAGTGCTCTAAGTTGTAACAACCCAAAATGTCTACTTAGGAGGCAAAACCCCCGTTTGCTGAGAACCACCGCTTAGTCTGACACCACAGCCCAAGCTATGAAACATCTTTCTTTCCACTCCTGACACTAATTTAGTTCACCCAAGACCTCATTATTAGTCAGTCTACATCTAGGCTGTCATCTCTTGTCATTTCAATCGTCACACTACCACCAAATTAACCTTCTAAACCTTCAGGGCTCAGATAAATGACTGCAGAAACTGCCCTCACTACCGGTATGCAGAATTCCTAAAACCCCTTTGTATATACTGTGCAAACCTTTGACTATATACAAAGTCATTACACTGTCTCATAGTTCAGTGTCTGTCTTCCCATTAATACATGAGATTTTCCCCAGCAAGAGCCACCTCACTCATATCTATATCCCTAGAACCCAGAACTAGAAAGCATTCAAATGTTCCTTAAACAAATTACATACAGGCCGGGCGCGGTGGCTCAAGCCTGTAATCCCAGCACTTTGGGAGGCCGAGACGGGCGGATCACAAGGTCAGGAGATCGAGACCATCCTGGCTAACACGGCGAAACCCCGTCTCTACTAAAAACACAAAAAATTAGCCGGGCGAGGTGGCGGCGCCTGTGGTCCCAGCTACTCGGGAGGCTGAGGCAGGAGAATGGCGTGAACCCGGGAGGCGGAGCTTGCAGTGAGCTGAGATCTGGCTACTGCACTCCAGCCTGGGCGACAGAGCGAGACTCCGTCTCAATAAAAAAAAAAAAAAAAAAAAAAAACAAATTACATACAACAACAAAATGCCTGGATCCCTTTGCTTTAAATATATAACGGGGAAAAAAAAAAAGCCCCCAAATCGTACAGTAAAGCTTTCATCAATGTGAATCCTATCCAAATGGATCTTGTTTTTTTTTTTGAGACGGAGTCTCGCTCTGTGGCCCAGGCTGGAGTGCAGTGGCCAGATCTCAGCTCACTGCAAGCTCCGCCTCCCGGGTTTACGCCATTCTCCTGCCTCAGCCTCCCGAGTAACTCAGACTACAGGCGCCCACTACCTCGCCCAGCTTTTTTTTTTTTTTTTTTTTTTTTTTTTTAATTTTTTAGTAGAGACGGAGTTTCACCGTATTAGCCAGGATGGTCTGGATCTCCTGACCTCGTGATCCGCCCGTCTCGGCCTCCCAAAGTGCTGGGATTATAGGCTTGAGCCACTGCGCCCAGCCGGATCTTGTTCTTAATAGGACCAGAAAGGATTCTCTAACTCATAACCCAAACATTATTAACAGACATTCTGGACTCCAGAATTTTCCAAAAGCACATAGAGACCAAGTTTTCTTTTCTTTTCTTTTCTTTTTTGAGACGGAGTTTTGCTCTTGTTGCCAGGCTAGAGTGCAATGGCGCAATCTCAGCTCACTGCAACCTCCGCCTCCCGGGTTCAAGCGATTCTCCTGCATCAGCCTCCTGAGTAGCCGGGATTACAGGCATGTGCCACCATGCCAGGCTAATTTTGTATTTTTAGTAGAGACAGGGTTTCTCCATGTTGGTTAGGCTGGTCTCAAACTCCCGACCTTAGGTGATCCGCCCACCTCAGCCTCCCGAAGTGCTGGGATTACAGGCGTGAGCCACTGCACCGGGCCAAAGCTTCCTAATCTTAAAACTCCTTTCAGTTCAGTGCAGTTTTTCAGGGGCATTAAATATCACACCCATCCCACACTAACTCCTCTTGCCACCAATTCATTTATTGGTTCACTAGTTTTACTGAGCTCCACCTCAGTACTAAGGGTGCAAAGATAAACTATGATACGGAAATAAAAGTTTTAAGGGGAAAAAGATACAAAGAAATAGTAATAGTGCATGAGGTTCTTATCTCGAACTGTCTTCGTTTTTCTTAAACTGTCTTACAGTTTGGTCTGCACTAGAAATGTCCTCAAAAGATAACTCAGCCACTAACACCTATCAAAAAGAATTATTTAACATCAATATCCTAAAATAAAAATCATAATTTTAGGTCAGGCATGATGGCTTACGCCTGTAATCCCAACACTTTGGGAGGCCGAGGCAGGCGGATCACTTGAGGCCAGGAGTTCGAGATCAGCCTAGCCACCATGGGGAAACCCCCCCTCTACTAAAAATACAAAAAATTAGCTGGATGTGGGGTGGTGCACCCCTTTAATATCAGGTATTCGGGAGGCAGAGGCACAAGAATCACTTGAACCCAGGAGGCAGAGGTTGCCGTGAGCCGAGACAGCACGACTGCACTCCAGTCTGGGCAACAGAGCAAGACTCCATCTCAAAAATAAATAAAAATTTTAAAAATCCTAATTCTGGGCTGGGCATGGTGGCTCACACCTATAATCCCAGCACTTTGAGAGGCCAAGGCGGGTGGATCGCCTGAGGTCAGGAGTTCAAGACCAGCCTGACCAACATGGAGAAACCCATCTCTACTAAAAATACAAAATTAGCTGGACGGCCGGGCGCGGTGGCTCAAGCCTGTAATCCCAGCACTTTGGGAGGCCGAGATGGGCGGATCACAAGGTCAGGAGATCGAGATCATCCTGGCTAACATGGTGAAACCCCGTCTCTACTAAAAATACAAAAAAAAACTAGCCGGGCGAGGTGGCGGGCGCCTGTAGTCCCAGCTACTCGGGAGGCTGAGGCAGGAGAATGGCGTGAACCCGGGAAGCGGAGCTTGCAGTGAGCTGAGATCCAGCCACTGCACTCCAGCCTGGGCGACAGAGCGAGACTCCGTCTCAAAAAAAAAAAAAAAAAAAAAAAATTAGCTGGACATGGTGGCGCATGTCTGTAATCCCAGATACTTGGAAGACTGAGGCAGAAGAATCACTTGAACCCAGGAGGCAGAGGCTGCGGTGAGCCAAGATCACACCACTGCACTCTAGCCTGGGCAACAAGCAAAGCTTCATCTCAAAAAAAAATAATAATAATTCTGTCAACTGTTTTTCTAAAATGTACTACATATGTAATATAATTGTCAACAACTCTACATAGCAGACCCATTCAATCAGTTACTCAAGGCTACATTCAACAATTAACTTACCTTTTTTTTTTTTTTTGAGACAGGTTTTCACTGTTGCCCAGGCTGGAGGGCAGTGGCGCAATCATGGCTCACTGCAGCCTCCACCTCCCAGACTCAGCTGATCCTCCCACCTCAGCCTCCCAAGTAGCTGGGACTATAGGTGTGTACCACCATACCTGGCTAATTTTTGTATTTTTGGTAGAGATGAGGTTTCACCATGTTGCCCAGGCTGGTCTCAAACTCTTGGGCTCACACTATTCATCTGCCTCAATTAATTTATCTTGAAGTATTTACCAGGAATTTGTATCATTTGATATTCAGAATTTCTATGGCCACAATATAAAACTGATACTAATACCTTTCTGGGTCTTTTTTTGTTTGTGTTTTTTTTTTTTTTTTTGAGATGGAGTCTCACTCTGTTGCCTGGACTGGAGTGCAATGGTGTGGTCTCAGCTCACTGCAACCTCTGCCTCCCAGGTTGAAGCGATTCTCCTGCCCCAGCCTCCCAAGTAGCTGGGATTACAGGCACCCGCCACCACGCCCGGCTAATTTTTGTACTTTTAGTAGAGACGGTTTCACTATGTTGGCCAGGCTGGTCTCAAATTCCTGATCTTGTGATCTGCCTGCCTCGGCCTCCCAAAGTGCTAGGATTACAGGTGTGAGCCACCATGTCTGGCAACTAATACCTTTTTTTTTTGAGATGGAGTCTTGCTCTGTCGCCTAGGCCAGAGTGCAGTGATCTAGGTTCTACTGCAACCTCTGCCTCCCAGGTTCAAGTGATTCTCCTGCCTCAACCTCCTGAGTAACTGGGATTACAGGCATGCGCCACCATGCCTGGCTAACTTTCGTATTTTTAGTAGAGATGGAGTTTCACCATCTTGGTCAGGCTGGTCTCGAACTCCTGACCTCGTGATCACACCCACCTCGGCCTCCTAAAGTGCTGGGATTACAGGCATGAGCCACCACGCCCGGCCTAACACCTATTTTCCTATCTGGCTACAACCATTACATTCTTATTCTATAATTCATCTTTGGGGTCTTAACTGTACATTTTGTTTTCTAGCTTTAGAGCAACCCCGGCACTGTTTTCTGAGGAAAATCTTGGTCCTGCCCATAGGACCTTTACATATGTATGCTGGTTGTCCATTCAGGTCAAAATCCTGACATGATCAGGATCTGATCTAAATCAGGCATGCAGAGTATGTAGCCTCATGATTCTGGACTGAGAAAATAAACTCATTGCGACCTGATGCTTACTTAAATTCCTGGAGAATTACTTAAGGATTTGTTCACTCAAAAATTCAATAAACTGTTCTCTACATGCCAGATGCTATTCTAGCTGCTGGGGATAAACAGTGAACAAAATACATATAGTCCCCACAGTGTATGCATCCCTCTTTACCTCTGAATCAAGCCAAACCATCAGAGAGCCATACACCAAAAAACCACATTGCTTTGGCCCTGCGGAGACTGTTCACTGGCAATAACTCAACTTGGATTGAGAAGTATAAGAAGCAATCTTTATTTATTTATTTATTTAAGACGGAGTCTCACTCTGTTGCCCAGGCTGGAGTGTAGTGGCGCAATCTCGGCTTACCGCAACCTCTGCCTCCCAGGTTCAAAAGATTCTCCGACCTCAGCCCCCCGAGTAGCTGGGATTACAGGAACACGCCACCATGCCCAGCTAATTTTTTGTATTTTTAGTAGAGATGGGGTTTTGTCATGTTGGCCAGATTGGTCTCAAACTCCTGACCTCAGGTGATCCACCCACCTCAGCCTCCCAAAGTGCTGGGATTACAGACGTGAGCCACCACACCTGGCCAAGAAGCAATCTTTAAAAACTCACAACATATGTTTGACTTTAGAGATACCATGAATCTGAAAATTGAACTTTATTTTCTTCTTCATTTTACTCCAGAAAACTCAGAGCCAAACACCAAAGCAACCATTAGCAATGATGCAGGACTTTCTGGTCTACGCACTAATTCTGCCACTGGCTTTATCTGCTTCTTTCATTTCTTCTTGGCCTTTATTTTTAATCTTCTCATTTTGAAAAGAAGTGAGAAATAAAAGATATGTGATGGGTGCTTTTTAATCTAAAATTTATTGTATATCTTCTATGTGCCAGGCACTATCCTAGGCACCTTACAACCTTAGGGAAGTCAAACAATTATTTCTTTTTTTTTTTTTGAGACAGAGTTTTGCTCTTGTTGCCCAGGCTGCAATGCAATGACGCAATCTCAGCTCACTGCAACCTCCACCTCCGGGGTTCCAGCAATTCTCCCGCCTCAGCCTCCCGAGTAGCTGGGATTACAGACATGCGCTACCACACCCAGTCAATTTTGTACTTTTAGTAGAAACGGGGTTTCTCCATGTTGGTCAGGCTGGTCTCAAACTCCCAACCTCAGGTGATCTGCCCACCTCGGCCTCCCAAACTGCTGGGATTACAGGCGTGAGCCACCGCACCTGGCCGAACTATTATTTCTACTACATAGATGAGGAAACTGAGGCAGAGACAGGCTTATTAACTTGCACATGATCTCGCAAACTACATTTGACAGAGCTGAATTCAAATTCAGCCCAGACCATTTCATGTAAGTGTATGTACAGGCCATGACAGGACCCAATGAGGTGGAGCAGAGGGGGGGTGAGGGGAAGCCCTCACTGAGCAAAGTCTTAAAGGAGGGGACTTGTCAAGGAGCAAGGAGAAAGTATTCCAGAGAGAAAAATCACATACAAAAACCCAAAGCAGACCAAGTACAGTGGCTGACGCCTATAATCCCAGCACTTTGAGAGGCTGAGGAAGGCGGATCGCTTGACCCCAGGAGTTCACGACCAGCCTGGGCAACATGGTAAAACCCCACCTCTACAAAAAATGCAAACATTAGCTGGGCATGGTGGTGCACATCTGTAGTCCCAGCTACTTGGGAGGCTGAGGTGGGAAATCACCGGGGCCCGAGAAGTCTGGGCCCAAGAAGATCACACCACTGCACTCTAGCCTGGACTGGAGTGAGACCCTGTCTTTAAAAAAAAAAAAAAAAAAAAACCCTAAAAACAAAAAACCAAAGCAAAGAGGGAACATAAGTTCTGGGAACGGCAAATGGAGCACAGAGTTACATGCGGCAATTAATTCATCTTGAAGGTTCACCAGAAAGTTAAATCATTTAAATGTAGACATTTAATAGTTCCATCATTGAAAATTGCTACGGCCAAAGTATTAACTGTGGCTGGGAAAGTATGAAGAAGTAAAATAAAGGCAACCTTTTTATATGATTAGGCTAAAAGTCTGAATGATGTTCAATAAGCAATGAGGAAGCACAGAAGGATCCTAAGCATGAGAATTACAAGATCGATTTGCACAGTACAGGGAAGGAATTACAGATTCAAGGTAGGGAAACCAGTCAGAAGGCTACTGAAGAGTCTGGCAGTGGGGTAATGAGAGTTAAACCAGAGCTATCCAAAAGAAATACAATGCAAATAAATACAATGCAAGTTACATGTATGTAGCTTTTAATTTTCTAGTAGCCATATTAGGAAAAATAAAAAGAAAGGCTGGGTATGGTGTAATCCTAGCACTTTGGGAGGCCAAGGCTAGAGCATCACTTGAGCATAGGAGTTTGAGACCAGCCTGAGCAACATAGTGAGACCCTGTCTCTAACAAAAAACAAAAAATTAGCCTGGCATGGTGGTGCACCATCTGTAGTCCCAGGTACTTGGGAGGCTGAGGTGGAAGGATTACCAGGTCAAGTCTGCAGTGAGTTGTGATTGTGCCACTTCACTTCGGCCTGGACAACAGAGCCAGGCCCTGTCTCAAGAGAAAAATAAAAAGGAAAAAGAAATAAGTGAAGGCCAGGCCCAGTGGCTCACACCTGTAATCCCAGCACTTTGGGAGGCCTAGTCAGGCAGATCACTTGAGGCCAGGAGTTCGAGACCAGCCTGGCCAACATGTTGAAACCCCGTCTCTACTAAAAATACAAAAATTAGCCGGGCATGGTGGTGGGCGCCTGTAATCCCAGCTAATCGGGAGGCTGAGGAAAGAGAATTGCTTGAACCCAGGAGGCAGAGATTGCAGTGAGTCAAGATCACATCACTGCACTCCAGTCTGGGCAAAAAAGTAAGACTTTGTCTCAGGAAAAAATAAGTGAAAATAATTTTAGTAACAATTTTATTTACAGCCAGGCATGGCAGCTCACACTTGTAATTCCAGCACTTTGGGAGGCCAAGGTGGTTGGATCATTTGAACCCAGGAGTTTGAGACCAGTCTGGGCAACATGGCCAAATCTTGTCTCTACAAAAAAAAAAAAGCTGGGTGAGGTGTCAGGCGCCGGTAGTCCCAGCTACTCCAGAGGCTGAACTGGCTGGATGGCTTGAGCCCAGGAGGTGGAGGTTGCAGTATGCTGAGATTGCACCACTGCACTCCAGCCTGGGTGACAGAGCCAGACCCTGTCTCAAAAAAAAAAAAAAAAAAAAAAAGTCTTTAATCTAATATACCTAAAATATTTTTCACTATGTTATCAATATAAAAAGTTACTGAGAAATTTTATGTATTCGATTTTTGTACTAACTTGAAATCTAGTGTGTATTTTATACTTATCTCATTTCAGACACTAAATTCTCATTGGACATATTTGATATATATTTAGATTTCATAAAATGACAGATGAAAAATACAGACTCACATACCCAAGTTGTTCAAAACATACTTGAATGTCTCCCAATAGGTGATCAAGTAGCAGTTTGTCAAGTTAATTTAATTACAATTAAATAAAATTAAAAATTTAGTTCCTCAGTCATGCTAGATGCATTTTGAGTGCTCACCTGCATATGGCTACTGGATTGGACAGCATAGGCCTAAAGTGTGACAAAGAAATTCTGTTGGCACTTCCACCATCAGCATGTCTGTTTACTGTTGAGATTTTCTGTCTATTAACATCAATAACTTGCCAGATATTAACTATGAAAGTAGTCCTACTGGTCACATAACTACAGTAGCTTACTTTCTCTAGGCCAATGCCAACATCTGTGAAAAAGGAATCATCTAATGACTACACAGAATTGCTATGTAGTACCTCTCACATGGAATGCAGTCAAAAATGTTTATGTGATAAATATATCTTTGTCTTCATTACTCAAGGACTAATTCATTTTGTTTGTGGACTACTTAAACTCTTTGTTTCTGTTTTTCTAAGGTTCAACCATTCGAGTTAACCACACAGTGTCCAACGACAAAAGATAAATCAATAAGAAAAGCTACTTTCAATTGTATATTTATTAGGATCATTATGGTATAACAGTTAAGAGCTTAAGCTCTGGAGTCAGACTGTCTAGATTCAAATCCTGGTTTTATCTTTTACTAGATGCATGATTCTGGGTAAATATTTGGCCCCTCTGTGTCACAGTTCCCTCTTCTGTAAAACAGTGACAACACTACATATTCTTAGGGTGCTTTGAGGATTACAGGAGAATATACATATAGAGCATTCGCACACAGTGCTTGGCACATAGTAGATGCTCAATAAAATTAGTTTCTTTTATTTTTTGAGGCAGGGTCTTGCTGTGTTCCCCACACTGGAGTGCAGTGGCATGATTACGGCTCACTGCATCACTGCAGCCTTGACTTCCTGGGCTCAAGCAATCCTCCCACCTCAGCCTCTTGAGAAGCTGGGACTACAGGTCCACAACACCTACTCAGCTAGTTAGTTTTTGTGTTTTTTTAAATTTTATTTTTTGTTTTTGTGGGTACATAGTAGGTGTATATATTTATGGGACCGGCTAGTTTTTCAATTTTTTATAGAGACGGAGTCTTGTTCTGTTGCCCCGACTGGTCTTGAACTCCCAGGCTCAAATGATCCTCCTGCCTCAGCCTCCCAAATCTCATGCCTCATGGGATTGAAGGCATGGGCCACCCCAGCCAAGATGAGCTTTTTAAACAGAGATGCAGGAGAAACTGAAATTATGGCTAAGGTTAAAAAAAAAAAAAAAAAAACTAGCTGAGATCCTAACACAAAATCATAAAGTAAAAAAGTAGGATCTCTCAAGATTTCCCACATTATCTTAGATACCAAAAAAAAAAAAAAAAAAATCGACTATAGAGGTAATAATTTGAAGTCCTCAAAAGAAAAATCATGCATGTGGTTATTTTATTTTAAAAAGGGGATAAATAAGAAACTTCATCTACTGACAGTGTACAATTATGCAGTACGGCACAGGTGCAGCCAAGCAAAGAAAAACATGAAGCAAAATAGGAAGGCACTGCCTTACCTGCTTCTCCGTTTTCGAGGCGGTTTCTCCACTGTGCCAGTCAGTCTACAGACCAAACAAATAAGACAGTAACTAAAAGTAATATACAAGAAAACATCTCCCGGCGCTACCGTGCCAGTCAGGAACTAAACAGACCACCCTCTGGGACCACAGGCTCGCCAAGCCCAGACCTGACCTTACAAACGCCTTATGCCCTGTTTCCCAAGACCAAGCACTCCTGGGACTCACCGTTCCCCTAATTCCCCCTGAGCCCAAACCTTCCTGGTCCCTCACCCCATCTTCAACCCCTGCTCGTCACAGCCCAGCTCCCCAAAATCACCCACCTCCACCTACTCATTGTCTGCCTCGTCACCCCCGTAAGCTCCCCCAGCCTCCCCTTTCCTGTGCCCATCCGCTCCCGACCGTACACTGCCCTCTCCACGCCCCGCCTCTCCGGGCCCGGCGACCCCCGCATTCCACGGCCCCTCCGGGGGCGCGCGCGCCTTGCCCCTCCCGGCCCCGCGCCGCCAGCCTCACTCCTCGGCGCCCCTTCCCTCACACGCCCCTCTCACCTGGCCTCGAGGATGCGATCGCGCCCAGCCCGCGCCGCCGCCTCCAGGCGCCCCCCAGATCCCCCCAGCCTGCACCCGCCGCCCCTCCGGTCTCTGCGCCCCGAATGTTCCGCGGCCCCGAGCCGCTGCCCCTGGGCCCGCTCCCTGGTCCCCGCCCCATCCCCAACCCCGGCCTCCACCCAGCCCCTGCCCCACCTTGGGGCCAGGCGACTCCGCGGCTGCTGGGGCTGCCGGGCTCCTCTGACCATCCGGCTCCTGCTCCGCCGCGGGAGCTGCTCCGGCGGCCGCAGGGCTCGCTCGGGAAGCTGAGGCGGCGGAGGCTGGAGTAGGCGGAGAGGCGGGAGGAGGGCCTCGCGCCTCTGCCAGGCTTGCCGCGGGGCCCGCCTTCTCCGCGCCTCTCCTCGGCTCCCATTGGCTAGCTCAGTAGTATGGACGGAAACCTGTCAGTCGATTGGACCCTCGGCCCATCACATCCCGCGCTGCCCACCCAGAGGTTTGGTTGAGACTGCAGGTGGCAGCGGAGGTGCCTTAGAGATTGCTAGCAGGGCCGGAGGAGACCCGAGCGCCACCAAGCGCCGAAAAATAGGAACTGCACCCCCTGGCGCCAGACACCTGCCCCAGGTTCTCCTGGCTTTGCGTCCTGCATCCCACACACCTGCTGGCGCCCCTCCACCTCTGCACCACGCCAGGACCGAAAACAAACCCTGAAATCTCCCAGTTTCCTCTAGCAGGTAAGACAGTGAGGCAACTCTCACACACGTGTTTCCTTTTAAGCCACCTCGAATGCGATCCTTGTCCCTACATCTTGCTGAAATTGTCTCACAGCTCACAGCTACCCTTCAAAAAGGACCCAGCCAGAAAACTGTAAGAATCCACCAAAATAAAGCATGGTTGGGATGCTCAGTCCTCTGCAGAAAAGATCACTAGCTTGGGTGCAGGCTTTTAAGAAAGCAAGATTTTTTTTAATTACCGTGAAAGAAAAATCAGTACTGCAAACAGAACCAATGCCATACTAAAAGCAACGTGTTCTATTTTGAAAGGCCTGGACAAATTTCATCCCTGAATGTAAGCCGACCATCCTGATTCTGTGACCGTTGCAAGTTCTACACCAATTAATCAATTTTAAAATAAATTTTACTGTATTTTTTGACAGACAAGCATGCAAAACTGCCTTTCATAAGCATAATTAGTTACCCATCGTCTTCTGCTTTAACAAAGCCATCCCTGAAAATAAGACTCAGCTCATTAACGTATTATAAAATTCTTGAAGGTGGGAAGGCCTCTCTAAATCACTACTCCTGTGTGCACTTGTTTAGTAAATTCTTAGCATCTGTTCAGAGTTGGGAGGCGGCATAAAACTTTCTCTTGGCCGGGCGCGGTGGCTCAAGCCTGTAATCCCAGCACTTTGGGAGGCCGAGACGGGCGGATCACGAGGTCAGGAGATCGAGACCATCCTGGCTAACACGGTGAAACCCCTTCTCTACTAAAAAAATACAAAAAACTAGCCGGGCGAGGTGACGGGCGCCTGTAGTCCCAGCTACTTGGGAGGCTGAGGCAGGAGAATGGCGTAAACCCGGGAGGCGGAGCTTGCAGTGAGCTGAGATCCGGCCACTGTAGTCCAGCCCCGGCGACAGAGCAGGACTCCGTCTCAAAAAAAAAAAAAAAAAAAAAAAAACTTTCTCTTAAGCCACTTCCATTTTATTAGAACATCTTTTATGCCTCAATAATATGACAGCCTCGAGTAATACATGTCAACATTGGGGTGGGGAAAATCTCTCATTGATCTCCATAAATGGCAAATATTAGGATACTAGTTTTTCATAAAACCAAATGTATTTGGCGTAAAGAGCTGTCTTTTCTTCTGAGATGGTCCTACCTATATCTCTAATGGTAAAATGACTTTCCATTTATGAAGTAATACTGATGGTAAATTGTAGCAGGATTTGAAAAATTGCTTTGACAAAGAAAAAATGTCAAATCTCTGTTGGCCCCCCAAATTAGTATTTCATGTAATTCTAGTCACAGAACCACAAATCAGCTCAATCTCAACCACCAGTTTCCACCCATATTATCAAGCCAGAGGAAACAACTCCAGAATAATTTGTGTCAGACGAAGGGGGATCATCAACTCACTAGGGAAGTAATCTTGAAATACATTTATTACATTCCTTATTAAAAAAACCACTGCCTGCTTTTTAGCATCTTCTATAACTGACCAATCCTCACTGATATATATCAGATATTGTCAATAGAACAGAAGCTATTCATTTCTTACGCCTTCCCAGAGAGGATCCTCAAGTCTTCACATTGTGTCCAAGTGATCTCTGGTTGTTTTTACTCTGTAAGACACAAATCCCATCATTCCAGACCACATTTAATTCACACTTCCTCTGTATTTTCGCCAATTACTCCATCCTACATCGAACATTTCCTTCTCCAGATGTGTTGTACTTACAAAATCTACACTATGTTAGCAATTACACATTGCCTTGGATTATTCTTCTCAACTACAATGAATTTGAACAAATGGCCTATGAGTATGAGCCCTTAATAAAAAGCAGCTTTGGACCAGACACTGGGTGCTTTGTGTGTGCTATTTTTAATACTGAGATTAACCCTGTCTGATACTCTCTTATTTTAGACACAGAAATTTAAGATTCAGAAAATTCAATTTGTTCAGGGTCACACAGCTACAATAACCAATATTGCTTAAAATAGAGGGCTAAAGATGTACTCTGGTGTGCCCTCTAGGGATTCAAGTTCCAGCTCTCCTGTGCAACCTTAAACAAGTCACCTGTCCTCTCTAAGCCTATTTCCTCATCTGGGGAAAAAAGTTCTAGAGAAGGATGAACAAAATTAATTAAAGTTTGGGCTGGGCACAGAATCTTATGCTTGTAATCCCAGTGCTTTGGAAGGCCGAGATAGGAGGATCTCTTCAGCCAGGAGTTCAAGATTAGCCTGAGCAACATAGGGAGACCCCCTCTCTACCAAGAAAAAAAAAAAAAATTAAAGGTAATATAGTTATAGACCCATAGCAAGGGCATCACAAAATAAAGAACGTAACAATTTAGCTACATATGCTGAATACAGGTTAGTTGCTATTACTGCATGGCAGAGCTGGGGTTTTAACCTAGATCTGATCCCAAAGCCTGTGCTATTCCATAATGCCTCCATGCAGTCTTTTATAACCCACCATTTATATACAAAAGCAGAGTGCTGCTGAGAATAGTGGGTGCCTAGGGATTGAGTGGAATATACTTATGTAGTATTTTTGTTGACAACACAAATCTATAAATGCCGCGCATTTTTGAATTAAGAAAACATTTGAATGATCTAAGCCAGCATAAGCCTACTCTCATGAGGGTAAAGGCACAAATTCACCAAGAAGTTGATAGAGAAATAGAAAACTAACAGGAGGGGAATGCAGAACCAACCTTCCCCAAGCGTCTAGTGTGTCTGGCATTATGCTAGGGGACTTTCCAAATGTTTCTTTTTGGTTTACTACTGTGTATTTCGTCAGCATCACTGCACACTGTAAATACACAATTTAAAGAGTTGTAATGATCCCATGAAGCATAGTTCTGGGCACTGGATCGAGGTTGTAACAATAAACATTGCCTTTAAAGAGTTGGAACACTTAGCTCAGAGTCAAATGCAAAACAAAACAAAAAAAAGATTTCACTTTTGTTTACCAGTCAAGCAACCAAGTGGAGGAATAAGCATTTTTTAATTTCTTATATAAAATGCTAACTTCTTGTCAGGACATACTACAGACTATGCATTAAATTTTTTGACAAACTTCCTATAATCTTTTTATTAATTTACACTGAGGGAATATAGCACCTTTCATCCGAAGAACTGAAGGTGCTTTACAAACATTAGCATTTAAAAAACAATTACATTTAAAAATCTGGATTCTTGCTGTTAAATCTCTTCGACTTCAGATACACAATTTCCTGGAAGCTGATGGAAAGCAATTCTATTTCTGACAATGAAAGAGGCTCAGAAAGAGTCCTGATTTACTTTCACAGTACAGGCATTTTCCAAAACCTGGTGCTGGGCTTACAAAGCAAACACACACAAATCTTAATGCAATGAACAATATTTCAAACCTTATTTCCCAAAGCAAAACCTAGGGCTTAAGACGTCAAAATCTTCCAACAGTTCTAGACATCCAGACAGAATAGGAGCTGATGCAAGTTGCATATGAGATGTACTATTGATCCAGGCATTTTAGGATCACACTCAAATAAAGTAGTGAAACTTTTTAGGGAAACACATTAACTTATAAAAAGCTAGCCAAGAGTATATCGGCCAAATGAGGAAAGGGAGTAAATGGCAATTCAAAGTAGACAGTTCTCACTAGAGCCTAGGGCACTTTATTAGAAACCAAGTATATCATAGGCAAATAAAAATAGTTCTTACCCCCATTGATACAACATAAGGGATTTTACATTCAGCCTAGATACAGGGAGTAACAAATCCTCCTGCCCATAAATCTATGACTTGCAAGTATCTTCCACCACATGATTACTCTATATAGTACATATAGTACATAGCCCTTATTTATTGGAGGGATCCAAAATATTCCTTGTAGGCTCACAAAGTCCAATACATTAGCTCTCTCTTCCCTTTACCCATCTAATAGTAAAAACTATTTTTTCCATGCAAAAAGCCATTATTCAGTTGAAGAGAAATCAGGCAAAACAGAGATGGCAGTTAAGGAATGGAGAGAATATTATTGGCACGTGCCCAACTAGTGACAAACAAATGCAGTACACGATGACTTAAAAATAAAAGTCACATTATAGGGATAACAAAAACAACTACATCAATCTAAGCTAAGGAGTGTCAAACAGGGAGGGCTGGGAGTTACCGGTTCTATTGGTACAACTTAAGTAGAAAGCGAGCACTTAAATACAATATATGGTAACAGGAAATAAAAAAAAAAAATACTGCAGAGAGCTGTTCAAAGACCACACCAAGTTGTCTGCATCATTAATTTCCAGTGTTTCACAATTAGTAAAATACATAGCTACATATCCCTGTAAGATAAAAATACCTTTCCACCTGAATTACACTGGTGTCAGGGCAGTAACACGAAGTTACTGACCCAGCATTAGTTCAAGTGTGTGCAGCAAATGTCTTAGCCACCTCTTTCATATAGCTATATAATTTAAAACTATGTAAGGAGCTGGTGGTTTGAGGGAAAAAAATAAAATCAAAACAGTATTGTGCTCATTTAGTAAAAGAAAACCCTGATGAAAAATTATATGCCAAGAAGCTTAGACTATAAAGATTTTTATTGCATTTTTAGGTAACCTGGAAGTTCTTATCCTGAAGGGGAAAAGTTTGTTTTCAAAACTACCTGAACAGATGCTAAAGTGCTTTATTAATTGGCTGGCTTCACAAATATTTCCCGGAATGACAAAAATTAATTATAGTAAAGGGATACCAACTATTTCACAAAATGGTGCATTCCAACATCATTTATGACTACAGTCATAAGAGATACTGGAATACTTGTCCTTATTAAGTGGACAGTTGCATATTAAGAACTGATCATCACAACCCTTTGGATATTCAAATTACTTACACAAAGCTGAAATATGGAATCACAGATCTTTGCAAAAAAGAACTTGTTTCTTTTTCTACACTTTAAATAATCTGCTTCAGATTACAGTTCACAAATACAAGAGTCCTGACTTTTCAACCTTTCCAGTTGCAGTTTAAAAATGAACACTTTCTAAAAGTTAAGGTCAAGTGTTACAGCAAGAGAAGAATGATTCCTATTGAAAAGTACATAGATTTTAGTTAATAATACTCATGATAGATTGTAAACTGGATTGATCACATTCTACTCAACTGGTATCAAATTAACACATCAGCATTACAAGTATTAAATGTTTTTCTATTACTATAGAGGATATAAACCAAAACATTAATATGGCAGTTATGTTCTTTAGGCACAGTTTAGTGATTTTTTTAAAAAATAAATACTATTGAATTTCAATTGAAGTTTTAAACTCAATAAGCAAAGGGTCAAGAACTCTGATTAGGAAAAAAGAAAAGATAACTTTACACTAACAATGTAAGCTGTTTAAAATTTCTAACACTTAACCTATCTTTTATTTAAGATTACTTTATTAAAAATACAAGGAATCTGAAAAAAGATCAATACAATTATCTTAATGTACAAAGTCATAAGCTGTAGCAGTTTTTAACTAAAATTTAAAAACACAACAAGGAGGGCAGCCCTTTAGACCAATTTATTTTATATCCATTTAAAATATCATCCAACAAAGGACAATGAAGTTTACATCTGGGACAGGTATACATAATTTGAGGCATTTGGAGTCCATCGTGCCCACTGAATAACAACTTTGCTGCTGAAATTTCTTAAAACTTACCAAACTAAAACAAAAGGCTGAATGATACAAAAAGGAGGAGTATTTAGGTGTAATCTGTCAATTGGCTTTTAAAAAAAGGAAACGCATCCTGTTTCCCAGACCAGTAAATAAGCAAGAGCTACATGCAGCAGTGTGAGTATGAAGACATTTCTCAAGTCTTCTCAAATGAGTCCAGGGTGGGGATGGGATGGCGGGAAAATTGATAGAAAAACTTTGCTATAGACACCACAACAAACAATAAATTTAGATAATTTAAAATTCAAAAAAAAAAAAAAGGCAAGAGGCAGCATTTCAGCAGCAAAGTGCTCAATAAAAAGTATATTGTAGAAGGTAATACAAGAAAATTGGGGTAAGAAGAGGGCAGAAAAATGGGTCAGCAGGATGGGCGAAGGCCTCAAAGGAAATACGGCGTTGTCGTTCTGGGAGGAATAACACGTTCTGAATCTGGAACTGCCCGGAATAACTTTGGTTCTCTTGTATTTACATCTTTGAAGACCATGATCGAAGCAATATTTCCACAACGATAGCAGTAATTAGGAGCAGACCATACTGTCACCAGCTTCTCATCAAACATAAATTTATAGCCTTCGTGCACTAGTTGATGTGCTCTGCAGATGAGTTTTAAGTTGTTGATATGAACAAACTGCAATTTAGAAAGACACTGTAAGTATTTAGCACTTAAAAAACAATTACCCTACATCCGTAAGAAAATAATCATTCAAATACCAAATCCTATTACTACTAAATGCATCATGATTATAGAACCCACTCTATAATTATCCCCAACAATTTAATAAGTTTAGGCAAACAGAGCAATTTTGGCCTGAGTCAACTACACAGCTATAGAAACTGTATAGCTACATAGTTAGAAATTTCTGGAAGAAAAAGCATTCAATAGGTACTATGAATCAAAATTTTGTGTTTTCTGATTTAATAATAAAGATATTACTATCAGTATCTACAATTTACTGATAGTATGTTTACAGTTTACTATAGATGTTGCAATAATTCTGAAAGAGATTATTCTTTTGCAACTTAAGGAAACAAAAGCTCAGACTAGATAAATAACTTATCTAAATTAAGATGCACTGATACAGGATCAGAATCTAGTTTTCTGACTTCATTATGATGCTGGAGCACTTCCCAATATAAAGTCATGTGTGTGTGTGTGTATTTAGTTGAAAACAGTTAAAGTTCAAAGTACTGCCTATCTTGAAGATGGTGGGGTAGCATCACAAAGCTGTTAGCATTGAGTCTCTGGACCGACTTTGATTCCAGTCTCTGCAGCAGCAGTGATCACTTAGTGAAGAGTGCTTAGGATAGTTGGCCAGGATCCTGAATATCAAAATCTTCAGCAGCAGCTCCCACCAGGACTTATCTCAGAAAACTGCTGACTGCCTGGGCCTGGAGCTCAGCAAGGTAGTGACTAAGAAATTCAGCAACTAGGAGACCTGTATGGAAATTGGCGAAAGTGTACGTGGAGAGAATGTCTACATCATTCGGAGTGGCTGTGGTGAAATCAACAATAATTTAATGGCACCTTTAATCATGATTAATACCTGCAAGATTGTTTCAGCCAGCCAGCTTACTGCAGTCATCCCATGCTTCCCTTATGCCCAGCAGGATAAGAAAGACAAGACTCGGGTGACAATCTCAGCCAAGCTTGTTGCAAATATGATATCTGTAGCAGGTGCAGATCATATTATCACCATGGACCTACATGCTTCTCAAATTCAGGGGTTTTTTTTGACATCCCAGTGAACTACTTATATGCAGACCTAGGTGTCCTGAAGTGGATAAGGGAGAATATCTCTGAGTGGAAGAACTGCACTATTGTCTCATCTGATGCTGGTGGAGCTAAGAGAGTGAACTCCATAGAAGACAGGCTGAATGTGGACTTTGCCTTGATTCACAAAGAAGGCCAATTAAGTGGATCGCATGGTGCTTGTGGGAGATGTGAAGGATCTGGTGGCCATCCTTGTGGATGACATGGTTGACACTTGTGGCACAATCTGCCATGCAGCTGACAAACTTCTCTTAGCTGGAGTCACCAGAGTTTATGCTATCTTGACTCCAAGTATCTTCTGTGGTCCAGCTATTTCTCACATCAACAACGCATGCTTTAAAGCAGTAGTAGTCACCAATACCATACCCCAGGACGACAAGATGAAGCACCGCTCCAAAATACAGGTGATCGACATCTCTGTGATCCTTGCAGAAGCCATCAGGAAAACTCACAATGAAGAATCCATTTCTTACCTATTCAGTCATGTCCCTTTATAACACAGTTACTTCTGAGGTTTTTTAAGAATAAAATCCACCCCACCCCTTGTTTTCCCTTGGTATTTGATGACAAATTCAGAAGACCCAGCTTACTCCAGTGTAGCTTTCAATATCCCACATCAGGTATATCTGAGCTTATCCGAAATGGAGAAAGACGGGTTGAGATTAACTGCTGGGACTTCCTACCTGCACTGTCTCATTCTGGCTTCCTTGATGATTTTGTGAGTCTTGCAGCTTTAACAAGAGCTCAGCTGTTACAAGATTTCAGACTTTTGAGGATAGTGGGGGTGTCTGACTGTGATTGGAGAAGCTCAGACTACCTTGCATGTGAATGCTTCAGGGTTTTCTTTGTTGAGAACAACTAGCAACAAAGCCAACCCATGTGTGAGCAGTTCTCCCCAAGGTCTATGCTAAATTATGGCAAGAGCCCTGGGCAACCCCAAACCTAGTCCCAGTGGCTGAGCACCCTGTAAGGCAGGAACAGGCAGTTGGACTTGAGCAGCCATGGGGTGGGGGGTGGGGGTAGTGGAGGGGGGAAGCAGCACAGTGCAGCAAATGTTTCTTGGGAGGAAGAAGCCTGATTCATCATCATCTGCTTGACTACGTAGCTTGGATTCTCTTTTGTACCTATTCCTTTGATTTGGCTTTACTTTCATCCATCTTGATCCTTTCCTGGCCAAATATCCGCTTGCGCCCAAAGGAACACGGCACCATAGTCCTCTGGAAAGCAAATGTGCTTCCTGCTATGTAATCGCTAACATTCACATTACATGATTTGCTGTAGCTTGATCTTCCTTAGCCTACTACCACTGTGGCAGTAGGTTTTAGGTGGTCTCATAGTGCCTTTTGATTAATTTAAGTATTTAATTGCCATCTTCCTTCTTTGGATCTACTTGGCATTTCAAATGAACAGAGATTTCTGTTTTAAAAAAAAAAAAAAAAAAAAAAGGCCAGGCGTGGTGGCTTATGCCTGTAATCCCAGCACTTTGGGAGGCTGAGGCAGGCGGATCACGAGATCAAGAGATCGACACCATCCTGGCTAACACAGTGAAACCCCATCTCTACTAAAAATATAAGCGATTAGCCAGGTGGCGGGCGCCTGTAGTCCCAGCTACTCAAGAGGTTGAGGCAGGAGAATGGCATGAACCTGGGAGGCAGAGCTGGCAGTGAGCCAAGACCAGTCACTGCACTCCAACCTGGGTGACAGAGCAAGACTCCGCCTCAAAAAAAAAAAAAAAAAAAAAAAACAGATTGACATAGGCCAGGTGCGATGGCTCATGCCTGTAATCCCAGCACTTTGGGAAACCAAGGTGGGCAGATCACCTGAGGTCAGGACTTCAAGACCAGCCTGACCAACATGGTGAAACCCCATCTCTACTAAAAATACTAAATTAGCCAGGCGTGTTGGTGCACACCTGTAATCCCAGCTACTCAGAAGGCTGAGACAGGAGAATTGCTTGAACCCAGGAGGCAGAGGTTGCAGTGAGCCGAGATTGCGCCACTGCACTCCAGCCTGGGCAATATGAGTGAAACTCTGTCTCAAAAAAAAAAAAAAGATTGATGTTATTGGCTCTTGTAGAGGAAACTAATAAAGTGTCTGTATCTGTGTGATTTGAGGTCTTAAAAAAAAAAAAAAAAAAAAGTACTGCCTAGTTTGGTCTTGACATTTTGTTACTTAATTACAGTATTTGAAAGGAAGGGGGCCGGCCGGGCACAGTGGCTCACACCTGTAATACCAGCTCTTCGAGAGACTGAGGTGAGTGGATCACCTGAGGTCAGGAGTTCAAGACCAGCCTAGCCAACATGGTGAAACTCCGTCTCTACTAAGAATACAAAAATTAGCCAGGCATGGTGGTGTACGCCTATGGTCCCAGCTACTCAGGAGGCTGAAGCAGAATTGCTTGAACCTGGGAGGCAGAGGTTGCAGTGAGCCAAGATCATGCCACTGCACTCCAGCCTGGGCGACAGAGCAAGCAAGACTCCATCTCAAAAAAAAAAAAAGGAAAAGAACATTTACTTTATCCACTATTACCAAGTGGATGCTGGAGTAGGTGCTTTCGCTGTGTGATCTTATTTAACTGTTAAAAAAAGACATACATTAATAACTAAACTAGAAATTTAATATCCACAGCCACCATATTTTGAGTAAGCTAGACTACAAGTTAGTTATCTAGGACCACCATAGTTCTCTATGCAGTCCATTAGCAATCTACAAATTACTTTTCCAAAAATGCTGGCTTTACCTCATTTGTGACCTTTGCTCCAAAAAGCCAACCTGCTCCTCGCGGACTGATAGCCCAAGTATCCACATCTTCAGGATCTGACCAAACCAGATCACAAAATGCTCCTTTATGAGGAATTTCCTGATTCCGTTCGATGGTTCGAATTTGATCCAGTGTTTTGATATCAGGAGATAAACCACCATGGACACACAAAATCTGCTCATCTATTAACTAGCAAAAAAGGATAACAAAGAGTTGAACATATAACCTCAGGCATATCTAAATTCATCAATGAATACTAAAGATATCAACATAATTGAGATGACAACTAGATAAAAATATGCAATGTGTTATTGGCAGGAACATACATGAGACTTTAAAAATAGAAACTTACAGCTGCTACTGTGAGCATGTCAAAAACTTTGGTACAGTATCTCCAGGCATTAGCATTTCCATATTTGGTTTGGCACTCATCTGTGAAAGAAACAGAAGGGTTTTAATTAATGAATCTGCCAATAAAAATAAACAATATATCCAATACTAGAGCAGCTTTCAGTATAACAGAAATTCAGCTTAAACTAGGACAGCAAGATACGACACATATTTAGTCCTACTAGGACCTCCACATAGAGCCAAAAGAACACTAGTGACTAACTATATACAGTTATATGTCCCTTAATCATGGGGATACATTCTGAAAAATGCATTGTTAGGTGATTTCGTCATTGTGTGAACATCATCACATATCCTTACTAACCCAGATGGTCTAGCCTACTACACACCTAAGCAATATGATATAGCCTATTGCTTCTAGGCTATAAACTTGTGAAGCATGTCACTGTACTAAATATCGTAAGGAAATAGTAACACAAAGGTAAGTATTTGTGCAATAGGAATTTTTCAACTGCGTTATATCTACGGGACCACTGTTGTATATACAGTCCATCATCAACTGAAATGTCATTATGTGGCACATGACTGTATTTCCTAAGGATGTAGTACTGCTCTTCATTCCTGGAATGGACCTAAGAAGCAGGTGAAATTATTAACCAAAATGCTATCATTAGAAGAGTCAAATACAAATTTCACACAACCTGAAGCAAATGTTTTTACAGTTATGTTAATATTAGGTAATTCTGGTAAACAGATAAATTTATTTAAGGAGACCATTCTAGCAGGATAATCAGATCAAACAAATTAGAGGACCCTTAGTTATAGGAACATGAGCAATTCCTAACTCTTCTCAGGGCCAAGTTGTCTCTTCTGAGATTTTCTGCAAATTGTCCAACTAAACACTTGAGCTTCAGTGGATCACAACTGAGGACAGACTGCCAGTCAGGTTCTTACAAATTCCCAGTTGAACACTCTTCCTGCTGCCTCCATAGCTTTTTGTTTTTGAGATAAGGTCTCACTCTGTCGCCCAAGTCGGAATACAGTGGCGCAATCAGCAGTGGCAAGATCACAGCTCACTGTAACCTCAACCACTTGGGCTCAAGCGATCCTACCACCTCAGCCTTCCGAATAGCTGGAACTACAGGCATGTGCCACCACACCTGACTAATTTTATTTCTGGTAGAAATGGGGGTCTCCCTATGTTGTCCAGGCTGGTCTTGAACTCTTGAGCTCAAGCAATCCTCCTACCTCAGCCTCCCACAGTGCTGAGATTACAGGTGTGAGCCACTATATCCTGACTGTCTACATAGTTAATAGGGTACACACTTCTTCTGTTAACACCATGGAAGCTCTGCACTTTGACTTCTTCCATAATTTTAGAAAAACAAAATCCTGACATACCATTATTGCCTTAAGTGAAGCTGAAAATGATATAGGAAAGAAGTCTGCAGGTTATGACGACTCCCCAAGATTTTCTCAATTATATATCTATGTGAAGCAAGATTGTTATGTAAACTTGGCATAAGAGAGCCCTAACAATGAGCTCAGGTTGCAGGCAGGGATCTTGAGCTTGGCTCTATAGTAACTGCCCAGCATGTGTTTTTTTTGTTTTTTTTTTTTTTTTTAGACGGAGTCTCACGCTGTTGCCCAGGCTGGAGTGCAGTGGCGCGATCTCGGCTCACTGCAAGCTCCGCCTCCCGGGTTCACGCCATTCTTCTGCCTCAGCCTCCCGAGTAGCTGGGACTACAGGCGCCCACAACCGCGCCCGGCTAATTTTTTGTATTTTTAGTAGAGACGGGGTTTCACTGTGGTCTCGATCTCCTGACCTTGTGATCCGCCCACCTCGGCCTCCCAAAGTGCTGGGATTACAGGCGTGAGCCACCGCGCCCGGCCCCAGCATGTGTTTATCAGTGTGAACTGAAGGCCCAGTGTAAAGTTATATAGGGATATCTTATTCCTTTAAAATCAATGTAAGTCTTATAATAACTAAAATTATCTTATTCCCGAGGAGCTGTTAAGCTTCATTTTATTAAACAAAACCATACAACACCACTACAAGAACAGAGCTCTGGGAACAAGAAAGTTCAATACTAGATTTTGTGTTGCTGTCATTTTCCTCAGTCAAGGCACCTTGATTAAAATGTCCTCCTTCCTCACCCCATTTTTTTCCCCTTTAGCCCTACATTGATGAAAGCTGGGCGAATTCTGGAGTATAACTGTATATATAAAAACAGTCACATATAAAAAACATATGTCATATATTAGTCATATATAACAATATGCGTTTTATATATTATGCATGTAGCATTAGTTACATATATAGTAGGTGTGTGTGTTTTGATAACATTAGTTTTAGTATCTTCAATGAGCTAATATCATAGTATGGTATCTAAAATATTGATCCAAAAGTTGTATTTCAATTGGTGTTTATTTTGTAAACGAAAATAAGAAGTAACTTGTAGAAAGGAGACAAATAGGCCGGGCGCGGTGGCTCAAGCCTGTAATCCCAGCACTTTGGAAGGCCGAGATGGGCGGATCACGAGGTCAGGAGATCGAGACCAGCCTGGCTAACACAGTGAAACCCCGTCTCTACTAAAAAATACAAAAAACTAGCCGGGCGAGGTGGCGGGCGCCTGTAGTCCCAGCTACTCGGGAGGCCGAGGCAGGAGAATGGCGTAAATCCGGGAGGCGGAGCTTGCAGTGAGCCAAGATCCGGACACTGCACTCCAGCCTGGGCGACAGAGCGAGACTCCGCCTCAAAAAAAAAAAAAAAAAAAAAAAAGAAAGGAGACAAATATTATCTAACTTTACAAGTATTTAAAAAATTATATAAAAACAATTATCAAAATTTCTCTAATTGATAATGGCAGACAAACTGAAGAGTAAGAGAGTTCAGAGTATCTTTGTTTTGTTTTGTTTTGAGACAGAGTCTCGCTCTGTCACCCAGGCTGGAGTGCAATGGCACAATCTCAGCTCACTGCAACCTCCACCTCCCAGGTTCAAGCGATTCTCCTGCCTCAGCCTCCCGAGTAGCTGGGACTACAGGCAAGCGCCACCATGCCCAGCTAATTTTTGTATTTTTTGTAGAGACGCGGTTTCACCATGTTAGACAGGATGGTCTCAATCTCCTGACATCATGATCTGCCTGCCTCGGCCTCCTAAAGTGCTGGGATTACAGGCATGAGCCAACACGCCCAGCCCAGCCTATCTTTATAATGACAGAAGATAATTCAAAATATAAAATTTAAAACTAAAGGGTTCTGCAATTAATGTTTCCAAATCTCTCAATATCTGCCTTAATTGTGCTCAAGGAAAATCCAAATTCATAATCTTGATAATTATATTTCCTTCAAGGGGGTTCCTAATAAGCGCTCTCTCTCTCTCTCTCTCTCTCTGTAACTTTCAACCAAATAAAAGTTTTAGAGAAGTAGCTATTTTGCTTTTTTTTCTTTCTTGAGACATAGTCTCACTCAGTTGCCCAGACTGGAGTGCAATGGCGCAATCTTGGCTCACTGCAACCTCCACCTCCTGGGTTCAATCAATTCTCCCTGCCTCAGCCTCCCAAGTAGCAGGGATTACAGGCCCCCACCACCATGCCCGGCTAACTTTTGTATTTTCAGTAGAGACGGGGTTTAGTTGGTCAGACTGGTCTCAAACTCCTGACTTCAGGTGATCCACCCGCCTCGGCCTCCCAAAGTGCTGGGATTACAGGGGTGAGCCACTGCGCCTGGCCTATTTTGCTTTTTATGACTAAGTTCTGCTTCTGATCCCTAAGGTCCTAGCATTCTCTGGAGTGAGCATACAGAGATATATGTAAAAGGATGTGTAATAGCAGCTTAAAAACAACTCTAAAGTCTAATGATAGAGAAAAAACTGATACATCAATTATGGTACATCCATATGGTATATGATGCAGCTATAAACATGACAATAAAGTCAAAAAATCAGGTATGACCCCATTTTAGTGTGTGTTTGTACATATATAAACACACATAAATACACACACACACAAAATAGATGAGAATGGACTCTCCAATTTGTGCAGAACATTCACCTTCAGCAGATTCTAGATTCCCACTCCAAAATACTTTGATTAATAAATCTGTGGTGAGGCCCAGCAATCTACATTTTTGTTTTGTTTTGTTTTTTTGAGACGGAGGCTCACTATGTCGCCAGGCTGGAGTGCTATGGCGTGATCTTGGCTCACCATAACCTCCGACTCCTTGGTTCAAGCGACTGTCCTGCCTCAGCCTCCCGAGTAACTGGGATTACATGCATGCACCACCACGCCCAGCTCATTTTTGTATTTTTAGAAGAGACGGGGTTTCACCATATTGGCCAGGATGGTCTCGATCTCCTGACCTTGTGATCCGCCTGCCTCAGCCTCCCAAAGTGCTGTGATTACAGGTGTGAGCCACCCCATCCAGCCCACAATCTACATTTTTAATGAGAACCCAGGTGATTCCAGCAAGATAAACTAAGGACTACACTTTGAGGCACAGATCTAGAAAGATGCACACCAAAAAGTTAACAGTAATCTCTCCAGCATAAGATTTTCAATTGTTGGGGAGGAGTGAAGGAGTGAGGATGTGGGGAAAATAATATACATAAAGCATGTGTATGACTTGTGTAGCTTTGTTTTCCAAAGAGGAAAGTAAAATAATATTCAGAATCAGAGAAATAGGAGTTCTTACCATAAAATCCATAGACCTGTGTTATCTGTCTACTCTCATGATTTCCTCGCAAAAGTGTAATACGATCAGGCCATTTAGCCTTTAATGCAAGAAGGTAAGTGAAGGTCTCCAAACTATAGTAACCTCTGTCTACAAAATCACCCTGTGAAGTAAAAGTGTACAGTTACAAACAATACAATAGCCACAATATTCTTTTCAAATTACATCAAACTGCACAAACTCATGGTTCATAACTACACTAAAAAGTTACATACTGAAATATTTGGAAATTTGATTTTAACAAAAATTAAAATAGAAGTAAACAAACTGTTTCTATTAAATGTTTATAGAAACAAGATTTTGGACTCCAGGGAAACCTACAAGAATCTGCTGTGCCATTCTCTCAAGAACTTTCCCTGAAAAACCACCATTTTCTCGCTTTTTTTTTTTCCAGACAGAGTATCACTCTGTCACCCAGGCTGGAGTGCAGTTGCGCAATCTCGGCTCACTGCAACCTCCACCTCCTGGGTTCAAGTGATTCTCCTGCCTCAGCCTCCTCAGTAGCTGGGATTACAGGCGCACACCGACACCACACCTGGCTAATTTTTCTATTTTTAGCAGAGACAGGGGTTTCACCATGTTGGTCAGGCTGGTCTGAAACTCCTGACCTTGTGATCTGCCCACCTCGGCCTCCCAAAGTGCTGGGATTATAGGTGTGAGCCACCATACCTGGCAAAACCACCATTTTTTTCAATCCTCTATTACCTGCATTAGTTGATTTGGTCATCTGTTAACCAGTATTTTTTAAGTAATTTAATTTTTAAAAATTCAATTTTTTTTTTTTTTTAGAGATGGGGGTCTCACTATGTTGCCCAGGTTGGTCTAGAACTCCTGAGCCTAAACAATCATCCCACCTCAGCCTCCAAGTAGCTGGGACTACAGGTGTGCACCACCATGCTCAGATAAAATACTTTTCTATTTTAAGAAATCATTTTAACTGTATTGGAAGAGCTGCCTACTTGAAGAAAAAAAAATTTTTTGTAAAAACAAATACCATAATTATAACAGCGTTCTAGGTTCAGTTTTGCATTTAACAACCATATATGATAATATACTATTTACACTTCCCATTAATATCTGACTTGGGCCAATATTACACCAATAGGAAAACAACTGAAAGAAAAGTGGCCAAGTGCGGTGGCTCATGTCTATAATCCCAGCACCTTGGGAGGCCGAGGCCAGCAGATTAGGAGGTCAAGAGATCCTGACCATCCTGGCCAACATGGTGAAACCCCGTCTCTAGTAAAAATACAAAAATTAGCTGGGCATGGTGGCACGCGCCTGTAATCCCAGCTACTCAGGAGGCTGAGGCAAGAGAATCACTTGAACCCGGAAGGCAGAGGTAGCAATAAACTGATCACAACTGCACTCCAACCTGGCAACAGAGCGAGACTCCATTTCAAAAAAAAAAAAAAAAAAATAGGAAAGTGACCCAGAAACTTTCAGAAGGAAAGATAATGAGAGAAGGATCCAGAAAAAGTTCAACAGTAACACTACATTCCAAAAGAAAAGCAAACATCTACCTTAATAGCAAATGTGTAGGTATGTATATTCATCCATCCATAGATTAACAAGAGATAAAAATGAATGCTCGAAAAGTTTGAATAAATAATAGTCAATTGAAGATTTATGCCTTAAACCAGGGGTTCTGGGTTATTTTTATGCCCACTCATTACTGATAGCTATTACCCAACCCTATCTACAGTGGCTTACTAAGGCAATTAATTAGAGGACATAGTTAAATGTAGAAAAGTACACAATCACTTTGATATGGTTTGGCTGCGTCCCCACCCAAATCTCATCTTGAACTCCCATATGTTGTGGGAGGGACTCGGTGGGAAGTAATTGAACCATGGGGGCAAGTCTTTCCTGTGCTGTTCTCATGATAGTAAGTCTCGTGAGATCTGATGGTTTTAAAAACAAGAGTTCTCTGCACAGTCTCTCTCTCTCTCTTTGCCTGCTGCCATCCATGTAAGATGTGACTTGGTCCTGCCTGCCTTCTGCATGATTATGAGGCCTCTCCAGCCATGTGAAACTGTAAGTCCATTAAACCTCTTTCTTTTATACTTGCCCAGTCTCGGGTATGTCTTTATCAGCAGCATGAAAATGGACTAATACACACCTTTTCATATACTGAAATGGGGACTGTCACATGGCAAAAAATTATTATGCAATTTACATTTAATAAGTCAGATCCTTTCCATGTTAAACAAGCACTTGATATCAGTGGTGTTTACATACCATAAATATGTAGTTTGTGTCAGGAACCTGACCTCCAGTTCTGAACAGTTCACAAAGGTCATAAAACTATAAAAGAAATGCAATATATGCTGATTACAAATTCCTGTTAAGAAGCAAAACAACAAAACTGAGAGTGAAATGTGTAAAGAAGCAGTTAAGAGGACTCCAAATATTTACATTTTTAAGAAATAAAGTGTAAGCCAAACTGCCAAGCACACAGTTCTCACGACTAAAAAAAGCACCAAATAAAGCTCAGTTACCATAAAACCACTACTAGATCATTATCATAGGCTCCCTTTCTCATTTTCTTTCATACATCTCCCCATCTATCTCTTGAGAATTCTGACATCCTTTACAAATTGTCCAATTTCTCAGTAAGCTAATCTAACAGCCAACCCAAATTCTGTATCTATTTCAATGAGACAAGAGATTAAGGAAACAAGTGGATATCTCTTTTTCTTCCAAACTGAACTTACATGACACTTCACAGTGTCATATAGAGATATTCCCATATTCTACAGTTAAGAGTCATGTACCCTCAGGCTCCACAGCCATGGAGTCTCTTCTCAATGATCAGTTAAAAAAAAAATTACATATTTCATCATTTTTTGTTTCTTTTTTAAGACAGGGTCTGGCTCTGTTACCCAGGCGGGAATGGAGTGATGCAATCATAACTCACTGCAGCCTCAAACTCCTGGGTTCAAGTGATCCTCCTACCTTGCCCTCCTCAATAGCTAGGACCACAGTTACACACCACCATGCCCAGCAAATTTTTATAGAGACAGGGCCTCCCTTTTTTGCCCAAGCTAGTCTCAAACTACTGGCTTCAGGCAATTCTCCCACCTCAGCCTCTCAAAATGCTGGGATTACAAGTGCGAGCCATGACACCCAATCATATTTCTTTTTTTTTTTTTTCAGACAGAGTCTCACTCTATCACCCAGGCTGGAGTGCAGTGGCCATCTTAGCTCACTGCAAGCTCTTCCTCCCGAGTTCACGCCATTCTCCTGCCTCAACCTCCCAAGTAGCTGGGACTACAGGCGCCCACCACCATGCCTGGCTTGCTTTTTTTTTTTTTTTTTTTTTTGTATTTTTAGTAGAGACAGGGGTTTCACCGTGTTAGCCAGGATGGTCTCGATCTCCTGACCTCATGATCCACCCACCTCGGCCTCCCAAAGTGCTGGGATTACAGGCTTAAGCCATTGTGCCCGGCAACACCCAATCATATTTCATCATATTTCTATTTGACTGAAATGTGGTAACTCGCAAATTGTGCATTTGTCAAATTTCAATCAACTCGATTATTATCCTAGCTCTAATTTCCAAAGAAAGCATTACAGTTTTTCTGGAAAAAAAATTATTTTGGATTAAGGGAACTGGCTACAATACATTGGACCAACTACAACTAACTATTTCTAACACATTCATCTTTTACAGTTGAAATAAAATTATCATTTAAGCTTTAAACACTTAATAGGAATCTTAGTCAAAGTGAAGAAAACTGAAAGTGAAATATTAACTACTGAAAGAAATAAAGTAACACCCTTTATAACAATGTTCCATCAGTCTAAAAAGTCAGACCAAAAAAAAAAAAACTTTAGATAGGTATAAAATGTATCTATCTTCTGAAAATTAGCTAACAGGCCGGGCTGCTCACACCTGTAATCCCTGAACTTCGGGAGCTCACGCCTGTAATCCCAGCACTTTGGGAGTCCCAGGCAGCTGGATCACTTGAGGTCAGGAGTTCCAGACCAGCTTAGTCAATGTGGTGAAATCCCATCTCTACTAAAAATACAAAAATTATCCAGGCATGGTGGCCTGCACCTGTAATCCCAGCTACTTGGGTAGCTGAGGCACAAGAATTGCTTGAGCCTAGGAGGCAGAGGTTGCAATGAGCCAAGATCATGCCACTGCACTCCAGCCTGGGCAACAAAGCAAGATTCCGTCTCAAAAAAAAAAAAAAAAAAAAAAGCGTGTTATGGTCCGGGAACGGTGGTGGCTCACACTTGTAATCCCAGCACTGTGGGAGGCCGAGGCAGGTGGATCACCTGAGGTCAGGAGTTCGAGACCAGCCGGGTCTAACATGGTGAAACCCCATCTCTACTAAAAATACAAAAATTAGCCGGGCGTGGTGGTGGGCACCCGTAATCAATCCCTGCTACTTGGGAGGCTGAGGCTGGAGAATCACTTGAACTTGAGAGGTGGAGGTTGCAGTGAGCCAGGATCACGCCACTGCACTCCAGCCTGGGTGAAAGAGCAAGACCTCGTCTCAAAAAAAATAAAAAATAAAAAAAATGTGGGCCGGGTGTGGTGGCTCACTCATAGTAATCCCAGCAATTTAGGACACTGAGGTGGGTGGATCACCTGAGGTCAGGAGTTAGAGACCAGCCTGGCCAACAGGGCAAAACCCAGTCTCTACTAAAAATACAAAAATTAGTCAGACGTGGCGGCGGGTACCTGTAGTCCCAGCTACCTAGGGAAGCTGAAGCAGGAGAATCACTTGAACCCGGGAGACAGAGGTTCCAGTGAGCCAGGATGTTGCCATTGTACTCCAGCCTGGATGACAGAGCAAGATTCTGTCTCAAAAAAAAAAAAAAAAAAAGTGTTATGACATCATTTAAAAAATCAAAAGAAACAGCCTTCATGACTAACGTAAGTGAGTATCTTAAAGTAAGATCTAGCAACTCAAGGACCTTACGAGGTCACGAATAATAATTATGATGAAAACCACGTAGCAAAATGCAAAAATCACTAGGGAAAAGAATGGAACACAAAACAATACCTATAATATAACTATACAATTCCATTATGTAAAAAATTGAGTAGGTATATACACAAAGTCAGGAAGTGAACATTAAAAAAGTTTTAAAAGTCAGGTTTTTTATAAAAATATGGTAGAAGAGTATCCTTAAACTTTTCTATTGATGTTTACAGATATCTGTCCTTTTTTTTTTTTTTTTTTTCTGAGACGGAGTCTCACTCTGTTGCCCAGGCTGGAGTGCAATGGCATGATCTCGGCTCACTGCAACCTCCGCCTCCCAGGTTCAAGCGATTCCCCTGCCTCAGCCTCCTGAGTAGCTGGGATTACAGGCGCATGACAACAGGCCCAGCTAATTTTTGTATTTTTAGTAGAGATGGGGTTTCATCATGTTGGTCAGGCTGGTCCTGAACTCCTGACCTCGTGATCTGCCCACCTCGGCCTCCCAAAGTGTTGGGATTACAGGCGTGAGCCACCACACCCGGCCAGATATCTGTTCTTAAACAAAAGCTTTTAAAGTCTATATTTACCAGACATACAGGCAGACAAATATTCTGTGTCAGTGATACATAGGTTCCCATTTCCTGAGAACTTGGGCAATTCTTTTCCTTTTTTTTTTTGAGATGGAGTTCTGTTCTTGTTGCCCAGGCTGGAGAGCAATGGCACGATCTCAGTTCACTGCAACCTCCACCTCCCGGGTTCAACTGATTCTCCTGCCTCAGCCTCCCGAGTAGATAGGATTACAGGCGCCTGCCACCGCACCCCTGCTAATTTTTGTGTTTTTAGTAAAGACGGGGTTTCACCATGTTGGCCAGGTAGATCTCGAACTCCTGACCTCAGGTGATCCACCCGCTTGGGTCTCCCAAATGCTAGGATTACAGGTGTGAGCCACTGCGTCCAGCCCTACTTTCATCCTACATTACTAGGCACCTACCTCATCGTCAAATAATATCTACTGTCTACTCTATGTCTCTCTCTCTCCCTCTTATTTTTTGAGATGGAGTCACACTTTGTTACCCAGGCTGGAGTTCAGTGGTGCAATCTTGGCTCACTGCTGCCTCCGGCTCCCAGGTTCAAGCAACCCTCCTGCCTCAGCCTCCCGAGTAGCAGGGACTACAGGCACGGCCCACTACACCTGCCTAATTTCTGTATTTTTTTGTAGAGAAAGGGTTTTGTCACATTGGCCAGGCTGGTCTTAAACCCCTGACCTCAGGTAATCCACCGGCCTTGGCCTCCCAAAGTGCTAGGATTACAGGCGTGAGCCACTGCACCCAGCTACTCTATGTTTTTCATATTTCAGACACTCTGCTCCCATTTTAAACCAAAAACAATCTTGAGAAGTAGATTTTTTTTTTCTTTAATTATCATTATTTTCTAGATGAAGTCTCACTATATTGCCCAGGCTGGTCTCAAACTTTTGGGATCAAGCAATCCTCCCACCTCAGCCTCCTGAGTAGCTGGAACTACAGGTATGTACCACTTTACCCAGCCTGGGAAGTGGATTTTTTTTTTTTTTTTTTTTTTTTTGAGACAGAGTCTCACTCTGTCACCCAGATTGGAGTGCAGTGGCACGATCTCAGCTCACTGCAACCTCTGCCTCCCGGGTTCAAGCAATTCTGCTGCCTCAGCCTCCTGAGCAGTTGCGAATATAGGTATGTGCTACCACACCCAGCTACTTTTTGTATTTTTAGTAGAGATGGGGTTTCACCACGTTGGCCACGATCGTCTCGATCTCTTGATCTCATGATCCGCCGACCTCGGCCTCCCACAGTGCTGGGATTACAGGCATGAGCCACCGCGCCCGTCTGAGAAGTGGAATTTTTTTTCATCAGAGGCAAGGAAACATCCAGTGTGCCCAGTAGTTCTCAAACTTTTTGGTTTCAGGATTCATTTGTGATCTTAAAAACTAGAAGTCCTCAAAATCTGTTATGTAAGTTTTACAAATCGGTATTTACCATATTAGAGATTAAAACTCGGAAGTTTTAAATATTTAAATTAAGTTTTAAAAATTAATAACACAGGCCAGGCATGGTGACTCACACCTGTAATCCCAGCTACTTGGGAGGCTGAGGCAGGAGAATCACTTGAACCTGGGAGGCTGAGGTTGCAGTGAGCCAGGATCACACCATTACACTCCAGCCCGGGTGACAAGAGTGAAACTCCATCTCAAAAAAAAAATCAATAACATACCCATCAAAAAGTATCACAAACACATTTTAAATAAAATAAAAATTGTTTAGTAAGAGGAGAACTCACATTGTTTTACATTTTCACAAATCTCTTTAATGTCTGGCTAAATAGAACATGGCTAGTCATATGACTTGCCTCAGCATTCAGTCTGTTGGGATATATTGAGTAAAGCAGATGAGGAAAATCCAGCTTCACACAGATAAGCAGTTACAAAAGGAAAGAGTATTTTAATAACATTTTCAGGTAACTGTGCGTATTCTTTTAATACTGTACCAATATTTGACAAGTGGCAGTTTATGAAACTTAAAAGTTAATCGCAGTATGAAATCTGAAGCCATAACAGTGATCTTCTTTTTCTTTTTTTTTTTTGAGATAGGGTCTAGCTCTATTGCCCAGGTTGGAGTGCAATGGCACATTCTCGACTCAGTGCAACCTCCACCTCCCAGGTTCAAGCAATTCTCATGCCTCAGTCACTTGAGTAGCTGAGATTACAGGCACATACCTCCACACCTGGCTAATTTTTGTACTTTTAGTAGAGACAGGGTTTCACCATGTTACTCAGGCTGGTCTCAAACTCCTGGGCTCAAGCAATCTGCTTGCCACGGCCTCTCAAAGTGCTGGGATTACAGGTGTGAGTCACTGCGCCCGGCCTATAACAGTGAACTTTCATACTCTGTTACATTTGTTATCTTACACTTTGAGTAAATGGTAAACTAGAAATTTGAAAATGAAAATGACATTGCATTTTATATCATCAAAAAACCATATTTGTTAATATCACTTCTCATCTCATCTCAGGAAAGTATCGGAAACTGTTAGCCTCATAGTGGTGGACTCAGATTTTCCAAAATTCCTATTTTTCATTAGTAAATTCAATTTTCGTCATCGGCAACAAATACTGTCAATTGTTCTCTTGAAGTGACTGGCTCACTTCCTTCACTTTTGCAAATATAGTTGCCAAATACCCAAGTCTAAATAATCACAGTTTGTCAGTCATTCTCAAGTAAAAATAGTGTTCCATAAAAAAGCAGTTATTTTAACTCATGACTCAAAGAATTTCACAAGTACTTTTCTTTCCTTTTCTTTTGGGTTTTTTTTTTTTTTTTTTTTTTTTTTTGAGACAGAGTCTCACTCAGTCACCCAGGCTGGAGTGCAATGGTGCTATCTCAGCTCACTGCAACATCCGCCTCCCGGGTTCAAGCAATTTTCCCTGCCTTAGCCCCTGACTAGCTGGGATTACGGGCACCTGCCACCACACCTGGCTAATTTTTGTATTTTGTAGTAAAGATGGGGTTTTGCCATGTTGGCCAGGCTGATCTTGAACTCCTGACCTCAGGTGATCTGCCTGTCTTGGCCTTCCAAAGTGCTGGGATTACAGGTGTGAGCCACCGTGACCAACCCACAAGTACTTTTCCTTGAGTAAACCATCTTTCTTCAGCATGCAGCAGATATGCTTTACGCATACTTCCCATTTCATCACACAGACTTTTTTCTTTTTCTTTTTAGATGGGGTCTCACTCTGTTGCCCAGGCTGGAGTGCAGTGGCACAATAATAGCTGACTGCAGCCTCAAACTCCTGGGCTCAAGCAATGCTCCCACCACCTTAGCCTCTTGAGTGGCTAGGACTTACAGATTCAGACCACCAACCCTGGCTAATTTTTTTTTTTTTTTTAAAGAGATGGGAGCCAGGTGCAGTGGCTCATACCTGCAGTCCCAGCACTTTGGGAGGCTGAGGCAGGTGGATCACAAGACGCCAGGAGTTCGACACCAACCTGGCCAACATGGTAAAATCCCATCTCTACTAAAAATACAAACATTAGCCAGGCGTAGTGGTGCACACCTGTAATCTCAGCTACTCAGAATGATGAGGCACAAGAATCACTTGAACCCGGAAGGCAGAGGCTGCACTGAGTTGAGATCACACCACTGCACTCCAGCCTGGGTGACATAGCGAGACCCTGTCCCCCCTCAAAAGAAAGAAAGAAAGGCTGGGCAAGGTGGCTCACGCCTGTAGTCCCAGCACTTTGGGAGGCCAAGACAGGAGGATCCCATGAGGTCAGGGGTTCAAGACCAACCTGGGCAACATGGAGAAACCCCATCTCAACTAAACCTACAAAAAAATTAGCCAGGCATGGTGGCGTATTCCTGTAATCTCAGCTACTCAGGAGGCGGAGGCAAGAGAATTACTTGAACCTGGGAGGCAGAGGTTGCAGGTTGCAGTGAGCCAAGATTGTGCCATTGCACAATCACACCACTGCACTCCAGCCTGGACAAGAGCAAAACTCTGTCTCAAAAAAAAAAAAAAAAAAAAAAAATTTTTTTTTTTTAGACGTGGGGAGTCTCAGGCTGGATGCAGTGCCTCACACCTGTAATCCCAGCACTTTGGGAGGCTGAGGCAGGTGGATCACCTGAGGTCAGGAGTTTGAGATGGGGGGGGGTCTCACTTGGGTTGCCCAGGCTGGTCTAGAACCCACGGCTTCAAGCGATCTTCCCACCTTAGCCTCCCAAAGTGCTGGGATTATAGGCATGAGCCATCGTGCCCAGCCAGACTTTTTAAATAATGTATATTCTAAAGGATTGAGAGTTAAGTGAAACTGGCATTTTATTTTACTATGCAGGCATGTTGGTGAAGAACTCAATGATAATCAGCTTATTCTAGTGTTTTTCCCTTGATTCATGCTAAGGCATGAGCAATTTAACCCTCCATTGCCTCTGTACCTCCTTAGAGACCCAAGGGTCCACAGGCCACACTTAACAAATTTGTGAGCTAGCTGAAATGGCTTCTTAAATAGCTAACATATAGCCAAGCCAAGATTTAAACCAAGTTGTATCTGACACTGAAATCTATAACTCCTTACTATATTACACAGCTTCAATGCTTCTCAGCACAACATGCTCGCTAACATGTTTATTCATACCCAAAACCCAATCCTGCAATTCCAGAACAGGCCCCAGAGGAAGATAAGTCCCAAAGGATATATTTTACATTGTATTTAATCAGTCAATAGCTATTTAGAGGCTCAAATCCCATGTTTCTGATTAGTAATCATTTTTTGTGTGTGTGTTTGTTTTTTGTTTTTTTTGAGACGGAGTTTCACTCTTGTTGCCCAGGCTGGAGTGCAATGGTGCAATCTCGGCTCACCACAACCTCTGCTTCCCAGGTTCAAGCGATTCTCCTGCCTCAGCCTCCCAAGTAGCTGCGATTACAGGCACCCGCCACCACACCTGGTTAATTTCTGTATTTTTAGTAGAGATGGGATTTCACCATGTTTGCCAGGATGGTCTCAATCTCTTGACCTCGTGATCTACCCACCTCAGCCTCCCAAAGTGCTGAGATTACAAATATGAGCCACCACGTCCCGCCTATTTTTTTTTTTTTTTGAGACGGAGTCTCACTCTCTTGCCCAGGCTGGGGTGCAATGGCACGATCTCGGCTCACTGCAACCTCCGCCTCCCAGTCTCTAGCGATTCTCCTGCCTCAGCCTCCCGAGTAGCTGGGATTACAGGCACGCACCACCACGCCTGGCTAATTTTTGTATTTTTAGTAGAGACGGGGTTTTACCATGTTGGCCAGGCTGGTCTCAAACTCCTGACCTTGTGATCTGCCCGCCTCGGCCTCCCAAAGTGCTGGGATTACAGGCGTGAGCCACCGCGCCTGGTGCAATTGTTTTTAAGGAACATATACAACATAAACAATTGTTAACAGTTTGGTGGTGGTCTTAAAATAACATGTACAACAGAAACCCAAATTAGTTTCAAACCTCAATCTGCCCTGCAGTGGCTGTGTGTGAGTTTGGGCTATTTCTTCAATCTTTCAGTCTTCCTTTCATTGTCTACAAAATAATACTATCTCATAGGACTCTTGGGAAAAACTGATGCAGAATATGTGAAAAAGTACTTTGTTAACCTCAAAACACAAGATAAATGTTAGCAATAACTGTACATTTGACTGAAGGTATATATAATACAAAAGTTCAATTTTATGCTTCTAATTTTAGTAGCTCGAGGTTGGTCTCTAACTTTCTGACCTTTGATCATGGCTGTAATTCACATCTTAAAAAGTCCTTGATAACACAGGTAACCCCTCAGTTTTAACACTACAACTAAGGGAAAACATGACTTGGTTTATTCCAGTTTTCAGGAATGTGTTAAAACACTGCTTATATTAATATCCTTTATGTTAGCAAAATACAAATGTTTATTTTTAGAGAGAAGTTACACGGAAATTTTAGGAAATCAATTCCTAAAGTCTACTCTAAAAAACTGTAATTTTAACAGATTAAAGATGACATAATGGGACCTCTATCTAGGAGGTGATGACATGCAAGTGTCAGATTTTTTTAAAATCTCAACTGATGCAGAAAACACCTTGAAAAAACAAAAAATCAGCCTGTAAGTAGCCAAAACAAGACTTTACTCATGAAGCAGTCCCTAATCAGAGCCAATTTACACACATTTCTGCTCATTTACATAGTCATATTTAAGGCAGGGAAATTGCACAGGCGACCGTAAGTCCTGTTGGCATCCTTTAAAGACTACATTGTTTTGCAATGTATTATTAAGTCTTACAGCCCCAACTATAGTGTATGCATATAGCACTCTATGAGTAATCTGTTCAGCTTTCATTTCCCAGTGAAAAAATTCTACAAATATACATGAGGCTAAACACTGACAACAGGATCTAAATATGAGGTATGCCCCTCCTGTTAATGCTTTGAAAAAAAAATTTTTTTTTTTGACAGAGTCTCACTCTGTTGCCCAGGCTGGAGTGCAGTGGTGCGGTCTTGGCTCACTGCAACCTTCGCCTCTCAGATTCAAGCGATTCTACTGCCTCAGCCCGAGTAGCTAGGATTACAGGCACGCGCCACCATGCCCAGCGAATTTTTTTGTATTTTCAGTACAGACAGGGTTTCACCATGTTGGTGAGGCTGGTCTCAAACTCCTGACCTTGCGACCTAGCAGCCTTAGCTACCCAAAGTGCTGGGATTACAGGCATGAGCCACCACGCCAGGCACTGCTTTGAAATTCTTACAAACAAACACCCAGCAGATGAGAAATTGAACTAAATATTTTCTAGTTCATTCATCAGTGATTTGCTGTGACATCATGGACCAGCAATTTTATTTTTCTGTACCTTTGCTATTCTCATTCCCACTAAAGAAATGATACATTTTCAACAATATATGACAGCAGAACAGAAATTAACTGAATGAAAAAAGTGCCTAACACCAAACATCTCCTGTTAATCATAGTTATTATGAGCAGTATATGTTTGTACTTTTTATTTTCTACCCACTCCCACCATTCCACAGAAAAATAATGCTGCATTATTCACTTCACAAATGTAATATCAACAAACTCCATAACTAATTTGACCACTGCTTTTATTCACCAAAAATGTAAACCAGGAATCATTAGTGTCACAGAGACTGAGGCAACCTAGCTTACCACCAGTTGTGTTTGTTGATGTTGTTGTTAATTTTGTAGCACATGTGAAAACACACATGGATCATGGACAGTACAAAATTTAAAAATCTGCTCATGAAATTTTACCTGTCCATGTATATCTCCACACACTGTTACTGGTGTTGATACTGGCTGAACATTTGACTCTTCTAAGAGGAGGTCACAAACATAGTCACATAGCCGCTGTAAAAAGAGAAAATAAAAGGCAAACATTTACTACAACATCAAAACTAAAGATAAAATACCAAAAAAGAAAAATACCAGGTCTAATACTTAGAAAGCCCAAGTGTACTTTTTGATTGGAAAGGAAAGTACCCTGTGATAATTGAGGTGTTGGATTTCTGCCAGCTGTCATACAGAATTCTTAATGCAATGCAAACTACCTATAGACACTAGGTTCTAGGAGACAGACAGCTTTACAAGAACTGTAAAATGATGCTTTTCACCAAAAAAAAAAAAAAAAGCCTGTTTTTTGTGTTTTTTTTTTTTTTGAAATGGAGTCTCGCTCTATCTCCCAGGCTGAAGTGCAGTGGCACCATGTTGGCCCACTTCTACCTCCGTCTCCCAGATTCAAACAATTCTCCTGCCTCAGCCTCCCAAGTAGCTGGGGTTACAGGCGTGTGCCACCACATCCGGCTAATTTTTGTATTTTTAGTAGAAACAGGGTTTTAACATGTTGGCCAGGCTGGTCTTGAACTCCTGACCTCAGGTGATCTACCCACCTCAGCCTCTCAAGGTGCTGGGATTACAGGCGCGTGCTCGGCCGGTAGAAGGTTTTTATCCGGTAATTTTTTTTTTTTTTTTTTTTTTTTTTTTTTTTTTTTTGAGACGGAGTCTCGCTCTGTCGCCCAGGCTGGAGTGCAGTGGCGCGATCTCGGCTCACTGCAAGCTCCGCCTCCCGGGTTCACGCCATTCTCCTGCCTCAGCCTCCCGAGTAGCTGGGACTACAGGCGCCCACAACCGCGCCCGGCTAATTTTTTGTATTTTTAGTAGAGACGGGGTTTCACCGTGGTCTCGATCTCCTGACCTTGTGATCCGCCCGCCTCGGCCTCCCAAAGTGCTGGGATTACAAGCGTGAGCCACCGTGCCCGGCCAGTAATTTTAAAAGTAAATTGCAAACCACAGACTTACCATTTGACCCAGCAATTGTAGCCTTGGCAATAAAAACATGTTCAAAATCTGTATATAAATACTCACAGAAGCCTAATTCATAATAGCCCAAAACTAGAAACAAATCAGATATCCTTCAATGAGTGAATGGTTAAACAAATTTCGGTACGTCCACACCATGTACTACTACTTAGCGATAAAAATAAATGAATACTGCCACACAACAACCTGGATTCCCCTCAAGGTATTTGTGTTGAGTGAAAAAACAAAGTCAAAACTATCCCAAAAGGTTATACACTGTGTAATTCCATTTATATAACATTCTTTTTTTCCTTTCTTTTTTTTTCCTTGAGACGTTGTCTCGCACTGTCGCCCAGGCGAGAGTGCGGTGGGGCGATCTCAGCTCACTGCAAGCTCCGCCTCCCAGGTTCACGCCATTCTCCTGCCTCAGCCTCCCGAGTAGCTGGGACTACAGGCGCCCGCCATCACACCCAGCTAATTTTTTGCACTTTTAGTAGAGACGGGTTTCACCATGTTAGCCAGGATGGTCTCGATCTCCTGACCTCGTGATCCACCCGCCTCGGCCTCCCAAAGTGCTGGGATTACAGGCGTGAGCCACTGCGCCCGGCTTTTTTCCTTTTTTTTTTTTTTTTCGAAAGTCTCGCTCTGTCGCCCAGGCTGGAGTCCAGTGGCGCAATCTCAGTTCACTGCAAACTGCCTCCCCGTTCAAGTGATTCCCGTGCCTCAGTCTCCCAAGTACCTGGGATTACAGGCGCACACCATCATGACCAGCTAATTTTTGTATTCTTAGTAGTTTCACCATGTTGGCCAGGCTGGTCTCAAACTCCTGACCTCAGGTGATCCGCCCACCTCGGCCTCCCAAAGTGCCGGGATTACAGGCATTGAGCCACGGCGCCTGGCCGCGTTTAAATCACATTTTCTTTTTCGTTTTTTTTTTTGAGAGGGAGTCTCGCTCAGTCGCCCAGGCTGGAGTGCAGTACAGCGGCGGCGCAATCTGGGCTCACTGCAAGCTCCGCCTCCCGGGTTCACGCCATTCTCCTGCCTCAGTCTCCCGAGTAGCTGGGACTACAGGCGCCCGCCGCCACGCCCGGCTAATTTTTTGCATTTTTAGTAGAGACGGGGTTTCACCCGGTTAGCCAGGATAGTCTTGATTTCCTGACCTCGTGATCCGCCCGCCTCGGCCTCCCAAAGTGCTAGGATTACAGGCGTGAGCTACCGCGCCCGGCCTAAATGACATTATTGAAATGACAAAATTAAAGAAATGGAGAACAGGTTAGTTGTTGCAGGGGTCCAGCAGCTGCAGGAAGTGGGTGTGTCTATAAAAGGGCAACATGAGGAAGTCTTGTGTTGATGAACTGTTATGTATCTTGACTGTAGTGTTGGATACATGAGCCCTTATCCAATAAAACTGTGAAAAGCCGGGTGCGGTGGCTCAAGCCTGTAATCCCAGCACTTTGGGAGGCCCAGCACTTTGGGAGACGGGCGGATCACGAAGTCAGGAGATCGAGACCATCCTGGCTAACACAGTGAAACCCCGTCTCTACTAAAAAAATACAAAAAACTAGCCGGGCTAGGTGGCGGGGCTAGGTGGCGGGTGCCTGTAGTTCCAGCTACTCCGGAGGCTGAGACAGGAGAATGGCGTAAACCCGGGAGGCGGAGCTTGCAGTGAGCTGAGATCCGGCCACTGCGCTCCAGCCTGGGCAACAGATTGAGACTCCGTCTCAAAAAAAAAAAAAAAAAAAACAAACAAACAAAAAAAAACAACTGTGAAGAACTGAATACACACACAGAGACACATACACACACACAAACACAAGTAAAACTGAAGAAATCTGAACATCATGAGGTGATGATCTTAGGTTGCACCTGAAGATCACGAGTTGTATCAATGTCAATGTTGGCTGACATTGTATTGGTTGTGGTATTACACTATAGTTCTACAAAATGTTACCACTGGGGAAAACTGGGTTATTTTGAAATAAAAAGGTTAACTATAATTAATTATAAAATTCAAATATAAAACCGAGGAGCCAGCTGGGCAGAGTAGCTCTTGCCTGTAATCCCAGCATTTTGGGAGGCCAAAGTGGGCGGATCACTTGAGGTCAGGAGTTCAAGACCAGCCTGGCCAAAATGGCAAAACCCCATCTCTACTAAAAATACAAAAATTAGCCAGGCGTGGGGGTGCACGGCTGTAATCCCAGCTTCTTGGGAGGATGAAGCAAGAGAATCACTTGAACCCAGGAGACAAAGGTTGCTGTAAACCGAGATTACGCCACTGCACTCCAGCCTGGGAAACAGAGCGAGACTCTGTAAGTAGGGAGATCAGTTAAGTGTCTTCTATAATAATCTAAGTAAAAGTTAACTGGCTTGGACAGGGTAGTAAAAGTAAAAAATAGGGAAAACAGATTCCACATGTTATCTGAATGTAGCATCTGCTAGATTTATGACCAACTGGATACAAGGTGTTAAGAGAAAGTAAAGAATCAAGGATGACTCAGGGTTTCTGGCTTAAACAATTAGAAGGCTGGAAATAATCATTACTGAGACAGAACTCCAGGGAAAGTAGATTTTTTATTGTGTTTTTTCACCCCTGTAAATAGACTTTATTTTTTAGAGCAGTTTTAGGTTCACAGCGAAACTGAGCATAAAGTACAGCATTCCCTTGCTCGGCACAGTGGCTCACGCCTGTAATCCCAGCACTTAGGGAGGCAGAGGCAGGAGGATCGCTCGAGCCCAGGAGTTCAAGACCTCCCTGGGCAATATAGAGAGACCTCGTTCTCCATAGAAAGGGAAAAAAAAAAAAGAAAAGAAAAAAAGTACAGAGTTCCCATATACCCCCGCCTCTTCCCCCAGACAGCCTCCCCGCATCAACATCTCACACCTAAGTGGTACGTTTGTTACAAATCATGAGCATACACTGACACATCATTATCATCCAAAAGCCATAGTTTGTTTAAATTAGGGTTACTCCTTTTGTACATTCTATAAGTTTTGACAATTGTATGACATGTACCTACCGTTATAGTATCATATAGAATAGTTTTACCTATTCAAACTCACCTCCCTCCAACCTCTGAAAACCACTGATCTTTTTACTGTCTCTATAGTTTTGCCTTTCCCAAAATGTCATATAGTTGGAATCATACATACATAGCCTTTCCCGGTTGGTTTCTTTCATTTAGTAATATGTATTTAAGGTTCTTCCATGTCTTTTTATGGCTTGATAGCTCATTTCTTCTTAGTACTGCATAATATTTCATTGTCTGGGTGTATTACAGTTTGTTTATCCATCCACCTAGTGAAGGACATCTTGGTTCCTTCCAAGTTTTGGCAATGAATAAAGTGGCTATAAAAATCTGTGTACACATTTTTGTATGAACCTAAGTTTACAACTCATTTGGGTAAATATCAAGGAGCAGGACTGCTGGATTATAATATGGTAAGAGTTTGTTTAGTCTTATAAGGAACTGCCAAACCATCTTCCAAAGTGGCCGTACCATTTTGCATTCCCATCAGCAATGAATGAGAGTTCTTGTTGCTCCACATCTTCATCAGCACTTGGTACTGTTAGTGTTCTGGATTTTGGCCATTCTAATACGTATATAGTGGTTATCTCATAGTTGTTTCACTTTGCATTTCCCTAATGACACAGGAGGTACAGCATCTTTTCATATGCTTATTTGTCATCACTATATCTTCCTTGATGAGGTGTCTTTTGTTCATTTTTGGGGGCATATATGTATTTATTTTATTATATCTTACTAATATTCTTTAAGGCACAAACCAGGTGAGTAGGCTATAGCAAGGAAATCTTAGAGAGTTAAGAAACCACTATGACACTTCCCAGTATTATCTTCAGTGATGCTTCTTATCTTTATTCTGGGACTCCAGGTAATATTCAGCTCCTACAGCTACCACAAATGCAGCAAATTCCCATTTCAATCTTTGTAATAATGCACCAACAAAGGAAACATTTCTGCAAAGCCACCCACATATCTCCAAGCTTCATTGCAGCCCAATAAATCCCAAAGCCCTCCTGCAGCCAGCTTCTTCTAGACGGTTTTTACTGGTGTCTCTTCTATCTTCCATTGTTTATAATCTGGAAGTTCCATTTTACGATCTCCATGTTCATGTCCATGTCCATGGGCCACGTCTTGCAAGATTGTGAGAACTGAGGAAAACATACTGTGATATGCCTTCCACTTTCACACCTAGGTGGTGAGAATGAAATTTAGCACAACCACTCTGAAAAACTGGCATGATGTGACAGCAATTTCCTTTTGTCCATTTTTTAATCAGATTGTTCAGTTTCTTATTGAGTTTTAAGAGTTCTCTGTAGGCCGGACACGGTGGCTCACGTCTGTAATCCCAGCACTTTGGGAGGCCGAGGAGGTCGGATCACCTGAGTTCAGGAGTTCAAGACCAGCCTGACCAACACAGAGAAATCCTGTCTCTGCTAAAAATATAAAATTAGCTGGGCATGGTGGTGCATGCCTGTAATCCCAGCTACTCGGGAGGCTAAGGCAGGAGAATCGCTTGAACCTGGGAAGCGGAGGTTGAGGTGAGCTGAGATCGTGCCACTGAACTACAGCCTGGGCAACAAGAGCAAAACTCCATCTCAAAAAAAAAAAAAAAAAAAAAAAAGAGTTCTATGTATATTTTGGATAACAATACTTTATCAGCTTTTTTTTTTTTTTTTTGAAATATTTTCTCCCAGAACATGGATCATCATCTCATTCTCTTAACAAGGTCTTTCACAAAGCAAAAGGTTTTTTTTTTTTTTTTTTTTGAGACGGAGTGTCACTCTGTCGCCCGGGCTGGAGTGCAGTGGCCGGATCTCAGCTCACTGCAAGCTCCGCCTCCCGGGTTTACGCCATTCTCCTGCCTCAGCCTCCCAAGTAACTGGGACTACAGGCGCCCGCCACCTCGCCCGGCTAGTGTTTTGTATTTTTTAGTAGAGACGGGGTTTCACCGGGTTAGCCAGAATGGTCTCGATCTCCTGACCTCGTGATCCGCACGTCTCGGCCTCCCAAAGTGCTGGGATTACAGGCTTGAGCCACTGCTATTAATGTTAATGAAGTCTGGCTTTTCAACTATTTCTTTCAAGAGCAGATTGTTTAGGTTTGGTTTGGAGGGTGAGGAATCACGAATATAATTTTTTATTTTTTATTTTTATTTATTTATTAGACCGAGTTTAACTCCTCTCCATGGAGGCTGCCCCACGCACCAGCCTCACCAGGTCCGGGGGCTACCTAGGCATGCTCCCTCCTCTGAGGCTTTATACTCTCTGTTCACTCAGTCAAGAACGCTTTTCCCTAGACATGGACTTGGCTATCTCTCTCTTCATCCAGCTTTCCTTTGCTTTGTCACTCAGGCTAGAGTACAATGGCGTGATCTTGGCTCACTGCAACCTCCCCATCCCAGATTCAAGCGATTCTCCTGCCTCAGCCTCCCAAGTAGCTGGGAATACAGGAACTGGTCTCTAACTCCCGACCTCAGGTGATCCACCTGCCTCAGCCTCCCAAAGTGCTGGGATTACAAGTGTGAGCCACAGCGCCCGGCTGGCCTGTATTTTTTTATAGCCTTTCATAACTACCTCCCTACTCCTGACAAAATTAAAAGCTTGCTTTTTTTTTTTTTTTTTTTTTCAGATGGAGTCTCGCACTGTCGCCTGGGCTAGTGTGCAGTGGGGTGATCTCAGCTCACTGCAACCTCCGCCTCCCAGGTTCAAGCAAATTCTCCTGCCTCAGCCTCCCGAGTAGCTAGGATTATAGGCGCCTATCACCACGCCTGCCTAATTTTTTGTATTTTTAGTAGAGGTGAGGTTTCACCATGTTGGCCAGTCTGATCTCAAACTCCTGATCTCATGATCTGCCCACCTCGGCCTTCCAAAGTGCTGGGATTACAGGCGTGAGCCACCACGCCCAGCCAAAGCACTGCTCTTTTTAGGTTAGCTAAAAGCAATTAATACTTTGAAATTTGTTTTTCTAATACTATACAATTTTAAAATTAAAACAATACAATAATGCTTTTAAGTACCTATCACAGGGTCTTCTCTACCTTCTTTGGGTGTAAAACCTCACTCAGTTAACATCTGCAATATTTTCTCATGTAACCTCACCAAACGTTCTCAAAGAATTCCACTACGAGTGGGACACAGTGGCTCACACCTGTAATCCACCTGTAATCCCAACACTTTGGGAGGCCGAGGCGGGCGGATCACAAGGTCAGGAGTTTGAGTCCAGCCTGACCAACATGGTGAAACCTCGTCTCTACTAAAAATACAAAAATTAGCCAGGCATGGTGGCACGCGCCTGTAGTCCCAGCTACTTGGGAGCCTGAGGCAGGAGAATCGCTTGAACCTGGGAGGCGGAGGTTGTAGTGAGCCGAGATCGCACCACTGCCCTCCACCCTAGGCAACAGGGCGAGACTCTGTCTCTGAAAGAAAAAAAAAAAAAAAAAAAAGAATTCCACTACCACCAAGGTTCTTGCAGAAGTGAGAAGCACTTAGCTATAATCTGTACAAGAGTAGGAAGAATTTTCTATTTTGTTTCCAAGTCAGCTGCCCATGTTTCATGTTGTCAGTCACTGGACCCATTTACACTCCCTTTCAGATTTCACTTCTTTTAAGAACAGGCCTGGCTGGGTGTAATGGTTCACACCAGTAATTCCAACACTTTGGGATTGCTTCAGCCCAGGAGGTTGAGACTAGCCTGGGAAACATGGTGAAACCTCAACTCTACAAAAAAATTTAAAAATTAGCGGGGCATGGTGGCGTGTGCTCATGATCCCAGCTACTCAAGAGGCTGAGGTAGGAGGATCGCCTGAGCCTAGGAGGCTGAGGCTACAGTGAGCTGTGATCACCCTGGGCAATAGAGCAACACTGTCTCACAAAAAAAAAAAAAAAAAAAGTCCTTATCTCAGGTCATCTGTTTTTGTTTTTGTTTTTGTTTTTTTGAGACGGAGTCTTACTGTGTTGCCCAGGATGCAGTGTAGTGGCACAATCTCAGTTTACTCCAACCTCCACCTCCCAGGTTCAAGCGATTCTCCTGCCTCAGCCTCTCAAGTAGCTGTGACCACAGGTGGGCGCCACCATGCCCAGCCAATTTCTGTATTTTTGGTAGAGATGGGGTTTCACCATGTTGGCCAGGATGATCTCGATCTCTTGACCTTGTGATCTGCCCACATCAGCCACCCAAAGTGCTGGGATTACAGGCGAGCCATGACACCCAGCCTCCATCACAGCTTTTATTTTACATACTATTATTACTTTTACTGCTGGCTCCATTTTGGTTTCCTATCTTTATTTTCTTTTTCTTTTTTTATATATAATTTTTTTTTTTTTTTTTTTGAGACAGAGTTTCATTCTTGTTGCCCAGGCTGGAGTGCAATGGCGTGATCTCGGCTCACCACACCCTCCGCCTCCCAGGTTCAAGCGATTCTCCTGCCTCAGCCCCCCTAGTAGCTGGGATTACAGGCACACACCACCATGCCTGGCTAATTTTTATATTTTTAGTAGAGACAGGATTTTGCCATGTTGGCCAGGCTGGTCTCAAACTCCTGATCTCAGGTGATCCACCTGCCTTAGCCTCCCAAAGTGCTGGGGTTACATGTGTGAGTCACTGTGCCTGGCCGGTTCCCATATTTCAGTATGCCAGAATTTTCACTGACATGTAACTGGTTCTCCTAGTCCATAAGGCCTCCTAAACTTGAAGTCATCCCTGGTTACCACCCCAAACACTATGTGCCAGCCTGAAAATAACAGTGGACTATAGGCCGGGCACGGTGGCTCACGCCTGTAATCCCTGCACTTTGGGAGGCTGAGGCGGGCGGATCACGAGGTCAGGAGATCGAGACCATCCTGGCTAACACGGTGAAACCCCGTCTCTACTAAAATACAAAAAAATTAGCCGGGCGCGTTTGCTGGCGCCTGTAGTCCCAGCTACTCGGGAGGCTGAGGCAGGAGAATGGCGCGAACCCGGGAGGCGGAGCTTGCAGTGAGCCGAGATGGTGCCACTGCACTCCAGCCTGGGCGACAAAGTGAAGACTCCGCCTCAAAAAAAAAAAAAAAAAAAAAAACAGTGGACTATAAACTGAAGAACATCACTGTGAAACTGTCAATCTGAACAACTGAGTGTCTGGAGAACACATGTAAACTGCCTAGCAGCAGCCTTCAACCAGGGCCCAGGCACACTCACTAGAGTAAAATTACAGCTGCGCCCTACGCCTGCCACTTCTGCTGACCCCAACTGAGGATTTAGAGAGCTAAGTCTCTAAGCCAAAGCTATTGCCCCTCACCTCTAGTTTGGCAGGAGCTTACCAATCGCTATCATGCACACACAAAGATAAGAAGTCTATGAAATCTCACTATAAACGCTATGTGAGTCAACCAACTACACAAACAACGGCCTCAAAGAGCCCTGCCTTGTCATCATGGTCAAGACACATGCTCCTCTCCTCCCAAACCCTTTACAGCTTTATCCCAAATTTAGGGTAAACTACACCCCTTTCTCCTCATCGTGCCCAAATACTTTTTCTTTCTTTTTTTGTATTCTGTTTTCTATTTATTTATTTTTTATTATACTTTAGTTCTGGGACACATGTGCAGAACGTGCAGGTCTGTTACTTAGGTATACACATGCCATGGTGGTTTCCTGCACCCATCAACCTGTCATCTACAATTGATATTTCTCCTAATAATCTCCCTCCCCTTACCCCCCAGCCCCCGACCAGCCCCAGCATGTGATGTTCCCTTCCCCTCTGCCCATATGTTCTCATTGTTCAACTCCCGCTTATGAGTGAGAACATGTGGTGTTTCGTTTTCTGTTCCTGTGTTAGTTTGCTGAGAATGTCAGCTTCATCCATGTCCCTGCAAAGGACATGAACTCATTCTTTTTTTTTTTTTTTTTTTTTTTGAGACGGAGTCTTGCTCTGTCGCCCAGGATGGAGAGCAGCGGCGCAATCTCGACTCACTGCAAGCTCCACCTTCCAGGTTCACGCCATTCTCCTGCCTCAGCCTCCCGAGTAGCTGGGACTACAGGCGCCCACCACCACACCTGGCTAATTTTTTGTATTTCTAGTAGAAACGGGGTTTCACAGTGTCAGCCAGGATGGTCTCGATCTCCTGACCTCGTGATCCACCCACCTCAGCCTCCCAAAGTGCTGGGATTACAGGCGTGAGCCACCATGCCCAGCCTAACTCATTCTTTTTTATGGCTGTATAATATTCCATGGTGTATATGTGCCACATTAGTGCCACATTTTCTTTATCCAGTCTATCACTGATGGGCATTTGAGCTGACTCCAAGTCTTTGCTATTGTGAATAGTGCTGCAATAAACATGCATGTGCACGTGTCTTTATAGTAGAACGATTTATAATCCTTTGGGTATATACCCAGTAATGGGATTGCTGGGCCAAATGGTATTTCTAGTTCTAGATCCTTGAGGTATCACCACACTGTCTTCCACAATGGTTGAACTAATTTGCACTCCCACCAATAGTGTAAAAGTGTTCCTATTTCTCCACATCGTCTTCAGCATCTGTTGTTTCTTAACTTTTTAATGATTGCCATTGTAACTGGTGTGAGATGGCATCTCATTGTGGTTTTGATTTGCATTTCTTTAATGACCACTGCTTTTTTTCATGTTTGGTGCTCAACTACTTTTTTTTTTTTTTTTTTTTTTGAGACGGAGTCTCGCTCTGTCGCCCAGGCTGGAGTATAGTGGCACGATCTCGGCTCACTGCAAGCTCCACCTCCCGGGTTCGAGCAGTTCTCCTGCCTCAGCCTCCCGAGTAGCTGGGACTACAGGCGCCCACAACCACACCCGGCTAATTTTTTGTATTTTTAGTAGAGACGGGGTTTCACCGTGGTCTCGATCTCCTGACCTTGTGATCCGCCCGCCTCGGCCTCCCAAAGTGCTGGGATTACAGGCGTGAGCCACCGCGCCCGGCTCAACTACTTTCTAATCCTTGAATAGGAAGGGGTTCATACCCATCATTCTTAGGAGAGCTCTATTTCTCTTCTCTACCTTTTCCTCAAGATATTTGTTCACAGTTCCATTCTATTCTCTGTTCTGTCTCCCAGTTCCCTCTTGTCTCCACGAACACTGAGTTCTAAATTTTTAAAATTACTTGTTTAGCTAATCTTGTTATCTAAAACACACTACTTCCTTTATCTAATTTTACATACTGCTATTTATAAAATACTCTTAGCTTTGAAAACAAAGATCTCACAGCCAGGTGCGGTGGCTCACACCTGTAATATCAGCATTTTGGGAGGCCAAGGGAGGAAGATGGCTGGAGGCCCAGAGCTCAAGACTAGCTTGGGCAACATAGCAAAACCTCATCTCAACTAGCTAGCTAAGTAACTAACTAAATAGCTAACATTATATTTCACACAGTCTTTATATAAAGTCTCTACTATAATACAGATCACTGGGAATGAGAAGTTAGGAATCTGGAATGACAATGATACTCACGTGCTTACAATCCAGAAGATAGTGTCTGTATCCTCAGGTCAGATCAGAGTTCCTCAACCATGGCACTACTAATCATTCATTGTAGGGGGCTGCTTGCTGTCTTGTGGATGTTTAGCAATATCTCTGACATCTACACCTACTAGATATCCATAGTAACTTCCCATCCCTCCCTTGCCCCAGCTGTGACAATCAAAAATGTCTCCAGACACTGCCAAAAATCCCTTGGGGGGCAAAATTGCCCCCAGTTGAGAACGACTGGTCTAGATCTTTCTCCTGAGTTTAATATTAATAGAACAGTGTTTAGAGCACATTTGGCAATCAGTAAGTAGTTGTTATCTAAGTGACATAAGTATCCAAGAGTATTCTGGACACCTCTATCTCAATGTCTTAGCTTGGCAGCATCTCAAACTCAGTATGGCCCAAACCAAACTAGCTGTATTCCTTAATCTAGTTATAGTACTAAGTAATCCTGGCCAGAAACTAAGAAATTAGACGAAACTCTCTTTGTCATAACCTAGACCACATCTGTTAACAGGTGCCACTATACCTTCTTCATTTCCTTTCCAACACAACAATCACTTATCATTGCCTTATCTCAGACTCTCATATCACTGGGCCTACTGCTTCTGTGATATTTTTGGCCCATTCAAATCCATGGTCCACAATGCTGCCAGAATAAACATTTCAAAAGCCTACTGTCGGCCAGGCGCGGTGGCTCAAGTGGCCGGGCGCGGTGGCTCAAGCCTGTAATCCCAGCACTTTGGGAGGCCGAGATGGGCGGATCACGAGGTCAGGAGATCGAGACCATCCTGGCTAACACGGTGAAACCCCGTCTCTACTAAAAATACAAAAAAATAAGCCGGGCGAGGTGGCGGGCGCCTGTAGTCCCAGCTGCTCGGGAGGCTGAGGCAGGAGAACTGCTCGAACCCGGGAGGCGGAGCTTGCAGTGAGCAGAGATCTGGCCACTGCACTCCAGCCTGGGCGACAGAGCGAGACTCCGTCTCAAAAAAAAAAAAAAAAAAAAAGCCTACTGTCATTCTCCTCCTTAAAACTCCTCAAGTGTATTCTTCCGTTTATGACAATGTTTCCCAAACACCAAATACCATTTTCATGATTTTGTCATATTCCTAACACATACAACAGTGTATCCCTTTAACAATTTTCTTTGAATCTACTTTTCTTTTTAGTTAGCTACATTTTAAACAGTTATCACGAATCACAGTATGATTTTTCTCTAAAATATAAAAACATTTCAAAGTGTTCATGTACCACCTAAAAGATAACAATCTAAGTTTAACAGCCTACTCCTATGATTTGGCATCTTTCTTTCCAGTACCACCTCCAGCCACACCAAACCACTTCAAGTTGCCCGAACCAGCCACGTTCTTGCAAATTACACTCTACTATTGCACATGGAATTTATTCTGTTTGCATGTTCTTTCCTTCTCATTTTGTCTATCTAAACTCTGCCTCTCCTAACTGCTCCTTCATGAAACCATCTCTGGCTCCAAAGTTACATACTGCTTCTTCTATGCTTGCCAAAGCCCTGGGCAGCCTCTATTACAGCCTTTGTTTACCTCTTTACCTCCCTTACTATACTGAAAGTCCCTCACAGACAGACAGAAGTATCTGATTCTGCCCCTGGCACCCACGGGGAACAGTACTTAACACAAGGAACCATTTAAAGAAGTGTTTGTTGTCTGGGCACAGTGGCTCACACTTATAATCTCAGCATTTTGGGAGGCCAAGGCAGGAGAATCACTTGAAGCATTTGGGACCAGCCTGGACAGCACAGCAAGATGCTATCCCTTAATTTTTTTTTTTTTTTTTTTTTTTTTTGCTGGGCGCAGTGGCTCACGCCTACAATCCCAGCACTTTGGGAGGCCCAAGGCAGGTGGATCACGAGGTCAGGAGATCAAGACCATCCTAGCTAACACGGTGAAACCCTGTCTCTATCAAAAATACTAAAAAATTAGCCAGGCATAGTGGCATGTGCCTGCAGTCCTAGCTACTTGGCAGGCTGAGGCAGGAGAATCGTTTGAACCCAGGAGACGGAGGTTGCAGTAAGCTGAGATCGCACCATTGCACTCCAGCCTGGCGACAGAGTGAGACTCCATCTCAAAAAAAAAACCAAAAAAATGTTTTTAATTAGCTGGGCACACTACTGCACAACTGTACTCCCAGTTACTTTTGAGGCTGAGGCAGAAGGACCAATTGAGCCCAGGAATTTGAGGTTGCAGCAAGCTATGATTACACCACTGCACTCCACCCTGAGAAACAGACTGAGACCCTATCTCAAAAAAAAAAAAAAAAAAAGAAGAAGAAACAAGTATTTGTCATAAAGCAGAATACAGTTCGAGTCAATAAACCTTTACTCATTATCACATACAGGGCAGTGTTCTAAAATTGTGGAAAACACAAGGAATGGCCAAGCACAGTGGCTCACATCTGTAATCCCAACACTTTGGGAGGCCGAGGTGGGTGGATCACTTGAGGTCAGAAGCTCGAGACCAGCCTGGCCAGCATGGTGAAACCCCATCTCTACCAAAAATACATACATACATACATATATATATATATATATATATATATATATATAAGCTGGGTGTGGTAGTGTGCACTTGTAATCCCAGCTATTTGGGAGGCTGAGGTGGGAGAATGGCTTGAATCTGGAGTGGGGCACAGGTTGCAGCAAGCTGAGATCTACACCATTGCACTCCAGCCTGAACAGTGAGACTCCATCTCAAAACCAAAAACAGACAAAAACAAGGAATGAATCTGGCCTTCAAGAATTTTCCAGTTTAGGCCGGGCGCAGTGGCTCAAGCCTGTAATCCCAGCACTTTGGGAGGTCGAGACGGGCGGATCACAAGGTCAGGAGATCGAGACCATCATGGCTAACACAGTGAAACCCTGTCTCTACTAAAAAATACAAAAAACTAGCCGGGCTAGGTGGCGGGCGCCTGTAGTCCCAGCTACTCGGGAGGCTGAGGCAGGAGAATGGCGTGAACCCGGGAGGCGGAGCTTGCAGTGAGCTGAGATCCCGCCACTGCACTCCAGCCTGGGGAAGAGAGCCAGACTCCGCCTCAAAAAAAAAAAAAAAAAAAAAAAGGCCGGGCGCGGTGGCTCAACCCTGTAATCCCAGCACTTTGGGAGGCCAAGACAGGTGGATCACGAGGTCAGGAGATCGAGACCATCCTGGCTAACACTGTGAAACCCCGTCTCTACTAAAAAAACACAAAAAACTAGCCGGGCGAGGGGGCGGGCACCTGTAGTCCCAGCTACTCAGGAGACTGAGGCAGGAGAATGGCGTAAACCCGGGAGGCAGAGCTTGCAGTGAGCTGAGATCCGGCCACTGCACTCCAGCCTGGGCAACAGAGCGGGGACTCCGTCTCATAAAAAAAAAAAAAAAAAAAAAAGAATTTTCCAGTTTAATAACGGAGATAGACATATTTGCTATCACACAAGACAGAACACTCTAAGTGGTAAAATGGGGCAATAAAATGCTAAAGCAATGTCAGTGTGGAAAGAGAACAACAGGGATTTTAAAATAGCAAATAAACTCAGATGTGTACTCTGTTGAGTCACTATGGCAAAAATCACTTGAAACTCACCAAGTCCTGACCCTGATGATATCTGTTCTGCCTATCACAAGGACTGTGTAAATCACAGAAGCAACATGAAGGGTCTCTCAAAACTATAAGTGGCTATGTAAATTCTAATCATTGTTAATAAATTCTGACTGTGGAACCTAGGAGTCCTGCATAGAGGAAGTGCCATCTGAGCTAGAGCTCAGAAGGGAGGTAAATAGAGGGCATACAAGGTGTTCTATAGAAGAAGCTTAAATGATAGTTGTAAATGTGAACCCTGAAGCCAGACTGCCTAGGTTTGAAACCCACCCATTCACTTACTTACTAGCTGTATGACTTTGGAAAGTTACTAAATCTGTCTGAATTTTGGTTACCTGTCTGAAAAACAGAGCAAATATCAGTACTCAATTCACAACATTATGAGTATTAAACAATTTCATATGTGTACTGTATAATTATTTTAATAAACAGGTGAAAGTAGACTGAGCAGAAGCAAAGAAACAGGGAAGTATGGGGCATGTTATCAGAAGACGGCAGTCCAGTGTGCTTAAAACAGAAAGTACAGTTAAAAAAAAAAAAAACAAAAATGGTGGGCCGGGCACCAGTGGCTCACGCCAGTAGTCCCAGAACTTTGGGAGGCCAAGACAGGCGGATCACGAGGTCAGGAGTTTGAGACTAACCTGACCAACATGGTGAAACCCGGTCTCCACTAAATATACAAAAATTAGCCAGGCATGGTGTGGCATGCCTGTAATCCACTACTCAGGAGGCTGACGCAGGAGAACTGCTTAAACCCGGGAGGCAGAGGTTGCAGCGAGCCAATTATCATGCCACTGCACTATAGCCTTGGTGACAGAGTGAGACTCCATCTCAAAAAAAAAAAAAAAAAAAAAAAAAAAAGGTGATGTAGTGGAAGATGTACCTAGAAAAGCATGCTATTAGCCATCCTAAAAAATCATAAATTATATCAGAAAGAGCTCTGAACACAGAGGCTTTCAAATCAAGTTCTAGATGTCACTGATTAGCTGTACATCCTCAGGCAAATCATAGACTAGAAAGCTCAGTTTCTCTCTATATAAAGTGAGAAGAGTACAGTACTAAATGAATTTTGATTCTCCTTCAGCTCTGAAATTCTAAGAAAAAGACTAGGAAGCAGTCAACAATTTACACTGTCCCATCTAACAGCTACCGCCACACAGGGCTAATGAGTACCTGAAATGTAGCTGGTCCAAATTGGGATGTACTCTAGGTGTAAAATAGACACATGTCCTAGAATTAGTACCCAAAAAAGGCAAAATGTTACATTAATAACTTTATATTGATTACATCTTGAAATTGGGTTAAAATATTACTAAAAAAAAATTATCTTTTTTTTTTTTTTTTTGAGGCGGAGTCTCGCTCTGTCGCCCAGGCTGGAGTGCAGTGGCGCGATCTCGGCTCACTGCAAGCTCCGCCTCCCGGGTTCCCGCCATTCTCCTGCCTCAGCCTCCCGAGTAGCTGGGACTACAGGCGCCGCCACCACGCCCGGCTAATTTTTTTGTATTTTTAGTGGAGACGGGGTTTCATTGTGTTAGCCAGGATGGTCTCGATCTCCTGACCTCGTGATCCGCCCGTCGCGGCCTCCCAAAGTGCTGGGATTACAGGCTTGAGCCACCGCGCCCGGCCAATTTATCTATTTTTATACTTTTTTTCTTTAGACAAGAGTCTTGCTCTTATTGCCCAGGCTGGAGTGCAATGGCATGATCTTGGCTCACTGCAGCCTCGGCCTCCCGGATTCAAGTAATTCTCCTGCCTCAGCTTCCCAAGTAGCTGGGATTACATGTATGCACTACCATGCCTGGCTAATTTTTGTATTTTTTTTTTTTTAGTAGAGATAGATTTCACCATGTTTTGGCCAGGCTGGTCTTGAACTCCTGACCAAAAGTGATCTGCCCACCTTGGCTTCCCAAAGTGCTGGAACTAGAGGCGTGAGCCACCATGCCTGCCTACTTGTTCTTTTTTTGAGATGGAGTTTCACTCTTGTCACCCAGGCCGGAGTGCAATGGCACAACTCTGCTCATTGCAACCTCTGCCTCCCAGGTTCAAGCGATTCTCCGGCCTCAGCCTCCTGAGTAGCTGGGATTATAGGCACCCACCACCACACCTGGCTAATTTTTGTATTTTTAGTAGAGATGGGGTCTCGCCATGTTGGCCAGGCTGGTCTCGAACTCCTGACCTCGTGATCCACTCGCCTCAGCCTACCAAAGTGTTGGGATTACAGGCATGAGACAGCACACCTGGCCTGTTTTTATACTTTTTAAAAATGTGGCCCAGTCATGGTGGCTCACATGTATAATCCCAGCACTTTGGGAGGCCTAGGTGGTAGGACTGCTTTAGGCCAGGAGTTCGAGGCCAGCCTGGGTAACAAAGCATGACTCCATCTCTACAAAAAAATTCAAAAAGTTAGCCAGGCATGGTAGTACATACCTGAAGTCCTAAGCTATTCAGGGGGCTGAGGCAGGAGGATTACACAGGCCCAGGACTTTGAGGCTGCAGTGACTCATGTCTGCACCAGTGCACTCCACCATGGGAAACAAAGTGAGATGCTATCTCAAAAAAATAATTAACTGCCACTAGAAAATTTGAAGCTTACATTTGTGAGCATAATATTTCTACTGGAGAACATTGTTACAAGACTCTTCTCATAAGACAAAGGAGACTGTAATTCTGTGGCCGAAAGACAAATGAAATGTGGCCATAAGGACAAACAAGGTATAAGAAAGGATCTTGCAAACATAGAAAACACTCTTCCAGCCCCATACAAAGCCAGGTGCATCCCTAACTGTTGCGTTCAGCTGTCCTCAGTGTACCTGAAGAAAAATTCACTGCAAAACCAAATAACTCAGCCAGGCACCACCGTGCCTGCAATCCCAGCACCTTGAGAGGCCGAGTCGGGCGGATTATTTGAGGTCAAGAGTTAAAGACCAGCCTAGCCAACATGGTGAAACCCCATCTCTACTACAAATACAAAAATTAGCTGGGCGCAGTGGCACGTGCCTGTAATTCCAGCTACTTGGGAGGCTGAGGCAGAACTGCTTGAACCCAGGAGGTGGAGACTGCAGTGAGCTGAGATGGCACCACTGTACTCCAGCCTGGGCAACAGAGCTAAACTCAGTCTCAAAAAAAAATAAAAATAAAAAAACCTCAGGTAAACATGTCACCCTTAAGAACTGTACAAGAGATTAGACAACCTCCAAGTTATAGAACCCCTGCTCCCCAAAAATATTAATACTTCAATATAGGTATTCAGTAAACCTGCCTTTATCATTAATTCTTCCACTTGGTCAGGTATGGAATCTGTACCTTTTGTTAATCTCTCTGAAATCTTTCTTGTGGATAAAATCACATGAACTCTTTAAAAGAAAGGTTACACTGTGGTCCATTCACTTTCACATGTCTTTTTTTTTTTCTTTTTGTTAGACAGGGTCTCGCTCTGTTGGCCAGGCTGGAGGGCAGTGGCACGATCTCAGCTCACTGCAACCTCCCTCTCCCGGGGTTAAGCAATTCTCCTGCCTCAGCCTCCTGGCCCACGTATGTCATTCTTACTCCTTCAAAACCATTATGTAGGCTGGGCACGGTGGCTCACACCTGTAATCCCAGCACTTTGGGAGGCTGAGAAGGGTGAATCACCTGAGGTCAGGTGTTCGAGACCAGCCTGGCCAACATGGTGAATCTAAAAATACTAAATTAGCCAGGGGTGGAGGTGGGTGCCTGTAATCCCAGCTACTCAGGATGCTGAGGCAGGAGAATCGCTTGAATCCGGGAGGCGGAGGTTGCAGTGAGCTGAGAACGTGCACCTGCACTCCAGCCTGGGCGACAGCAAGACTCCATCTCAAAAAAAACAAATAGGTTGGCCGGGCGTGGTGGCTCAAGCCTGTAATCCGAGCACTTCTGGAGGCTGAGACAGGCGGATCACGAAGTCAGGAGATCGAGACCATCCCAGCTAAAACGGTGAAACCTTGTCTCTACTAAAAAATACAAAAAACTAGCCCGGCAAGGTAGCGGGCGCCAGTAGTCCCAGCTACTCAGGAGCCTGAGGCAGGAGAATGGCGTAAACCCGGGAGGCGGAGCTTGCAATGAGCTGAGATCCGGCCACTGCACTCCAGCCTGGGCGACAGAGCAAGACTCCGTCTCAAAAAAAAAACAAAAACAAAAACAAAAAAACAGGTCAGGCGCGGCGGCTCACACCTATAATTCCAGCACTTCGGCAGGCCGAGGTGGGCACATCATCTGAGGTTGAGAGTTCGAGACCAGCCTGACCAACATGGAGAAACCTTCTCTCTACTAAAAATACGAAATTAACTGGGCGTGGTGGCGCATGCCTGTAATCCCAGATACTCAGGCTGAGGCAGAAGAATCCCTTGAACCCAGGAGGCAGAGGTTGCAGTGAGCCAAGATCGCGCCATTGCACTCCAGCCTGGGCAACAAGAGAGAAACTCTGTCTCAAACAAACAAACAAACAAACAAAAACAGTTATGTAGATTTGATCCAGTACTAGTGATATGACCATTTCCAACTTAGCGAAACAGAATTGTGATTACATCTGGAACATCCTGTGCATTTAGTATTTGATCTAGTATCTCCATCTTCTAATCAATTTAAAATACAGGTAAATTTCTGTCTTCTTTTCTACCAGAACAAATCTTTTCCATCATGTTCATTAAGTGGCCTCAATAATTTCTTTTCTTAATAGCAGCTTTTATTTTGCCTTTACAGCCTCAGAAAAAGTACTCCTGGCATACTTTCTTGTCCTAATTTTAGGTTGCACTCCATGCCAAGAAACAGAAACAAAATTAAGCTTCTTTAAATACACCACAGATGAGCAACACAACAAATTAATCTGATAAAAACATTTCCAAGACAGAAAAAAAGTCTCAACTTATAAAGAAAAATTCAGAATTATTTTGTCTTGGATGCCCAAAATACGTATTTTTAAGTTTATTAAGAAACAGATACAAGCTGAGTACAGTGGCTCATGCCTGTTATCCCAGCATTTTGGGAAGCTGAGGTGGGAGAATCACTTGAGCCCAGGAGTTCAAGACTGGCCTGGGTAACATAGCAAGACCCTGTCTCTACCAAAAAAATAAATAAAAATTAGCTGGGCATGGGGACATGTGACTGTGGTCCCAGCTACTCAGGAGGCTAAGGTGGGAAGACTGCCTGAGCCCAGGAGGTCGAGGCTGCAGTAGGCCATGATTGTGCTACCACACTACAGCATGGGTGAGAGTGAGACCGTCTCCCTGCTCAAAAAAAAAAAAAGATAAAAAGATTTTTATTTTAAGAAAAAAAACAAACAAATACAAGTCAAGTACAATGCAGGAAATAAAATGGTCTAAAAACTATACTTCCTTAAGAAGGAAATCTAATGTTTATCAAACTAAGAGGTACAAAGAAGTCCAACAGATTACCTTTTTTTTGACACAGAGTCTCCCTCTGACACCCAGGCTGGAGTGCAGTGGCGCAATCTTGGCTCACTGCAACCTCCGCCTCCCTGGTTCAAGCAATTCTCCTGCCTCCGCTCCCAAGTAGCTGGGATTACAGGCACCTGCCACCACCCCCAGCTTATTTTTGTGTTTTTAGTAGAGACGGGGTTTCACCATGTTGGCCAGGTTGGTCTCGAGCTCCTGACCTCAAGTGATCCACCTGCCTCAGCCTCCCAAAGTGCTGGGATTACGCCACCGCGCCCTAGACACATTTTCATAGAAAGCAACATTTTATTCATCATAAACACAAAGTTCAAAAAAGTTTTACGCATGATAAATAAAAAGAAAAAATTCCATGTCAATTCACTGACATGCAATAGTCAACCTCACCTACGGGATTAATAATGCTACTAAGAGGTCTGGTTAGTTTTCCATGAATTGGATCCCAGTGCTAGTTGTATTCTTATTTCCTTAAAAAAAAAAACACATAGCAGAAAGAAGTCACGAAAGGAGTGTCTGAAGGACTCAGATGAGCACGAATGCTACATTACTACTAAGGAAGGCTGTCCTTATTTTAAATTATTCTATTAAAAATGGGAGAATGCAGAGGAATGACTCCCCTGTCATATGCCACACAAAATTAACAGGTAAGTACAATTCAGGCACATTCATAACACCATGTGTGGCCTCAAATATTATGCATACTTGTTGACTGATGTTAAGTATCAACTTACTGTACAAAGAAGAAATAAAACAAAACCCACAGTAATATATTTCTTTAAGAATACACTGAGCCGGTGTCGGGCGCGGTGGCTCAGGCCTGTAATCCCAGCACTGTGGAAGGCCGAGGTGGGCGGATCACGAGGTCAGGAGATCGAGACCATCTTGGCTAACACGGTGAAACCCCGTCTCTACTAACAATACAAAAAAATTAGCCAGGCGTGATGGCGGGCGCCCGTAGTCCCAGAGACTCGGGAGACTGAGGCAGGAGAATGGCATGAACCCAGGAGGAGGAGCTTGCAGTGAGCGGAGATCGCGCCACCGCACTCCAGCCTGGACGACAGAGGGAGACTCTGTCTCCAAAAAAAGAATACACTGAGTCGGATAAATACTAGCACGAGCTGATAAGCACTGCTAGAAACCTAAGTTCTGATTTCAGCAAATGCATAGAAACACTTTTCAAAAAAGCAGTATACCCTAGGCGGGGCGCGGTGGCTCAGGCCTGTAATACAAGCACTTTGGGAGGCCGAGGCGGGCAGATCACTTGAGGTCAGGAGTTCAAGACCAGCCTGGCCAACATGGCGAAACCCTGTCTCTACTAAAAATACAAAACAGCGGGAAGTCGTGGTGGGCGCCTGTAATCCCACCTAGTCGGGAGGCTGAGGCAGGACAATCGCCTGAACCCGGGAGGCAGAGGTTGCAGTGAGCAAGATCGCACCACTGCACTCGAGTTTGGGGGACAGAGTGAGACTCTATCTCAATTAAAAAAATAATAATAATTAAAAAGTTTTTAAAAAAGAAAAGCAGTATACCAAAGCCATTCCTTACCCATACATACATTTACTCTTACTTGGACTCAGGAGTAACAAAGAATTCACCTCCTTTAGAAAATCAAGAAAATGAAATGTTGAGTTCAGAAGCGGTTAAGGAAAAAGTATTTGTATTTATTGAGAACCAACTACTTTATCCACTTCAGTAACCTCAACAACATACTCAAAAACGGGATTCACCTCTGAATTAGCAAAAGAAAACCGACGATCCTAAAAAGCAATTTGGAGGAGTGGCAAAGAAAGAGCTGACGTTCGTTCCCGTCAGTACCAAACCACTCGGGCCCACCGCCTGCCCCTTCCTCAGAGACCTAAACACATTGGAGCCGCATTCCGGGAGCCGGTGGCATCTCCTGTCAGACGCCGGCCACTCCGCGCTCCTGTCACTTCCAGTGGTGGCGACCCCATCCCGAGGGCACTGCCGCGGGGGCTCGGCTCCGACTGCGGGAGACCCGGGGATGGGGTGGTGAGCCGAGTCTTCTAAGCAAAGCTGTTACAGCTGCGGGTCCTGGGGCAGCCCGAAGGCCAGAAGGGGCGACCCTGGGGCAGAGGCCGCGACATCCCTCGGGATCTCCACTGAGGCAACTGGGACAGCATTCGGGGGACTCGGCTCCCCCGACCCTCGGCGTGACGCCGGGTCGGACCGGGTCGCTTGGCACTGGGGCAGGCCCTCCACCGCGACGGGACGGGATACCCAGCGGGGGTCCCGGAGAAAGGAAGGGCGGGCCGCCGGGCGCCCCACAGCCGGAAGGGGCGAGCCCGCAAACAGGGCTCCCGCCCCGGCAGGGCTCACCTTCAGGTCGTTCTCTGGCAGGTACTTGCACAGCCGCGCTATCTCCACATACTTGTCCAGGTCTAGCGGCGCCATTTTAGGAATAACAAGCCGCGGCAACAGCAGCGGCGGCGGCTGTAGTAGCGGCGGCGGCAGCGGCGGAGGCCGAAGCCGGAACTTTCCCTGCGTCACGTCCGGCCCGTGAGTGGCGTCTGCGCAGCGCCGTTAAAGCTCGACCCGCTTCTCCCCGCTACCTCCGTACGCCCGGCGCCCCCTCTGGCAGAACCCCGGCTACAGGGCCCAAGAGACCCCTCTTCGATCCACCCCGCGAACCTGCTGGGACCCGTAGTCGTCTGCCGCGGGGCGTGCTGGGATGTGTAGTTTTCAGTTGTGGACAGCCACCTCCCCTCTTTTCCTCCCATTTCTCCAGACTTCCACCTGCCGGCAGCCGGCCAGGCTTTTCCGAGGCAAAACGGCGGAGTAGGTGGTCCTAGCCACTCACTGGTTTCTTTTTCCAACTCTTTTAAGCACTCTTTCACCAGAATATCTTAACAGTTGGGTAAGCCTGGCCGTTTGCACCTTTCCAAGTCCCTGTGAAAACCTCGCCTAAGCCTGTGGCAGAGATGTCAGGCTCCAGTCTTCCAATCTGAAAGGAAGGAAAACAAATATTAAAGGTTTTCTTATGCTAAATGCGATACAAATGCTGTTTTTCCATTTACTCTTCGTAACGATTGATAGGAAAGTGAGGCTTGGAGGCTTTAAGTAGTTTACCCCAAATCTCACAGGGAACAAAATGGCGGGACCAAGATTGGAAAAATGGCTTAAGCTTAAGCGTACTTCCAATGAGAATCCCACAAGGACATGGAGTTTTTTGCTGTAACTCCAGCACTGAGAACAGTACCTGGTACTAGCGTACCTTCAGCATTCGTTTATTCAAGCACTCTTTATTGAGCAACAAAGATGTGCCAGGTACAGCTGCAGGAGCTTGCAACACTTCATGAACAAAATAGACAAAGATCTCTATCCTATCCGTAGCTACAAAAAATACCAAAATTAGCCGGGTGCGGTAGTGCGTGCTTGTGGTCCCAGCTACTCTGGAGGCTGAGGAAGGAGAATCGCTTGAGCCGGGAGGCGGAGGTTGCAGTGAACCGAGATCGCGGCACTGCACTCCAGCTTGGGCGACAGAGCGAGATCCTCCTCAAAAATAAATTAGTAAAAGGTGGCCGGGCCCTGTGGCTCACGCCTGTAATCTCAGCACTTTGGGAGGCCGAGGCGTGCAGATCCCGAGGTCAGGAGATCGAGACCATCCTAGCTAACAAGGTGAAACCCCGTCTCTACTAAAAATACAAAAAGAAATAAGCGGGGCGTGGTGGCGGGCGCCTGTAGTCCCAGATATTCGGGAGGCTGAGGCAGGAGAATGGTGTGAACCCGGAGGCGGAGCTTGCAGGGAGCTGAGATCCCGCCACTGCACTCCAGCCTGGGCGACAGAGCGAGACTCTGTCCCAATAAATAAATAAATAATAAATAAATAAATAAATCAGTAAAAGGAAGCTGCTGTATGGGACTAGGGGTGGGGGTACAATGGCTGTAGCTAAGAGACCAGTTAGGAGACTGTTATGTAATCCAATAGTAGCAGGCGCTCAATAAATATTTGTTGCTCAAGAGTTCCTGGAATGAATCCTCTTGCTCTCTAAAGTGTATTTTGTGAACAAATGGCTAACCCTTAATGAGATATCTGTGTGAACTTCTTTGTATTATCCTTGTAACTGTTCTGAAAGTATGAAATTGTTTCAAAGTAAAATTAAATTTTTAAAGTTTGTTACAAAATGAATGATGCCCACAAGTATTCATTTCTTCATTCATTCAACTAATAGTTATATAGTGCCTATTGGCCAGGCCGCAGTGGCTAATGCCTGTAATCTCAGCACTTTGGGAGGCCAAAGCAGGCAGATCACCTGAGGTCAGGAGTTCAAGACCGCCTGACCAACATGGTGAAACCCCATCTCTCCTAAAAATACAAAATACTCGGGAGGCTGAGGTAGGAGAATCACTTGAATTGCTTGAGGCGGAAGTTGCAGTGAGCTGAGATGGCGCCACTGCACTCCAGCCTGGGCCACAGAGTGAGACGCCATCCCAAAGAAAAAAAGAAAAAAGAGGTTACACAGTGCTTACGATGTGAATAAAACAGATATGATCCCCGCCCTAATTAGGCTTACAATCTGCTGGGAAGAGACAAACAGTATTTATTTATTTACATTTACTGTTTTATTATTAATATAAAGGATATTACAAAGGATACAAATGAAGAAATGCATAGGGTAATTTAAGTTTTTTTGCTGTTGTCGAGGCCGGGTGCAGTGGCTCACCCGGTGGGCAGATCGCTTGAGGCCAGGAATTCAAGACCCACCTGGCCAACATGGTGAAACCTGATCTCTACTAAAAATACAAAAATTAGCTGTGCATGGTGGTGCATGCCTGTAATCCCAGCTACTTGGGAGTCTGAGGCATGAAAATCGCTTGAACCCAGGAGGTGGTGGGGGTTACAGTGAGCTGAGATCGTGCCACTGCACTCCAGCCTGGACAACAGAAAAAAAAAAAAAAAAGAAGAAGAAGAAGAAAAAAAAAAAACTTGTTGAGGTGAGATCTTACTATGTTGCTGAGGCTGGTTTTAAACTCCTGGACTCAAGGTGTTCTTCTGCCTTGGCCTCCCAAAGTGCTAGGATTATAGGTGTAAGCCACCATGCCTGGTGATGAGCAAATATTTAATTGCAAATTGTGATTAGTGCTCAAAAGGGAAAATAGGAGGTACTATAAGCAAGAAAAATGGAGTAGAAGAGGTCTACCTTTGGCTGGGCGCGGTGGCTCATGCCTGTAATCCCAGCACTTTTGGGAGATCGGGAGATCGATACTATCCTGGTCAACATGGTGAAACCCCGTCTCTGCTAAAAATGCAAAAAAAAATTAGCTGGGGGTGGTGGTGCGCACTTGTAGTCCCAGCTACTTGGGAGGCTGAGGTGTGAGAATTGCTTGAACCCAAGAGGTGGAGGCTGCAGTGAGCCAAAATAGTGCCACTGCACTCCAACCTGGGTAACAGAGTGAGACTCTGTCTCAAAAAAAAAAAAATAAATAAAGCGGCCTACTTTAGATTGACAACACAGTGGAGGTAAAGTACAGGATGTAGATTCTAGCACCATGTGGGCAGAGTTCAAATACAGGCTCTATCACTTATTGTGTGATTTTGGGGAAGTTATTTATCCTTTCTGTACTCCAGTTTTCTCAGCTCCAATATGGAGATGATAATAATAATGCTTACCTCCTCTTGAGATTCTAAGAATACTCATAGGCTTTAGTTTACAGTGAGCTGAGATCCAGCCACTGCACCACTGCACCCCAGCCTGGGCGACAGAGGGAGACTCCATCTCACAAAAAAAAAAAAAAAAAAAAAAAAGAAAATGGCTTAAAACAATGTCTAGGCCAGGCACAGTGGCTCACACTTGTCATTCCAACACTTTGAGAGGCCAAGGTAGGAGGATCACTTGAGCCAAGGAGTTCAAGACCAGTCTGGGCAACATAGTGAGATCTCATCTCTACAAAAAAAAAAAAAATTAAAATTAGCCAGGTTTGGTGCTGGCACACACCTGTAGACCCAGCTACTCTAAAGGCTGATGTGGGAGGATCGCTTGAGCCCAGGAGGCCAAGGCTACAGTGAGCTATGATTGTGTCACTGTACAACAGCAGGGTGACAGTGAGACCCTGTCTCAAAACAAAACAAAAACATTGTCTGGCACAGAGTGAGTGCAATATGAGTGTTAACTCTGAGTATTATGTGGGCAGGAAAGGCATTTCTGAAGAAGTAACATGTAAGACTTTAGAAAAAAATTGTAGGAGGCTGGGCGTGGTGGCTCATGCCTGTAATCCTAGCACTTTGGGAGGCCGAGGCGGGCAGATCACTTGAAGTCAGGAGTTCAAGACCAGCCTGGTCAACATGGTGAAAACCCATCTCTACTAAAAATACAAAAATTAGCCGGGTGTGGTGGTGCATGCTTGTAATCCCACCTACTGGGAAGGCTGAGGCAGGAGAATCACTTGAATCCGGGAGGCAGAGGTTGCAGTGAGCCAAAATCGTGCCACTCTACTCCAGACTAGTCGATGAAGTGAGACTCCATCAAAAAGAAAGAAAGAAAGAAAGAGAGGAAGGGGAGGGGAGGGGAGGAAAAAAAGGCAGAACAGGTGCCGTGACTTATGCCTGTAATCCCAGCACTTTAGGAGGCTGAGGTGGGCAGATTGCTTGGGCCCAGGAGTTTGAGACCAGCCTGGGAAACATGGCAAAATTCCATCTCTACAAAAAATATAAAAATCAGCCAGGCATGATGGCATGTGCCTGTAGTCCCAGTTACTTGGGAGGCTAAGGCGGGAGGATTGCTTGAGCCCAGGAGGCGGAGGTTGTGGTGAGCCAAAGTTGTGCCACTGCACTCCAGCCTAGGCAACAGAGTAAGACCCTGTCTCAAAAAAAAAGAAAAAAGGAAAAAGAAGTAAAGAGATAATCTGCTCAGAGTTTCCTGGAGGAAAAAATTCAAATGGAAGAAGATACTGTTGTTGTTTGGATATTTTTCTTTTTTCTTTTTTAGAGACTGATGTTTATGGCCAGGCACAGTGGCTCACGCCTGTAATCCTAACACTTTGGGAGGCCAAGGCAGGCGGATCACGAGCTCAGGAGATCAAGACCATCCTGGTCAACATGGTGAAACCCCATCGATACTAAAAATATGAAAATTAGTGTGCCTGTAATCCCAGCTACTCAGGAGACTGAGGCAGGAGAATTGCTTGAACCAGGGAGTCGGAGGTTGCAGTGAGCCAAGATCGCGCCACTGCACTCCAGCCTGGTGACAGAGCGAGACTCTGTCAAAAAAAAAAAAAAAAAAAAAAGAAACTGATGTTTATTTTCCATCAACCTTATTTCCATGTTGCTTAAGAGCCCCTGCAAGAGCCAGGCGTGGTAGCTCATGCCTGTAATCCCAGCACTTTGGGAGGCCGAGATGGGCCAATCACTTGAGGTTGGGAGTTTGAGACCAGCCTGACCAACATGGAGAAACCCTGTCTCTTTCTTGTTGATGTGTCACTCCAGCATGGCACCTTGAAACAGAGCTAGCCAGAAAACATCGGGGACATCAGAGCATTCTGCAGCTGTGAGTAGAAATGTACATGGAGATGCACATGGACATATGGCAGAGCTAACCTGGTCTTGGTTTTCTTTCCTGAAGGAGAGCAGAATGACTGAATATCCCTAAACTTCTCTTTGGCAGACAGTCAATGGGGAATTTTCCACTAATGTGGGAACTCACAAAGACTCCATATGTTTGAAAGAGCCGCAGACCTTGAATTCCATTTTGTCAATAAATTTTGGTTATGGTTTCAAGTAGCTAAAAGAATCCTTTCACCAACTTGGCCTTTCACCTGTATTAGCACTTCCTCTGAACAGTTCTGTCTGCACACTAGGTAGTACTATCCTCATTCTATAGATGAGGAACTAGGGTTCAGAGTGGGTGACTCGCCAAATGTCAGAGTTAGATGGTTAGTGCTGGACCCTGGATTTTTTTTTTTTTTTTTTTGACAGAGTCTTGCTCTGTTGCCCAGGCTGGAGTACAGTGGCATGATCTTGGCTCACTGCAACCTCCACCTCCTGGGTTCAAGTGATTCTCCTGCCTCAGCCTCCTGAGTAGTTGGGATTACAGACACATGCCTGATTGATTTTTTTTTTTTTTTTTTTTAGACAGTCTTGCTCTGTTGCCCAGGCTAGAGTACAGTGGCATGATCTCGGCTCACCACAACCTCTGCCTCCTGATTCAAGCGATTCTCCTGCCTCAGCCTCCCAGGTAGCTGGGATTATAGATGCGTGCCAGCCATCATGCCTAGCTAATTTTTGTATTTTCAGTAGAGATGGGGTTTCACTGTGTTGGCCAGGCTGGTCTTGAACTCCTGACCTCATGATCTGCCCTCCTCGGCCTCCCAAAGTGCTGGGATTACAGGCATGAGCCACCACACCCGACCTGGAGCTTGGATTTTAACCCAAGTATGTTTGATCTCTTCCCACTAAGCTATCATAGCTCTACGCTCCAGGAGCTCCTGTTTCTAACCTGAGCTGTTTTCTCTATTTCCTAGGACACAGCGACAGTTTCAGAGACTGGAGTTCTTTGAAACAGACATAAGAGAGTGAGCCACCTCTCTATTTTCAGGAAAGATACAGAGAACCTATGGTTATGAACTAAATCAAAGATAATGTAGATGAATACATCTAGAGACATTGTTCATTTATAGTCAGGAATAGCTTTTCCCTTGAAAGAGAACTCTGTGCCAGCTGCTGGGTGCTGATCATTTTTATTTACATTATGTCATGTATTCCCCACCACAACTACGATATAAATCTTTTTTCTTTTCTTTTTTTTTTTTTCCAAAACGGAGTCTTGCTCTGTCACCCGGGCTAGAGTGCAGTGACACTATATCAGCTCACTGCAACCTCCAACTCCCGGATTCAAGCAATTCTCCTGCCTCAGCCTCCTCAGTAGCATGGATTACAGGCACCCACCACCACGCCTGGCTAATTTTTGTATTTTTAGTAGAGACGGGGTTTCACCATGTTGGCCAGGCTGGTCTGGAACTCCTGACCTCGTGATCTGCCCGCCTCCACCTCCCAAAGTGCTGGGCTTATAGGCGTGAGCCACCGCGCCCAGCCTATGACAGAAATCTTATTAGCTCCATGGTTACAAGCAGACAGCCCTGAGGCCGGGAGGAAAGTAACTTCCCCAGAACTTTTTATTTCTTGCACTCTTGGCAATTGTCCCTAGTTGTCTTTTTGTTGATCTCTCTTTAAGACTGTATGCTCCTGGAGGCCAAGGGTGGTGGTGTCTGGCTCAGCATAGCACCTGCCATAATTACAAATGGCAATTATGGAATAAATCAGCTGTTCAAAGCACCAAATCTTGAGCTGGCTCGAAGACTGCGCAGGCAGATTGCGTGCTCAACTCTCCCCTTTTGAAACTGTTAACAATCATCGTAACTGGAAATGTAACTGTTATACCGCCCCCTTTTATTTATTTATTTTTGAGACGGAGTTTTCGCGCTGTTGCCCAAGCTGGAGTGAGGTGGCGCCCGGCCCTGTTAGCCGGTTATGGAGTAGATCAGCTGCTGCAGGAATTTGGATTCCCCAAACGAACGCCCGAACCCGGCATTGCGCAAATCGTTTCCAAGTAGCCCCAGCTTATTTATCCCTTCTGGGAGGGAGGAACCCAGGGAGGGCCCAACCCGCTTGGTTCCCCAGAAATGCACAACCCGGCGTCCACTCCGGGTCTGGGGGGGTCCCTCCACCGCCAGCCCAGGAAGGCAGTGCCGGGCCCTCGGGACTGAGCAGGCAGGATAGAGCGGTTAGCCCGGACGCTCTTCCGGGTTCTGGGAGGAGGGCCCAGACCTAAGCCCCGCCCCTCCGGGGCGGAGTCACGGCTCGCGACTGGCCTAAATCGCCGCAGGTAATGCGGTCCCGGGCTGGAGGGTTGGGGGCTAGGGTCCCCGGATACCGGGTCTGTTACAGTCTCGGGCAGGGGATCCGAATCCTTTAGGGGAGTGGGCCCAAGCCGGGTGGAAAGAACTGAGAAGGCCTTCCCTGGCTCCGTCCTGGCCACTTTGACCGAACCAGCCTGTTCTCTCCCGACCCGGTCTCCTATCCCCTAGAACTGCCACGTGGGGATGAGATTTACCGGGCAGGTAGCGGCGGCGGCTGCGGGAGGTCCCGCCCACGTGAAGCCAACCTAACTGAGCTCTGGACTTTGGGGACAGTTGTCAGCGGCCTAGGCCGCAGGTGGGATTTATCCATTCATCTCTCAATCTATTTTCTTTCTTCATTCACTAGCCACTCCCCCACTTCTACTCTATGCCAGGTCCATTGGTAGGTTCTCGAAATGGATCTGACAGGCCCAGCCCTCTAGGAACTTAGTCTAGTGGAGTTTAATCTAGAATCTAGTCTAGAAGCTTTAAATAGATAAACAATACAAATGATTCCTGCAGTGGTGGTGGCTTAATACCTTAAGAGCCCAGTGGGTAGAAGAAGGAAGTAACGTGGAAGGGGGTGAAAGAGAAAAGGGCAAATCAGGGAAGGTTTCACCAGGGAAGGGACTTTTGAACTGGGCTTTGAAGGTTAACTAGGAGTTTGCCAATTTCCCAGAAGGGAAGCGACATTACAAATAGGGGAAGCAGAATAGGCTACAAAATTATGAAAAGGCCTGCCATATTATAAGAACTGCAAAAAAACCAATAATGCAAGAGATTATGGAGGTGAGTTCACGGAAAAAAGCTTGACAGCAGAAGGCCTTACTTTCTATGCTATGCTGAGGCCAAGATTTATCCTAGAGCTCAGTATTTCTCAGCCTCTTTAAATATTTTGTCCTTTGGGCAGGGAACAGTGGCTCATACCTGTAATCCCAGCTCTTTAGGAGGCTAGGAGTTCGAGACCAGCCTGGACAACATAGGGAAACCCTATTTCTTTATTTTATTTTATTTTATTTTATTTATTTATTTATTTTTTTTTTTGAGACAGAGTCTCGCTCTGTTGCCAGGCTGGAGTGCAGTGGCGTGATTTCGGCTCACTCACTCTGCCTCTTGGGTTCAAGCAATTTTCATGCCTCAGCCTCGCAAGTAGCTGGGACTACAGGCGCATGCCACCACGCCCAGCTAATTTTTTTTTTTTTTTTTGTATTTTTAGTAAAGATGGGGTTTCACCATGTTGGCCAGGATGGTATCCATCACCTGACCTTGTGATCCGCCCATCTTGGCCTCCCAAAGTGCTGGGATTACAGGCGTGAGCCACCGTGCCCAGCCCCGTTTCTATTTTTAGTTAAAAAATAAGGAGGCCGGGCGCGGTGGCTCAAGCCTGTAATCCCAGCACTTTGGGAGGCCGAGGCGGGTGGATCACGAGGTCAGGAGATCGAGACTATCCTGGCTAACATGGTGAAACCCTGTCTCTACTAAAAATACAAAAAACTAGCCCGGCGTGGTGGCGGGCGCCTGTAGTCCCAGCTACTTGAGAGGCTGAGGCGGGAGAATGGCGTGAACCTGGGAGGCGGAGTTTGCAGTGAGCGGAGATCACGCCACTGCACTCCAGCCTGGGAGACACAGCGAGACTCCGTCTCAAAATAAATAAATAAATAAATAAATAAATAAATGGCCAGGCTCAGTGGCTCACGCCTATAATCCCAGCACTTTGGGAGCCGAGGCGGGCCAAGTTCAAGACCAGCCTGGCAAACATAGTGAAACCCCGTCTCTATGAAAAAAAAAAAAAAAAAAAATTAGCTGGGCATGGTGGCACTTGCCTGTAGTCCTAGCTTATTCGGGAGGCTGAGGCAGGAGAATAGCTTGAACCCGGGAGGCGGACGTTGCAGTGAGCCGAGATCGTGCCACTGCACTCCAGGCTGGGTGACAGAGTGAGACTCCATCTCAATAAATTGATAAATAAAGCTGCTGCCCTGGCACAGTGGCTCACACCTGTAATCCCAGCACTTTCGGAGGCCGCGACGGGCGGATCACTTGAGGTCAGGAGTTTGAGACCAGCTTGGCCAACATGATGAAACCCCGTATCTACTAAAAACACAGAAATTAGCCAGGCGTTTTGGCTGGTGCCTGTAATATGAGCTACTCGGGAGGCTAAGGCCAGACAATTGTTTGAACCCAGAAGGCGGAGGCTACAGTGAGCCACGATCGTGCCACTGCACTCCAGCCTGGGTGACAGAGTGAGACTCCATATCAGAAAAAAATTAAAAAATAAAAAATAACGCCAGGTGCGGTGGCTCACACCTGTAATCGCAGCACTTTGGGAGGCTGAGGCGGGCAGATCACCTGAGGTCAGGAGTTAGTGACCAGCCTGGCCAACATGGTGAAACCCCATCTCTACTAGAAAAACTAGAAAAATGAGCCAGGCATGGGTGGGCACCTGTAATCTCAGCTATGCAGGAGGCTGAGAAAGGAGAATCATTTGAACCAGGGAGAGGGAGGTTGCAGTAAGCAGAGATCGCACCACTACACTCCAACCTGTGCAACAGAGTGAGACTCCATCTAAAAAAAATAATAAGAATAAAAATAAAGGCCCGGCGCGGTGGCTCACGCCTGTAATCCCAGCACTTTGGGAGGCCGAGGCGGGTGGATCACAAGGTCAGGAGATCGAGACCATGGTGAAACCCCGTCTCTACTAAAAATAGAAAAAATTAGCCGGGCGCGGTGGCAGGCGCCTGTAGTCCCAGCTACCTGGAGGCTGAGGCAGGAGAATGGCGTGAACCCAGGAGGCGGAGCTTGCAGTGAGCCGAGATTGCGCCACTGCACTCCAGCCTGGGCGACAGACTGAGACTCCGTCTCAAAAAAAAAAAAAAAAGAATAAAAATAAATACATCAGCCAGGCACAGTGCGTCACCTGAGGTCAGGAGTTCGAGACTAGCCTGACCAACATGGTGAAACTCCATCTCTACTAAAAATACAAAAATTAGCTGGGCATGGTGGCACATGCCTGTAATCCCAGCTACTCGGGAGGCTGAGGGAGGAGAATCGCTTGAACTTGGGAGGCAGAGATTGCCATGAGCCAAGATCGTGCCATTGCACTCCAGCCTGGGCAACAAGAGCAAAAGTCCGTCTCAAATAAATAAATAAAAAATAAAGATGAAAAGTTGGTGGTGCTTATTCAAATTAGTCAGGCCCTAGAAATTAGTACATTCAACAGGAAAGGTTTAAAAAGGAGGTTGAATTGATTAAGATGATCATCATAAGTGTCTAAAAAGTGCCTTTCTTTCTTATGCATAGGACACCATGAAGCAGTTGCCAGTCTTGGAACCTGGAGACAAGCCCAGGAAAGCAACATGGTCTGTAACGAAGGATCCAGACACAGAAAAGCATGAGTTTTTGTTTCATTTATAAGTAGTTTACTAACATATTTGATCATCAACAAAAAAGGGTAGAGACGAAACCGTCTGCAGTTGCTGGTAATTAGACTCAAACTGTCTGAGCAGGTCTTCAGAGGAAAGATAGGGGGGCAGTAATTATCACAGAGCAGATGTTAATTTTATTAAAATCCATTACCAGAAAGAGTAAGGCACTGACCATCTGGCATCGTCAGCTCCAATGCTGTGTCTTCCCCCGAGCTCTGACTCATTTCTAAGATTTTTAGGAAATTAGATTTGGATTAAACTGGCTTCACTGTTTCTTGGCTGTTTGTTCAACCAACCCTTTATTCAACAATTAACATTGGCCTGATGGGGGCAGCTGCTGTGTGGGTGTGGGTGCTGTGTGGGAGGTAGAATTGTAAATAGTCTCTGTGTACTGGGGACTACAGACTAAGCAGGTGATGGTGATGAAATGTGATCTGCTCTAAGGTAGGGCCCACAGAAGGCTGTAGAGAGGTGGCAGTTCTTCAACAGGACCTTGAAGGAGAGACTCCAGTCTGGCTTCCATGCATCTGTCTTGCTATGTACCCAGAATATAGCCAATCATGGCATTTCCTAGTTTAAAACCCTTTTGTACCTCCCTATTGGTGTTGAGATAAAAATCAGACTCCTGGGCTGGGCACAGTGGCTCATGCCTATAATCCCAGCACGTTGGGAGGCCAAGGCGGGTGGCTCTCCTGAGGTCAGGAGTTCGAGACCAGCCTGACCAATATGGCGAAACCCCATCTCAACTACAAATACAAAAATTAGCCAGCGTTGTGGTACATGACTGTAGTCCCAGCTACTAGGGAGGCTGAGACAGGAGAATTGCTTGAATCCGGGAGGTGGAGGTTGCAGTGAGCTGAGATCATGCCATTGTACTCCAGCATGGGCCACAGAGCAAGAATACGTCTCAAAAAAAAAAAAAAAAAAAAAAAAATCAGACTCCTGGCCAGGCGCAATGGCTCATGCCTATAATCCTAGCACTTTGGGAGGCTGAGGTGGGTGGATCACTTGAAGCCAGGAGTTTGAGACCAGTCTGGCCAACATGGCAAAACCCCATCTCTACTAAAAATAGAAAAATTAGCCAGGCGTGGTGGTGCATGCCTGTAATCCCGGCCACTCGGGAGGCTGAGGCAGGAGAATCGCTTGAACCTGGGAGGTGGAGACTACAGTGAGCTGAGATGGTGCCACTGCACTCCAGCCTGGGCAACAGAGGGAGGGAGACTCCGTCTCAAAAACAAACAAACAAACAAAAAATTAGATTTCTTAAACTGGCCCAATGGTCCCTGCCAAATGTTTCTGCCTGTTTTTTCAACCTCAAATCCCATGACTTGTTCCTTTGTTCTCTTTCTCTTCTTTACTCTGCCCTGCACTGTTCCACTCAGGAGCTACTCATGCTGGTCTCTCCGCCCGGACTGCTCTTTCCCTCCACCTTTCGTCCCTCTCTTTGCCCAGCTTATTTTATTTTATTTTTGAGACAAGGTCTTCCTCTGTGGCTAGCCACCCAGGCTGGAATGCAGTGGTACAATTGTGGCTCATCATAGCCTCGATCTCCTGGCCTCAAATAACCCTCCCATCTCCATCTCCCAAGTAACTGGGACTATGGGTATGTACTACCATGCCCAGCTAATTTTTTTTTTTTTTTTTTTTTTTTTAAATAGAGACACAGTCTCTCTATGTTGCCCAGGCTGGTCTCAAACTCCTGGGCTCAGGTGATCTTCCCACTCCAGCCTCCCAAAGTGCTGGGATTACAGGTGTGAGCCACCACACCTGGCCTGCCCAGCTAATTTCTACTCATACTTCAGATCTCTATCCAAATGGTGCTTCTTCAGGAAGCCTTCTCCGATCACCCTATCTCCCTGGCTCCTTACAGGGTGAGACCCTCCTAAGACATGCATGTCCTCATGCTATATATTCTGTACTCCTTTCTACCACAATTGAAGTGAAATAGATAGTTGTGAAACTGTTTAATGTTTCTTTTCCCACCTAGTCTGTAAGGCCTATCAAGGCAGGGACTTTTTTTTTGTAATATCCACCATCTCTGGATGGCCGTGTGCTTTTGGGATAAATTACTCAACCTTCCTAAGCTTCAGTTCCTCCGTTGTAAAACTCAGATGATGGTAACAGCTGTTATCTTCAAAGAGTGTTTGTGTTTTTGTTTTTGAGACAGAGTCTCGCTCTATCGCCAGGTTGGAGTGCAGTGGCACGATCTCGGCTCACTGCAACTTCCGCCTCCCTGGTTCAAGCAATCCTGCCTCAGCCTCCCGAGTAGCTAGGACTGCAGGCGCGCACCACCACACCCAGGTAATTTTTGTATTTTTAGTAGAGACGGGGTTTCATCATGTTGGCCAGGATGGTCTTGATCTCTTGACCTCATGATCTGCCTGCCTCGGCCTCCCAATGTGCTGGGATTACAGGTGTGAGCCACTGCGCCCGGCCCTCAAAGGGGTTTTGTGTAGATTAAGTGACATCAGAATAGAGATCTGAATGGGAAACAGATTTGGCCACCACTGATGAATATATAGATGAGTGGTAATTGAAGTTATCACTACAGATAACATTAATCAGGTAAGCAAATGTAAACTGAGGAAAACAGAACTCAAGGTTGACTGAGAGTCAGGAGGTGGCTGGTAGGGAAGGAGTAGGAGAAAGAAGCAGAAAGGACAGCCAGAAAGGTGAGTGCAGAACCAAAGGAAGGGATGTGGGAAAGCCAGGCTGGGAGAAAGGCACAAGAAGAAGGGAGTCCCAAACACCAGAGAGGTCAAATAAGACAGGGCCTGAAAAACAGCTACAGAAATTTGTTTTCCAATCAGGAAGCTTGAAGTGTGTTTTCTCAGTCAGCATTCAGAGTCACTGTGGAGAGTGGAATGGGCCGAGTGCAGTGGGCACATCCCTATAATCTTAGGACTTAGGGAGACCAGGGCAGAAGGATTGCATGAGGCTGGGAGTTCAAGACCAACCTGGCCAACATAGCGAGACCCCTGTGTCTACTTAAAAAAATATAGAGAGACTCTGGCTGGGCACAGTGGCTCTCGCCTGTAATCTCAGCACTTTGGGAGGCTGAGGCAGGTGGATCACAAGATCAGGAGTTCGAGACCAGCCTGGCCAACATAGTGAAACCCCGTCTCTACTAAAAATACAAAAATTAGCCAGGCATGGTGGTGTGTACCTGTAGTCCCAGCTGCTCAGGAGGCTGAGACAGGAGAATCGCTTGAAGCCAGGAAGCGGAGGTTATGGTGAGCCAAGATTGCACTACTGCACTCTAGCCTGGGCAACAGAGTGAGACTCCATCTCAAAAAAAAGAAAAAAGAGAGAGAGAGAGAATGGAATGACCAAATCCTGTATGTGATTTTTCAGAGTGCTAGCTTTGGCTTCCATCAGATTGAGTTTTATGAGTAATCTGGAAAAGCTCTGAAATCAGTAAATTCTGGATAATTTTTTTGATGGGGAGGAATCATTGGCTTGTGGCAAGAGCCCCGGGGCTGTTGGTTCCCATGTGGTGGCACATAAAGCTCTCGCCACCATTTATTGAGTCCTTCACTGCCCTGTTTTGACGTCTTGTCTTAGTCTTCATAATGATCTTTTGCAGTAAGAACTATTGCTGTCCTCATTTCACAAATGAGTAAACTAAAGTTCAGAAAGGTTAAGTGACTTCCAAAAGGTCACACATCGAGGAAGTACCTGAGCTGGAATTTGAACCAGATCTGTCTGAATTCACACACCATGTTCACAGCCACCATCCTGTGCCAAGACACATCACTGAACATTTCTGGAGATCAGTTTCCCTATCTACCAAATGGGGAAAAATATAGCCCAGTGCATTCCTACCAGATAACTGTGAGATGAAGACAGTGACAAAATGGAAAAGTCAAAGACTATGTGCAAAGGGGAGGTACTATTATTAATTGGAGAAGTGCTGCTTTGTTGGGTACAATTTGAAGTGTCTGCATAAGACCCTTCATTCTGGGGCCAGGCGCGGCGGCTCAAGCCTGTAATCCCAGCACTTTGGGAGGCCGAGATGGGCAGATCACAAGGTCAGGAGATGAAGACCATCCTGGCTAACATGGTGAAACCCCGTCTCCACTAAAAAATACAAAAAACTAGCCGGGCGAGGTGGCGGGCGCCTGTAGTCCCAGCTACTCGGGAGGCTGAGGCCGGAGAATGGTGTAAACCCGGGAGGCGGAGCTTGCAGTGAGCTGAGATCCGGCCACTGCACTCCAGCCTGGGCGACAGAGCGAGACTCCGTCTCAAAAAGAAAAAAAAAAAAAAAAAGACCCTTCATTCTGGTGAATATTTCATGAGGAATGGAAAGAACACACTACTGCGTTTATTCTGTGCTCAGGCCTCCTGAATACATCCTTCCTTTGGCAGGTACACCTTGACTCTCCCTGGTGACAGCCCCTGTGCTCGAGTTGGCCACAGCTGTTCGTATTTACCCCCAGTTGGTAATGCCAAGACAGGAAAGGTCTTCATCGTTGGCGGAGCAAATCCAAACAGAAGCTTCTCAGACGTGCACGCCATGGATCTGGGTAAGACCAGAGCTGCGGAGTACGTGCCCTGTGGCCAGAGAACAGGGCTGTGTGCTGCTAGCCATTAGCAGGGCATTCCTCAAAACACCAGCAGGGTTTTCCTATAAGAAAAAATGGCCAGGGCTAGGTCCAGTGGCTCACGCCTCTAGTTCCAGCACTGTGGGAGGCCAAGGCGGGCGGATCGCCTGAGGTTAGAGTTTGAAACCAGCCTGACCGATATGATGAAACCCCGTCTCTACTAAAAATACAAAAAAAATTAGCCGGGTGTGGTGGTGGGCACCTGTAGTCCCAGCTACTCAGGAGGCTGAGACAGGAGAATTACTTGAACCGCGGAGACAGAAGTTACACCAAGCCAAGATCGTGCTACTGCACTCCAGCCTGGGCGACAGAGCGAGACTCAGTCTCAAAAAAAAAAAAAGAAAGAAGAAAAAATGAACATCACTGACAGATCCCTAAGGTTTCTCAGCAGGTTCCTGGCACACAGTCATCTGACCAATACCTCCTTGTTTAGGGGAAGAGAACCCTTATGGAGCCTTGGTTGTCCAGCCATTTATTCATCAAATATTTCCATAGGATACATTGATTACTACCACCACTCATTCTATCCACATATCCAATATATCACTAAGCCCTACTTATCTCTTATCTGTTTTTTTTGAGATGGAGTTTCGCTTTTATTGCCCAGGCTGGAGTGCAGTGGCACGATCTTCGCTCACTGCAACCTCCACCTCCCAGGTTCAAGCAATTCTCCTGCCTCAGCCTCCTGAGTAGCTGGGATTACAGGCATGCGCCACCATGCCCAGCTAATTTTTTTTTTTTTTTTTTTTTGAGACGGAGTCTTACTCTGTTGCCAAGGCTGGAGCCATGCAGTGGCGCGATCTCAGCTCACTGCAACCTGAGCCTTCTGGGTTCAAGCAATTCTCCTGCCTCAGCCTCCTGGGTAGCTGGGATTACAGGCGCCCACCACTACTCCCAGCTAATCTTTTGTATTTTTAGTAGGGACTGGGTTTCACCATGTTGGCCAAGCTGGTCTCGAACTCCAGACCTCGTGATTTGTCCTCCTCGGCCTCCCAAAATGCTGGGATTACAGGCATGAGCCACCGCGCCTGGCCCCAACCTCATTTCTTGGCTCTCTCCAACCCACATATCTCTCATCTTTATCCATGTCTGTCCATTTCCACTGCTGCTACTGTAGTCCAAGCCACTGTTGTCTCTCAACTAGACTTACAATAGCCTCCTCACCCGTCTCCCTGCTTCCAAGTTTACCCACTATACAGTATATTTTCTGTACCTAGCCAGCGAATATCATCTAAAATACAAATCTGACCAGGTCACTCCGTATTTCAGACCTTTCTCAACCTCACCTTTTTTTTTTTTTTTTTTTAGATCTAGTCTTGCTCTGTGGCCCAGGCTGGAGTGCAGTGGTACCGTGAACTCGGCTCACTGCAACCTCTGCCCCCTGGTTTCAAGCAATTTTCCTGCCTCAGCCTCCTGAATAGCTGGGATTACAGGTGCGTGCCATCACACCCGGCTAATTTTTGTATTTTTAGTAGAGACGGGGTTTCACCATGTTAATCAGGCTGGTCCTCAAATCCTGACCTTGTGATCCTCCCACCTCAGCCTCACAAAGTGCTGGTATTATGGGTGTGAGCCACCGCACTGGCCTTTTTTTTTTTTTTTTTTTTTTTTTTGCGGCAGCGTGTCACTCTGTCACCCAGACTGGAGTGCAGAGGCATAATCTTGGCTCACAGCAACCTCTGCCTCACGGGTTCAAGCAATTCTCCTGTCTTAGCCTCCCACTAAGCTGCTATTACAGGTGCGTGCCACCAGCCTGGCTGATTTTTGTATTTTTTTTTTTTTTTTGAGACGGAGTCTTGCTCTGTGCCCCAGGCTGGAGTGCAGTGGCGCGATCTCGGCTCACTGCAAGCTCCGCCTCCCGGGTTCACGCCATTCTCCTGCCTCAGCCTCCCGAGTAGCTGGGACTACAGGCGCCCGCCACCTCGCCCGGCTAATTTTCTTGTATTTTTAGTAGAGACGGGGTTTCACCGTGTTAGCCAGGATGGTCTTGATCTCCTGACCTCGTGATCCGCCCGTCTCGGCCTCCCAAAGTGCTGGGATTACAGGCTTGAGCCACCGCGTCCGGCGATTTTTGTATTTTTAGTAGAGATGGGGTTTCACCATGTTGGCCAGGCTGGTCTCGAACTTCTGACCTCAAGTAATCTGCCTGCGTCGGCCTCCCAAAGTGCTGGGGTTACAGGCGTAAGCCACTGCGCCCGGCCCCAACCTCATTTCTTGGCTCTCTCCAACGCACATTTGCTGCACTGGATGTCCTTCAGTTCTTTGAACACGGCTTGAGCTCTCTGGCCTCCATGCCTTTGCACACACAGATCCCTCTGCTAGGAATGTTTTTCCCTTTTCTTATCATCTGGCTACTCTATATCTTTCAGATTTCAGATTAAATGTCTCTTCTGCCAGGAACCTTTCCCGTTACCTCTGGACTCGTTCAGGCACTACATGACTCTGTATGTCCATAGTCTCATGTGCTCTTCTATCCTATCTGCCTTCACAGCCCTATCACATGTGATTGTTTCCTGTCCATCTGCCCCACAAGAACATAAGCTCCTTAGAAACAGGTAGCATGTTTTCCTCATCATTGTATCCCAGACACTACCACAGGGCTTACAACAGAGTGGGTGCTCTGTAAGTATTTGAATGAATGAATGAATGAATGAATGAATGAACCTGCTAATAAGAAACGATTATTAGCTGGGTGCAGTGGCTCATGCCTGTAATCCCAGCACTTTGGGAGGCTGAGGCAGGCAGATCATGAGGTGAGGAGATGGAGACCATCCTGGCCAACATGGTGAAACCTTGTCTCTACTAAAAATACAAAAAAAATTAGCTGGGCGTGATGGCATGTGCCCGTAGTCCTAGCTGAGGCAGGAGAATCACTTGCATCTGGGAGGCAGAGGTTGCAGTGAGCCGAGATTACACCACTGCACTACAGTCTGGTGACAGAGCAAGACTCTGTCTCAAAAACATAAAATAAAATAAAATAAAATAAAATAAAATAAAATAAAATAAAATAAAGAAACCATTATTCTTTGCTCTACACAAGGGCAGAAGTTGAACAATGGTGGCCCACTTACGTATTTTGTTAGGTCCACGTAACATTTCCAGATTGTTTTAATCTTAAGGTGTTTTTTTTTTGTTTTTTTTTTTTGAAATGGAGTCTCAAACTGTCATCCAGGCTGGAGCGCAGTGGCATGATCTTGGCTCACTGCAACCTCCACCTCCTGGGTTAAAGTGATTCTCCTGGGCCAGGCACCGTGGCTCACGCCTGTAATCCCAGCACTTTGGGAGGCCGAGGCGGGCAGATCATGAGGTCAGGAGATTGAGACCATGCTGGCTAACACGGTAAAACCCCATCTCTACTAAAAATACAAAAAAAAATTAGCCAGGCTTGGTGGCGGGCATCTGTAGTCCCAGATACTCGGGAGGCTGAGACAGGAGAATGGCATGAACCCGGGAGGCGGAGGTTGCAGTGAGCTGAGATCGAGCCACTGCACTCCAGCCTGGGTGACAGAGCGATACTCCGTCTCAAAAAAAAAAAAAAAAGTGATTCTCCTGCCTCATACTCCCAAGTAGCTGGGACTACAGGTGCGTGCCATCATGCCCAGCTGATTTTTGTATTTTTAGTAGAGATGGGGTTTCACCATGTTGGCCAGTCTGGTCTTGAACTCCTGACCTCAAGTGATCCACCCACCTCGGCCTCCCTAAGTGCTAGGATTACATGCATAAGCCACCACACCCAGCCTAATCTTAAATTGTTTACCAACCAATCATGCAGAAATCTATATAGACATTTAAATGGTTTGGCTTCTCTTGATAATGTTGGAAAATCTAACGTCATTAGGCCTGCTTGTCTACATGGCAACAATTATTTGGAACTGAGCTGCCACCTATCAAGAGGGCTCTTTTTCTCCAGTTTGCCACAGTCTTTGTTACTCCTGCCTAGGCATTTGAATTTCTACTCCCTGCACTAAAAAAAATCAAAGGTAGGCTGGACGAAGTGTAATCCCCCAGCACTTTAGGAGGCCGAGGCGGGTGGATCACTTGAGGTCAGGAGTTCGAGGCCAGCCTGGCCAACATGGTGAAACCCCCATCTCTACTAAAAATACAAAAATTAGCCAGGCATGGTGGCGCACGCCTGTAATCCCAGTTACTCGGGAGGCTGAGGCAGGAGAATCGCTTGAGCCTGGGAGGCGGAGGTTGCAGTGAGCTGACATTGCGCCAGTGTACTCCTTGCTCCAGAGCAAGACTCCATCTCAAAAAAAAAAAAATTCAAAGGTAAATTAAATCACTTCTAGTCCTCAATTACATTAAATTAGTTCAGTTACGTCTTTATTGCAACCTATTAATAGCTTGGTGACCCTGGCTACACCATCTCAACCATCTGGACCTCCGTGCCCTATAAAGTAGGGATAATAACTTGCTTCAGATCTAACAAGATAATGCCTGTAAAGGTATTGTATAATTGCTTAACCCAGTGAAATAACTACTATTAATAATAAAGGTTAGGCTTTTTTTGTTTGTTTGTTTGTTTTTTGAGACAGAGTCTCACTCTGTCACCCAGGCTGGAGTGCAGTGAGATCTCGGCTCACTGCAAGCTCCGCCTCCCAGGTTCACGCCATTCTCCTGCCTCAGCCTCCTGAGTAGTTGGGACTACAGGCGCCCGCCACCATGCCTGGCTAATTTTTAGTGGAGATGGGATTTCACCTTGTTAGCCAGGATGGTCTTGATCTCGTGACCTCGTGATCCGCCTGCCTCGGCCTCCCAGAGTGCTGGGATTACAGGCATGAGCCACTGCTCCTGGCCAAGGTTAGGTATTATTATTCTGTGAACTTGTTTTAGCCAGCCATCATTTATTTGCAAGTAACAGAATCCCACTTAAACCACAGGAAAAAGAAGGAATTTATTTAGTCAGATACAGGCATGTTTCTTTCTTTTTCTTTTTCTTTTTTTTTTTGAGATGGAGTCTTGCTGTCTTCCCAGACTGGAGTACAGTGGCACAATCTCAGCTTGCTGCAACCTCTGCTTGGTTAACCAAGTAAAATAACCCTGGGTTCAAGCAATTCCCCTGCCTCAGCCTCCCAAGTAGCTGGGACTACAGGCACATGCCACTACACTCGGCTAATTTTTTTGTATTTTAGTAGAGACGAGGTTTCACCATGTTGGCCAGGATGGTCTCGATCTTCTGACCTCGTGATCCACCCACCTGGGCCTCCCAAAGTGCTGGGATTACAGGCGTGAGCCACTGCACCTGGCCGATACAGGCGTGTTTCAAAGAATTCAAGGACAGGAAGTAGAGCCCAGGATCATGAGAAAGTGGAAGCACTTGATCTGATTGGCTCATTCTGGTTTCATTGGCTACCTTCAACCCAATCAGCTAAAGCTACAAAGTCAAAGTGTAGTACAAACATATCATCTGGGATCTACCCTTGTGGTTGACAAAGTGGGGACAGTTTCCATAGAACAGGGTCTATGGGCTAGGCAGACAGCCCCCTAAGTATCTATTATAGAACTTTCTGGAGGTTGACAACATGCCCTTTAAGTGATTCATTGATGTTTATGGCCATCTTCTCACAACCATCCCCAAGTGTGCCAACCAGTATAACAGTTGGCAGCCCCAATCTAGGAACTGGGTGAAATGTTTTCCAGGAAAACACCAGTGGGACTTAGTTACCTGCAAGGGCCTCTTGCCCCGCTATGAACATGCTAGCTTCATTCCCTCCTGCACATCTGACCATATCTGGGTATTTGGAGGTGCCAACCAATCAGGAAATCGAAATTGTCTACAAGTCCTGAATCCTGGTAAGTAGCCAAAGCTTATTTTATTTATGTACATATAAATGTTCATGTGTATGTGTGTGTGTGTGTGTGTGTGTGTACATATATCCAATTATAATTCCAGTACATTTGGATTATACTGATTACCATTTAACTTTGCTGACATCATAGAAAATAGGAATTTTAACTTTTAGCATAATCTGAAAACAACAGAATAAAAACAATTGTTGGTAACACGTACAATTTTTAACTTGTTAAATGTCAAAGCTGGAAGAGACTTCAGAGAACAGCTATGCCAAATGGGCAACTCAGGTTTATCAAGGGGAAAGTGACTTTCCTAAAGTCACAAGAGGCCTGGCATAGTAGCTCACGCCTGTAATCCCAGCACTTTGGGAGGCCGAGGCAGGCGGATCAGTTGAGGTCAGGAGTTTGAGATCGGCCTGGCCAATATGGTGAAACCCCATCTCTACTAAAAATACAAAAATGAGCTGGGCATGGTGGTGGGCATCTATAATCCCAGCTACTCAGAAGGCTGAGGCAGGAGAATCGCTTGAACCCGGGAGGCGGAGATTGCAGTGAGCTGGGATCGTGCCACTGCACTCCAGCCTGGGCAACAGGGTGAGACTCTGTCTCAAAAAAAATAGGAAAGAAAAATTTTTAAAAATAAAGTCACAAGAGAGTCAGTGGCTGAGCCAGGCTTAGAACCCAAGTCACCTAGATTAAGTGGTCCTCCAGTAAGGTCCTCCAAAGGTCCTCCCTGGGAGACATTTGGCCATATCTGAAAACATTTTGGGTTATCACAACTGGGGGTAGGGCGGGCTACTGGTTTCTAGGGGTAGAGGCCAGATATGTCGTGTATATATCCTGTCACGCCTAAGACAGCCACCACAGGGAAGAATTATCTGGTCTAAAATGTCAGTAGTGCCAAAGTTAAGAAACACTGACCTGGATCCTCCTAGTATGTTTCTTTTAGCCAAAAGTAGAAAGTTCCTAACTTGTCTCACTGACAAGACATTTTGTTTGTTCGTTTTGTTTGTTTGTTTGTTTTTGTTTTTCATACCTTCCTGTTTCCATCACTGGCAGTTTTATATAGAGGAAGCAGTTTGGGAACATCACAACTGACAGGAGGTGGCTAAACCACCTGTGGGGAAGTGAACTTGTCTTTTTGCCTTTTGTTTGTTTTTGTTTTTCTCTTTACAAATATTATTTATGTTCATTGTAAAATACTTGAAAAATACAAATAAGTGGGAAAAGTCATCCACAATCCTATTATATTAAGGCTATTAACAACTTTCTGTCTTTTTTTTTTTTTTTTTTTTTGAGACGGCGTTTCACTCTTGTTGCCCAGGCTGGAGTGCAATGGTGCAATCTCGGCTCACTGCAACCTCCGCCTCCTGGGTTCAGGCGATTCTCCTGCCTCAGCCTCCCAAGTAGCTGGGATTACAGGCATGCGCCACTATGCCTGGCTAATTTTGTATTTTTAGCGGGGATGGGGTGTCTCCATGTTAGCCAGGCTGGTCTCGAATTCTTGATCTCAGGTGATCTGTCCACCTCGGCCTCCCAAAGTGCTGGAATTACAGATGTGAGCCAATGTGCCCGACCCAACTTTCTGTCTTCTTCCTGTCTTTTCTCTGTTTTCACAAGCCTGAGATCATACTATATTTACACGTTCATAACTTTTTCCTTTTAATTTCATAATGCCAGGAGAAATAGGTGATTTTTTTTTGGCTTTAGCAAAAATAATTGATTTGTTATTAATAACAGTGCTTTGTTAATATCATATCATTTGTTTGTTTTGTTTTGGGTTTTTTTGTTGTTGTTAACTTTTTTTTTTTTTTTTCAAGGCAGGGTCTCACTCTTTTGCCTAGGCTGGGATGCAGTGGTTTGATCACAGCTCACTGCAGCCTCGACCATCCAGGCTCAGGTGATCCTCCTAGCTCAGCCTCCCAGGTAGCTGGGACTACAGGCGCTTGCCACCATGCCTAGCTAATTTGTTTGTATTTTTTGTAGAGACAGGGTTTTGCCATGTTGCCCATGCTGGTCTCAAACTCCTGGGGTCAAGCAATTTGCCTGCCTCAGCCTCCCAAAGTGTTGGGATTACAGACATGAGCCACTGCACCTGGCCAACATCATTTTTAATGGCTGTATCATGCTCCATTATATATAAAATACTCCATAATACCGTAATTCCTCCATTTATGAACATTTAGTTCCTTTCAGGTTTTTACCATTATAATTAACAAAGCAGTGAACATCTTCATTCAGAAGTCATAGACTGTATTTCAAATTATTTTCTTAGGGTTCCTGCCAAGCAATAAAAAGACTAGGTAAAATATTGTGAACCTTTTCAAGGTTTTGATACATACTACCAAATTGCTCTCCAGAAAGATTTTTCCAGTTTATCCTCTCTCCAACTGTGTTTAACAATGTTTCTTTCATTACTGACCAGCACTGAATTTATCAGTTTTAAACATTGCTAATTTGATAGGCAAAAAAACTTGTGCACAGTTTAAATATGCATTTTGGGCCAGCGCGGTGGCTCACACCTGTAATCCCAGCACTTTGGGAGGCTGATCACCTGAAGTCAGGAGTTTAAGAGCAGCCTGGCCAACATGGTGAAACCCTGTCACTACTAAAAATACAAAAATTAGCCTGTAGTCCCAGCTACTGATGAGGGTGAGGCAGGAGGATCGCTTGAACCCAGGAGGCAGAGGTTGCAATGTGCCGAGATCGTACCACAGCCTGAGCAATGAGTGAGACTCCCTGTCAAAAAAGCATTTTTTGACCTGGACATTTTTCACATGTCAGCCAACTCTTGCTCAGTTCCCTCTATCAACAATATATTTGGGGTGTTGCCCACCTAATGCATTTGTTGAGTATTGCCCGATAAAAAAATAAAAATTAAAAAAAAATCTATTTGTACAATAGTTGGTCAGAGTTCAGGAACTAGGACCAAATTTTCTTACATGTCAAGTATTTAAATTCCTTCAGCATATTTAGACAGTATGTTATCTTTCAATTTGATTTATTTGTTTGGGTATGTATTTCCTGTCGTCCCTCCTCCTCCCTGCCCTCCCTCTATGGAACATAAGTGCTTCGAAGGGAAGAGTTTGTTTATTGTTGAATATTCAGGGTACAGAACACTGTCAGAAATAGAGTAGACACGGCGGGGCATGGTGGCTCACGCCTGTAATCCCAACACTTTGGGAGGATGAGGAGGGCAGATCACAAGGTCAGGAGTTCCAGACCAGCCTGACCAACATACTGAAACCCCGTCTCTACTAAAAATACAAAAAAAAAAAAAAAAATTAGCTGGGCGTGGTGGCAGGTGCCTGTAGTCCCAGCTACTTGGGAGGCTGAGGCAGGAGAATCGCTTGAACCTGGGAGGTGGAGGTTGCAGTAAGCCGAGATCGCGCCACCGCACTCCAGCCTGGGTGACAGAGTGAGACTCCGTCTCAAAACAAAAAAGACGAAGAAAGAGATAGACACTTGGCAGACCATTTGGCTAATTGTGAAGCCAATTTGCTTGGAGGAGTAGCAGTATGATGTGGTGGTTAAGGGCACAGATGAGGGTCTCTGCTTTGCTAGGCACTAACTATGTCCTTGGACAAGTGACTTAATCTCTCTCTGCCTCTGTGTTCTGTCACGTTGGATAATAACAGTTTCTGCCTTGTTAATTTGTCAAGGATTTAAATAAACTCAGTATCTGGCACATAATTAATGCTCAATAATTGTGGTAGTTGGTGTAGTTAAGGTTTGGCAAAGGGAAATCAGTTCTAGAACCCTGGCCTTTCGATTTCCAACAGTGGTATCCATTGAAATAAAATACAGTGAGAATTTGGAAAGCTTCTGTCAAAGAGGGTGATTTTATTTTATTTTATTTTATGTTATTTTATTTTATTTTATTTTTTTGAGACAGAGTCTCGCTCTGTTGCCGAGGCTGGAGTGCAGTGGTGCAATCTCAGTTCACTGCAACCGCCGCCTCCTGGGTTCAAGCGATTCTCCTGCCTCAACCTCCTGTGGAGCTGGGATTACAGGTCCCCACTACCACGCCTGGCTAATTTTAGTAGAGATGGGGTTTCACCCGATGTTGGCCAGGCTGGTCTCGAACTCCTGACCTCAAGTGATCCGCCTGCCCTGGCCTCCCAAAGTGCTGGGATTACAGGCAAGAGCCACTGCACCCAGCCTGACCCCATTCTTGTACTTACGGCTTTTAAATCTTGGGGATTTTGGACCGTCTTGGCAAATCCTAAGTATCATCTTCATTCTTCCTTGATGTTTGTGAGTATGAGATCCCTGCCCAAAACTAGGCTGTCCCCACTTGGGATTGGAGTCTGAAAACTGACTTCACTCAGCCCCAGAGTCAAGGTCAGAAGCCCCTCAACCTCGGTATTTTAAGTGCCTTCATTCTCTCTGGCCCAGAAACCAGGATGTGGACCACGCCAGAAGTGACCAGCCCCCCACCATCCCCAAGAACATTCCACACATCATCCGCAGCCATTGGAAACCAGCTGTATGTCTTTGGGGGCGGAGAGAGAGGTGCCCAGCCTGTTCAGGACACGAAGCTGCACGTGTTTGACGCAAGTATGGACTGGTGGGCACCTTGGGGCTGGTCAGGGCCATCCCAGTCTACAAATTACCTAATGTAGGAAGCAGAAGTTAAAAAAGGAAAGCCTGCTGGGCGCGGTGGCTCACACCTGTAATCCCAGCACTTTGGGAGGCCGAGGCGGGCGGATCACAAGGTCAGGAGATTGAGGCCACGGTGAAACCCCGTCTCTACTAAAAATACAAAAAATTAGCCGGGGGCGGTGGCGGGCGCCTGTAGTCCCAGCTACTTCGGAGGCTGAGGCAGGAGAATGGCAGGAACCCGGGAGGCGGAGCTTGCAGTGAGCTGAGATCGCGCCACTGCGCTCCAGCCAGGGGGACAGAGCGGGACTCCGTCTCAAAAAAAAAAGGAAAGCCTGTTTCACTTCTAGACTTCTTTGTTATATCTCTTACCTGGTATCTTTTTCCCACAGCAAAATTGGCATTTAAAAAGGGATAATGAGGCCTGGTGCCCCAGAGCTTTGGGAGGCTGAGGCAAGTGGATCACTTAAGGTCAGGAGTTTGAGAACAGCCTGGCTAACATATCTGGTCTCTACTAAAAATTAAAAAAGTATCCGGGCATGATGGCACGCACCTGTAATCCCAGTTACTGAGGAGGCTGAGGCAGGAGAATCGCTTAAACCCAGGAGGAGGAGGTTTCAGTGAGCCAAGATGGGGCCACTGCACTCAGCCTGAGTAACATACTCTGTCTCAAAAAATAAATAAATAAATAGATAAATAAATAAATAAATAAATAAATAAATAAATAAATAAAACTAAAAAGATAGGCCGGGCACGGTGGCTCACGCCTGTAATCCCAGCACTTTGGGACGCCGTGGCGGGAGGATCACCTGAGATCAGGAGTTTGAAACCAGCCTAGCCATCATGGCAAAACCCCGTCTCTACTAAAAATACAAAAACTGTCTGGGTGCAGCGGTGGGTGCCTGTAATCCCAGCTACTCGGGAGGCTGAGTCAAGAGAATCACTTGAACTCGGGAGGCGGAGATGGCAGTGAGCCAAGATCGTACCAGATCGTACCACTGGACTCCAAGTGAGCCAAGATCGTACCACTGCACTCCAGCCTGGGTGACAGAGCGAGACTCTGTCTCAAAAAAAAAAAAAAAAGAGGGCCGGGCGCGGTGGCTCAAGCCTGTAATCCCAGCACTTTGGGAGGCCGAGACGGGCGGATCACGAGGTCAGGAGATCGAGACCATCCTGGCTAACACGGTGAAACCCCGTCTCTACTAAAAAATACAAAAAACTAGCCGGGCGCGGTGGCGGGTGCCTGTAGTCCCAACTACTCGGGAGGCTGAGGCAGGAGAATGGCGTAAACCCGGGAGGCGGAGCTTGCAGTGAGCTGAGATCCGGCCACTGCACTCCAGCCTGGGTGGCAGAGCGAGACTCCATCTCAAAAAAAAAAAAAAAAAAAAAAAAAAAAAAAAAGAACAGAGATAATTCTATATGTTACATTTGCATCCTGAATTTTTCACTTAAGTATTGTTCCATGCAATCAGAAAGTCTTCACCAACATTTTGAAATTATTATTATTATATAAATATAAATATTAGAGTCAGGGTCTCACTGCATTGCCAAGGCGGGTCTCAAACTCCTAGCCTCAAGTGATCCTTCAGCTTTGGTCCCTCAAAGTGCTGGCATTATAGGCATTGAGCCACACCACCTGGCCTTCACCATCATTTTTAATAAGTGCTTAGGTTGGGCGCGGTGGCTCGTGCCTGTAATCCCAGCACTTTGGGAGGCCAAGGCAGGTGGATCACAAGGTCAGCAGTTTGAGACCAGCCTGGCCAAGCTGGTGAAACCCCTTATCTACTAAAAATACAAAAATCAGCTGGGCACGGTGGTGGGTGCCTATAATCCCAGCTACTCAGGAGGCTGAGGCAGCAGAATTGCTTGAACCCAGGAGGCGGAGGTGGGTGGATTACCTGAGGTCAGGGTTCAAGACCAGCCTGGGCAACATGGTGAAACCCTGTCTCTACTAAAAATACAAAAAATTAGCTGGATGCGGTGGCGGGCACCTGTAATCCCAGCTACCAGGGAGGCTGAGGCAGGAGAATCCCTTGAACCTGGGAGGTGGAGGTTGCAGTGAGCCCCGATCATGCCACTGCATTCTAGCCTGGGCGACAGAACAAGGCTCCATGTCAAAAAAAAAAAAAAGTGCATAATATTTCATCATGGCTGTACCAATAATTAAACCTGTTGATGGACACTTAGGCTATTTCCAATTCTTCTTTATTATAAACAATACTGTAATGAACAAGCCAGGCATGCTGACTCATGCCTATAATCCTATCAGCTCAGGAGGCTGGAGAATCGCTTGAGCCCAAGAGTTTGAGGATGGAGGGAGCCATAATTGCACCACTGGCACTCCAGCCTTTGCAATAGAGCGAGACCCTGACTCTAAAAAAAAAAAAAATATATATATATATATATATATACACACACACACACACACACACAATAAGGAACATATTTATGCAAAAACCATTTCAGGTAATTTTAAATTAAATTCCTTGGGACACCGGGGGCTCCTTGAACAACCAGCAAGCATACCATAAACAGTAATTCAAAGATAAATTGTTTGGCAGACCTTTGCTTCAACGAGTTTTTGCAGGCCAGGCGCGGTAGCGGTAACATGCCTGTAATCCTTTGGGAGGCCACTTTGGGAGGCCAAAGCAAGGGGATCACTTGAGGTCAGGAGTTCAAAACTAGCCTGGACAACATGGTGAAACCCTGTTTCTACTGAAAATACAAAAAATTATCCGGGCTTGGTGGCGGGCGCCTGTAATCCCAGCTACTTGGGAGGCTGAGGCAGGAGAATCGCCTGAACCGGGAGGCAGATGTTGCAGTGAGCCAAGATCACACCACTGCACTCCAACCTGGGTGACAGAGCAACATTCCATCTCAAAAAAAAAAAAAAAAGGTTTTGCAGTACTCCTTTAAGACTTTTCTGGTATATAGATATGATTAATTTTTCAGAATTCTATATATGTTCAGCTTTGAAGATAAAAAGGGTTGCCTGCAGTAAAATATAATAATAATCAAATTCATAACTCTCATGTATTATGTACTTTTTTTCCTTCATGCTTTAAGTATATTATCTCATTTAATTCATACCTCAGCTCTTAGAAGTAGGTATTGTCTTTTTTTTTTGAGACGAAGTCACGCTCTGTTGCCCAGCCTGGAGTGCAGTGGCGCAATCTTGGCTCACTGCAACATCCACCTCCTGGTTTCAAGCAATTCTCCTGCCTCAGCCTCCTGAGTAGCTGGGACTACAGGCACATGCCACCACGCCAGGCTAATTTTTTTTGTATTTTTAGTAGAGATGGGATTTTACTGTGTTAGTCAGGATGGTCTCAATCTCCTGACCTCATGATCTGCCCACCTCGGCCTCCCAAAGTGCTGGGATTACAGGCGTGAGCCACGGTGCCTGGCCCAGGAGAATCACTTTAACAGGCATGAGCCGCCGTGCCTGGCCAGTATTGTCTTTATCCTTATTTTACAGCTATAGAAACTGGAGCTTAGATAAGTAATTGGTGAAAGGCCACATAGTTATTTAGTGAGATAACCTGGTTTCAGCTCCAAATCCCATATTCTAACCATTATCCTATACTGCCACATCAGGAGTCCCTTTCCCAACCCCTCTAACAAATCAATTAAGGATATTGTCTTGAAAACAGAAGAGTCTAGCAGAGTGAAGTGGTGTGTGCCTGTAGTCCCAGCTACTTGGGAGGCTGAGGTGGGAGGATCACTTAAGCCTAGGAGTTACAATCCAGCCTGGACAACATAGCAAAACCCCATCTCTAAAAATAATAATAAGGCTGGGTGCAGTGGCTCACACCTACAATCCCAGCACTTTGGGAGGCTGAGGTGGGTGGATCACTTGAGCCCAGGAGTTCAAGACCAGCCAGGGCTACATGGTCAACCCCCATCTCTACTAAAAATACAAAAATTAGCCAGGCATGGCGGTGTGCACTTGTAATCCCAGCTACTTGAAAGGCTGAGGCAGGAGAATTGCTTGAACCTGGGAGGCAGAGGTTGCAGTGAGAGCCAAGATTGTGCCATTGCACTCCAGCCTAGGCAACAAGAGCAAAACTCCGTCTCAAAAAAAAAAAAAAAAAATGGCTGGACGCAGTGGCTCACGCCTGTAATCCCAGCACTTTGGGAGGCCCGGACGGGGCGGGGGTGGGTCTCTTGTGGTCAGGAGTTCGAGACTAGCCTGGCCAACATGGCAAAACCTTGGCTTTACTAAAAATATTTAAAAATTTGGGATGGGTGCAGTGGCTCACGCCTATAATCCCAACACTTTGGGAGGCCAAGGCGGGTGGATCATCTGAGGTCAGGAATTTGAGACCAGGCTGGCCAATATGTTGAAACCCCTTCTCTACTAAAAATTAAGGGCTGGGCACGGTGGCTCACGCCTGTAATCCCAGCACTTTGGGAGGTTGAGGCGGGCAGATCATGAGGTCAGGAGATCGAGACCATCCTGGCTAACATGGTGAAACCCCATCTCTACTAAAAAAAATACAAAAAATTAACCAGGCATGGTGGCGGGCACCTGTAATCCCAGCTACTCAGGAGGCTGAGGCAGGAGAATTGCTTGAACCCGGGAGACAGAGGTTGCAGTGAGCTGAGATCGTGCCATTGCGTGCCATTGCGTTCCAGCCTGGGCAACAAGACTGAAACTTTGTCTCAAAAAAAAAAAAAAAAAATACATTAAATAAATAAATAAATGAGTAACAAGATGATGACTCTGAAGGCCTGTCACAGAAACAGACTCATTCATTTTGACTTTGTGGTAGTTTTAGTTTGAAGTTAAGAGGAGATCGTTTTTATTTCATAACAAGAAATGGCTTCCGGGTGCTAAGTAGAAGGGGCAGGCATGTTTGGTAGTGGGCTCTCCAGCCCTAGAAGCATGCACGCAGAGGCTCTATAGGACTGTTTTTTTTTTTTTTTTTTGAGACGGAGTCTCGCTTTGTCACCCAGGCTGGAGTGCAGAGGCCGGATCTCAGCTCACTGCAAGCTCCGCCTCCCGGGTTTACGTCATTCTCCTGCCTCAGCCTCCCGAGTAGCTGGGACTACAGGCGCCCACCACCTCGCCCGGCTAGTTTTTTGTATTTTTTAGTAGAGATAGGGTTTCACCGGGTTAGCCAGGATGGTCTCAATCTCCTGACCTCGTGATCCACCCGTCTCGGCCTCCCAAAGTGCTGGGATTACAGGCTTGAGCCACCGTGCCCGGCCTTTTATTTTTTTTTATTTTTTTTTTTTTAAAGACAAGAGTCTTGCTCTGTCACCCAGGCTGGAATGCAATGGCGCGATTACTTCAACCTCCACTTCTCGGGTTCAAGCAGTTCTCCTGCCTTAGCCTCCCAAGTAGCTGGGATTATTAGGCACCTGCCACCACACCCAGCTAACTTTTTTTTTTTTTTTTTTTTGAGACGGAGTCTTGCTCTGTCACCCAGGCTGGAGTGCAGTGGCCGGATCTCAGCTCACTGCAAGCTCCACCTCCCGGGTTCACGCCATTCTCCTGCCTCAGCCTCCCAAGTAGCTGGGACTACAGACGCCCGCCACCTCGCCCGGCTAGTTTTTTTGTATTTTTAGTAGAGACGGGGTTTCACCGTGTTAGCCAGGATGGTCTCGATCTCCTGACCTCGTGATCCGCCCGTCTCGGCCTCCCAAAGTGCTGGAATTACAGGCTTGAGCCACCGCGCCCGGCTTTTTTTTTGTATTTTTAGTAGAGACAGTGTTTTACCATGTTGGCCAGGCTGGCCTCAAACTCCTGACCTCTGGTGATCTACCTCTCTCGGCCTCCCAAAGTGCTGGGATTACAACTGTGAGCCACCGCACCAGCCTATAGGATGTAAAAGGAGGGATGCCTGGATTGGCTTGGGGAGTTGGAGAGAATGACTCCAAGGTTGCTTCCTGCATGGGACAGCTCCATGATACAGAGGCTTGGGACTATTTCTCATGTTCTTGTTTCATAGCTTTGCCATTTGATGTTATTGAATTTACTTTTCTAGAGACTCTGACCTGGTCACAGCCAGAGACACTTGGGAATCCTCCATCTCCCCGGCATGGTCATGTGATGGTGGCAGCAGGGACAAAGCTCTTCATCCACGGAGGCTTGGCAGGGGACAAATTCTATGATGATCTCCACTGCATTGATATAAGTAAGCAGGGCATGGGGGCTTGTCTGTTTAAAATTGTTATTTTGCCGGGCGCGGTGGCTCACGCCTGTAATCCCAGCACTTTGGGAGGCCGAGGCGGGCGGATCACAAGGTCAGGAGATCGAGACCACGGTGAAACCCCGTCTCTACTAAAAATACAAAAAATTAGCCGGGCGCGGTTGTGGGCGCCTGTAGTCCCAGCTACTCGGGAGGCTGAGGCAGGAGAATGGCGTGAACCCGGGAGGCGGAGCTTGCAGTGAGCCCAGATCGCGCCACTGCACTCCAGCCTGGGCGACAGAGCGAGACTCCGTCTCAAAAAAAAAAAAAATAAAATAAAAAAAAAAAAAATAAAATAAAATTGTTATTTTAATTTTTTTTTTTTTTTTTTTTAGACAAGGTTTCTCTCTGTCACTCAGGCTGGAGTGCAATGGCATGATCTCAGTAGCTTTGGCCTCCAGGGCTCAAGTGATCCTCCTACCTCATCCTCCCCAGTAGCTGGAGCTACAGGTGTGTGCCACCATGATTGGCTAATATAAAATTTTATTTTGATAGAGATGGGGTCTCACCATGTTGCCCAGGCTGGTCTCAAACTTCTTCTCAAGTGATTTTTTAAAATGTGCTTTGAAAGAATATATAGCCTTGCTCGGCCAGGCGCAATGGCTCATGCCTGTAATCTTAGCACCTTGGGAGGCTGTGGCAGGCATATCACCTGAGGTCAGGAGTTTGAGACCAGCCTGGCCAACATGGTGAAACCCCGTGTCTACTAAAAATACAAAAATTAGCCTGTTGTCCCGGCACACGTGCCTGTAATCCCAGCTACGTTGATGCCTGAGTCAGGAGAATCGCTTGAACCCAGGAGGTGGAGGTTGTGGTGAGCCAAGATCACGCCACTGCACTCCAGCCTGGGCCACAGAGCAAGACTCCACCTCGAAAAAAAAAAAAAAAAAAGGCCAGGCACAGTGACTCACACCTGTAATCCCAGCACTTTGGGAGGCTGAGGCCAGGGGAATCACAAGGTAAGGAGTTTGAGACCAACCTAGCCAACATAGTGAAACCCCATCTCTACTAAAAATTTAAAAAATTAGCCAAGTGTGGTAGCACGCACCTCTAGTCCCAGCTACTCGGGAGCCTGAGGTGGGCCGAGACCACGCCATTGCACTCCAGCCTGGGTGACAGAGTGAGACTCCATCTCAAAAAAAAAAAAAAAAAAAGCCGAGCACAGTGGCTCATACCTGTAATCCCAGCACATTGGGTGGCCGAGGCAGGTGGATCATCTGAGGTCAGGAGTTCAAGACCAGCCTGGCCACCATGGTGAAATCCCATCTCTACTAAAAATATAAAAATTAGCCGGGCGTGGTGGCGGGTGTCTGTAATCCCAGCTACTCTGGAGGCTGAGGCAGGAGAATCGCTTAAGCCCAGGAGGCACAGGTTGCAGTGATCCGAGATCATGCCACTGCACTTCATCCTGAGCGACACAGCAAGACTCCATCTCAAAAAGAAAAAAAAGAAAAAAAAAATCAGCCAGGTGTGGTGACAGGCACTGTAGTCCTGGCTACTTGGGAGGCTGAGGCAGGATAATCGCCAGAACCCGGGAGGCAGAGGTTGCTGTGAGCTGAGATCACGCCCCTGCACTCCAGCCTAGGCGACAGAGTGAGACTCCGTCTCAAAAAAAAAGAAAAAGAAAAAAGAAGAAGGAAATATAGCCTTGCTCTTATGTGTAGGTGACTTGACTAGCTGGCAGAATCTTCATCAAATTCTGTTACCTCTGGACAGAATACTAATAATAAAAAATCATAGCACTAAATAATCTCCTGAGTGCTCACTATGGACCCAGCCATTTATCATCTCTTATCCTTCCAACAGTGTTGTCCTTTCATTACAACCCATTATGCTTTGTGTTGGCCTATTGGATTTCTTTCAGGTGTTAGACATTAACCCATGAAGGACCTGGATAACATGGACGTAGATGACCAGAATTTTATGCTTGTCATGCTAAATGATTGAAAACAGTGGGAAGACAAAGGTTAAAGAGAACATGAGACATATTTTTAAGTATCTGAAGGGCTGATATACTGTGGGGACACCCTGGACTCATTCTGGGCAATTCCTTCAAGCCGTGAGGTTCATTATGGTAGGGAACTTGTCTATTTTGTTCTCCAGTACATTTCTAACACTTAGTGCAGTGTCTGGCAGATAGTGGGTGACAGGTACTTTCTTTTTTTTGAGATAGTATCTCACTTGGTTGCCCAGGCTGGAATGCACTGATGTGATCTTAGCTCACGGCAACCTCTGCCTCTCAGGTCAAGTGATTCTCCTGCCTCAGCCTTCCGATAGCCGGGACAACAGGCACATGCTACCACACCTAGATAATTTTTGTATTTTCTGTAGAGACGAGGTTTCACCATGTTGCCCAGGCTGGTCTCGAACTCCAGGACTCAAGGGATCCACCCACCTTGGCCTCCCAAAGTGCTGGGATTACGGGCGTGAGCTACTGCTCCTGGGCCATATCTGTTATTGAGTGGATGGATGAAGAAATGAACATGTTGTGCGTTGCTCCAGACTACAAGAGCTAGAACAATGGGCAGAAGGCATGGGAATTCCTGTGTAGTATATCGGGCTACCTTCCCAAGCCTTAAATTCTCTGGCTCCATGACAGCTGAGGCCAGGGGACACTGGCTTAGTATTCCTACATTGGCTAGAATTTTGGCCACACCGGGTAATTCTCCTGTCCTACTCTGAGATGCTGGGCCCCTGCCTTGCGTTGACAGGTGGCAACTATCTACACAAAACCATTCCTTGCAGGGAGTCAGATGGGGTTTTAATGCTTATTTTTAAAAAGAAAGCCTTTTTCTGTTGTTAGGAACTACTTGTTGACTGTTTTTCTGGCCTACCCAAGTAGTTCTCTAAATCTGAAATCCAGTGATAGCTTGCCTTATTTAAGTGCTTGTTTGGGCTGGGTGTGGTGACTCACCCCTGTAATCCCAAAGTTTGGGAGGCCGAGGTGGACAGATCACCTGAGGTCAGCAGTTCGAGACTAGCCTGGCCAACATGATAAAACCCCATCTCTACCAAAAATGCAAAAATTAGCCAGGTGTGGTGGTGTGTGCCGGTAATCCCAGCTAGTCTAGAGGCTGAGGCAGGAGAATCGCTTGAACCCGGGAGGCAGAGGTTGCAGTGAGCTGAGATTGTGCCACTGAACTCCAGCCTGGGTAACAGAGCGAGACTCTGTCTCAAAAGAAAAAAAAAGGCCGGGCGCAGTGGCTCAAGCCTGTAATCCCAGCACTTTGGGAGGCTGAGATGGGCGGATCACGAGGTCAGGAGATAGAGACCATCCTGGCTAACACGTTGAAACCCTGTCTCTACTAAAAAAAAATACAAAACATCCTGGCTAACATGGTGAAACCCCGTCTCTACTAAAAAATACAAAAAACTAGCCGGGCGCGGTGGCAGGCGCCTGTAGTCCCGGATACTCGGGAGGCTGAGGCAGGAGAATGGCGTGAACCCGGGAGGCGGAGCTTGCAGTGAGCTGAGATCCGGCCACTGCACTCCAGCCTGGGAGACAAAGCGAGACTCCGTCTCAAAAAAAAAAAACAAAAAACAAAAAACAAAAAAAAGCACAAAAAACTAGCCAGGCGACGTGGCAGGCACCTTTAGTCCCAGCTACTCGGGAGGCTGAGGCAGGAGAATGGCGTAAACCCAGGAGGTGGAGTTTGCAGTGAGCTGAGATCCGGCCACTGCACTCCAGCCTGGGCGACTGAGCCAGACTCCGTCTCAAAAAAAAAAAAAAAAAAAAAAAAAAAAAAAAAAAAAAAATGCTTGTTTGAAAAGATGCAAGTTTCCCTGCAAAAATAGGTTGGAAGTAGGTGCTGAGGCAGCATGTTACAGTGTAGAGACTTTGGAGACACAAGCTTTGGAGCCAGACCTGAGTGCAGTCTAGCTCTGCCACTTACAGGCTGTAGGGTCTCGGACAAGTCTCTCCCTGTCTATTCTTGTTTGCTCATTTGTAAGAAGAAAGGGGAGACCAGGCACCAGGCTGTGACTCCCACCTATAATCCCAGCACTTTGGGAGGCCGAAGTGGGTGGATCACGAGGTCAGGAGTTCAAGACCAGCCTGGTCAAGATGGTAACGCCATCTCTACTAAAAATACAAAAAATTAGCTGGGCATGGTAGTGGGTGCCTATAATCCTAGCTACTCGGGCGGCTGAGGCAGAGAATTGCTTGAACCAGGGAGGTGGAGGTTGCAGTGAGCCAAGATCGAGCCACTGCACTCTAGCCTGGGCAACAGAGTGGGGAAAAAAAAAAAAAGAAGAAGAAGAAGAAAGAGGATAGGCAGAAGTAATAGCAATTTCACAGGGCTGTTATGAAAATTAAGTGAGCAGCCGGGCGCGGTGGCTCAAGCCTGTAATCCCAGCACTTTGGGAGGCCGAGACGGGAGGATCACGAGGTCAGGAGATCGAGACCATCCTGGCTAACACGGTGAAACCCCGTCTCTACTAAAAAAATACAAAAAATTAGCCGGACGTGGCGGCAGGCACCTGTAGTCCCAGCTACTCGGGAGGCTGAGGCAGGAGAATGGCGTAAACCCGGGAGGCGGAGTTTGCAGTGAGCTGAGAGCCGGCCACTGCACTCCAGCCTGGGCGACAGAGTGAGACTCCGTCTCAAAAAAAAAAAAAAAGAAAAAAGAAAAAAAGAAAATTAAGTGAGCAAAATTGGTTGTTTAGCCAGCACTTACAAAATTGCTAAGGAACTGTATTTTCTTTCTTTCTTTTTTTTTGAGACTGAGTTTCGCTCTTGTTGCCGAGGCTAGAATGCAATGGCATGATCTTGGCTCACTGCAACCTCCGCCTCCCGGGTTCAAGCGATTCTCCTGCCTCAGCCTCCGAGTAGCTGGGATTACAGGCATTTGCCAGCATGCCCGGCTAATTTTGTATTTTTGGTAAGAGACTGGATTTCTCTATGTTGGTCAGGCTGGTCTGGAACTCCCGACCTCAGGTGATCCGCCTGCCTCGGCCTCCCAAAGTGCTGGGATTACAGGCGTAAGCCACTGCGCCCCGCCCAGGAACTGTATTTAAAACACACACACACACACACACACACACACACACAGAAATTGACCTAATTCGAGGCAGTTAATAGTGAATAATTGCCGGGCACGGTGGCTCAAGCCTGTAATCCCAGCACTTTGGGAGGCCGAGACGGGCGGATCACGAGGTCAGGAGATCAAGACCATCCTGGCTAACACGGTGAAACCTCGTCTCTACTAAAAGAATACAAAAAACTAGCCAGGCGAGGTGGCGGGCACCTCTAGTCCCAGCTACTCGGGAGGCTGGGGCAGGAGAATGGCGTAAACCCGGGAGGCGGAGCTTGCAGCGAGCTGAGATCCGGCCACTGCACTCCAGCCTGGGCCACAGAGCGAGACTCCGTCTCAAAAAAAAAGAAAAAAAAATAGTGAATAGCTGAAGGCGACTGTTATTATAGAGGTTGTATCACATTTCTGTGTGATCCAAAGACCGCCTGCATCTGAATCGCCTGAGATTCTGAGAATCACTGAGCTCCTCCCTCCCTTCCTCCCTGGACTACCCAATCATGTCAGAGTTCCCCAAATAATTCTTATGTGCACTAAACCTCTCAGAGCTCTTGGTGAATCAATTACTTTCAGTGATTGGTTTGCAAACTGCAGTAGATGGGTAAGTTTGAAAGCACATCTTAGCCCATGTTGTGCCAAAGCTCTTTCTCTTGGCAGGTAACATGAAATGGCAGAAGCTAAGTCCCACTGGGGCAGCTCCAGCAGGCTGTGCTGCCCACTCAGCTGTGGCTGTGGGAAATCACCTGTACATCTTTGGTGGAATGACTCCTGCAGGAGCGCTGGACACAATGTACCAGTATCACACAGGTGAGCAGGTGTCCATGGGGATCTTTAAGCAAATCTAAACATCCTTTGAAAAGTGATGCAGTGGCTGGGCACAGTGGCTCACGCCTGTAATCCCAGCACTTTGGGAGGCCAAGACAGGCAGATCATGAGGTCAGGAGATCGAGACCATCCTGACCAACATGGTGAAACCCCGTCTCTACTAAAATAGAAAAAATTAGCCAGGCATGGTGGCACACGCCTGTAGTCCCAGCTACTTGGGAGGCCGAGGCAGGGGAATTGCTTGAACCCGGGAGGCGGAGGTTGTAGTGAGCTGAGATCAAACCACTACACTCCAGCCTGGGCAATAGAGCGAGACTCAGTCTCAAGAAAAAAAAAAAAAAAAAAAAAAGAGAAAAAAAAAGTGATGCAGTGCTTCGGTTTTCCAGTTTGGTTCTTCTATATCTAAATCCAAAAAAATAAAAACTCTGTAGGGGGTGACATCATTAAAGCAATAATGCTGCTATGAGGGTTTCTTTTTTTCCTTTCACTTCCTGTTTGTGAGGACTCAGCTGCTACAGTAAATCACTGAGCATTTCTAGAAAATTCTTTACTTTTTATTCACATTTTGGCTTTCACTATCTGGAAATTTCTTAACATGAAGCCTTTTCCCTCCCCAACATAGAAAGGCAGCATTGGACCTTGCTTAAATTTGATTCTTTTCTACCCCCTGGACGATTGGACCATTCCATGTGTATCATTCCATGGCCAGTGACGTGTGCTTCTGAGAAAGAAGATTCCAACTCTCTCACTCTGAACCATGAAGCTGAGAAAAGGGATTCAGCTGACAAAGTCATGAGCCACAGTGGCGACTCACATGAGGAAGGCCAGACTGATACACTGCTCTGTTTGGTGTTCGGTGGGATGAATACAGAGGGGGAAATCTATGATGATTGTATTGTGACTATAGTTGACTAATAAAACCCACATTTTTATTACCTGTCAGTTACTTTCAGAATAGTTAAGTAAAACCTGAGCTATTTTATACCTCCAAAATATCTTCTGCAATATATATCTGTTTTTCTCCTACTTTGGTAGGTGAATAAACTAATACAAATAATTCTTATGTGCCCTAAACCTTGCTATATTGCCTCTCAGAGCTCTTGGGAATGACTTTCAGTGACTGGTTTACAAAACTGTAGTAGATAGATAAGTTTTGCCCAATGCAAAAACCTCCACTATATTAACGTGAAAGGCTTTGGGCCAGGCTTGGTGGCTCACGCCTGCAATCCCAGCACTTTGGGAGGCCGAGGCAGTGGATCACCTGAGGTCAGGAGTTCAAGACCAGCCTGACCAACATGGAGAAACTCCACCTCTACTAAAAACACAAAATTAGCCGGGCATGGTGGCACATGCCTGTAATCCCAGCTACTTGGGAGGCTGAGGCAGGAGAATCGCTTGAACCCGGGAGGCGGAGGTTGCAGTGAGCTGAGATCACGCCATTGCACTCCAGCCTGGGTGACAAGAATGAAACTGTCTGAAAAAAATACATATATATATATATATATAAAAGCATCATTTTTAAATATATGTATACATATATATAAAAGCAGCTATAAAAGCATCAATAATATATATAAAACATTTTATATACTATACATATTTTTTATATATATGTATACATATATATTAAAAAAAGGCTTTACCAGCAATACAAACCTAGGTAGGTATGATTAGTGTATTAAATGCTAATCACAAGGTTGCAATAGGGTTAGGGTTAAAAAAAGTTACAGAATTGTAATAGGTAAACAACAAACTATAGACATCAGAGTAGACATTAGTTGAAGTCTATCTTTTTAACATTCAGGAACAGCTCCTCAGAAAGAGATACAGACTAGGTGATCCACAGTAGTGACAGCCTTTGAGGAAAGGGAAGACTAGCCCTAGTTGCTACCGTTTAACCCTATGGCCCCAGGGTACACAGCACTGCAGGTCATCTTTAATGGCTGTATTGGGCTTGGCCTGAGACCAGTCTTCTGCTCAGGGACTGCCCAAATACTTTTGGGGCAGTGCAGCAGAGGTCTAGATCTGATTAAGAGGTTGGTGTTGGGAACCAGTTCCACTAGCCCTAGACAATTAACCTTTCAGCCAGTTGCCCATCTATAAAATACCTATCCTTGGGCAATATTGCAATTTTCTTTTGTTTTTTTTTTGAGATGGAGTCTCACTCTTGTCGCCAGGCTGGAGTGCAGTGGTGTGATCTTGGCTCACTGCAACCTCTGCCTCCCGAGTTCAAGTGATTCTCCTGCCTCAGCCTTCGGCTTGCACCACCACGCCCTGCTAATTTTTGTATTTTCAGTAGAGATGGGGTTTCACCATGTTGGCAAGGATGGTCTCTCTCTCTTGACCTTGTGATCCACCCGCCTCGGCCTCCTAAAGTGCTAGGATTACAATATTGGATTTTATGTTAGCACCAGCCTGCCCTTTATTGATAATACTATTTACCTGGACTCTTTTCTTCAGGAGGGCAATCTAAGTAATAAGCCAGTTTTGACACAAACCACTGCCTTTAACCCATTCATAGTGAGGGGATGTAGTGGAGTTTCAATGTCACCATCCTAGCTCCCACCCCAGTACCACTAATGAGAAATGTCAAGGATGGAGATTCTGACAGCTAGGGGTTCACAATATACCTTTACATCCTGAAATTACAGATTAAGTCCAAGTGTATCAAGTTAGTAATGCCAGTGATCACTCATTCCCCATCATTTCTCAGAGAATCCAAGCAGCTATAAAAGCATCATTAATAATAATTTTAAAAAGCCACCAGAAACGCAGTTTTAGAAAGGGGAAATAGGAAACCAAGTACGGTCAAGAAAACCCCACTCTTGGGCACTGTGAAATGCCCCTTGCCTAAGTAAAGATGTGGATTAACTTCTCTCCCCTTTCGTTAGATTAATGCAAAAGTCGAGCATGGTGCTAACAAGCCTGTAGTCTTGATTAGCTGGAGACTGAGGTGGAAGAATCACTTGGGTTTTTTTACCCAGGAGGGTGAAAAAAAAAAAAAAAAAAAGCAAATTCTCTGGAAGCATTAAATAGAAGTGTTTCCTTATCCCAACATACCAAACACTCCCTCCCCTCACCCCACACACAAGAATCTAGCCTTAAATTTCCTAAAATAAATAATTGATCTAATTAGAAGCTTTGCACAAACATTAGACCAGTGTAAATAACAAACATTTATTGGTGTCACTTATGGTAGAAAAAACTTCCTACACCAGATGCACATGACCCAATTGTTAAATAGAACATTTTGAAGGTGAACACACACCCTAACCCAGGTTTTTTACCCACTTTTTAAGATGGCCAATTCTTCTTCTCCCCCCCCACCCAAAGACATGTGAGCAACTGCTAATGAAAAGCAGTAAACAGCCGCTTGGGCTATATCATTTTCAACTCCACTCTGAGGTGAAGATTCCAATTACATTCGAGACTTAAGTTCTCTCAATTTTTTCCTAACAAAGTTCCTGAGTCCAGTATTTACAATATTACAGCACTAGTAGATCAGTATCTACAACTCATCTTTTTCTGCTGTATCCTCTTCACCAGTTGGGGGCGGGCCTGCACTTCCATAGAGTTTGCTGATAATTGGCTGAACAATTTCTTCCAGTTCCTTCTTCTTAGCTTTGAAGTCTTCAATGTCAGCATCTTGGTGGCTTTCCAGCCATTCAATCTTTTCTTCTACAGCTTTTTCCATGGTCTCCTTATCTTCAGAGGAAAGTTTACCTCCCAGCTTTTCTTTATCTCCAATCTGATTCTTTAGAGAATAGGCATAGCTTTCCAACTCATTTCTAGTATCAATGCGCTCCTTGAGTTTTTTGTCTTCCTCAGCAAACTTCTCAGCATCATTAACCATCCTTTCGATTTCTTCAGGTGTCAGGCGATTCTGGTCATTGGTAATTGTGATCTTATTTTTGTTCCCTGTACCCTTGTCTTCAGCTGTCACTCGAAGAATACCATTCACATCTATCTCAAAGGTGACTTCAATCTGTGGGACCCCACGAGGAGCAGGAGGAATTCCAGTCAGATCAAATGTACCCAGAAGATGATTGTCTTTTGTCAGGGGTCGTTCACCTAGAAGTTACATATAGAAAAACTCATTAGTTGTTACTGACAAGCATTAGCACATCTAGACACTTTTGGTTTTATCGAGCTAAAAGTAATTTCATACTGGTCTACAGGGAGCAGCAACTAGTACTAACAATGAGTTAGGTTACTAACTCAACTGAATTTTATCTATTTTAAAGTACTATGAACTCCTTTTTCTTGTACTCTAGGAGCCAGCTCAGATGTTACTATTAAGAATGCTAAACATAGGCTGGGCACAGTGGCTCACACCTGTAATAATCCCAGCACTTCGGGAAGCTGAGGTCAGTGGATCACCTGAGGTTAGGAGTTCAAGACCAGCCTGGCCAACATGGCAAAACCCTGCCTCTACTAACAATACAAAAATTAGCCTGGCATGGTGGTGGGCACCTGTAATCCCAGCTACTCGGGAGGTAGAGGTTGCAGGTCATGCCACTACACCCCAGCCTAGGCGACAGAGTGACACTCCATCTCAAAAAAAAAAAAAAAAAAGCGAAATATCTAGATATAAAACATTATTCAAATTAAGACCCCCATCTGAAAACAGCAGTTACTTAGTTCCCTTGCCATTTCAATAGATCATCTTAAGTCATGTTCTTTTAAAACATGCCGTGATAGATAGACCTGGATAGATAGACCTGGCGCGGTGGCTCACGCCTGTAATCCCAGTACTTTGGGAGGCAGAGGCAGGCAGATGACCTGAGGTCAGGAGTTGGAGACCAGCCTGGGCAACCTGGTGAAACCCCATCTCTACTAAAACTACAGAAATTAGCCAGGCATGGTGGTCCATGCCTGTAATCCCAGCTACTCTGGAGGCTGAGGCAGGAGAATCACTTGAACCCGGGAGACGGAGGTTGCAGTGAGCGGAGATCATGCCACTGCAGTCCAGCCAGGGCAACAGAGCAAAACTTCATCTCAAAAAAAAAAAAAAAAAAAAAGCCATATTAGCAAACTTAAGTAATTACCTTCATAGACCTTGATTGTAACAGTTGGTTGGTTATCAGAAGCTGTAGAAAAGATCTGAGACTTCTTGGTAGGCACCACTGTGTTCCTTGGAATCAGTTTGGTCATGACACCTCCCACAGTTTCAATACCAAGTGTAAGGGGACACACATCAAGCAGTACCAGGTCACCTGTAAGGATAAGTTATTTAACTTCTAATTCAAGTTCTCCCTATGAGCTATGTAAAGTTTGTGTCTCTAGCATTTGGTTAGGTTCTAACACACATCTTAAAGGCAGTGAATTAAACAGTTGCTAATGATCTTGAGACTACCCCAGTCTTGTCTTCACTGACACCCTTTACTACATGTGTGACCTTGTTGCTCATATTCTGGTATTTTCTAAAGCAATAGCTAATGAGTCTTCCATCAAGCTATGGAATCACTATGAAAGGTGCCGCGATCGTGACCTACCTGTATCTTGATCACCAGAGAGCACACCAGCCTGGACAGCAGCACCATATGCTACAGCTTCATCTGGGTTTATGCCACGGGATGGTTCCTTGCCATTGAAGAACTCTTTAACCAGTTGCTGAATCTTTGGAATTCGAGTCGAGCCACCAACAAGAACAATTTCATCAATATCAGACTTCTTCAAATCAGAATCTTCCAGCACTTTCTGGACGGGCTTCATAGTAGACCGGAACAGATCCTAGAAAAAAAAGACCTGGTTACCGTGATGTCTGTTATCTAAGTATCTAGATGCAATGTCCTGAATTCAGAGTCTAATGAGATCTCATTAGCAAAGCAGAAAACAAGGGACATACCATGTTGAGCTCTTCAAATTTGGCCCGAGTCAGGGTCTCAGAAAAGTCTTCTCCTTCATAGAAGGACTCAATTTCAATTCTTGCTTGATGTTGAGAAGACAGGGCCCGTTTGGCCTTTTCCACCTCACGCCGAAGTTTCTGCACAGCTCTGTTGTCTTTCCTGACGTCTTTGCCAGTCTTCTTTTTGTACAGCTTGATGAAGTGTTCCATAACACGCTGGTCAAAGTCTTCTCCACCCAGATGAGTATCTCCATTAGTGGCCACGACTTCGAAGACACCATTGTCAATGGTGAGAAGAGACACATCAAAGGTTCCGCCACCCAGGTCAAACACCAGGATGTTCTTCTCCCCCTCCCTTTTATCCAGGCCATAAGCAATAGCAGCTGCCGTACTATTAGGAGATTAAAAAAGGGAAAAGTTTTGTCAGTACTTCACATTTCCACTATTTGGCAAATATGCCGTATCCCTGAATTTCATACTTACGGCTCGTTGATGATCCTCATAACATTTAGGCCAGCAATAGTTCCAGCGTCTTTGGTTGCTTGGCGTTGGGCATCATTGAAATAGGCCGGTACAGTAACAACTGCATGGGTAACCTAAAAGGATAAAAGATAATTAAATGTATTGTCACACAGTTTAACACTTATTCAAATTACAGTCTGGCCAGGCAGTGGCTTGTGCCTGTAATCCCAGCACTTTGGGAGCCTGAGGCAGGAGGATTCACCAGAGGTCAGGATTTCAAGACCAGCCTGGGCAATGTGAAGAAACCCTGTCTCTACTGAAAATTAAAAAAAAAAAAAAAAAAAAAAAATTAGCCAGGTGTGGTGGTGTGCCTGTAGTCCCAGTTACTTGGGAGGCTGAAGCAGGAGAGCTGCTTGAACCCGAGAGGCAGAGGTTGCAGTGAGCTGAGATCATGCCACTGCAGTCCAGTCTGGGCAACAGAGCAAGACTCCCTCTCAAAAAAAAAAAAAAAAAAAAAAAATTTATAGTCAAACCATCACTTTAGTTTTTAAGCCAATTTATTGATGAGTATAACATATAAAATTTTATGCTCCTGGAATTGTAAGCATTAAATAATACATGAAAAGTCTATTTTGTTTGGCTTATAGTAAAGGACTCAATAATGACCTGACAAGCATGAATACCATTCTGATTAAAATTTTTGAAACCATGAAGGCTTCTATACATAACAGCCAACCAAGAATACTAATGATCAAAAAATACTTAACATTGTTCTAGAAATATTTACCTTCTTTCCCAAATAAGCCTCAGCAGTTTCTTTCATTTTAGTGAGAACCATGGCAGAAATTTCTTCAGGAGCAAACGTCTTTGTTTGCCCACCTCCAATATCAACTTGAATGTATGGTTTAGTTTTCTTTTCAACCACCTATTTTAAAAAATTGTTTTCAGACACAGATGCAATGACATCTCAAAGTTTAAAAGACCCACTACCATCCCCACAATTTGGTTTATTTTGGTCCCTTGGGGCTGCAAATTGACTAGAAATACTTCAGGGAGTATAGGTGTCTCATAAAGTTCAGTTTTAATCGGTCTTTTATTCCTCAACTATTGTAGACCGACTACGACATCAACTATACTGTCTTAAGTTTTGCAACATACTAGGATTATTACAGTTTTTACACACATCCTGTCTATAGCCTTCAACTGATGTCTCAACACTTCCAGAGACTTATAATTCTAAATACTCCCACCACCCACCCGTCCTCTAACCGCACAAGAAAAACCCGGTCGAACCTTGAACGGCAAGAACTTGATGTCCTGCTGCACAGATGGGTCGTTCCACGTGCGGCCGATGAGCCGCTTGGCGTCAAAGACCGTGTTCTCGGGGTTGGAGGTGAGCTGGTTCTTGGCGGCATCGCCGATCAGACGTTCCCCTTCAGGAGTGAAGGCCACATAGGACGGCGTGATGCGGTTGCCCTGATCGTTGGCGATGATCTCCACGCGGCCGTTCTTGAACACGCCGACGCTGGCAGAAAAACCCGACAGAGGGACATCAGCACCGCACTTCTCACGCCAGGCCAGGCGGCTACGCCCGTCCCCCCGCATCAGCAAACCCCACTTACCAGGAGTAGGTGGTCCCCAGGTCGATGCCGACCACCGTGCCCACGTCCTCCTTCTTGTCCTCCTCCTCGGCCCGCGCCGCGCTGAGCAGCAGCAGCATCGCGGCCACCAGGGAGAGCTTCATCTTGCCAACCAGTCCGGCAGCAGCAGCAGGCAGGGCGTCGCAGGCAGTCCAGCCACAGGCCGCAGCACAGGAGCGCAGCGCGGTTTCCGACTTGCAGGCGGCAGGGGCCGGGGGTCACAAGGCGCCACGAACCAGGAGGGCAGGTCTGGAAATGCAGGCCGCGGCGCTTACCTCTCACACTCGCGAAACACCCCAATCGGTCGGTCTGTCTGTGCTGTCTCGGCCGGTGTCGACCTCGCCGTCGCCTACTCGGCTTATATACCCTCCCCCAGCCCCGTCGTGGAGGCCGCCGATTGGTGAAGGCCCTGCTCGTTGGAGGCCGCTGATTGGCCCAGGCCACCAAGCTGGCCGCCGCCGATTCGAAGCGGCCTCCTCCGCAACAAACGTCACTGCTCCGCCCCCCCCGGCTGATTCATTGGCTGCTATTCGTTTCTAACGTCCACATAACATCCGCCCCATCCACTGGTCCCATTGGTTCAGCAGCTGTCTCTCTCTCCTGCGACTTCTCACCTCGAGGCATTTCCTCTGGTAACCGCACAGGTCCCGCCTTCACTCCGGGCCCTAGGGGGTCGGAGTAGGTCCAGCACAACTGATCCCCCGGGGCTGTGGGATCTGAATCTTTTCCTTCTCTACTGCTTGTTCTCCCCATCTCCATCCCTCATCCCGAAGCGGGAAGCAACTTTCTCTTCCCAGCTTCCATCCAGTCTCTGAGTAGACCGGTCGCAGCTTAGATACTGGGATCGCCTCAGAACACATTTCTTTGCCCTTCACGGCCACTACCGGTATTGGGATATGCGAGTCTCAGGGCCATTCGTTGCTCACAGGTCGAGCTGGTCTGGACTCCGTTCGACCACGAATCATGGCTCCTTCCTGCCAGTTACGTCCCCTCTGCACCCTTGCCCAGCCATTTTACCAGGCCTCTCCACATTGCCCTGCCCCACGGTAAGTCACAGGACAAGCCCGGCCAAAGGAATTGCCTTCAGCTCTGAGTCCGCTCCCTACTGTGCCCGCTCCAGTGCCAGCCCTCCCACCTTGAATGTCTAATTTTTCTAACTTACCACCCTTTACTTTCCCATCCGCTGCCCATCGTTTCCCTCTGGGGCTGAGGTTATCATTTACAAGACTTTCCCCATCCCTTATTGTTGATACTTTTCTACCTTAATTCCAGGAAAAGGTCTGATGTGCACACAGACAACACATTTGATAGGCGAAAATCGTCTTGATAATGCCTCATATAACATCCTGTTGCAAAAAATTACAGAGACCGCTATTTGCTGAAAGCCTACGGTGGGCTAAGCGTTGTTCAGTGTGCTTTTCATGTGTCATTTAGTCTTGACAGTTAAGTACTCGGTAGGCATTTCCCATTTTCCAGATGAGGACATTGAGACTGAAAAAGATTAAATAACTAAACAAGTCACAGAGCTGGTGAGTGATGGAGTTAGGACTGATAACCAGGTGGACTTCATTCTATTGCTAATACTTTTATTTTTATTTTTTTCAAGACGGAGTATCACTCTGTTGCCCCCAGGCTGAAGTGCAGTGGTGAAAAATCAGCTCACTGCAACCTCCACTTCCGAGGTTCAAGCGATTCTCCTGCCTCAGCCTCCTGAGTAGCTGGGATTACAGGCACGCGCCACCATGCCTGGCTAATTTTTGTATGTATTTTATTTTTTTGTGGAGATGGGGTTTCACCATATTAGCCAGGCTGGTTTCGAACTCCCAGCCTCAAGCGATCTGCCCGCCTTGGCCTCCCAAAGGGCTGGGATTACAGGCGTGAGCCTCTGTGCCTCGCCTCTTAACTTTAAAACGAAAAATTCATTTGTGGCGGGACGCGGCGGCTCGCGCCTGTAATTCTAGCACTTTGGGAGGCCGAGGCCGGCGGATCACGGCGTCAGGAGATCAAGACCATCCTGGCTAACACGGTGAAAACCCATCTCTATAAAAATACAAAAATTAGCTGGCCATGGTGGCACGCGCCTGTAATCCCAGCTACTCCGGAGGCTGAGGCAGGAGAATCGCTTGAACCCGGGAGGCGGAGGTTGCAGTGAGCCAAGATCGCGCCACTACACTCCAGCCTGGGCAACAGAGCTAGACTCCATCTCAAAAAGAAAAAAATAAATTCATTTGTTTGACAAATGTTTTTGGAGGACCAACTATGGAAAGGACAAAGGTCTGATACCAAATATTTGAAATTTGTGGGTATACTGTGTCCAGATACCACTAAAACATCCTAAACACACTTTATTAAGATGTTGAGCCTGTGACTCAGTACTCAAGAATTTTCTTTTTCCTTAATGCTCTTTGAAGGTTAGACTGGTGACTCAGAGTTGACTCTGTTCACTACAGAGGTTGCATCATGCATCTCTTTCAGCAGGGCTTGTAATCCTGCGGCAACATTGACCCTTCTTTGGCTTGCATCAGTCCAGCATTAAGATAGAAATCATCAGCTTCTTGGATTTCAATCAAACTTTTTTTTATATCGCAGTCCATTTCCATTAAAAAAAAAAAAAAAAAAAACCAAACTCTCAATTTCAGCCTCACCCTTGATTAACAGAGTAACCTTTTGTAACTCTCCCTTTTGTAAGATTTAGAAAAATGATACATGGCTAACTTCCAAAGGTAATTGAGTATATTGTGGTTTTATCTTTTTAAAACCAAACATTTTACATACATTTTCTAGTATATTCCAAAGCACAGTCACTTATGAATAGGAAAGTACACAGTCGAAACTAGCTTGCTGAACATTAAATGCCAAAAAATAGTATCCATGTCAAGTTATCAATACTTAACTGTTAGACACTGTGCTAAAGACCCACGTGCATTATCTCTTTTAATCTTTAAGAAGGCGGCCAGGCGCGGTGGCTCACGCCTGTAATCCCAGAACTTTGGGAGGTCGAGGCGGACGGATCACGAGGTCAGGAGATCGAGGCCATCCCGGTGCTAGCACAGTGAAACCCCGTCTCTACTAAAAATACAAAAAAATTAGCCGGGCGTGGTGGCGGGCGCCTGTAGTCCCAGCTACTTGGGAGGCTGAGGCAGGAGAATGGCGTGAACCCGGGAGGCGGAGCTTGCAGTGAGCCAAGATCGCACCACTGCACTCCAGCCTGGGTGACAGAGCGAGACTCTGTCTCAAAAAAAAAAAAAAAAAATTTCTTTAAGAAAGCATTTTTTTGTAATTCCAGCATTTTGGGAGGCCAAGGCGGGCGGATCACGAGGTCAAGAGATCAAGACCATTCTGGCCAACATGGTGAAACCCTGTCTCCACTAAAAATACAAAAATCAGCTGGGCATAGTGGCCTGCGCCTGTAGTCCCAGCTACTGCTTCTCGGAGGCAGAGGCAGGAGAATCGCCTGAAGGGGGGAGGCGGAGGTTGCAGTGAGCTGAGACCGCACCACTGCAGTCCAGCCTGGCAACAGAACAAGACTCCGTCTCAAAAAAACAAACAAAAAGAAAGCATTTTTTTCTTACCCCTATTTTAGAGCGAAGGAATCTGAAGCCCCAGGAGGTAAAGAAACTTGCCCAGGAGATTGTACACCTAAGATAAGGAGCCAGTATTTGAGCCTTGGCAGTTTGATTGTTAACCTCTATAGGTTGTTGTCTTGAGCTTCAGATTTATAATTTTGGGTTGGGCATGGTGGCTCAGACGTGTAATCCCAGCACTTTGGGAGGCCAAGGTGGGTGGATCACTTGAGGTCAAGAGTTCGAGACTAGCCTGGCCAACAGGGCAAAACCCCATCTCTAATAAAAATACAAAATTCACTGGGCATGGTGGCCTGTAATCCCAGCTACTTGGGAAGCTGAGGCACGAGAATCACTTGAACCTGGGAGGCGGAGGTTGCAGTGAGCCAAGATCGCACCACTCACCCTCCAGCCTGGGCAACAGGGTGAGACTGTCTAAAAAGAAAAAAAAAACTTACATTTTGTTTTAGGATATAGTCACATATTTTGCTTTTTTAATTTAAAGTTTATAATTTTTATAGATATAAGGTCTAGCTACATTGACCAGGTTAGTCTCAAACTCCTGGCCTCAAGTGATCCTCCCACTTCAGCCTTCCAAAGTGTGGCAATTACAGGAATGAGCCACCACATCCAGCTCCAGTTACACATTTTGTAAATATTTTGATAATGGGTGATATGCAAGTATAGATTTTTATCCAGAAATTTAAACCAGCCCATTTCATTTGTGCCCCTATGGGTAAGAAAATTGCTTTCCAGGCTGGGTCTGGTGGCTCACACCTCTAATCCCAGCACTATGGGAGGCCAAGGCAGGCAGATCACCTGAGGTTGGGAGTTCGAGACCAGCCTGGTCAACATGGAAAACCCCTATCTCTACTAAAAATACAAAATTAGCCCAGCATAGCGGCTCATGCCTGTAATCCCAGCTACTCGAGAGGCTGAGGCAGGAGAATCACTTGAACTCGGGACGCAGAGGTTGCGGTGAGCTCAGATTGTGCCATTGTACTCCAGATTGGGCAACAAGAGTGAAACTCTGACTCAAAAAAAAAAAATTGCTTTCCATTTCCCACCTGATGTCAGAAAACTAATTAAGCAGAGGTAGGACTTGTTAGGATTGGATGTTATTTAGCCCTCAAATATTCCTTTGTGAAAGAGGATTAATAATAAATGAAAGGCATACAGCAGGAAGAAAAAGGAAAGGACCTATGTAATTTACAAATTTGATATTAACATTTAGATCCTGATACTTGAGAATTTTCCATATGGTTTGTTGGAGGGAACATTCAACTAGGTGATAGGGCACATAACTTTGACAAAAACCAGTTTCTTGGAGCCTCAGATTCTTTTTTTTTTTTTTGAGACGGAGTCTTGCTCTGTTGCCCAGGTTGGAGTGCAGTGGCACAATCTCGGCTCACTGCAGCCTCTGCCTCCCGGGTTCCAGCGATTCTCCTGTCTCAGCCTCCTGAGTAGCTGGGATTACCAGTGCGCACCACCATGCCCAGCTGATTTTTGTATTTTTACTAGAGACAGGGTTTTGCCATGTTGGCCAGGCTGGTCTCAAACTCCTGACCTCAGGTGATCCGCCTGCCTCGGCCTCCCAAAGTGCTGGGATTACAGGCATGAGCCACCATGCCCGGCCAAGCCTCAAATTCTTAATCTATTGAATGTCAGGAATTTCTGTTCTGCCTGTCTTACTGGACTGCTTCAAGAATCAAATGAGATACTGTATGTGAAAGTAGTGTGAAGGTTGTAGAACAGTGGTAATGATTACTAATCATAGAAATACAATGTGAGAAGAAACTTTAGAAGTAAGGCCAAGCACAGTGGCTCATGCCCATAGTTCCACCACTTTGGGAGGGCGAGGTGGAAGGAAGTTTGAGGCCAGGTGTTTGAGACGAGCCTGGGCAAAACAGAGAGATTGCATCCTTCTGTGAAAATATTTAAAAATTAGCCAGTCATTGTGGTGCATGCCTGTAGTTCCAGATACTCAGAAGGCTGAGGTGGGAGGATCACTGGAGCCCAGGAGTTTGAAGCTGCAATGAGCTATGATTGTACCAGTGCACTCCAGCCTGGACAACAGAGGAAAACACTTCTCAAAAAATAAAAAATAAATGGTACATCTTATTATTCCTATATTGGTCACATAGATGTCTTTTTTTTCCTTTCAAGACAGTCTTGCCCTCTTGCCCAGGCTGGAGTGCAGTGGTGCGATCTCAGCTCATTGCAACCTCCGCTTCCCAGGTTCAAGCAATTCTCCTGTCTCAGCCTCCCGAGTAGCTGGGATTACAGGCACACGCCACCACGCCCAGCTAATTTTTGGATTTTTAGTAGAGACAGGGGTTTCACCATGTTGGCCAGGCTGGTCTCAAACTCCTGACCTCGTGATCTGCCTGCCTTGGCCTCCCAAAGTGCTGGGATTACAGGAATGAGCCATCCACGTCCAGCCCACATAGATGTCTTTATTAAGGTGCTAAAAATAATTTATTCGCCCTTCATCAAACAACTCTCAAATAAAACAAAAGTGTCAGTGTCACCTTAACACCTGAGCCACAAGCAATAGTAGGTATAAGTCATGTATTTTTTTTTTGTACTTCTGAAAGTACAATGTGCTAGCAATTAATTTCCTTCCTTGTCTTCAGTTTCTTTTTTTTTTTTTTTTTTTTTTTTTTTGAGACGGAGTCTCGCTCTGCCGCCCAGGCTGGAGTGCAGTGGCCGGATCTCAGCTCACTGCAAGCTCCACCTCCCGGGTTCCCGCCATTCTCCTGCCTCAGCCTCCCCAGTAGCTGGGACTACAGGCGCCCGCCACCTCGCCCGGCTAGTTTTTTGTATTTTTTTAGTAGAGACGGGGTTTCACCATGTTAGCCAGGATGGTCTCGATCTCCCGACCTCGTGATCCGCCCGTCTCGGCCTCCCAAAGTGCTGGGATTACAGGCTTGAGCCACCGCGCCCGGCCCCTTGTCTTCAGTTTCTAAAAGTAAATTTATAACAGAGAACCTTCCCTTCTCCACACATATGTAGAAGTAGTGCATTTTCTATCACATTTTGTGTGTGCGTGAAGAAGGCATTTAGGAGGGCACACTGTGTCTGATAATGTAAAAGAGAGGCAAGACCACAGGATTTGGAAGGACTAAAACTGTATTTGAGTTCCATTTGTGTTACTTACTGGCTGTGTGACTTAGGGCAAGTCAATCTCTCTGAGGCTCTGTTTATGAGTCTGTAAAATGGATATAATTTTGCCACTTAACAAGGCTGGTTTTTGTTTGTTTGAGACAAGGTCTTATTTTGTCACCCAGGCTGGAGTGCAGTGGTGCCATCATGGCTCACTGCAGCCACGACCTCCCAGGCTCAAGCCATCCTCCCGCCTCAGCCCCCTGAGTAGCTGGGACTACAGGTACGCACCACCACAGCCTACTAATTTTCGTATATTTTGTAGAGACAGGGTTTTGCCACGTTGCCCAGGCTGGTCTCCAACTCCCGGGCTCAAGTGATCCACTTGACTCAGCCTCCCAAAGTGCTGGCATTATGTGAGCCACTGTGTCTGGCCAAGACTATTGTCATGATCAAGTAAGGTAATATACGGTATTAGAGATGTCCATGTAAACTTAAAAAGAAAAATAAGAACAATAGAAAAGAAATAAGGTAATACAAGTAAAAGTGAAGCTGGGTGTGATGGCACCCCCTGTAGTCCTAGCTACTCCAGAGGCTGAGGTAGGAGGATTGCTTGAGCCCAGGAGTTTCAGGCTACCCTGGGAGAAATAACAAGACTGTCTCGAAAAGTGTTGAACTGGAAAGCACTTAATTTTATGTAAAAAAAAAAAAAATGCTACTTTTATTTTTTAAATTTCTTTCTTTTTTCTTGAGACAGGGTCTCCCTCTATTGCCCAGGTTGGTCTTGAATTGCTGGCCTCAAGCAATCCTCCTGCCTCAGTCTCCCAAAGTACTAGAATTACAGGCATGAGCTACCACAGGTGGCCAAAATACTACTTTTAATTTTTCTTCCTTCTGTCTTATATTTTCCTTTGAAGTAAAATAAGCTGCAAAATATGAAGAGCTACCTATATAGAATTTGATAATATTTGATATATCTTAAATTTAAATTGTTTTTCTTTTTTCATTTCTTTCATTCCTCTTTTTTTTTTTTTTTTTTTTTTAAGAGATAGGGTTTCACTATATTGTCCAGGCTGGTCTCCAACTCCTGGGCTCAAGCAATCTGCTCACCTCAGCCTCCCAAAGTGCTGGGATTGCAAGCATGAGCCACTGCACCTGGCCTTAAATTTAAAATTTTTAAAATAGTAAATGTATATACAAGGCATACAATTCAAAGGGTACAATAAGTCTTCCCTGTCACTCAGTCCTCAGCCCTGTTCCCCTACACTGATAGAGGGAACAACTGCAACCACTTTCTTGTGTAGCCTTCTAGAAATGTTTTACTCTTTTTTTTTTTTTTTTTTTTTTTTTGAGACGGAGTCTTGCTCTGTCGCCCAGGCTGGAGTGCAGTGGCCGGATCTCAGCTCACTGCAAGCTCCGCCTCCCGGGTTCACGCCATTCTCCCGCCTCAGCCTCCCGAGTAGCTGGGACTACAGGCGCCCACCACCTCGCCCGGCTAGTTTTTTGTATTTTTTGGTCAGAGACGGGGTTTCACCATGTTAGCCAGGATGGTCTCGATCTCCTGACCTCGTGATCCGCCCGTCTCGGCCTCCCAAAGTGCTGGGATTACAGGCTTGAGCCACCGCGCCCGGCTGAAATGTTTTACTTTTTAATTAATTTTTGTTTTTCGAGACAGATCCCACTCTATTGCCCAGGCTGAAGAGCAGTGGCTCAATCACAGTTCACTGCAACCCCCATCTCCCAGGCTCAAGCAATCCTCTGTCTCAGCCTTCTGGGTAGCTAGGCCTACAGGTGTTTGCCAACACATGGCACTAATTTTTTTTTTTTTTTTTTTTCTGAGATGGAGTATTGCTCTGTCACCTAGGCTAGAGTGCAGTGGCACAATCTTGGCTCACTGCAACCTCCATCTCCCGGGTTCAAGTGATTCTCCTGCCTCAGCCTCCCCAGTAGCTGGGATTACAGGTGCATGCCATCGTGTCCAGCTAATTTTTGTATTTTTAGGAGAGACGGGGTTTCACCATCTTGGCCAGGCTGATCTCGAACTCCTAACCTTGTGATCCACCCACCTCAGCCTCCCAAAGTGCTGGGATTACAGGTGTGAGCCACCACACCCAGCAATTTATTTTTTGTAGAGACAGGGTATAGCTATGTTGCCCAAGCTGGTCTTGAACTCCTGGCCTTAAGTAATCCCCCTGCTTCACCCTCCCAAAGTGCTGGGATTACAGGCATAAGCTGCTGTGGCCAGCTTAGAAATGTTTTAGTCACACACAATATGTGTGTGCGTGTGTGTTCCTGTTTTATTTATTTATTTATTTTTATTTTTATTTTTTGAGACGGAGTTTCACTCTTGTTGCCCAGGCTGGAGTGCAGTGGCTCTATCTCGGCTCACTGCAACCTCTGCCTCCCAGGTTCAAGTGATTCTCCTATCTCAGTCTCCTGAGTAGCTGGGACTACGGGCGCCCACCACCATGCCCGGCTAATTTTTGTATTTTTAGTAGACACAGGGTTTCACCATATTGGCCAGGCTGGTCTCAAACTTCTGACCTTGTGATCTGCCCACCTCAGCCTCCCAAAGTGCTGAGATTACAGACATGAGCCACTGCGCCCAGCCTATTTATTTTTTGGGATGGAGGGCACTGGCATGATCACAGCTCACTGCAGCCTTGACCTCTTAGGCTCAAGTGATCCTCCCACCTCAGCCTCCTGAGTAGCTGGGACCACAGGTGTGCACTACCATGGCCAGATAATTTTAAAATTTTATTTATTGATTTATTTAGAGACAGCGTCTCACTCTGTTGCTCAGGCTTGAGTGCAGTGGCCAGATAATGGCTCACTGCAGCCTCAATCTCCTGGGCCCAAATGATCCTCCCATTTCATCTTCCCAAGTAGGTGGGACTACAGGCATGTGCCATCACCCCCAGCTAATTTTTTTTTACTTTTTGTAGAGATGGGGTTTCGCTGTGTTGTGCAGGCTGGTCTTGAACTCCTAGGTTGAAGCGGTTAGCCTGCCTTGGCCTCCCAAAGTGCTGGGATTACAGGCATGAAGCTCTGTGCCTGGCCATAATTTTTTCATTTTTTGTAGAAATGAGGCCTTACTATGTTGCCTAGGCTAACAATCAACTCCCAGGCTCAAGCAATCCTTACACATCAGCCTTCTGATGTGCTGGAATTACAGGCGTGAACCACCCCACTTGGCCTAGAAATGTTTTATTCATATAAAAAATGTAGGCCGGATGTAGTGGCTCATGCCTGTAATCCCAGGCATAAAATATATATGTGTGTGTGAGTCTGAGTATATCCATGTTTTAATTTTTTTTAATTAATTTTTTTTTGTGATGGAGTTTTGCACTTATCTCCCAGGCTGTAGTGCAGTAGCACAATCTTGGCTCATTGCAACCTTCACTTCCTGAGTTTGAGTGATTCTCCTGCCTCAGCCTCCCGAGTAGCTGGGATAACAAGCATTCACCACCACACGTGGCTAATTTTGCATTTTTTTTGTTTTTTTTTTGAGACGGAGTCTGGCTCTGTTGCCCAGGCTGGAGTGCAGTGGCCGGATCTCAGCTCACTGCAAGCTCCGCCTCCCAGGCTTAGCCATTCTCCTGCCTCAGCCTCCGGAGTAGCTGGGACTACAGGCGCCCGCCACCTCGCCCGGCTAGTTTTTTGTATTTTTTTTTAGTAGAGACGGGGTTTCAACGTGTTAGCCAGGATGGTCTCGATCTCCTGACCTCGTGATCCGCCCATCTCGGCCTCCCAAAGTGCTGGGATTACAGGCTTGAGCCACTGCGCCCAGCCTAATTTTGTATTTTTAGTAGAAATGGGGTTTCACCATGTTGGCCAGACTGGTCTCGAACTAGGTGATCCACCTGCCTTGGCCTCCCAAAGTGCTGGGATTATAGGTGTGAGCCCCCGTGCCCAGCCGTATCCATGTTTTAAAACCGGTGATGGAGCACTGAAGCATAATGCATACATAGTTCTGTTTCTTTATCCAATTAACTGTATTTCTTTTTCTTTCTTTCTTTTTTTTTTTTTTTGAGACGGAGTCTCGCTGTGTTGAGCAGGCTGGAGTCCAGTGGCGCGATCTCCACTCACTGCAAGCTCCGCCTCCCAGGTTCACGCCACTCTCCTGCCTCAGCCTCCCGTGTAGCTGGGACTACAGGCGCCCGCCACTGTGCCCGGCTAATTTTTGTATTTTTTTTTTTTTTTTAGTAGAGACGGGGTTTCACCATGTTAGCCAGAATGGTCTTGATCTCCTGACCTCGTGATCCGCCCGTCTTGGCCTCCCAAAGTGCTGGGATTACAGGCGTAATTAACTGTATTTCTTAGAGATTGTCACAAATCAGTATCTGTGAAGCTGCCTTTTTTTTTTTTTTTTTTTTTTGAGATGGAATTTTGCTCTGTTGCCCAGGCTGGAGTGCAGTGGTGTGATCTCGGCTCACTGCAACCTCCGCCTCCTGGGTTCAAGCAATTCTCCTGCCTCAGCCTCCTATGTAGCTGAGATTACAGGTGTGCACCACCAAGCCTGGCTAATTTTTGTAGTTTTAGTAGAGATGGGGTCTCACTGTGTCGGCCAGGCTGGTCTTGAACTCCTGACCTCAAGTGATCCACCTGCCTAGGCCTTTCAAAGGGCTGGGATTACAGGTGTGAGCCACTGCTTCCAGCTGGAGCTGCCATTTTTTGATATGTAAAGAGTAGCTACCCTTTATGTATGATGTGTTGGATGTTTTTTATTTTATTATATATTTTTTGAGATGGAATCTCACTCTTGCCCAGGTTGGAGTGCAGTGGCATCATCTCGGCTCAATGCAATCTCTGTCTCCCGGGTTCAAGTGATTCTCCTGCCTCAGCCTCCGGAGTAGCTGGGATTACAGGCGGCCGCCACCACGCCCAGCTATTTTTTTGTGTGTGTTTTTAGTAGAGATGGGGTTGGTTTCATCATGTTGGCCAGGCTGGTTTTGAACTCCTGACCTCAAGTGATCTGGCCACCTCAGCCTCCCAAAGTGTTAGGATAACAGGCATGAGCCACCGTGCCTGGCCACGCTGGATGTTTTAATTTTTTTTTTTTTTTTTTTGAGATGGAGTCATGCTTTGTCACTAGACTGGAGTGTAGTGGAGTGATCTCGGCTCACTGCAACCTCTGCTTCCTGGGTTCGAGCAATTTTTGTGCCTTAGCCAGCTGGGATTACAGGCACATGCCACCACACCCAGGTGATTTTTGTATTTTTAGTAGAGAAGGGGTTTCACCACGTTGGCCAGGATGGTCTCAATATCCTGACCTCGTGGTCGCCCACCTTGGCTCCCAAAGTGCTGGGATTACAGGTGTGAGCCACCAGGCCTGGCCTTCTTTTTTTTTTTTTTGGAGACAGGGTCAGAGGTGTAATCTCAGCTTACTGTAGCCTTCTCCTTCTGGGTTCAAGTGATCCTCCTGCCTCAGCCTCCCAAGTAGTTTTCTTTTTTTTTTGAGACAGAGTCTGGCTCTGTCGCCCAGGCTGGAGTGCAGTGGCCTGATCTCAGCTCACTGCAAGCTCCGCCTCCCGGGTTTACGCCATTCTCCTGCCTCAGCCTCCTGAGTAGCTGGGACTACAGGCACCCGCCACCTTGCCCAGCTAGTTTTTTGTATTTTTTAGTAGAGACGGGGTTTCACTATGTTAGCCAGGATGGTCTTGATCTCCTGACCTCGTGATCCGCCCGTCTCGGGCTCCCAAAGTGCTGGGATTACAGGCTTGAGCCACCGCGCCCGGCCACCAAGTAGTTTTCTTTTCTCAGAAAAGATATTAATTCTATTTTGTTCTTTTCTCTTTTTTGAGACAGAGTCTCGCTCTGTCACCCAGGCTGGAGTGCAATGGCGCAATCTCAGCTCACTGCAACCCCCGCCTCCCAGGTTCAAGCGGTTCTCCTGCCTCAGCCTCCCGAGTAGCTGGGACTACAGGCGTGTGCCACTACACCCAGCTAATTTTTTTGTATTTTTGTTAGAGATGAGGTTTCACCATGTTGGTCAGGCTGGTCTCAAACTCCTGACCTCATGTGATCTGCCCACCTTGGCTTCCCAAAGTGCTGAGATTACAGGACTTTGTAATCAGGACCATGCCCAGCCTAACTTTGTCTTACTATAGCTTTCTGATGTTGTATTTATTTATTTATTTACTTTTTCAATCTGTATGCTCAGAGTGCTTTATGATGTCCTCATATCCTTTAGAACGAGTCCTTCCACATTGCTCTTCTTCTTCAGGAATGTTTCTGACTATTCTTGGTGCTTTGTATTTCCATATTAAGTTTTAGAAATCAGTCTATCAAGTTCACAAACCCAACCTGTTACATATTGTTAAGTAAAAAAGAAGGGCCTGGCGTGGTGGCTCACGCCTGTAATCCCAGCACTTTGGGAGGCTGAGGCGGGCAGATTACGAGGTCAGGAGATTGAGACCATCCTGGCTAACACGGTGAAACCCCATCTCTACTAAAAATACAAAGTATTAGCCGGGTGTGGTGGCACACGCCGTAGTCCCAGCTACTTGGGAGGCTGAGTCAGGAGAATCGCTTGAACTCGGGAGGCAGAGGTTGCAGTGAGCCAAGATTACACCACTGCACTCCAGCCTGGGTGACAGAGCGAGATTGTTTCAAAAAAAAAGAAAAAATAATAAAGCAGATTACTCAAAAGTATGATAGTACTATACCATTTATTATTTATTTATTTTTTTGAGACAGGGTTTTGGTCTTCCAGCTAGGTTGAAGTGCAGTGGTGCGATCATAGCTCATTGCGGCCTCAAACTCCTGAGCTCAACTGATACTCCCGCCTGAGCCTCCCTACTAGCTGGGACTACTGGTGTGCACCAGTGTGCTTGGTCAATTCTATTTTTTTTTTTTTTTGAGACGGAGTCTCGCTTTGTCACCCAAACTGGAGTGCAGTGGCCGGATCTCAGCTCACTGCAAGCTCCGCCTCCCGGGTTTAAGCCATTCTCCTGCCTCAGCCTCCCGAGTAGCTGGGACTACAGGCGCCTGCCACCTCACCCGACTAGTTTTTTGTATTTTTTAGTAGAGACGGGATTTCACTGGGTTAGCCAGGATGGTCTTGATCTCCTGACCTCGTGATCTGCCCGTCTCAGCCTCCCAAAGTGCTGGGATTACAGGCTTGAGCCACCGCGCCCGGCCAATTCTATTATTATTATTATTTTATTTTTATATTTTTGTAGATATGGAGTCTCGCTATTTGCCCAGGCTGCTCTGAAACTCCTGGCCCCAAGTGATCCTCATGCCTTGGCATCATAAAGCATTGGGAACACACCTTGCCCAGCCTACAATACATTTTTCTTTTTTTTTGAGATGGAGTCTCGCTCTGTTGCCCAGGCTAGAGGGCAGTGGCAAGATCTTGGCTCACTGCAACCTCTGCCTCCTGGGTTCAAGTGATTCTTCTGCCTCAGCCTCTTGAATAGCTGGGACTACAGGCGCCCACCACCATGCCTGGATCATTTCTGTATTTTTAGTAGAGACAGGGTGTCACCATATTGGCTAGCCTAATCTTGAACTCCTGACCTCGTGATCTGCCCGCCTTCGCCTCCCAAAGTGCTGGGATTACAGGTGTGAGCCACCACGCCTGGCCTTTTTTTTTTTCTTTTTTAAAAGGCATGCAGAAAGAAGGGAAAGAGAGAGGAAGGATTGGGGCCGGCAAAGGGAAGGGGAAGCCAGAATGAGAGGCTTTCTGACAGTCTCCCAGCCTACAATTTATTTTTATTATAAGCTTTACCAAGTCATTAATTTCAATCTAATTCATTTCTGTATTTCAGTATTTTAAAAAATGGTATGAGTTTTGTTATTAGAAATAAAAAATGTCCATTTTGAAGTTAAAAATTAGAATACTTCAGTATGGCTGGGCGCAGTGGCTTACGCCTGTAATGCCAGCACTTTGGGAGGCCGAGGTGGGCAGATCACTTGAGGTCAGGAGTTCAATACCAGTGTGGCCAATATGGCGAAACCCTGTCTCTACTAAAACTACAAAAATTGGCCAGGCATGGTGGTGCGTGCCTGTAATCCCAGCTACTTGGGGGTCTGAGGCAGGAGAATCACTTTAACCTGGGAGGCCGAGGTTGCAGTGAGTCAAGATCCCACCATTGGCCGGGTGCGGTGGCTCAAGCCTGTAATCCCAGCACTTTGGGAGGCCGAGACGGGCGGATCACGAGATCAGGAGATCAAGACCATCCTGGCTAACACGGTGAAACCCCGTCTCTACTAAAAAAAATACAAAAAACTAGCCGGGCGAGGTGGCGGGCGCCTGTAGTCCCAGCTACTCGGGAGGCTGAGGCAGGAGAATGGCGTAAACCCGGGAGGTGGAGCTTGCAGTGAGCTGAGATCCAGCCACTGCACTCCAGCCTGGGCGACAGAGCGAGACTCTGTCTCAAAAACAAAAGAAAAAAAAAGATCACACCATTGCACTCCAGCCTGGGCAACAGAGAGATACTCTGTCTAAACCAAAAATAATGAATAAATACATAAATAAAATAAAAATAAATAAACAAATAAAAAGGATACATCAGTACATCAATATGATAAAATATTCAGGAACCACTACAATTGTTGATTTTTGGATAGGATGGGATGGAGGAAAAAATTGCTGATTTTTATGTTTTTCAAAAAGTGAATTATGTCCACTCCACTGCTTCACTTGACTAGCCTTAAAAAAAAGTGAATAGCCTCAAAAAAAAAAAGTAATTGTTAGTTTTTTCATATACATCTTCTTTTTATTTAAAACACCTGTTGATCTATTAGGAACCTACCAAGCTTGAAGATCTTTAAAAAAAAAGTAAAAGTAAAGCAGGAGAACAAAAAAGATTGTCAGTGAAAGATATATAATTGCATTAAGGTAAGTTTTTTTTCCTTTTTTTTTTTTCTTTTGAGACAGCGTTTTTCTCTTTCACCCAGGCTGGAATGCAGTGGCACCATCTCAGCTCACTGCAACCTCCGTCTCCCAGGTTCAAGTGCTTCTCCTGCCTCAGTCTCCTGAGTAGCTGGGATTACAGGTGCCCACCACCATGCCTGGCTAATTTTTGCATTTTTAGTAGAGACAGGGTTTCACCATATTGACCAGGCTGGTCTCGAACTCCTGACCTCAATTGATCTGTCTGCCTTGGCCTCCCAAAGTGCTGGTATCACAGGTGTGAGCCACTGCACCCGGCCAAGGTGAGCTATTTCATGTTATAATGAACGATGGGCTAAATTCAAATACAAGTAATATACCACTTTTATGTTGCATTAACATTACAGCTCCTGGGCCAGACATGGTGGTTCATGCCTGTAATCCCAGCAGTTTGGAGTCTGAGTCATGAGGATTGCTGGAGCCAGGAGTTCAAAACCAGCCTGGGCAACATAGCAACACCCTGTCTCTACAAAAAGTTAAAAAATTAGCCGTGTGTATGGAGAGTGCCTCTAGTTCCAGCTACTTGGGAGGCTGAGGCCAGAGGATCACTAGAGCCCAGGAGTTTGAGGTTGCAGTGAGCTATGACTGTGCCACTGCACTCTAGCCTGGGTGACACAGTGAGACCCTCTCTCTAAAAAACAAAAAACAACAAAAAATTACAGCTCCGATCAGTTTGGACATCTCTGGTACTTGTAGAAAAATAAAGATTACAGTAGACTTCATTTGGCTGAAGTGTTTGATTTGCAGGATTCATAAGCCCGTTCTATAGAAGCCGCTTTCTTCATTTTCAGTTTTCTCGTTTTTTTTTTATTTAGAAATTTTTTTAGAGACTGAGTCTTGCTCTTTTGCCCAGGATGGAGTGCAGTGGTGCAATCATAGCTCACTGTAGCCTCAAACTCCTGAGCTCAAGCGATTCTCCTGAGTCAGCATCTTGAATAGCTGGGATTACAGGTGAGAACCAGTGCACTCGGCCAGCTGATAATTTTAACTCCTTGCTAAATGTTACAAAGCCATATGACTGTGAATACATTGCTAGGATTTCTGAAGAGTCTCCAGGCAAGTGAGGGCCCCTAAATCATAAGCTCCATCAGCTTCATGAATCTTAGTACTATTATTTCTGAGCCTGCCAGTGGGGGCCAGTATAGGACCACCAGGGACCCAGAACATGGACTATGGCTATGACAGGAACAAATGAATTGTTCCAAAGTGAAAAGTATTTTTTTAAGGAATACTTTCTACCACCTGGATCTTACTGGACTTTTCCGCTTACAGGTTTCCTAGAGCTCTAACCTGGGCACCACAGCAAAACCTCATCTCCACAAAAAATAAAAAAAAATTAGCCAGGCATGGTGGTGCACGCATGTGGTCCCAGGTACTCAGGAGGCTGAGGCAGGAGGATTGCTTGAGCCCTGCCCAGAAAGTAGAGGCTGCAGTGGGCTGTGATTACATCATTGCACTCTAGCCTGGGTGACAGAGAGAGACCTTGTCTCAGAATTTAAAAAAAAAAAAAAAAGCTGGGTGTGGCGGTTCCTGCCTGTAATCCCAGCACGTTAGGAGGATGAGGCAGGAAGATTACTTGAGTACAGGAGTTTGAGACCAGCCTGGGCAACACAGTGAGATCTTGTCTGTATAAAAAATAAAAACATTAACCAGGTATGGTGAAGGCACTTCACATATGTGAAGTTCCAGGTACTCTGGAGGCTGAGGTGGGATGATGGCTTGACCTAGGGAGGTTGAGTCTGCAGTAAGCAGTGATGGTGTCACTGTGCTTTAGCCTGGGTGAAAGAGCAAGATCCTGTCTCAAAAAGTAAACAAACAATGAAACCTATTTTAGAGTTTTTTAATGGTAAAATTATGATTTCTATTCATGTTATTGCGTATTTACCTACTGCCTAGTTTATAATTTGCTTGACTCTTCCAGATGTGACCCTAATCTTTCCACAGTCAAGTGTGTACTACTGTTTCACAGCATTTTCCTTTCCAAACTGTGTGCCAAATAAATCGGGGTCTCCAACCCCAGGGCCATGAACTGGTACCAGTCTGTGGCTTGTTAGGAATGGAGCAGCACAGGAGGAAGTGAGTGGTGGGCAAGTGAGCATTACCGCCTGAGCTCTGTCTCCTGTCAGATCAGCAGTGGCATTAGATTCTCATAGGAGTGCGAACCCTATTGTGAACTGCATATGCAAGGGATCTAGGTTGTCCACTCCTTATGGATGTCTGATTATCTGAGGTGAAACAATTTCATCCCGAAACGATCCCCCCTGACCTCCTCCACTCCCTACCCCCATTTCCTGGAAAAACTGTCTTCCACAAAACCAGTCCCTGGTGCCAAAAAGGTTGGGGACCACTGAAGTAAAATCATGTCATAGGTGAAGTCCTTGTTTCTTCCCTTTCGTCTTCCTCTTTATCTTTGGAATCTTTATTTCTTATGGCCTGTTTTCCTTTCTGGTATGGTTTGGTCTCACTTAACTCTCATATTTCTTTCCTAAGGTAGATGTATTATAATTTAAACAATGTTACTTTTCGGCCACAATGGATGGCTCGTGCCTGTAATCCCAGCACTTTGGGAGGCCACCAGGCGAATCACCTGAGGTCAGGAGTTTGAGACCAGCCTGACCAACATGGAGAAACCCTGTCTCTACTAAAAATACAAAATTAGCTGGGCGTGGTGGCACATGCCTGTAATCCCAGCTACTTGGGAGGCTGAGGCAGGAAAATCGTTTGAACCCAGGAGGTAGAGGTTGCAGTGAGCTGAGATCCCGCCATTGCACTCCAGCCTGGGGGACAAGGGCAAAACTCCGACTCAAAAAAAAAAAAAAGTTACTTTTCCCAGGGGTACTTACATTTTAATTAGGATCTATTGAGAAACAGCCTCGAAATTCAAAAGAGGGGGTGTTGGACAAGCTGATCTCTGAGACTCTGCACTCCAATCATTCATTCAAAAACAAACAAACGGGCCGGGCTTGGTGGCTCACACCTGTAATCCCAGCACTTTGGGAGGCCGAGGAGGGTAGATCACCTGAGGTCGGGAGTTCGAGACCAGCCTGACCAACATGGAGAGACCCTGTCTCTACTAAAAATACAAAATTTGCCAGCGCGGTGGCTCATCCCAGCACTCTGGGAGGCTGAGGTGGTTGGATCATGAGGTCAGGAGTTCAAGACCAGCCTGGCCAATATAGTGAAACCTCGCCTCTACTAAAAATACAAAAATGAGCCAGGGATGGTGGCATGCACCTGAAGTCCCAGCTACTCCGGAGGCTGAGGCAGGAGAATCACTTGAAACCGGGAGGCAGAGGTTATGGTGAGCTGAGATCATGCAACAGCACTCCAGCCTGGGCAACAAGAACGAAACTCCATTAAAAAACAAACAGGCCGGGCACGGTGGCTCACGCCTGTAATCCCAGCACTTTGGGAGGCTGAGGCGGGTGGATCACCTGAGGTCGGGAGTTCGAGACCAGCCTGGTCAACATGGTGAAACCCCGTCTCTACTAAAAATACACAAAAGTAGCTGGGTGTGGTGGTGGGCGCCTGTAATCCCAGATACTTGGGAGGCTGAGGCAGGAGAATTGCTTGGACCTGGGAGGTGGAGGTTGCAGTGAGCCGAGATCACGCCACTGCACTCCAGCCTGGGTGACAGAGTGAGACTCCATCTCAACAAACAAACAAACACACAAAATAGCCGGGCATGGTGGCCCGAGCCTGTAATCCCTGCTATTTGGGAGGCTGAGGCATGAGAATCGCTTGAACCCGGGAGGCAGAGGATGCAGTGAGCTGAGCTCACACCACTGCACTCCAGCCTGGGCAACAGAGTGAGATTCTGTCTCAAAAAAAAAAAAAAAAAAAGCAAAAAACGCCGTGCATGGTGGCACATGCCTGTAATTCCAGCTACTCAGCAGGCTGTGGCAGGATAATCGCTTGAACCCAGGAGGTAGAGGTTGCAGTAAGCCGAGATCGCGCCATTGCACTCCAGCCTGGGCAACAAGAGCGAAACTCTGTCTTAAAAAAGAAAGAAAAAGAAAAAGAAAAATTAGCCAGGCACGGTGGCGTGCACCTGTAATCCCAGCTGAGGATTAAGCATGAGAACTGCTTGATCCCAGGAGATGGAGGTTGCAGTGAGCCGAGATCATGCCACTGCACTCCAGCCTGGGCGACAGAGCAAGACTCCATCTCAAACAAAACAAAACAAAACAAAAAACAAGCCCAGCGAAGCAATGCAAGCCTGTGGTCCCAGCTACTCAGGAAGCTGAGGCATAAGGATCCCTTGAGCCCTCATGATGGCGCCTGTGAATAGTTACTGCATTCTAGCCTGGGCAACATAGCAAGACCTATTTCTAAAACAAAAATTTAAACATTCTAGGCAGTATGCCCAGTGGTGAATAAGATGGGGTCTGTGCCCTCATGGACTATGTATTGGTTTAGATTAAATTTTTACCTCGAGTTAACATTTGCGATTCAATACAAGTGATGAAGTTTGGGGGCCTTTGAGGGACCTGGGGATAAACTGGTTTTTATTTATTTATTTATTTTTTTGAGACCGAGTCTTGCTCTGTTGCCCAGGCTGGAGTGCAGTGGCATGATCTCGGCTCACTGCAAGCTCCACCTCCCCGGTTCATGCCATTCTCCTGCCTCAGCCTCCCGAGTAGCTGGGACTACAGGTGCCCGCCACCACACCCAGCTAATTTTTTGTATTTTTAGTAGAGACGGGGTTTCACCGTGTTAGCCAGGATGGTCTCAATCTCCTGACCTCATGATCCACCCGCCTCGGCCTCCCGAAGTGCTGGGATTACAGGCTTGAGCCACTGCGGCTGGCCCGATAAAAGTTTGTTTTTGACCAGAAATACTTGCCAGAGGCCCCTCAACTCACTTAGCCATAGCATCTGCTTTCTTGGCTTACTTCTAAGACTGGCTGTGCATATGTAGAAGGAAAAAGAACATTAAAAAAAGTTTTGCGATTCTGAGGCAGAGTAGTTTAATAGAGTGTGGAGTTAGGAGGCTGAAGAACTAAACTGTACACAAGGTCCAGTATGAATTTTGTGACTATGAACAAGTAACTTCATATCCTTCTATGTCAGGGAAGACTGAGTTGTGTAGTGGAAAGAAAGGGGCTTTGGACAGAGTTTACTGTGTATTCATCCATTCATTTAAAAAACAAAAAACAAACATTTATTACATTCTAGGCAGTATGCCAGGTTCCAGGGAGACAGTGATCTGCCCTCAGTGAGTACTATTTATTGAGTTTGAGCAAATTTTCACCTCGAGTTTACTTTCCCATGTGTAAAAGGGATGAAAATAACACCTATTCCATATTTCCTAAGAATCACTGTTGTAGTGATCCATAGTTCTAGCAGGAGATTTGAATTCCTTGAGTATGCTGACTGGAAAAAAAAAAATGAAAACTGCGTATTAGTTCAAGTTCTTCATTTGTAGGTGACAGAACAGGGCTCAGAAAATTAACTGACCATTCTAGTTCCTTTTTTACTTCTCACATGCAATGGAGCTTCCCTGAAGATTCTTTTGCAACTTTTGAGGCCTCTCCTTCCCCTCCTCCCTGGCCTGGGTGCTCCAGCCTACCCAGATGCAGTGTTCCAGAGCCCACTGTGGATGCATTCATTTTGCTGAGTTCTTCCTTGGCAGTCCACGAATGCCATCTCTTGTCTTGAAATCCAACCATCCAGTAACTCCCAAGTGTCACCTCTTCCATAAAGTCATAACCCCTCGACTTGAAGAGGCCATTCTCTCTGGGAATCTAAGAATGCTTTGTACCTTGGCTTATTATAATGATCCTTAATCTGTGGAAGTTTCATCCCACCCTAGATCGTAAATTGTATCCTCTTGCCTATTTCATGCCAGTGGTGCATTGAGTAATGTCTTGTAACAGAGCTGACTGAATTCCTGAATGAGTTGAATGGCAACACAATAGCAATAACACCTGAGCAGTCTACCATGGGTGGTTCTATTACTACCTATGTAGTCATAAAACAAGGCAATAAATATGAAGCAATTATGTCAATGTTGTTGTTTTGTTTTGAGACAGGTTTCACTCTGTTGTCCAGGTTGGAGTTCAGTGGCATGATCACAGCTCACTGCAGCCTTGACCTCTTTGGGCTTGGTGATCTTCCCACTTCAGCCTCCCTAGTAGCTGGGACTACAGGTGCACGCCACCATGGCTGTCTAATTTTTGTATTGTTTTTGTAGAGATGGGGTTTCACTATGTTGCCCAGGCTGATCTTGAACTTCTAGGCTCAAGCAATCCTCCTGTCTTGGCCTCGCAAAGTGCTGGGATTACAGGCATGTGCCACCATGCCCCTAAAGGGGACACATCAAGGGAGGTGAGTAGATGGAAAGCAGTTTGATTTGAAATAGCTGGGGAAATGATTATTACTTTTTTCCTTTTTTTGCCGGGAGACTCCCGGTGTTGGTGGATATAATCACTGTTTTCAATTTTTTGAAGAGCTGTCAAGTGGAAGACATTCTGTATTGCTCCAGGCAGCATAACTACCAGCAATGGAAGGAAATAAAGGGAAACAGATTTCAGCTCAGCAGGAGGCAGAACTTTCTAAGATTTAGAGCTGTCCAACAGTGGAGCAGGCTGCATTACTTGAGGGAGTGAGCTCCCTGAAATTTGAACTGTTGAACAAGATGACCATCTGGCTGAATGTACAAGAGGGAATTCCTGCCTGGGCGGCAGTTGCACTAGTGACCTTTAACGAGGTATCTTCCAATTCTAAGGTTTCTAGACTGTTTAACTCAGCTAACTTGACCTCTGAGTTATGCTGTTAAAAAAATTATTAGACAGCTCATCTATTGACTTAAATAACTGCATGGTCAAGTTTACGATAAGATTTTAGAAACTGAGAAGTGGGAAAGCAGGTTTAATACTTAAAATCCAGATACCATCCAAACCAATTAATTAATGGCACTTTGAACAAAAGGGAAGGGAGGGGCCGGGAGCGGTGGCTCACGCCTGTAATCCCAGCACTTTGGGAGGGTGAGGTGGGTGGATCACGAGGTCAGGAGATCGAGACCATCCTCGCTAACACGGTGAAACCCAGTCTCTACTAAAAATCAAAAAATTAGCTGGGCGTGGTGGCGGGTGCCGGTAGTCCCAGAGACTCGGGAGACTGAGGCAGGAGAATGGCGTGAACCCGGGAGGCGGAGCTTGCAGTGAGCCGAGATCGCACCACTGCACTCCAGCCTGGGCGACAGAGCGAGACTCCGTCTCTAAAAAAAAAAAAAAAAAAAAAAAAAAAAAAAGAAGGGAGGTTTGTGAGTGGTGTGTGCGTGTGTGTGAGAGAGAAAGAGAGAGACACGAGAGAAAGAGAGAGTCATTCTTTCGAATAATGTGTCCTGGGCAACTGAGCGTTGTCACAGAAAGCATAAAACGCTCTACAGTTTTGCTTTACACATACTTGCTCAGTCGGATTCTTCACTTCCAGCATTACTGCAGGCGGAAACCAGGGCTCAGGCCTGGTAAACAACCTTCCGGAAGACGATTCTGGACCCGGACACCCACTACCGCCTCAGCGGGCAGCTGACCTAGGGCTGCCTAAGGAGGAAGTGGGAGCCCCCGGCCTCCCGGGCGGAACTACCGCTCCCAGGGGCGCCCGCGGCGCCGCGCACGCGCGCTGGCGTGGCGGCAGCGCCGCTGCAGGACGTAGGGAAGCCAACAGGCGAGTGGCGAAGGTGGCGGCAGCGGCGGCGGGGGCAGTCACCGGCGAGGGCGACGGCTCCGAGGCCGAGTGGCGGTCCGGCAGAGTCCTCCGTGTCTTCATCCGCATGAGCCCCTTGGTGAGCGCGCGTCCCGATTTAGCCCGCGCGCGGTGCGCCGCTCCCTGCCTCGCGGCCGGCTTGCTCCGGCCTAGGGCCGCAGCCTGCCTCTGACGGCCGGGCCGTCCGGTCCAACTGACCCCGGGGTCCCGGGACCTTCCCGTCAGTGTCGGGCGAGGTGGGGGTTGGGGGACACTGGGTTAGGCCCAGGGGAGAAATGTGGCGGCGCGCAGGAGCCAGGGCGGCCTGGGGCTAAGGAGAGGGAGAGGCGCGTGGGGGATGGGATGGGAAGGGACTGGGGGACCGCCGAGCGGTCTCGGGTGGGGGCCAGAGACTAGAGGCCCGGCAGGTAGGGAACTGAGTACAGGAGGCGAGAACGAAATGGAATGTCTTTTGAGTGTCGCTGATAAAGATGTCGTGCTGCGGGGAAGCTTGACAAGCTGGACACATGGGTCTAGGGGCAGCCCACCTACCACAGACACTCACCATACTTGGCATCTTTCCTCTTGCTGTCGGAGGTCTGAAAGTGAGGTAGCTGTTGGTTATTTCCATCCCTTTCAACTTCACCTTTTATTGACTGGCAAAATTGTAATGGGTGCTGGCTAGGTAAACCACAGAAGTACACACAGGGTTCTGTGTATAAATGTGCATAAAAACAGGGAGACATAGTGATAGGTTCAGATGAGAACTAGGTCAAAGGAGGAATCAGTGTTTTTATTTTTAAATTTATGACGAAAATAAGTTCTGAGCAGGACTTTGAACTAGAGAGGGGTTTTAAACTGGAGTTCATTGACGGATAGAATTAGAAGGGTCCTTTCACTAGGATGATAAAATGACATCATTATTTTTATTGACTGCTATCTGAAACTTATTATTTCCTTCAGTTGTGAATGTGGACAACAAGCCAGAGTAGAATTAGCAACGCTTATGACTTTGTCATCAATAAAAATTACGGATATTTTTGTATCATATTTACAGTTGCAGACAGCTCAGAATATCATTTATGGTTATCACTTCTTTGAATTTCTGGTGTTACTAGACCCGCCGTTAAGACCTTGTTATTTAATGTGATAATAAGGCTGTACATATATTATTACCATATTAGTTTGTTAAGTTGTGTTGCTAATATTTCTGTATAATTGGCTTCCCTTGCAATCACATGTATTTAATTATGCATTTAAAAGAAATCTGAGAACGGGACCATAGGCTTCACCAGACTGCCAATGAGGTCCATGCACAAAAAGATTAAGAACTCCTGAAATACTATAGGGGGCTGAGGCGGGCGGATCACTGAGGTCAAGAGATGGAGACCACCCTGGCCAACATGGTGAAACCCATCTCTACTAAAAATACAAAAATTAGTTGGGTGTGGTGGCCTGTGCCTGTAGTCCCAGCTACTCGGGAGGCTGAGGCAAGAGAATCGCTTGAGCCTGGTAGGTGGAGGTTGCAGTGAGCTGAGATCACGCCACTGCACTCCAGCCTGTCGACAGAGTGAGACTCCGTCTCAAAAAACAACAACAACAAAAAAAACCCTCCTGAAATAGAAGTAAGTTTTTTTGAATCTATAAGTCTACTTAGAAGAACATCTGAGTCATTAAAGTCAGACAGGATGACAGTGTAGACGAAAGAGAATTTCATAATCAGGGAGATAAAAGATTTGGATGGGATCAGAGTAGCCTTTTTTTTTTTTGGTTTTGAGATGGAGTCTGGCTCTGTTGCCCAGGCTGGAGTGCAGTGGCGTGATCTCCGCTCACTGCAACCTCAGCCTCCCGGGTTCAAGTGATTCTCGTGCCTCAGCTTCCTGAGTAGCTGGGACTACAGGCACCCACCACCACGCCCAGATAATTTTTATATTTTTAGTAGAGGCAAAGTTTCACCATGTTGGTAAGGCTGGTCTCAAAGTCCTGACCTCAGGTGATCTGCCTGCCTCGGACTCCCAGAGTGCTGGGATTACTGATGTGAGCCGCCGCATCCTGCCCAGAGTAGTCATTTTGAAAGAACAGACCATAAATGTTTCATTCAGGGTAATGGGGAGTGAACAAAATAATTGGAAGAAGAAAGGGAAGTGAATATGTTGGCCTTTAATTTTTGTATTAAGGCACCTCCCCAGTTCCAAGTGATTGCAGCTCTGTAAGCTCTGATGTTCTGATGTAACCCTGTGAAAAGAAATTTTACTGTTTGCTGGTTTTCTTTAAATCATGGAGGTGGAATTTTGTTTTTTTGGGACGGAGTTTCACTCTTGTTGGCCAGGCTGGAGTGCAATGATGTGATCTCGGCTCACTGCAACCTCTGCCTCCTGGGTTCAAGCAATTCTCATGCTTCAGCCTCCTGAGTAGCTGGGATTACAGGAGCGCGCCACCACGCCCAGCTAATTTTTGTATTTTTAGTAGAGATGGGGTTTTGCCATGTTGACCAGTCTGGTCTCAAACTCCTGACTTTGTGATCTGCTCACCTCGGCCTCCCAAAGTGCTGGGATTACGGGCGTGAGCCACCGTGCCTGGCCCTAATTTTTCTATCTTTAAATGAAAAACAGGAGAATCTCTCTTGAAATATATTTTTTGGGCCAGGCATGGTGCTCATGCCTGTAATCCCAGCACTTTGGGAAGCCGAGGTGGGTGGATCACCTGAGGTCAGGAGTTCGAGACCAGTCTGGCCAACATGGTGAAACCCTGTCTCTACTAAAAATACAAAAATTATCTGAACGTAGTGGCAGGCACCTGTAATCCCAGCTACTTAGGAGGCCGAGGCAGGAGAATTGCTTGAACCCAGGTGGCGGATGTTGCAGTGAGCCGAGATTGTGCCATTGCACCCCGGCCTGGGCTACAAGAGCAAAACTCCATATCAAAAAAAAAAAAAAAAAGTGTGGGCGTGGTGGCTCATGCCTGTAATCATCCCAGCACTTTGGGAGGCCAAGGTGGGTGGATCACGAAGTCAGGAGTTCAAAACCAACCTGGCCAAGATGGTGAAACCCCATCTCTACTAAAACTACAAAAATTAGCCAGGTGCCTTGATGGGTGCCTGTAATCCTAGCTAGTTGGGAGGCTGAGGCGGGAGAATCGCTTGAACCTGGGTGGCAGAGGTTGCAGTGAGCCGACGTCGTGCCACTGGAAGACAGAGTAAGACTCTGCCTCAAAAAGAAAAAAAAAAACGAAAAACAAAAACAAAAAACCCCAAAGCCATTTTACTCTTGCTATTAACTTTCTTTTCATATGTGATAGAAAGTAAACATACTATAGAGTTGAAAAGTTGGTAAGTCATTTTCTTGAAATTCGTTTTCAAATTCTTATTTGCTTCATTTTGGCATTTGCCTTCTCACTGACAAATCTCTCTTAACATTTTCTTCAGACTGTGTGTGGCTTGAAATTTTTACCTGTTTGTAAACAACCTGTCAACATCTTGTAGGAGATTTTTTTTCCCCTCTAAAATAATAGCAATAATAGAAAACCACTACAGTACCCTTTTTCTGGATAAAATGAAGGGGGAGTATGAAAAGGTGGATAAAACTTTTTATGAAGCAGATAATTGGTACTGGAACAGTTTATGTTGAGTTGAACACACCATATTGCAAGTCACTGCCTTGAAGAGATCTTCCCTGTCACTTTCTGCGTCCTTACATCACTCTCTTTGTCATTCTTTGTCCTCTTCCCCTTTATTTTCTTTATAGCGTGCTGCTATCTCTTATTATGTCGCTTGTACGTATATTTATAGAGTATTTTAATCTTTTTCTTTTCTTCCTTGAATGTTAGCTTCATGACAATAGAGACTTTGTCTTCACTGCTGTTCCAGAATAGTGGATGGCACACAATAGGTGCTAAGTAAATACTTGCTGATTAAATAAATGAATGGATGAGTTTATAGAAGCTAAGTATTTTATTTCTAAGAATAAAGCACATCCATTTAAAATCTTGCAAATCGTATTATACATACTGGGTTGAATTTCATCTTATGTTTTTCATCTTACTTTTTTTTTTTTTTTGAGATGGAGTCTTGCTCTGTCACCCAGGCTGGAGTGCAGTGGCACGATCTCAGCTTACTGCAACCTCTGCCTCCTGGGTTCAAGTGATTCTCCTGCCTCAGCCTCCCCGGTAGCTGGGACTACAGGTGCCTGCCACCATACCTGGCTAATTTTTGCATTTTTAGTAGGAAGCAGGTTTCACCATGTTGGTCAGGCTGGCTTTGAACTTCCTGACCTCAAGTGATCCACCTGCCTCAGCCCCCCAAAGTGCTGGGATTACAGGAGTGAGCCACCATGCCTGGCCATCTAACATTTTTTTAAATACAGAAAATTATTTCCCAGCACTATGTTGTGCGTTTGTGAGCGTTTGGTTTCATTTGGGGACTAATCATTCTTGGTACATGCTGCCACGTAGGTTTGATTATTCTTCACTTTGTATGATGTAATAAAAGGGAGAATCTGTAGGTGAAGTTCTTGTTTTGCTTAGGTTCTTTTACCTTTTACTGTGTGATCCTAGATTGTTTTATTTCTCCTCATTCTTCTTCCTTCTTTCTTCCTTCCTTTTTTTTTTTTTTTTTTGAAACAAGGTCTTGCTGCATTGCTTAGGCTGGACTTGAACTCCTGGACTCAAGTGATCGTCCTGCCTCAGCCTTACCAAGTAGCTAGGACTATAGGTAGGCACCATCACGCCTGGCATTGTTTCTTTTTGTTTTCTTTTTTTTTTTGAGAGGGAGTCTCACTTTGTCTCCCAGGCTGGAGTGCAGTGGCATGATCTCGGCTCACTGAAACCTCTGCCTCCCGGGTTCCAGCGATTCTCCTGCCTCAGTCTCCCTCCTGGGCTGGGACTACAGGCAGGTGCCATGACGGCCGGCTAATTTTTGTATTTTTTAGTAGAGACGGGATTTCATCATATTGGCCAGGCTGATCTTGAACTCCTGACCTCGTGATCTGCCCGCCTGGGCCCCCCAAAGTGCTGGGATTACAGGCATGAGCCACTGTGTCCAGCTGCATTGTTTCTTAATTGCTCTCTTATTCAGTATGTTGAGGGCCACAAATTTGCTTCTGTCAAAATGAAAGCAAAGGAGCTCTAGAAAGCGATATTGGTGCTAGAATTAGCACTGAATTACAATCAGTGTAACTGATTAGTAATCAAGGAAGTGAAAGCCAAAATAAGTGAAAATATGTTTTTCACATCAGATTTATAAAAAAAAATTTCATGTCTGGGCTGGGTGCAGTGTCTCACACCTGTAATCCCAGCACTTTGGGAGGCCGAGGTGGGCGGATCACCTGAGGTCAAGAGTTTGAGACCAACCCGGCCAACATGGTGAAACCCCGTGTCTACTAAAAATATAAAAATTAGCCGAGCGTGGTGGCATATGTCTGTAATCCCAGCTACTTGGGAGGCTAAGGCAGGAGAATCCCTTGAACCTGGGAGGCTGAGGTTGCGGTGAGCTGAGATCGCACCACTGTACTCCAGCCTGGGCAACAGAGTGAGACTCCACCTCAAAAAAAAAAAAAATTTCATGTCTGACAATATCAAATATTGGTGAAGATGTGGCAAAAATGGTAATTTTGGAAACTACTGGCCAGGCGTGGTAGCTCCTGCCTGTAATTTTAGCACTTTTGGAGGTTGAGGGCCACTTGAGACCAGGAACTGGGGAGTTCAAGAACAGCCTGGGCAACAAAGTGAGACCCCCCATCTTTATTAAAAAAGAAAATATTTATAAAAAATTAAAAAAAAAGAAACTGCTACCAGTTACTGTTGGGAGGAGGAAAAACTGTTGGTTGAGCGTAAACTCTTACAGCTGCTTTTGGAGACAGTATTTGCAGCAAATACTGTCAAAGTTGAAAATAAGCATACTCTATAATTTCATGTCTATAAGGGAATACGAATGGGAGGTAGTGGCAAAGGGGATGATATCTACAATTTTTTTTTTAGACGGAGTCTCACTCTGTCGCCCAGGCTGGAGTGCAGTGGCGCGATCTTTTTTTTTTTTTTTTTTTTGAGACGGAGTCTCGCTCTGTCACCCAGGCTGGAGTGCGGTGGCCGGATCTCAGCTCACTGCAAGCTCCGCCTCCCGGGTTCACGCCATTCTCCTGCCTCAGCCTCCCGAGTAGCTGGGACTATAGGCGCCCGCCACCTCGCCCGGCTAGTTTTTTGTATTTTTTAGTAGAGACGGGGTTTCACCGTGTTAGCCAGGATGGTCTCGATCTCCTGACCTCGTGATCCGCCCGTCTCGGCCTCCCAAAGTGCTGGGATTACAGGCGTGAGCCACCGCGCCCGGCTAATTTCTTGTATTTTTTAGTAGAGACGGGGTTTCACCATGTTGGCCAGGATGGTCTTGATCTCCTGACCTCGTGAGCCACCCGCCTCGGCCTCTCAAAGTGCTGGGATTACAGGCGTGAGCCACCGCGCCCAGCCGGATAGCTATAATTTTCTTTTTTTGAGGCTAGACACAACTGTGACAATTAACAGTTAATTCTGGGAGGCAGAATATACGTGCTAAATTATTATTTGTATCTTTCTCTATTTTCTGCTGTTTTGTTTTTTTTCTTTTTGTTTTTTTTTTTGAGATAGAGTCTTGCTCTGTGGTCCAGGCTGGAGTGCAGTGGCGCCATCTCAAGTCACTGCAACTTCCCCCTCCTGGGTTCAAGAGATACTCCTGCCTCAGCCTCCTGAGTAGCTGGTACTACGGGCACGTGCCACCACACCTGCCTAGTTTTTTGTATTTTTAGTAGAGATGGGGTTTCACCATGTTGGCAAGCCTGGTCTTGAACTCCTGACCTAAAGTGATCCGCCTGCCTTGGCCTCCCAAAGGGTTGGGGTTACAGGCATGAGCCACTGAACCCAGCAGGTTTTGTTTTTTTGTAATCCATAACTTTTAAATATTATTTTTGCAACTCTTTGAAAAATTGTAAGCCTACAGAAGAGTTGTTCAGCAAACATTCATCTATTCTTCACCTAGATTTGCGGTTAACATTTTGCCATGTTTACTTTACACATAGAAGATGCACATTTTACTTTGAGAATCCGAGATGGACAGATTACTTGAGCCCAGGAATTTGAATTTTGAGACAAGTCTTGCTCTGTTGTCTAGGCTGGAGTTCAGTTGCACTATCAGGGATCATTGCAGCCTTGACATCCTGGGCTCAAGCGATCCTCCCACTTCAGCCTCCTGAGTAGGTTGGGATGTGCCACCACACCCGGTTAATTAATTGTTGTAATTTTTATTTTTTGAGATGGAGTTTCGCTCTGGTTGCCCAGGCTGGAGTACAATGGCACAATCTCAACTCATCGCAGTTTCCACCTGCTGTGTTCAAGCGATTCTCCTGCCTCAGCCTCCCGAGTTGCTGGGATTACAGGCATGTGCCACCATGCCCAGCTAATTTTGTATTTTTAGTAGAGATGGGGTTTCACCATGTTGATCAGGCTGGTCTTGAACTCCTGACCTCAGGTGAACTGCCCACCTTGGCCTCCCAAAGTGCTGGGATTAGAGGGGTGAGCTACCACACCCAGCCAATTAAAAAAAAATTTTTTTTTTTTTTTATTACTGGGGAGACAGGATCTCCCTATGTTCCCCAGGCTGGTCTCAAACTCCTGGGCTCAAGCAGTCCTCCCAGCTTGGCCTCCCAAAGCTTCGGGATTACAGGTGTGAGCCACTATGCCTAGCTGCTAGACTTTAAAATAAACTTTATTCGGCCAGGCGCAGTGGCTCACACCTGTGATCCCTGCACTTTGGGAGGCCGAGGCGGGCAGATCACGAGGTCAGGAGTTCGAGACCATCCTGGCTAACACTGTGAAACCCCGTCTCTACTAAAAATACAAAAAATTAGCTGGGCGTGGTGGCAGGCGCCTGTAATCCCAGCAACTCGGGAGGTTGAGGCAGGAGAATCGCTTGAACACAGCAGGTGGAAACTGCGATGAGTTGAGATTGTGCCATTGTACTCCAGCCTGGGCAACCAGAGCGAAACTCCATCTCAAAAAATAAAAATTAACCCAGGAGGCGGAGCTTGCAGTGAGCTGACCTCAAGCCACTGCACTCCAGCCTGGGCGACAGAGCAAGACTCCGTCTCAAAAAAAAAAAAAAAAAAAAACACAAAACAAAAAATTAGCTGGGCTTGGTGGCTCACGCGTGTAATCCCAGCTGCTCAGGAGGCTGAGGCAGGAGAATCGCTTGAACCTAGGGTTGCAGTGAGCCGAGATCAACGCCACTGCACTCCAGCCTGGGCAACAAGAGCAAAACTCAGTCTCCAAAAAAGAAAAAAAAAAAAACAAAAAACCCCAAGAACTTTATTCTCCTGGTGCTTTCTTAGCCACCGTCACAGCGTTGTCACGTCTCACTTTACCAAGCTGGCTCCACTGAGGGTTTGTGAGCTGCTCTCCAGTGATGGCACATAGTTCTTATTACCTAACAAGGTGATACTACCTGATCATGGCATTCTGGAAATTGTGACAATATGTACTGATCTTTTGTTGGTGCAACTAACAATATAAAACTTGCTGCTCTGTAAATGTATGCTTCAGTTTAATTAGTTTATTTAGAATAATTACCCCTAATACTGATTTTTGTTTTTGTTTTAGAGACAAGGTCTTGGTCTGTCATGCAGGCTGGAGTGCAGTGGCGTGATCACAGCTCACTGCAGCTTCCATCTCCCTGACTCAAGAGATTCCCCTGCCTCAGCCTTCCCAGTAGCTGGGACCACAGGCACATGACACCGTGCTTGGCTAATTTTTGTGTTTTGTATTTTATTTTTGTTTGACCAGACGAATTTTAAATACAAGTTTTGTATTTTTTGTAGAGGTAGGGTTTTGCCATGTTGCCCACACTGGTCTCGAACTCCTGAGTTCAGGTAATTCATCTGCCTCGGCCTCCCAAACTACTGGGATTACAGGCATGAGCCACTGTGCCCAGCCACTCATGATGTTTGTAGATAGTTTAATAGCGAAAGTATGTACATTCCAGTGGTAACACATTCAGTTTATTATTTTTTCCTTTTTCTTTTTTTTTTTCTTTAGGGGTAAGTGTACTGGAGAGAGTTGGTTATACATTCTAGGAATCTCAAAGGTAAAGTACAATTTAAAAATAATTTTTTAAATAATTTTTTTAAGTTTGCATACAGCTACAGATTTTTAATTTTTATGTAAGTGGAATCATTTTTTTTTTTTTAGACATATTCTCACTCTGTTGTCAGAGTGCAGTGGTGCCATCATAGTTTACTGCAGCCTCAAACGCCTGGCCTGAACAGGGTGATCCTTCTGCTTCAGCCTCCTGAGTAGCTGGGAATATAGGAGTGTGCTGCTTTGCCCAGCTGAGTCCTCCTTATTTGCTTTGGACAGACTAGTACTTGAAAAAATAATTTTCAAATGTTTAGTTGAGTATTTTTTTTTCCTTCAAGTTTTTGGAGGCTGTTTTTTTGTCATACACATCTCCTTCTCTGGAGTTAATTTTCAGTTATGTATGTTTTACACTTGAACTGCCTAAACTTGTGTTTGCATATTATTTTCAACTTTAACTCCTTAAGTAATCCTTTTCAAGATATTTTAGTTTTTTTTTTTTTTGAGTTGGAGTCTCGCTGTGTCGCCCAGGCTGGAGTGCAGTGACGCCATCTCAGCTCACTGAGCCTCAGCCTCCCAAGTAGCTGGGATTATAGGTGCCACCATGCCCTGCTAAGTTTTTGTATTTTTAATAGAGACAAGGTTTCACTATGTTGGCTAGGCTGGTCTTGAACTTCTGACCTCTAGTGATCCGCCTGCCTCAGCCTCCTGCAGTGCTGGGATTACAGGCATGAGCCACCGTGCCCGGCTTTTTTTTTTTTTTTTGAGACAGAGTCTTGCTGTGTTGCCCAGGCTGAAGTACAGTGGCATCATCTCTGCTTACTGCAACCTCTGCCTTCCAGGTTCAAGTGATTCTCTTCCCTCAGCCTCCCTGGTAGCTGGGATTACAGGCGCCCACCATCACATCTGGCTAGTGTTTTGTATTTTTATTTTTATTTTATTTTATTTTATTTTATTTTTTTGAGACAGAGTCTCGCTTAGTCGCCCAGGCTGGAGTGCAGTGGCGCGATCTCGGCTCACTGCAAGCTCTGCCTCCCGGGTTCACGCCATTCTCCTGCCTCAGCCTCCCGAGTAGCTGGGACTACAGGCGCCCACCGCCTCGCCCGGCTGATTTTTTGCATTTTTAGTAGAGACGGGGTTTCACCGTGTTAGCCAGGATGGTCTCGATCTCCTGACCTTGTGATCCGCCCGCCTCGGCCTCCCAAAGTGCTGGGATTACAGGCTTGAGCCACCGCGCCCGGCCGTGTTTTGTATTTTTAGTAGAGACAGGGTTTCACCATGTTGGCCAGGCTGTCTCAAACTCCTGATCTCAAGTGATCTGCCTGCCTCAGCCTCCGGAAGTGCTGGACTAGGCTCAAGCCACCATGCCTAGCCAGATGTTTTAATTTGTAAAGGAACTAGAACCAAAAATTTTGTACTGTATACACATTTTAGAATAAGTTTTAGGCACCTAGCTGTTTGATTTCTGGTAACTAAGATTATAGTCAGTTAAACTTTACTGCTGGCGAGGCACAGTGGCTCATACCTATAATCCTAGCACTTTGGGAGGCCGAGGCGGGTGGATCCCTTGAGGTCAGGAGTTTGAGTCCAGCCTGGCCAACATGGAGAAACCCTGTCTTTACTAAAATTACAAAAATTAGCTGGGCATGGTGGCACACACCTGTAGTCCTAGCTACTTGGGAGGCTGAGGCAGGAGAATTGCTTGAACCTGGGAGGCAGAGTTTGCAGTGAGCCAAGATTTTGCCCCTGCACTCCAGCCTGGGTGACAGAACGAGAGTCCGTCTCAAAAAAGCAAAAACAAAAAAATCTTTCCTTCTTTATGCTTACCTATATTTTCTAATTTTTCTGGATATGTTTCAATATGTATTATGATTTTGTAAAAGCATTTCAGAAAGGTGGTTATTTTTTGTTTCAAAGCTGAAACCCAGTTTAAAACTTGGTAATATAGTGGTCAGAGGAAGTGGTGAATATCTTGATACTTCAGTTTCTAATATTTAATATACATATAAATGAATGGTTGAGGCTGGGCGCAGTGGCTCGCACCTGTAATCCCAGCACTTTGGGAGGCCGAGGCACGTGGATCACCTGAAGTTGGGAGTTTGAGACCAGCCTGACCAATGTGGAGAAACCCCGTCTCTAGTAAAAGTACAAAATTAGCCAGGCGTAGTGGTGCATGCCTGTAATCCCAGTTACTCGGGAGGCTGAGGCAGGAGAATCACTTGAACCTGGGAGGCTGAGGTTGCCATGAGCTGAGATCACGCCATTGCACTCCAGCCTGGGCAACAAGTGTGAAACTCCATCTCAAAAAAAAAAAAAAAATGGTTGAGTGAAGGACTTAATAGACTTCATAGGGGTTTCTATAATTTTTTTTTTTTTTTTTTTGAGTTTGAAGATGAAGCAGATACCTGGTAAGTGCTTGTGTCTGAAAGAAAAGTATAAAAGTATAAATTTAGTTCTAATACTCCGTGTGTATGGCCAAAATTATGTTTTTATATACCTTTTTTTGTAAGCCATTTAAAAAATACAGGCTTTAAACATACTCTTGTAAGTGTATAAACAGATACTGCGTCTGCTTGTTAATCTAAGATGTCTGTCCGAAAAGGTGCTTGCTTGGTCTTGCTCCCTTATAATGCCGGTACACCCACGCTGGAGACTAGTAGAAGGCATGTTGTCAAACGTGTTTAGTTCTTTTTTTTTTTCCTTACCAATTTATGTGTCATTTATTTTCTGTGAATCTTTGGAAAGATTAAACCCACATGGTTCTTCTGTCGGAAAAAAGACAAAAAAATTAGTCAAGGCATATTAGCCTTTTTCCTTTCTCCTAGGATCAGAGTGTAGTATTATCCTGCCAGACAATCTTAATTTTGACGAAATACTTACATTTTTCGGACGTAGATTAACTTATTTTTTTATTTTTTATTTTTTGAGACGGACTCTTGCTCTGTTGCCCAGGCTGCAGTGCAGTAACGCGATCTCGACTCACTGCAACCTCTGCCTCCCAGGTTCAAGCAATTCTCCTGCCTCAGCCTCCTGAGTAGCTGAGACTACAGGCACCCACCACCACACCTGGCTAATTTTTGTATTTTTAGTAGAGACGTTATTTCACCGTGTTAGCCAGGCTAGTCTTGAACTCCCGACCTCAAGCGATCCACCTGCCTCAGTGCTGGAATTACGGGCGTGAGCCACCACACCTGGCCCTCCTTTCACTTTCTAATGCGGAATTCTAATCTATCCCTTTGTTTTACTTGTGTTATTTATATTTACTTACTTCCATTATCTTGACTACTTTACAAAAATGCATTAGGTCCAAAAGTTATTAACACTTAAGGCTGAATTGCCAAATGTTTAAAAATACAGATTTCTGTACCAGAAAAACTTTGCAAAAACTACATTAATTCTTTTTTGAGATGGTGTTTCACTCTGTCTCCTAGGCTGAAGTGCAGTGGCGTGATCTTGGCTCACTTCAATCTCTGCTGCCTGGGTTCAAGCGATTCTCCTGCCTCAACCACCCGAGTAGCTGGGATTACAGGTGCCTGCCACCATGCCTGGCTAATTTCTGTATTTTTAGTAGAGAAGGGGTTTCACCATCTTGGCCAGGCTGCTCTTGAACACCTGACCTCGTGGCCCACCTGCCTCGGCCTCCCAAAGTGCTGGGATTACAAGCGTGAGCCACCGCGCCCGGTCAAAAATATATTAATTCTTTTTTTTTTTTTTTTTCTTTTTTTTGAGAGTCTCTCTCTGTCGCCCAGGCTGGAGTGCAGTGGCCAGATCTCAGCTCACTGCAAGCTCCACCTCCCGGGTTTACGCCATTCTCCTGCCTCAGCCTCCTGAGTAGCCGGGACTACAGGTGCCCACCACCGCGCCTGGCTAGTTTTTTGTATTTTTTAGCAGAGACAGGGTTTCACCATGTTAGCCAGGATGGTCTCGATCTCCTGACCTCGTGATCCGCCCGTCTTGGCCTCCCAAAGTGCAGGGATTACAGGCTTGAGTATTAATTCTTTATGCAGAAATTATTTCATCTTTACTAACTCCTTTGGAACCCAAGGAATCTAACTTTGACTCCTCTAAAACAAAGTCCTTTTAATATCTAACTATTCCAGGTTGTGATAGGCCAACTTGGATTCTGACAAAGTAACTTATTATTAAGGCCTCTCTATGAATAAGTTTCTGTTCCTTAATTTGAAAATATTACCATGATAATGGTAATGGTAATAGCTGACTTTTATTGGATTCGTTCTCTTTTTCTTAGGCATTATGCACATTATTTGAAATTATGAATTCCGTAATTGTATAGAGACATCTTAATGATTGATTTCTTTTTGAAAAGCTATTTTAACAAACTGGATAATGGTGACTAGGAGGTTTCTTTTGGGTAGAACCACAGTAATGATAGTAATGCTGTTTGAAGTTTGATAATGAATATGTGTAATTTTTATGAAACATCATTCTGGTAAATGTGATGAAATGTACATGACAGCCCTCTGTTTACATGCTTTCTTTAATTTTGAGGGTGGACTCTTGAATCTTGAAACAGGCTTTACCAGTATTACAGCTCAGCAAAAATGCAGCTGAGGCTCAAAGTTCTCTTTCTGCTCCTTCATTCAGTTGTTTTGTATACCCACTGTATTTATGGAAACAGCTAAGTTCATCCAGGGGACCAAAGCTTCCTCAAAGCCTGGGGGTTGTGAAAACTTCCTCTCATAAGTTTACAGTGTTCTAAGGATTTTAGATTGTTTTAGTTACTTGGTTTATCTTGATCTCCAGATTTATATATATCTTACTGAGTTGTCATTAGAGATTGTTAAATTAGATTTGGTGGTATTTAATTTCACACTCATACAATTAATGGAGGTGTATCTAATTGTGAAAGTTCCAGATAGGTACTTATTTCTAGATTGGTTGGATACTTCTATGTTATTTATTTCCTCTGGGAAGTAATGGGGTATACTTTTAATGCCATTGCAGTTCTGCTTGTTAGTGTGTAGCTTGTTATTGTTGAACTATGTCTTCTTTTGAAGTTAAGTACTATGCCCTTTTTGTGGCATTTGAAAATTTTCTCATTTTTACAGAATTTGTCTTGTGTGTTTCAGTAATTGCACTAGTAGATCTTCAGCAGGGAAGAGCTTGGTGTCAAATTTTTATTGTTTTTCTTTTCTTTTTTTTTTTTTTTTTTAAATTCTTCAGCTAAGACTGCAGAAGACGTGATTTATTGTATGGGTGTTATACTTGGCTACAAGTAAACACAGAAATAGTCCAGAATGTCACAGGTCCAGGGCAGAGGACCAACATGGGCAGTTTTGGTTATGAGCAAGGTGGGTTTCAGGTGATCGGTGATCAGAGGGTGATGAAGTTCTAGATCCATTGAGGTAAGCTCTAGACAGTAGCATGCAGTCCCACAACTTGTACCAGCATCCCCAGCGTCTGGCATTCCATGTTTCTGCTCCTGTGGCCTCCACGGTGCAACAAGCTAGCGGTTTACTTGGACCTCTGCCTCATCTTTCTTTTGTGCATTCGCTTCTTCCTCCACTTGACTCTCATGGTGCAGAGGTTTCCAAGGAAATGGCACTAAGGCTGAGAGCTCCTTTTTTTTTTTTAAATTACTAAAGTAATAAATATTTATTTTTATTTATTTATTATTATTATTATTATTATTTTGAGACAGAGTAGCGCTCCGTCACTTGAGCTCAGGAGCCTGCACTTGCCCAGGCTGGAGTGCAGTGGCACAGTCTCGGCTCACTACAACCTCTGCCTCCTGGGTTCAAGCGATTCTCCTGCCTCAGCCTTCCAAGTAGCTGTGGTTACAGGCGCATGCCACCATGTTCGGCTAATTTTTGTATTTTTAGTAGAGACGGGGTTTCACCATGTTGGCGAGCCTGGTCTTGAACTCCTGACCTAAAGTGATATGCCTGTCTCAGCCTCCCAAAGTGTTGGAATTACAGATATGAGCCACCATCCCTGACCTGTTCTTTGTTTTTTAAAAAAACCTAAAAACAATGGGAAAAAAATGAAGGGTTTTCTTTCTCACATATGCATGCACTTACTATTTGATTTGAATTATTTTCCCCCAAATTATAGTTAACATTATATATAATTGTTAAGTGCTTTATACATTTTTTTTTTTTTTTTTTTTTTGAGATGGAGTTTCGCTCTCGTTGCCCAGACTGGAGTACAATGGTGCAATCTTGGCTCACCGCAACCTGTGCCTCCTGGGTTCAAGTGATTCTTCTGCCTCAGCCTCCTGAGTAGCTGGGATTACAGGCAGGCACCACCATGCCTGGCTAATTTTGTGTTTTTAGTAGAGACAGGTTTCTCTATGTTGGTCAGGCTGGTCTCGAACTCCCATCCTAAGGTAATCCACCCACCTTGGCCTCCCAAAGTGCTGGGATTATAGGTGTGAGCCACTGCACCTGGCTGCTTTATTCATTTTAATTCATTTAACTTTCAAAACCCTGTGAACATACCCTATAAAGTAGGTTCTGGTATATGTATTTGCAGATGAAGAAACTGAGTCATAGAGAAGTAAAGTAACTAGACAAAGATTGCTACAGCCAGGGAATGGCAAACCTGAGACTTGAGCCCAGGTACTCTTGCTCCAGGGTTTAACTCCTAGACTGCCTCTGGGATCTTACCATGCATATTGTTCTGCAGTTTGCTCTTTTCACTTAATGATGTCTGATGGACATCTTTCTTTGTTGTTGTTGTTTTAATTTTTTTCAATTTTTCAATTAAAAAATTCTTTTTGAGACATCTTGTCACCCAGGCTAGAATGCAATGGTGTAATCTCAGCTCACTGCAACCTTTGCCTCCTGGCTTCAAGTGATTCTTCTGCCTCAGCCTCCCAAGTACCTTGGATTACAGGTGCCTGCCACCATGCCCGGCTAATTTTTTTGTTTTGGAGATGGAGTCTGGGTCTGTTGCCCAGGCTGGAGTCCAGTGGCAGAATCTCGGCTCACCGCAACCTCTGCCTCCTGGATTCAGGTGATTCTTTTACTTCAGCCTCCTGAGTAGCTGGGACTACAGGTGCACACCACCATGTCCAGCTAATTTTTGTATTTTTAGTAGAGACAGGGTTTCACCATATTGGCCAGGCTGGTCTTGAACCCCCGACCTCGTGATCTGCCCGTCTTAGCCTCCCAAAGTGCTGGGATTACAGGCGTGAGTCACCACTTGCAGCCTAATTTTTGTATTTTTAGTAGAGACAGGGTTTCACTATGTTGGCCAGGCTGGTCTTGAACTCCTGACCTCAGGTGATCTGCCCGCCTCGGCCTCCCAAAGTGCTGGGATTACAGGCGTGAGCCATCAAGCCCAGCCTAAATTGTTTATTTTTTTGATGGACATCTTTCTACATGGTTTGAGTGTGCCATTACTTATTTAACTTAATGCCTTTCAAACTTAATCTTGTTGCCAGGTATGGTGAGTCATGCTTGTAGTCCCAGCACTTTGAGAGACCGAGGTGGGTGGATTGCTTGAGCCCAGGAGTTTGAGGCCAGCTTGGCCAACATGGCAAAACCCTGTTTCTACAAAAAATACCAAAGTTAGTTGGGCACGGTGGCGCATGCCTGTAGTCCCAGCTACTCGGAGGGAGGCTGAGTAGGTAGGAGGATCACCTGAGCCCGAGGAGATTGAGGTTGTAGTAAGCTGTGATCTAGCCACTGCACTCTAGCCTGGGGGACAGAGTGAGACCCTGTCTCAAAAGAAAAAATAAAAAGACAAACTTAATCTTGTTTAACATTGCCAATTTCATTAGTAATGTTTTCAAGTTATATAAAAAGTCAAGGTTTTTGAATTGGAATAGTGATGAAACATTAGTATTCCCTAAATAGTGCATATTAGCTATTCACATGTATTGATATTGTCTCAGTTGAGTTGTATAATAAAATCTGAGCTTAACCCACAAACCATTTATTATGAATGAATTTAATTATTTTTGTAGTTATTCTGTCTTCTTTAGCTCTGGAAAATTAGTATATTGAGGGAAAAATCAATAATCTGTTTGAATTTCATTTGTTTACTTTTGACATCTTCCGGAATTCTGGTGTCATCACAAGAAGTCTATTTTGTTGAACTGTGAGTACTATCTGGCATTATATTACTTGTATTTTCTTTCTTTCCTTTTTTTTTTTGAGACAGAGTCTCGCTGTGTCGCCCAGGCTGGAGTGCAGTGGCCGGATCTCAGCTCACTGCAAGCTCCGCCTCCCGGGTTCACGCCATTCTCCTGCCTCAGCCTCCCGAGTAGCTGGGACTACAGGCTCCCGCCACCTCGCCTGGCTAGTTTTTTGTATTTTTTTTAGTAGAGACGGGGTTTCACCGTGTTAGCCAGGATGGTCTCGATCTCCTGACCTCGTGATCCACCCGTTTCGGCCTCCCAAAGTGCTGGGATTACAGGCTTGAGCCACCGCGCCCGGCCTGCCTGTATTTTCAAAGTAATTTGCCTTTCAATTCCTTGTACTTGTGTCAGGCAGGGTTAGTTGGTAGTAAGTCCATTCTTTTTTCTACAGTGTTTCACTCTTGCTTCAAATATACCAACTATTTTGTAGGCCATAGTTCAAAACAAAACAAAACAAACAAAAAACCAAATATACTGACTAAAGATAGTAAAGTAGCACTTGTTTCACATTTTTTCTCATTAATATTTACTGCCCAGTTTCAAAGAAATATCTTTCCAGTCGTTAGTAAAAATGTCACACTTGTAATCCCAGCTCTTTGGGAGGCCAAGGCAGGCGATCATTTGAGCTCACGAGTTTGAGACCAGCCTGAGCAACATAGCGAAACCCCATCTCTACAAAAAATACAAAAATTAGCTGGGCATGATGATGTATGCCTGTAGTCCCAGCTACTCAGGATGCTGAGGCAGGAGAATTGCTTGAGCCCAGGAGGCGGAGGTTGCAGTGAGCCGAGAGCGCACCGTTGCACTCCAGCCTGGAGAACAGAGTGAGACCCTGTCTCAAAACACACAAACTTCAGATATGTTCATTGAAATGTGAGAAGATATTTTCAACTAAATTTAGTTGCAGGCTTTTTTGTTTTGTTTTGAGACAGGGCCTCGCTCTTGCCTGGGATGAAGAGTGGTGGGGCCATTACAGCTCACAGCAGCCTCAAACTCCTGGGCTCAAGCAGTGTTCTCATGTCAGCCTCCTGAGTACCTAGGACTACAGGTGCATGCCACCACATCTTGCTAATTTTTGAAATTTTCCTTCATAAATACGGAGTCTCCCTATGTTGCCCAGGCTGGTCTTTTGAATTCCTGGCCTCAGGTGATCCTCCCGCTTCGGCCTCCCAAAGTGCTGTGATTACAGCTGTGAGCTACCATGCCCAGCCTTAATTACAGTTTTCTAATAATGTTTTCTAGTAATTTTGGAACTAAGTAGCAGCTTGACTGATTCCTAATTGGAGCATTGCTCTTTATCAGCCGGTCATTTTTAAAAGTAATTATAAATTCGAACATTCATTCAGCACCTGCTAAATGCCAGTCACTGTGCTAAGTAGTGGGGATACTGGGATGACAATGTCCCTACTTCAGGGAATTTGGAGTTTTGTTGTAAAAACAGCATTTTGTTGCAAACAATATAAAATGCTGCGGGAGAGATGAACCCAAATGAGGAAATATCTGAGTCAAGGGACTGTACTTGGTTTGAGCTGTACCCTGATACCTAAGTGTGATTTAACTGGCCAATGAAAGGAGTAGACAGAGGGCTCTAAACAGAGAATGTATAGCAGTGTAGTTTGTGAAAACTAGTATAAATTGTCACTGGAAAGTCATGTGTCCCTAATATATTGTGTATCCTTCATTATCCCTAAGGTAATGTGCCCCCCGTCAAGATCAGACCTTGCCTATCTTGTTCATCAGTGCTTAGCACATAGGTTGTATTTAATAATTAACATTTGTTGAATGAATGAGTGAAGGAAGTGTGTTAAATGAAGCATACTGTGCTTGTCTGTTCTTTTGTTTTGAGATAGGGTCTTGCTTTGTCTCCCAGGCTGGAGTGCAGCTCACTGCAGCTTTGACCTCCCAGGCTCAAGCAATCCTCCTACCTCAGCCTCCCAAGTATCTGGGACTCCAGGTGCATGCCACACCTGGCTAATTTTTAAATTTCTTTATAGAGACAGAGTCTCGCTATGTTGCCCAGGCTGGTCTCGAACTGCAGTGCTCAAGTGATCCTCCTGCCTCAGCCTCCCAAAGTGTTGGGATTATAAATGTGAGCCGTAGTACCTGAACTTGTCAATTTTTTGGAACGAGAATGAACTCATTATTTTAGTATATTATTAATGCCTGACAATTTTTAGATCATGTAATTTCACAAAACGTAAAATGAGCAAGAAACTGCTCTTGCACTGAAGGGGGTAAGTCCTGTAAGGAGAAGTAAATGTAAACAAATTGTCGTGATTCAACATGATATTTGTAAAAAATATTTGCAAGAGACACTCATCTATTGTATGGATTGGTTAAGTCACTGAAAAGTGGTGGATAATTAAAATGCTCACATTAGGCCAGGTGTGGTGGCTTATGGCTGTAATCCCAGCACTTTGGGAGGCCTAGTTGGGCAGATCACCTGAGGCCAGGAGTTTGAGACCAGCCTGGCCAACATGGTGAAACCCTGTCTTTACGAAAAATACAAAAATTAGCCGGATGTGGTGGCAGGTGCCAGTGATCCCAGGTAGTTGGGAGGCTGAGGCAGGAGAGTCACTTGAACCTGGGAGGCAGAGGTTGCAGTGAGCCAAGATCATGCTACTGCACTCCAACCTGGGCAAAAGAGCGAGACTCCATCTCAAAATCAATCAGTCAATAAATAAAGTGTTCACATTAGGCCAGGCAAGGTGGCTCATGCCTGTAATCCCAGCACTTTGGGAGGCTGAGGCAGGCAGATTGCTTGAGCTCAGAAGTTCGAGACGAGTCTGGGCAGCATGGTGAAACCTCATCTCTACACAAAATACAAAAATTAGCTGGGTGTGGTGGTGCGTGTTTGTAGTCCCAGCTGCTTGGGAGGCTGAAGTGGGAAGATTGCTTGAACTTGGGACATCAAGGCTACAGTGAGCCATTATCATGCCATTGTACTCCAGCCTGGGTGACAGAGCAAGATGCTGTCTGGGAAAAAAAACCAAAAAAAAAAAAAAGCTCACATTGATAAAATGCAAGAGATAACATTATATCAGGTTATTTAAAAAGTGGCAGTCATGGCTGGGCGCAGTGGCTCATGCCTGTAATCCTAGCACTTTGGGAGGCCAAGGCAGGTGGATTACCTGAGGTCAGGAGTTCGAGACCAGCCTGGCCAATATGGTGGAAGCCCATCTCTGCTAAAAATACAAAAATTAGCCAAGTGTGGTGGTGTGCACCTGTAATCCCAGCTAGCTGAGAAGCCGCAGCAGGGGAATCACTGGAACCTGGGAGGCAGAGGCTGCAGTGAGCTGAGAGCACACCACTGTACTCCAGTCTGGGCAACAGAGCAAGACTCATCAAAAAAAAAAAAAAAAAAAAAAAAAAAAAAAAAAAAAGACAGTCGTGTCCTCTTTTGCCCTATTACATTAATGTGACTATTACATAAATACTATGAGGAAGGTCAGGCGCAATGGCTCATGCCTGCAATCCCAGCACCTTGGGAGGCTGAGGTGGGTAGATCACTTGAGGTCAGGAGTTCGAGACCAGCCTGGCCAAATGGTGAAACCTCGTCTCCATTGAAAATACAAACGACTTAGCTGGGTGTGGTGGCACTAGCCTGTAATCCCAGCTACTATGGAGGCTGAGACAGGAGAATCACTTGAACCCAGGAGGTGGAGGTTGCAGTAAGCTGAGATCATGCCATTGCACTCCAGCCTAGGTGACAGAGTGAGACTTCATCTCGAAAAAAAAAATTAAATTTAATTAAAAAAAAATTATGAGGAAAAGTATGTGCACAATAAAAAAACAGTTCTGCCAAAGTGTAGGCATCAGTATGTAAAAATCTTTCACATAACGTAATCCTCAGGTAACATGATTTTTCCCAAATGTGCTTACTATTTGAACTATTATTTATTCAATGCCTTTTTTTTTGAGACACATTCTTGCTGCGACATTCAGGCTGGAGTACAATGGCGAGATCATGGCTCACTGCAACCTGTGCTTCCCGGGTTCAAGCGATTCTTCTGCCTCAGCCTCCTGAGTAGTTGGGTTTACAGGCATGTGCCACCACGCCTGGCTCGTTTTTGTATTTTTAGTAGAGACGGGGTTTTGCCATGGTGTCAGGCTGGTCTTGAACTCCCAACCTCAGGTGATCCATTCACCTTGGCCTCATAAAGTGCTGGGATTACAGGCATGAGCCATTGCACTGGCCAAAACATAGTTACTACAACTATTTCAGGAATGTTATATAGAATAAATGAGAAGAGCCGGGCACGGTGGCTCACATCTGTAATCCCAGCAGTTTGGGAGGCCGAGGCGGGCGGATCACCTGAGGTCAGGAGTTCAAGATCAGCCTGACCAACATGGAGAAACCCCATCTCTACTAAAAATACAAAATCAGTTGGGCGTGGTGGTGCATGCCTGTAATCCCAGCTACTTGGGAGGCTAAGGCAGGAGAATCACTTGAACCCAGGAGGCGGAGATTGTGGTGAGCCGAGATGGCGCCATTGCACTCCAGCTTGGGCAACAAGAGCAAAAGTCCATCTCAAAAAAAAAAAAAAAAAAAAGAGGCCGAGCGCGGTGGCTCAAGCCTGTAATCCCAGCACTTTGGGAGGCCGAGGCGGGTGGACCACGAGGTCAGGAGATCGAGACTATCCTGGCTAACATGGTGAAACCCCGTCTCTACTAAAAATACAAAAAAAAAAACTAGCCGGGCGTGGTGGCGGGCGCCTGTAGTCTCAGCTACTTGGGAGGCTGAGGCAGGAGAATGGCGTGAACCCAGGAGGCGGAGCTTGCAGTGAGCCGAGATCGCGCCACTGCACTCCAGCAGCCTGGGAGACACAGCGAGACTCCATCTCAAAAAAAAAAAAAAAAAAAAAAAAAAAGAACAAATGAGAAGAATAAACGAGACCAGCCATGAAAAGCCCGTAGTTGGTGCCTAGCACCTGGCAAGCCTGAAATGTGTGGTAGTTATTGTTTTTGTTTCCTAAGCACCCTTATTCTTTACTGCTGATCAATTAAAACTCTTCAAGCTCAACTGTTACTACTTCTAATAGCCTAAAAAAAGATTTGCTATTAGGTGGAAGTCAATATAGAAAGTAGCTTTTCTTAAACCATTCTGGCTAGAAAATGTGTTTCCTTTGCTTTAGTTGATCAGAAGTTAGTGCAAAATGTAATATAGCTATGGAAATTTTGTTTCACGAAGTTTCTGTATTTCATTTGTGATCACAGTGAACTGAAAGAAAAAATACTTTTAGTGTGATAAACACCATAATGTGTTAACAGATGTTAATGGGTTCTGGAACATCATATGGGAGCTGTTCCCTTTTCTAAGCGATGGTGGTTAGAGATTGTGATAATTACAGTGTTCAAATGCTGCTCTCAAGTTTGTATAATTTTTCTTACTGAAAAAAGTTGCTAAATCAGATACTTGAATTTAGAAGTATATTATTTGTTTAATTTAAAAGGTAGACTTAAATTTTTATTATTTTTGTGGAGACAGTCTTGCTATATTGTTCAGGCTGGTTATGAACTCCTGGCCTCAAGCAGTCGTCTTGCCTCAGCCTCCCAAAGTGCTCGGATCACAGGTGGGAGCCACTGTGCCCAACCTAGAGTTTATTTTTTAGAACAGTTTTAGCTTCATAGAAAAACTGAGATGATGGTACAGAGATAGCATCAAGATCATGTCTTCCCGTTATTAGCATCTTATATTAGCATGGTACATTTGTTTCAATTATGACAATTTGTTGCAATATCGTGAACTAATATTGATACATTATTATTAAATAAGGTTCATACTTTATTCCAATTTCCTCAGTTTTTACTTAGTGTCCTTTTCCTGTTCAGGATCCCGTTCAGCATACTTTTGTTACATTTAGATGTTATTGTGTAATTTTTAATTAGATTGTCTTGAATTAGATACATTCATGTATGTGTGTGGATGAAGCACACTCTTACTCATAATGCTCTTAGATTAAAGATAATTGGCTTTTTTTTTTTTTTGGATGGAGTCTCACTCTGTCACCCAGTCTAGAGTACAGTGGTGAGATCTCGGCTTACTGCAACCTCTGCCTCCTCCCTCATTCAAGCGATTCTCCTGCCCCAGCCTCCCAAGTAGCTGGGATTACAGGCACCTGCCACCACACCTGGCTAACTTTTTTTAAATTTTAATTTTAGTGGCTCACGCCTGTAATCCCAACAGTTTGGAAGGCCGAGGTGGGCGGATCACAAGGTCAAGAGATTGAGACCATCCTGGCCAACATGGTGAAACCCCGTCTCTACTAAAAATACAAAAATTAGCTGGGCATGGTGGCGCATGCCTGTAATCCTACTCAGGAGGCTGAGGCAGGAGAATCACTTGAACCTGGGAGGCGGAGCTTGCAGTGAGCCGAGATTGCGCCACTGCACTACAGCCTGTGGGACAGAGCGAGACTCCATCTCAAAAATAAAATAAAAAAATACATAAATAAAAAGTTTTAATTTTATTTTTAAGTTTTAGTAAAAATGGGGTTTCACCATGTTGGTCAGGCTGGTCTTGAACTCCTGATCTCAAGCAATCTGCCCACCTTGATGTCCCAAAGTGCTGGGAGTACATGCATGAGCCACCACTGCCGGCCTGATAGTTGGCTTTTAATTTTACTTTAGTAAGTCTTTTACACATGTAGGTTTCATAATGTTAGCAGGTAGTCTGTTTTCCCTCTTTAGTTATGACTTTGATATTTCCCACTTTGATGAAAAGGTCATTTTGGTCAATTTTGTTATGTACTGGATATGGCGTCTGTCTCATTGCCCCTAGGAAATGATAAAAAGTTACCCTACCTTTTAGTTGATAAGAATAATGATATTTTACACTGTGCAGCAATTTACACTTTACAGTTATCGTACAGTATACCATCTGAGATAGATAAGGGCATCATCCCAGGTTTGAAGATGGGGAAATAAACTTTGGTGAAGTGCCTAGCCACAAGTCACGTTGCCAATAGGTGTCAGAGTTCAGTCTTAAATTCATCAGATCTTCTGACTCCAGTTTTAGTATTTTTTTGCTAATCTCTATAGAAAATAAGAAAGTGGGAAAAGGTCTTTTTTTAACTGACTTTCTAACATTATCTCTGAAATTATGTGGTTAATAAAGAGGTGATTCATTTGTTTACTTGAATTCTAGCTGTTAGAGTTTATTATTTTTATTTTTTAATTATTTTTAATTATTTATTTGTTTTTGAGATGGAGTTTTGCTCTGTTGCCCAGGCTGGAGTGCAATGGCATGATCTCGGCTCAACGCAGCCTCCGCTTCCTATTTAAGCAATTCTCCTGCCTCAGCCTTCCGAGTAGCTAGGATTACAACATGCATCACCACACCTAGCTAATTGTGTATTTTTAGTAGAGACTGGGTTTCATCATGTTGGTCAGGATGGTCTCGAACTCCTGACCTCAGATGATCCACCAACCTCGACCTCCCAAAGTGCTGGGATTACAGGCGTAAGCCACTGCGCCCAGCTTATTATTTTTATTTTTTAGACAGGGTTGTGCTGTGTTGCCCAGGCTGAAGTGCAGTGGCACAGTCTTGGCTCACTGCAGCCTTGACCTCCCTGGCTCAAGTGATCCTCCACCTTCAGCCTCTGGAATAGCTGACACCACAGGCGTGCATCCCCACACCTGGCTATTTATTATTATTACTTATAGAGACGAGGTCTCCCTGTATTGCCCGGGCTGGTTCCAAACTCCTGGGCTAAAGTGGTCCTCTCACCTTGGCCTCCCAAAGTGTTGGGATTATAAGTGTGAGACACCACACCTGGCCTTACTTTGAGTTTTGAACTGCTAGATACATATCATTAGTTTGGGATACCATTAATTAGAAATTCTCAATAGCAAAAACTTGAAATGTGATTCTTATTCCATAAAAAGTTGGAAATATTTTTTTCCTACCTTAGAGACCTTCTCTTTAGTCAGAGGAGTTCATTTAGATATAGTTGTTAACATTTGTAATATATATATTCTCCCTGAAACTTTTTTTTTCTTTTTTTGATATGGAATCTCGCTCTGTCACCCAGGCTGGAGGGCAGTGGCATGATCTCGGCTCACTGCAGCCTCTGCCTCCTGAGTTCAAGTGATTCTCCTGCCTCAGGCTTCCCAAGTAGCCAGAGCTACAGGTGCGCTCCACCACGCCTGGCTAATTTTTTTTGTATTTTTAGTAGAGATGGGGTTTTGCTATGTTGGCCAGGCTGGTCTTGAACTCCTGACCTCAAGTGATCCACCTGCCTTGGCCTCCCAAAGTGCTGGAATTACAGGCGTGAGCCACTGGGCCCGGCCAGAACTTTTTTTTTTTTTTGAGATAGAGGGTCACTCTTGACACCCAGGCCGAAGTGCAGTGGTACGATCTCACGTCACTGGAACTTCCACCTCCCAGGTTCAAACAATTCTCCTGCCTTGGCCTCCTGAGTAGCTGGTGGTGCACACCACCATGCCCAGCTAATTTTTTGTATTTTTAGTAGAGATGGAGTTTTACCATGTTGGCCAGGGTGGTCTCGAACTCCTGACCTCATGATCCGTCCCTCTCAGCTTCCCAAATTGCTGGGATTACAGGTGTGAGCCACCATGCCTGGCAACTTTTTTTTTTTTTTTTTTTTTAAAGAGACAGGGTCTCATTATGTTGCCCAGGCTGTTGTTGAACTCCTGGCCTCAAGTGATCCTCCCTCCTCGGCCTCCCAAAGCACTGACTGACAGGCTTGAGACACCACACCTCTGGCCTCCTTGGAAGTTTTAATGTGTAGTCATGGGTCGTTAATGAGAGGGATACATTCTGAGAAATGTGTCATTACGCAGTGCCATTGTGCCAACGTTATAGAGTGTGTTTACACAAACTTAGGTGGCATAGCTCTCTGCTCTCCTAAGCTATATGGCATAGCCTGTTTGCTTCTGGGCTAAAAACCTGTATAGCGTGTTACTGTACTGAATACTCTAGGCAGGTGTAACATAATGGTAAGTGTTTGTGTATCTAAACATAGAAAAATGGTACAGTAAGAATATGGTATAAAAGCACCATTCACCATTATAATCTCATGGGCCCACTGGAGTTTCACCATGGTTGACTGAAATGTCTTTATGTGGCGCATGACTGTATTTTGTAATTCATAAATTTTACCTTGTCAGGCAGTGCTTGCTCTCTGTGCTTTGTGTTAAAGTGGGTATGCTTGCTTATCAGGGGTTGACAGACTTTTTCTGTGAAGGGCTAGATAGTAAATATTTTGGGCTTGTGGGCCACGTGGACTGTGGAGGACTCTGGCAACTATTCAGCTCTGCCATTGTGCCATGAAAGCAGCCATAGATAATATATAAACAAATGAGTATGGCTTTGTTCCAATACAACTTTTATTTATACAAACAGGCAGCAGGCTAAATTTGGCCTGAAAATCATATTCTGCTGGCCACTCTTCTATACCATTATAGAAGGATATAGAAATCTAGTGTGCTTCACTCTTGCCACTAAAATCTCCTTACTGTGCTCTCAGTGATAAGTGTTAATAACATGAGTTGAAAAACTTGAACTTCTCAAAATCTGACTAATATGCATAGGCATAATCTATTTCTTTTCTTTTGAGGTGGAGTCTCTCTCTGTCACCCAAGCTGGAGTGCAGTGGTCTGATCTCGGGTTCAGGTGATTCTCCTGCCCTCCGGGTTCAAGTGATTCTCTTGCCTCAGCCTCCCGAATAGCTGGGATTACAGGCACCTGCCACCACACCTGGCTGATTTTTCTATTTTTAGTTAGAGATGGGGTTTTGCCATGTCAGCCAGGCTGGTCTCAAACTCCTGATCTCAGGTGATCCACCTGCCTCGGCCTCCCAAAGTGCTGGGATTACAGATGTGAGCCACTGCACCTGGCCCATCTATTTCGTTTTTATAGAAAATGTGGTAATGCTGTTGAACTTATTTTATTTTATTTATTTTTTGAGACAGGGTCTCATTCTGTTGGTCGGGCTGGAGTGCAGTGGCTCAGTCTTGGCTTACTGCAGCCTTGACCTCCCTGCTCAAGTGATCCTCCTACCTCAGCCTCCTTAGTAGCTGGGACTACAGGCATGCGCACTCACATTCAGATCAGTTTCGTGCTCTCTGTAGAGACAGGGTTTCGCCATGTTTCCCAGGCTGGTCTCAAAATCCTGGGCTCAAGCGATCGACCTGCTTTGGCCTCCCGAAGTGCTGGGTCCGTAGATGTGAGCCACTTCACCTGGCCATATATATATTAATATACGTGTTTTGAGACAGGACCTTGCTCTGTCGCCCAGGCTGGAGTGCAGTGGTGCAATTATAGCTCACTGCAACCTCTGCCTCCTGGGCTCAAGCAGTCCTTCCATCTCAGCCTCCCGAGTAGCTGAGATTACAGGTGTGTACCACCATGCCCAACTAATTTTTTTTACTGTTGTTCTTTTCTTTGTTTTTTTTTTTTTTTTTTTTTTTTTGATAGAGGTGGAGTTTTGCCATGTTGCCTAGGCTGATCTTGAACTCTTGGGCTTAAGCGATCTGCCTGCCTTGGCCTCCCAAAGTGCTGGAATTATAGGCATGAGCCACCACTCCTGGCCAGCTCTTGAACTGATAGATGTTCAAAGTCTAGTTGCTTTTTTTACTACAAAATGAAACTCTCTAACTTAGAAACTGCTCGTGAGTTTCAGGAAAAAGTTTTATTTGTTATTTTAGGTGTGCCTAATGTTAATTTAAAAATTCTTTGATTTTACTTATGTTCTTATTCATAGAGCAACTTGTGACAATGCAAATATTAGCAAAGATAAAAAAATACTGAGAGCTGCTTATGTTTGGCCATGGTTTGGGGGCCGGTGATACATAGGCCTAAGAGATGCCCTATGCCTTTGAGGACACGGAAAGACAGGATATAGACATTAAAGATGAAAGTACAAAAAAAGATTTCAAATTGGTGGTATCAAAAGTTTCGCCAGGCTAGGTGGCTCACGCCTGTAATCCCAGCACTTTGGGAGGCTGAGGCGGGCGGATCACCTGAGGTCACGAGTTTGAGACCAGCCTGGCCAACATGGCAAAACTGCATCTCTACTAAAAATATAAAAATTAGCTGGGCATGGTGGGGGGTGCCTGTAATCCCAGCTACTCGGGAGGCTGAGGCAGGACAATCGCTTGAACCTGGGAGGCAGAGGTTGCAGTGAGCTGAGATCGTGCCATTGCACTTCAGTCTGGGCAACAAGACTGAAACTCCATTTCAAAAAAATAAATAAATAAATAAATCAGTGTGTCAGGAGTTCAGAGTTGAGATTTATTGCCATGTGCATACTGTATGGTTGGAAAGGAAGGTTTTATTGAGTCTGGTCTTGGAAATTGGAACATCTACATAAGAGGGGGTCAGATACAAATTTAGAAACATGACGATGAACTGAAAGTAAAAATGGTTTGGGCGCAGTGTCTCATGCCTGTAATCCTAGCATTTTGGGAGGCAAAGGCAGGTGGATCACTTGAGCTCAGGACTTTGAGACCAGCTTCTGCAACATGGCTAAACCTTGTCTCTACAAAACATGTGAAACTTAGCTGGGCATGGTGGTGCATGCCTGTAGAGGGAGGGTGCTTGAGCTGGGGAGGCACAGAGCCACGATGGTGCCATTGCACTCCAGCCAGCCTGGCGACAGAGCAAGACCTTGTCTCAAAAACGAAAAATAAAAGAAAAATGGGAAGGCCAGTTTGGTAGGAGTAGGAGAGTTTTTGTAGGGAAATAGTATAAATTAGGATTGGAGGGGTGGATTGAAGCAAGATTGTACTTTGAGTATTAAACCAAGGAGTTTGGAAATTATCTCTGAGGGGTGAAGCATAGCTGAAAATCGTGAGCACCTTTGGACCTTTATTTCTACTTTAAGCTATTTATTTATTTGTTATCTTATTTTATTTTTTAAATTTATTTTATTTTATTTTATTATTAATTTTTGAGATGGAGTCTTGCTCTGTCACCCAGACTGGAGTGCATTGGTGTGATCACGGCTCACTGCTACCTCTGCCTCCCAGGTTCAAACAATTCTCCTGCCTCAGCCTCTTGAGTAGCTGGGATTACAGGCATGTGCCACCATGTCCAGCTAATTTTTGTATTTTTAGTAGAGATGGGCTTTCACCGTGTTGGCGAGGCTGGTCTCGAACTCCTGACCTCAGGTGATCTGCCTGTCTCGGCCTCCCAAAATGCTGGAATTACAGGCACCGCACCCAGCTAAAATTTTTTTTTTTTTAACCTTTCCTATGGTGCTGAGAGAAATGGCTTTTAATAGACTTTTCAATTCTGAAATTCTGTCTTGATATTCAGATGTTTTGCAGGTAGAGGAAATAAAGAATTTAAGCTCAGTGAAGAGATAAGGGCTAGAGACACTATGTTTTGTGTGGTATTTGCATGTAAACTCAAATGAAGTAGATGTTACCAGAAGCCAAATAAAGTTCTGTAAAAACCAATAGGTAACAGGAACTTTAAGGAGTAAATTTTTAGCAGAACTAGAAATTAAAGTAGATGTTACTGACAAAATGTTTAGATTAGTTGATTGAGAGCAAATGCTTCTTTTGAGTCAGACAGAACAATTTGTTTGAATCTTGACTTAGCTGCTTACTAGATGTGTCAACACTTTTCTCAACTGTCAAATGAGGATAATGAGAGTAGACCTATCATAGGATTCTAAGAGTTCAATTAGGAAAAAGAATAGCAGAGTATTTGGCATAACTCATAAATAAATGCTAGTTTGATATTAATATTATTATTGTTTGATGGTCATATTGTTACTTTTCAGGAAACAAACTGATTTTTTTTTTTTTTTTTTTTTTTTGAGACGGAGTCTCGCTCTGTCGCCCAGGCTGGAGTGCAGTGGCCGGATCTCAGCTCACTGCAAGCTCCGCCTCCCGGGTTCGCGCCATTCTCCTGCCTCAGCCTCCCGAGTAGCTGGGACTACAGGCGCCCGCCACCTCGCCTGGCTATTTTTTTGTATTTTTTAGTAGAGACGGGGTTTCACCATGTTAGCCAGGATGGTCTCGATCTCCTGACCTTGCGATCCGCCCGTCTCGGCCTCCCAAAGTGCTGGGATTACAGGCTTGAGCCACCGTGCCCGGCCCAAACTGATTTATTTCCTGATGTCTGTACTTTTTTGTTGTCTTTAGTATTGTAAAAATTTTCCTTTTAGTTATTCACGTATAAATTTTATTTAAGCTATTCCTGGTGACCCTTAACTCCGCTGATATTATAGTGGTGGCTTAGAAAAGCAGAAAAAATTGGTATACTTTTAAAATTATCAAACCCTTTTCCTCAATCATTGGTTTTTGTGTGTGTGTGTGTGTGTTTTGAGACAGGATCTGGCTCTGTCACCCGGGCTCAAGTGCAGTGACGTGATCTCAGCTCACTGTAACCTCCACCTCCCGGGTTCAAGCGATCCTCCCATCTGAGCCTCCCAAGGAGCTGGGATTCAGGTATGCGCCACCATACCCGGCTAGTTTTTGTATTTTTAGTAGAGATGGGGTTTCACCATGTTGGCCAGACTGATCTTGAACTCCTGAGCTCAAGTGATCTGCCCACATCAGCCTCTCAAAGTGCTGGGATTGCAGGTATGAGCCACCATGCCCAGCCTCATGTGTTAATTTTTTAAAGTAAAGTTATATTTGAAGATTTTAATTTCTAAATTGCATGAGTTGGCTCATATGTTGCTGTGTCATTGAAAACATGTTATGTTCCCTTTCTATCTTGAACAATATTTCAGTTGTAATTGGGTCGTGAGCTCCTTGAGATTAGGCGATTTGGCTAGGCTCCAGCGAAACTCTGTCATATATTTGTTCAGTTACATTTAATTAAGCAGCAAGAAAGGCACAATTTGAGAATTTCTAAAGTATTTTACCCCATTTTTTAATTATGAAATATTTCTAACGTACAAAAACCATTGAAAGATAGCACAGTGATCCTTATATACCTACCACCTCAGTTTAACAGTTTACATTTTGCTATATTTGAAAAAATTGTCTTAATGTTTTTGCTGAACCATGTACAAGTTGCAGACATCCTAACGCTCGCTCGCTTGCTTGCTTGCTTGCTTGCTTTCTCTTTCTTTCTTTCTTTCTTTTCTTTCTTTCTTTCTTTCTTTCTTTCTTTCTTTCTTTCTTTCTTTCTTTCTTTCTTTCTTTCTTATCTTTCTCTTTCTTTCTTTCTTTCTTTCTTTCTTTCTTTCTTTCTTTCTTTCTTTCTTTCTTTCTTTCTTTCTTTCTCTCTCTCTCTCTCTTTCTCTCTTTCTTTCTTTCTCTCTCTCTCTCTCTCTTTCTCTCTTTCTTTCTTTCTTTCTGAGAGGGTCTTGCTTTGTCTTTTTTTTTTTTTTTTTTTTAGAGAGGGTCTTGCTTTGTCACCCAGGCTGGAGTGCAGTGACACGATCTTGGCTTACTACAACCTCTGCCTCCCAAGTTCAAGCGATTCTCCTGCCTCAGCCTCCCAGGTAGCTGGGATTACAAGTGCACGTCACTATGCCTGGCTAATGTTTGTATTTTTAGTAGAGACAGGGTCTCACCATGCTGGCCAGGCAGGTCTTGAACTCCTGAAGTGATCCTGCTCTCCTCGGCCTCCCAAAGTGTGAGGATTGCAGGCCTGAGCCACCAGGCCCGGCCCTAACATTTTATTTCTAAATATATACATGGAGTGTGCATCTCTTAAAAGCAATGTATTCTCCTATGTAATCACAATACCAATATCACACCTGATAATAATTAACAATACTTTTCTAATATCATCTGGTATCCAGTCCATATTTAAATGTCTCCAGTTGTCCCTAAAGTGGCTTTTCTTTCTTTTTCCCCCTAATCAAGAGCCAGTCAAGACTCTTGCATTGCATTTGGTTATGTTGTTTTAGTTGCTTTTAATCTAGAACAGTTTCTCTTAACCTTTTTCTCCCATTATAGCAATATAACTATAAGACAAGCAGGAAATCTTGTAGGCAAATACATATTAGAATTCATTTGATTATTTAAAAAAAATTATCAATGATTTTGTAGAAGAATGTGTACATTTTATTTTATTTTATTTATTTATTTTTTGAGACAGACTCCCATTCTGTTGCTCAGGCTAGAGTGCCGTGACGCAATCTCAGCTCACTGAAACCTCTGCCTCCCAGGTTCAAGCAATTCTCTGCCTCAGCCTCCCGAGTAGCTGGGATTACAGTCATGTGCCACCATGCACAGCTAATTTTTGTATTTTTAGTAGAGACAGGGTTTCGCCATGTTGGTCAGACGGGTCTCAAACTCCTGATCTCGTGAGCCACCTGCCTCAGCCTCTCAAAGTGCTGGAATTACAGGCATGAGCCACCTCACCCGGCCCTAAGAATGTGTAAATTTTAACAATTATTTGTTGATTTTCTACATTTATGTTATCTTTGTAGCCGTGAGGGTTGTTATGAAAATATATGTAAACATCTATGCAAAAACTCTAAAGCAGGGACTCTCAATAACTTTATTTTTGTTTTTTGTTGCCCAGGCTGGAGTGCAGTGGCGTGATCTTGGCTCCCAGGCTTAAGCCATCCTCCCACCTCAGCCTCCCAAGTAGCTGCGACTACAGGCGTGTGCCACCACACCTGGCTAATTTTTGTATTTTTAGTAGAGACAGAGTTTCACCATGTTTGCCAGGCTGGTCTCAATCTCCTGACCTCAGGTCATCCACCCGCCTCAGCCTCCCAAAACACTGGGATTATAGCCTGTTTTTGAGATGTGACAAATTTCCTCAATATGTTGTAACAACACAAGTGAATTTAAATTTGTTTGGAGTGTTTTACTTTGTATAGAATTTTGTAGTACCCTGAGAGTTAAAAAAAAAAAAAAAGTTTACCCAGGCACGTAATCCCAGCACATTGGGAGGCTGAGGCAGGAGGATTGCTTGAGCTTAGGAGTTCAAGACCAGCTTGGGTAACTTAGTGAGACCCTATCTCTGCAAATATTTAAAAATTAGCCAGGTGTGGTTTCACACGCCTGTAGTCCCAGGTACTCAGAAGACTGATGTTGGAGGATCACTTGAGCCCAGGAGGTCAAGGCTGGAGTGAGCCACAATTGTGCCAGTGTACTCCAGCCTGGGCAACAGAGTGAGATCCCGTCTTTAAAAAAAAAAAAAGTCCCGAGAATCACTGCTACAATTACAGAGAAACTTATTTGAACATTAATTTTGGTGTGGTAAGCCTGCTTATATTTAAATTTAAATAGGAGAAGTGGGTACTTGCTTTTTTTGTTGTTGTTTTTTGAGACGGAGTCTTACTCTGTTTGCCCAGGCTGGAATGCAGTGGCATCATCATGGCTCACTGCAACCTCTGCCTCCTGGATTCTAGTGTGCAACCTCCGCCTCCTGGGTTTTAGTGATTCTCCTGCCTCAGCCTCCTGAGTGGCTGGGATTACAGGCACCTGCCACCATTCCTGGCTGATGTTTTTGTATTTTTAATGGAGACAGAGTTTTACCATGTTGGCCAGGCTGATCTTGAACTCCTGACCTCAGGTGATCCACCCACCTTGGCCTCCCAAAGTGCTAGGATTACAAATGTGAGCCACTGCTCCAGGCCAGAAATCAGTACCTTTTACTTTTTCATTTTCTTTTTTTTTTTTTGAGATAGAGTCTTGCTCTGTTGCCCAGGCTGGAGTGCAGTAGCGCGATCTCAGTTCACTGCAACCTCTGCCTCCCAGGTTCAAGCGATTCTCCTGCCTCAGCCTCCCAAATAGCTGGGATAACAGGTGCACACCGCCATACCTGGCTAATTTTTGTATTTTTAGTAGTGAGGGAGTTTCACCATGTTGGCCAGGCTGGTCTCGGGCTCCTGACCTCGTGATCCGCCTGCCTCAGCCTCCTGAAGTGCTGGGATTACAGGCACAGAAATGGGTACTTTTAAAGTCCTTACTCTATGCACATTATGAGGAACTCAATGTTGAATCAGACACGATTTGTACTCTAGAGCAGTGCTATTCAGTAGAACTTTCATTGTTCTATGATGGTGGAAATGTCCTATGTCTGCATTGTCCAGTGTAGTAGCTGCTAGCTACATGTGGGTCCCCAGTACTAGGAATGGCATCTAGTATGACTAAGAAACAGAATTTTAAATTACATTGTTTTTATTAAGATATAATTTGCATACCATACATTTTGAATTTTAATTTAAAATTTAACTTTAATTTAAACAACCATATGTGGCCAAAATATTGTACAGCACAGCCCCTAGAGTCTTTAAATCTATTGTGGGAGGGTGATGGGATGTAAACATGTGAAATGTAAGTTAGTAAAATATTTAAATAACAGGGCAATAGCATAAGTGTGCTGCAGGACATGTATAGTTGCCAGATTAACAGCACAGGTCAGGTGCAGTGGCTCACTACTGTAATCCCAGCACTTTGGGAGACTGAGGTGGGAAGATCTCTTGAGCCCAAGGGTACAAGACCAGACTGGTATCGCCTCTACTTAAAATACAAAAAATTAGCTAGCAGCATGCCTGTAGTTCCAGTTACCCGGAAGACTGAGGTGGGAGGATCACCTGAACCCAGGAAGTCAAGGCTGCAGTGAGCCGTGATTGTGCACTGCACTCCAGCCTGGGCAATGGGAGTGAGACCCTGTCTCACGCCAGAACAGAAGCAAAACAGTGCAGAAATGCAGGAGCATGTGAGACACCAGCAATCGAGGAAAGATTAGTGTTTGGCATATCAAGTAGATATTTTTATGAAGTCAAAGGTTCATACAGTGTAGCAATGGAAGGTGGCCTGGGAAGATAGTTTGGGACCAGATTTTAGAAGGCTGTACATGTTATAAACCTAAGTAATCAACTGTTTTCCTGAAGGTAGTGGGAAGCCACTGAAGATATCTTAGGCAGAACAATAATATAATTTTGATGGCAATTTAGATGTATTAATGTGGTTGTGTGTTAAGAAATAATTGAGACAGATTGGCCTCAGGGATGGAATGGAAGTTCAGATGAGAGAGACTCTGTGAAGAATGCTGGCTGTCAACAGGCAGCAGTTGGTCAGAAGATTTAAAAACAAAAAAAGAGGGCCGAGCGCTGTGGCTCATGCCTATAATCGCAGCACTTTGGGAGGCTGAAGCAGGCGAATCACGAGGTCTAGAAATTGAGACCATCCTGGCCAACACGGTGAAACCCCGTCTCTACTAAAAATACAAAAATTAGCTGGGCGTGGTGGCGCACTCCTGTAGTCCCAGGTACTCGGGAGGCTGAGGCAGGAGAATCGCTTGAACCCGGGAGGCGGAGATTACAGTGAGCCGAGATTGTGCCACTGCACTCCAGCCTGGGCGACAGAGCAAAACTCCATCTACAAAAAATAAAAAAATTAAAAAATTAAAAAAAAGAATACCACTGGAAATACAGCAAGCTGCTCCTTCCCTATTGGAAGAATGGTATTGAGTTATTAACAGAGGTAAAAAAAGTTTCTAAGGAAAACAGTGGTTTTAACATAGTTGAATTTAAAGTTGTGGAAGATTATCTAAGGCATATTTCTGAGTGACAACTGTAAAGAAAGGAGTGCCTCTAGGTAGATCAATATGGATTTATGAGTTTTTCATGTAGACATCAGGGTAATAGCAATAGTGTACTGACTCTATCACCTCTCACCTGTATGACCTTGAGCAAATCCCTAGGCCTCAATTTTCTTAGCTGCAAGATACCTATCTTGGAGGGATATTATGAAAAGTAAATGTGCAAAGTTCTTAGACCCATTCCAGGCACAGTTTTCAGTTTATAAACTGTTTTCTCATATGATAGTTGTGTTGAATAACCCCTCCATATGGAGGTGTCAGCACCTTGCATTTCCTGCCTTTTAACTTCTCTGGAATTTGCCATGTTCTTTCCATTTCCCACTGTCATTTCTTGCCTATCAGCAATTTCTTTGTCTCTCTTTGTCTATTCCATCCCCACCTCCTCATACTTTTCCTTGGTACCAGAGACTTTATGTAGTGAAATATAAATTTAATTGTGTTAATCACATTTAAGCCTCTTCTCCATTGCATGCAGTGCAAAGTTCGTTTTTTTTTTTTTTTTTTTTTTTTTTTTTTTTTGAGACAGGGTTTCACTCTGTCACCCAGGCTGCTATAATGCAATGGCATAATCGTGGCTCACGGTAGCCTCAATCTCCAGATGTCAGGTGATGCTCCCACCTCAGCCTCTTGTGTAGCTGGGACTACAGGCACCCGCCACCACACCCGGCTAAGTTTTGTATTTATTGTAGAGATAGAGTTTTGTCATGATGCCCAGGCTGGTCTCGAACTCCTGGGCTCAGGTGACCTGCCTGCGTTGGTGTCCCAAAGTGCTAGAATTATAGGTATGAGCCTCTGCGTCTGGCCCAAGTTTCTTAACTCTGAGTTTTCTATGCCTTTTGTCTCTGTAGCCTTATCTCTTAGTATACACTTTCTACCTTCTCCCTCCATCCCCACTCTTAACTGCACAAACATACACGGCCCCAAACTGTAATAAGCCATGTGTAGGTCCCTAAATAGACTTCATGTCATATATATATGTATAGGCGTGTGTATGTGTGTGTGTGTATATATATATGCCTTTGTTTGGTTGGCTGTTTCTATCCAGAATATTCTACCCCCACCTCTCTGACAAATAGTTTTTTTTTCCTTTTTTAGAGTCTTGCTCTGTTGCTTAGGCTGGAGTGCAGTGGCGCAATCTCGGCTCACTGCAACCCCCACCTCCTGGGTTCAAGCAATTCTCTGCCTCAGCCTCCTGAGTAGCTGGGATTACAAGCGCCCACCACCATGCCTGGCTGATTTTTTTGTATTTTTAGTAGAGATGGGGTTTCACCATCTTGGCCAGGCTGGTCTTGAACTCCTGACCTCACGAGGAGTCATGAGGCCGCCTCGTTCCTCCCAAAATGCTGGGATTACAGGTGTGAGCCTCTGCGCCTGGCCACTTTTTTGTTTTTTCGTTTTTGCATATACTTGTCTTTTAAGACTAAGTTGAGGAATCTGTTTCTTCAGTCATTCCTTTTATTTTTGTCCTTACTCTATGTTGTGTAGACTTGTAGCGTAATACTCATTATGCTTTGGGGCAGCCATTTGCTTCCATGCCTGCCTCATTCTACTAGTTTAGAAAGTTGTTGAGGGCACAGTACTAGGTTTTCTCCTTTTTTTGTATTTCCGGTACCTAATATGTTGCTTGTGTCAGGCACAGAATAAATTCAGATTTTTGTCAATTTTTTTTTTTTGAGATGGAGTTTCGCTCTGGTTGCCCACGCTGGAGTGCAATGGTGCAATCTCACTTCACTGCAACCTCTGCCTCCCGGGTTCAAGCGATTCTCTTACCTTAAGCCTCCTCAGTAACTGGGATTACAGGCATGCACCACCACACCCAGCTAATTTTTTTTTTTTTTTTTGAGATGGAGTCTTGCTCTGCCGCCCAGGCTGGGGTGCAGTGGCCGGATCTCAGCTCACTGCAAGCTCCGCCTCCCAGGTTTACGCCATTCTCCTGCCTCAGCCTCCCGAGTAGCTGGGACTACAGGCGCCCGCCACCTCACCCGGCTACTTTTTTGTATTTTTTAGTAGAGACGGGGTTTCACCGTGTTAGCCAGGATGGTCTCGATCTCCTGACCTCGTGATCCGCCCGTCTCGGCCTCCCAAAGTGCTGGGATTACAGGCTTGAGCCACCGCGCCCGGCCCACACCCAGCTAATTTTATATTTTTAGTAGAGATGGGGTTTCTCCGGGTTGGTCATGCTGGTCTTGAACTCCCGACCTCAGGTGATCTGCCCACCTCGGCCTCCCAAAGTGCTGGGATTACAGGCGTGAGCCACCGTGCCTGGCCTTGTCCACATTTTATACATGAAAAAAGGTTAAGAGGTTATGTATTATATATTCAGGGCAACTGAACTAATTAATGAAGCATATAGGTCATATAGGTTGTTTCTTTTTTTTTTTTTAGATGGAGTTTCACTCTTGTCGCCCAGGCTGGAGTGCAGTGGCACAATCTCAGCTCACTGCAACCTCTGCAACCTGGGTTTAAGCAATTCTGCCTCAGCCTCCTGAGTAGCTGGGATTACAGGCACCCACCACCACCCCCAGCTAATTTTTGTATTTTTAGTAGAGATGGGGTTTCACCCAGAACAGCCAGGCTGGTCTTAAACTCCTGACCTCAGGTGATCCACCCGCCTCAGCCTCCCAGAGTGCTAGGATTACAGGTGTGAGCCACCATGCCCAGCTGCATTTAGTAGTTAGCCCGGCCGCATATAGTAGTTGGTTTTTTTTTTGAGACACGGTGTCACTCTGTCACCAGGCTGGAGTTGCAGTGGCACAATGATCTCGGCTCACTGCAGCGTCCACCTCAGGACTGCTTTCATTAACTATGATACTTCTCATAATTAAAACCATTAGAGCAATGATTCTTTTCTTAGCCTGTGGACTTAGAGCCCCCTAGAGGGTGTTAAGAGTTCCCACATGGAAGTCTACAAAGTCACACATGCATTTTCTGTAGGCTGAATTAATAAGAGTATATGTATATATGTCACCATTTAAAAAAATGTACACACATGCCTTTGTGACTAATTCAATAGGAAATCATCTTGGTGAACTAGACATACTGATATCTTTTCAGAGGAAAGCAATATGGAAAGCTATCTCCAACAGTGGAGGAGATTAGAATAACAGCTTTGCATGGTTTGCTGGGGAATCAATAAGGTACAAGAAGGTGTTTTTTAAAAGCAGTTAAATTCAGGTTTCACAGTAATACTTGAAATTTTCCTAGTCATCAGTAGTTCATTCAAATAAGAGGAGAAAGTTTAAAATTGCAGAAATCGAAATTTTAAATGATTAAATCTGTTTCTCTCAATGAAGGTTGCTTCAAGTATATTTCTAGCTGCTACCATAATATTTAATTCTTAATGAGAAATTTTTTTTTTTGAGATGGAGTTTCTCTCTTGTCCAAGCTGGAGTGCAATGGCACGATCTTGGCTCACTGCAACCTCTGCCTCCCAGGTTCAGGCGATTCTCTTGCCTCAGCCTCCCGAGTAACTAGGATTATAGGCATATGCCACAATGCCCAGCTAATTTTGTATTTTTGGTAGAGACCGGATTTCTCCATGTTGGTGGTCAGGCTGGTCTTGAACTCCTGATCTCAGGTGATCTACCCACCTCAGCCTCCCAAAGTGCTGGGATTACAGGTGTAAGCCACCGTGCCCAGCCTTTTTTTTCTTTTTGAGACAAAGTCTCACTCTTTTGCCTAGGCTAGAGTGCAGTGGTGCGATTTCAGCTCACTGCAACGTCTGCCTCTTGGGTTCAAGTTTCTCCTGTCTCAGTCTCCTGAGTAGCTGGGATTGCAGCCACCTGCCACCACACCTGGTGAATTTTTGTATTTTTAGTAGAGACAGGGTCTCACCATGTTGGCCAGGCTGGTCTCGAACTCCTGACCTCAAGTGAGCCACCTGCCTTGGCCTCCCAGGGTGCTGGGACTACAGGCGTGAGCCACTGTACCCAACCTAAGAAATTTTTTGCTAACTTGATGGCTGTCTGCTGCCTGGACACACAATATTATGTTTTGTTATCTGTGCCACAGGTATTTCTGTTGTTGATTTAACATTTGTGATCTGGCACAAATTCTAGGTTCAAGGGCATAGCTTAAATAATAATGCTGTAAAATATGTGTGCTATTTGTATCAGTTTGTTTAGCTACTAGATAAATAAGAGTAGTAAGATTTCATTTATTACTTTGGCAAATATTTATTCAACTCCTGCTATGAACTAGGCCTTCTCCTAGTCCCTGAAATTACAGCTGTGAGTGAACAAAGCAAACAAGGCTTGGCTCTGTTGTCACTTACCTTCTAGTGGGGAAGCCTTGCAATAAGCACGGTTAACATGCAGGTAGATATCTGTAAAATAATGCTAGATAGGGGCAGTGCTTTTTCTTTTAAAGGCCAGAAGAGGGATTAGGAAGTTATATTTTCTGTTTTAGAAGGAATTGTCTGAGAAGGCCTTTCTAAATACATGTTTGAGTGGAGAGATCTGAATGGAATGAAGATAGTGGATAACCTTTCAGAGAGAGGCCAGCAAATGTGCACACTTTCAGAGAGGGACATGCTTGGCCTGTTCAAGGGACAGCTAGAAGGTAGGTGTTCTGGAGCTGTGTGAACTAGGGTGGGATTGTAGGAGAGGAAATTGGAGAAGTAGCCAGGGGTAGATCTTGTAGGATCTTCAGATTTCATTCTATCATGAAATAAAGCCTTTGGATGGTTTCCAGTAGGGGAATAAAGTAATAAAGTGGTCTGACTTAAGTTTTGTTTTGTTGGTTTCTTTCTTTCTTTCTTTCTTTCTTTCTTTCTTTCTTTCTTTCTTTCTTTCTTTCTTTCTTTCTTTCTTTCTTTCTCTCTCTCTCTCTCTTTCTTTCTTTCTTTCTTTCTTTCTTTCTTTCTTTCTTTCTTTCTTTCTTTCTTTCTTTTTCTTTCTTTCTTTCTCTCTCTCTCTCTCTCTCTCTCTCTTTCTTTCTTTCTTTCTTTCTTTCTTCTTTCTTTCTTTCTTCTTTTTGAGACCTGTTGACCAGGCTGGAGTGCAGTGGCATGCTCTCGGCTCACTGCAACCTCTGCCTAACAGGTTCTAATAATTCTGCCTCAGCCTCCCGAGTAGCTGTGACTACAGGTGTACATCACCACACCCAACTAATTTTTGTATTTTTAGTAGAAACGGAGTTTCATCATGTTAACCAGGCTGGTCTCAAACTCCTGACCTCAGGTGATCCACCTGCCTTGGCCTCCCAAAGTGCTGGGATTACATGCGTGAGTCTCTGCCTGGCCGTGATCTGACTTTTTAATTCACTATGCTATGTAGAGAACAGACTTTAGAAGTACAATAAAAGAAGCAGTGAGATCACTTAGGACGTGGTGATTACACACCTCGTAGTGAGAACTGATGTAATTAGCAATGGGGGGATGGCAGGAATTAGTAGTCAGATTTTAGATATATTTTGAAGATAGAATCAACAGGATATTTTGATTGTGATTAGAAAGAGTACAGTCAAGGATAAATCTGGGGTTAACAAATAGACATTGTATTTGAGGATATACACAGGGTTTACAGCAGCTATCTCTGAGCTGTGGCCTTAGGAGTGAGCTTTTTTTTCTTTTTGCTTATCTGTATTTACCAATTTTTCTACTGAACCTATAATACTTCTGTAGTAAAAAGATAGAGATTATTTGAAAATTAGAGTTAAAAGTGGTATCAAATGTAACCTATTTTTTTTTTTCTTTTTTTTCTTTTTTTTTTGAGACTGATTCTCGCTCTGTCACCAGGCTGGAGTACAGTGGCGCAATCTCAGCTCACTGCACCCTCTGCCTCCCGGGTTCAAGCAATCCCCCTGCCTCAGCCTTCTGAGTAGCTTGGACTACAGGCGCGCGCCACCATGCCCGGCTAATTTTTTGTATTTTAGTAGAGACGGGGGTTTCACCATGTTGGCCAGGATGGTCTCGATTTCTTGACCTTGTGATTTGCCCGCCTGGGCCTCGCAGAGTGCTGGGATTATAGGAGTGAGCCACCGTGTCTGCCCAAGTGTAACTTAATTCTTAAAGTGTTCTCCTATCCCTTTTGATTTTAGAAAAAAGCTTCAGTGACATACATAAACTTTAAATATTTATCTTTTTACTCTTAGTGATCAGTCTTTGAGCTTTTCCTACACTGAAGATGGTGAAGCTAGATATTCATACTCTGGCTCATCACCTCAAGCAGGAACGCTTATATGTAAACTCTGAGAAACAGCTCATTCAGAGGCTCAATGCAGATGTACTTAAGACAGCTGAAAAGCTGTATCGTACAGCATGGATTGCGAAGCAACAGAGAATCAATTTGGATCGGCTTATCATAACCAGGTAAAGAAATGATTTTCAGGTTTTAAATTTTGTGAACCACTATGATTCTGTAAATAAATTAGTAACTGTAAATAAATGAATCCATTTCCAACAAAGTACATTATTTAAGATAATTTTACATCAACGTTAAGGTGAGTCTTTGCTTATAATACAGTTTATTTTGATTATTAAATAACTTAGGCACTGTTATAGAAAATTATAACTTAAGCATTGACTTTTTTTTTTTTTTTTTTTTTGAGACGGAGTCTCCCTCTGTTACCCAGGCTGGAGTGCAGTGGCCGGATTTCAGCTCACTGCAAGCTCCGCCTCCCGGGTTTACGCCATTCTCCTGCCTCAGCCTCCCGAGTAGCTGGGACTACAGGCGCCCACCACCTCGCCCGGCTAGTTTTTTTGTATTTTTTAGTAGAGAGGGGGTTTCACCGTGTTAGCCAGGATGGTCTCGATCTCCTGACCTCGTGATCCGCCCGTCTCGGCCTCCCAAAGTGCTGGGATTACAGGCTTGAGCCACCGCGCCCGGCCTAGCATTGACATTTTATATCACACCAATTGGTTTTGTGTCTTTGTCTGTATAAAATGTTATTGTTGGCTGGGCGTGGTGGCTCACACCTGTAATCCCAGCACTTTGGGAGGCTGAGGCGGGTGGATCATGAGGTCAGGAGTTCAAGACCAGCCTGGCCAAAATGGTGAAACCCCATCTCTACTAAAAATACAAAAATTATCCGGGCATTGTGGTAGGTACCTATAATCCCAGCTTCTTGGGATGCTGAGGCAGAGAACTGGTTGAACCTGGGAGGTGGAGGTTGCAGTGAGCCGAGATCTTGCCACTGCACTGAAACCTGGGCGACAGAACAAGACTCTGTCTCAAAAGAAAAAAAATGTTGTTGTAGAGAGGAAATTATCTGTTCTGCTTTTCTCCTAATATTTAATATATAGGTTTCCAGCTGGGCGCGGTGGCTCATGCCTGTAATCCTAGCACTTTGGGAGGCCAAGACAGGTGGATCATGAGATCAGGATTTCGAAACCAGACTGACCAAGATGATGAAACCCCATCTGTACTAAAAATACAAAAATTAGCTGGGCATGGTGGCATACGTCTGTAATCCCAGCTACTTGGGAGGCTGAGGCAGAAGAATGGCTTGAACCCGGGAGGTGGAGGTTTCAGTGAACCAAAATTGCACCCCTATACTCTAGCCTGGGCGACTGAGACTCTGTCTCCCCAAAAAAAAAAAAAAAATTATTTATCTGTCTGTCTGTCTATCTATCTATCTATCTATCTATCTATCTATCTATCTATCTATGTTTCCGTGTTTCGATATTGTATAGCTATTTTTTGGGTTTAGAAACCACATATTTTATTGTCTTAATATCTACAAAGAACAGTTTTTATTTTTTTTATTTTATTTTATTTTTTGAGTCGGAGTCTTGCTCTGTTGCCCAGGCTGGAGTGCAGTGGCACGATCTCAGCTCACTGCAACCTCTGCCTCCTGGGTTCAAGAGATTCTCCTGCCTCAGCCTCCTGTGTAACTGGGATTACAGATGCATGCCACCATGCCTGGCTAATTTTTGTATTTTTAGTAGAGACGAGGTTTCATCATGTTGGTCAGGCTGGTCTCAAATTCCTGACCTCATGATCTGCCCCCTTGACCTCCCAAAGTGCTGGGATTATAGGTATGAGCCACCCCGCTTGGCCAAGAACAGTTTTTAACTCTAAGAATATCAGTGCTGTTGAGAATATAAGCCAGATGCAAAAGAATATGTACTGTATGATTCCATTTGTATGAAGTTCAAAAAGGCAGGACTGATCTTTGATGGCAGAAATCAGAATAATGGTTACTTGTTGGACTTGAGAGGGTGGTATTGACTGGGAAAGGGCATGTGAAAGCGTTCTTGGGTGTTTAAAATGTTCCATGTCTTAATCTGAGTGGTGATTACTGGGTGCATAGATGTGTAAAAATTGTTTGAGCTGAACGCTTGACACTTGTGCACTTTACTGTATTTTACCTCAATAAAAATGAGTTAAAAAAAAAAAGAACAGTGCTATTGTGGGCATTGTGTTTTTTTCCCCACATCTTTTAGGCCTATTTTATTTGGATTTGTTCCCAGAAGCAAAAAGCCTGGTTAAAGGATGTGATTCTGCAGGTCATTACATACTGGCATGTTGCTGTTGAGGACGGTTGAGCAATATGCTGATATGGACTTCATTTTTATTATTTTTTCGTACTTGAATATTTGTAAACTTTCTTGTGTCCATAAATAAACATAAGCAGTTTAACTGTAGCTGATATTTTTTTTTCAGACAGGATCTGGCTCTGTCGCCCAGGCTGGAATGCAGTGGTGTGATCTTGGGTCACTGCTGTCACAAGCCCCTGAGCTCAAGCGATTCTCCCACCTCAGCTTCCTGAGTGCTGGGACTACAGGCACACGCCACCACATCTAGCTAATTTTCATTTTTTTTTTTTGTAGAGATGGAGTTTCGCCATATTTTCCAGGCTGGTCTCGAACTCCTGGGCTCAAGTGATTCTCCCACCTTGGCTTCCCAAAGTGCTGGGATTACAGGTGTGAGCCACTGTGCCCGTCCTGCAGCTAATTTTAATTTAGTTCATAAGAGGGCTGGACAGTTTTTAGGATCTACAAACTGATAATTTTCTTTCTTTCTTTTTTTTTTCCAGACAGAGTCTTGCTCTGTTGGCCAGGCTGGAGTGTAGTGGCACGATCTTGGCTCACTGCATCCTCTACCTTCTGAGTTCAAGCGATTCTCCTGCCTCAGCCTTCCAAGTAGCTGGGATTATAGGTGCCTGCCACCATGCCTGGCTAATTTTTGTATTTTTAGAAGAGATGGGAGTTTTGCCATGTTGACCAGGCTGGTCTCGACCTCCTGGCCTCAAATGATTTGCCTGCCTCAGCCTCCCAAAGTGCTGGCATTACGGGTGTGAGCCACTGCACCCAGCCCCAATACTTTTCATTGATTCTGTTTTGATATGAGGAAATTGTCCTTTGTACTTTTTAGTTTTGTCTTCCTTTACTCATTGAGTTGCTGTTGGTCTAAAAAATTTTAGCAATTCAGAGTGATCTTATTGTTGGGACTATAATCAACTCATATATCCATGTTTGGATATAGCATATGTGTTATTATTAATACTATTATTTTGCTTGTTTGCTCATTTTTTTTTAGTGCTGAAGCTTCCCCTGCTGAATGTTGCCAACATGCCAAAATTTTGGAAGATACACAATTTGTTGATGGGTATAAGCAATTGGGATTTCAGGAGACTGCTTATGGAGAATTCTTGAGTCGATTGAGGGAAAATCCTCGTCTTATTGCCTCCTCTTTGGTTGCTGGAGAGAAACTTAATCAGGAGAACACACAAAGTGTTATTTACACAGTTTTTACGTCCCTGTATGGCAATTGCATCATGCAAGAAGATGAAAGCTACCTCCTTCAGGTTTTGCGATACTTGATTGAATTTGAACTTAAAGAAAGTGACAACCCTAGGCGACTTTTGAGGAGAGGAACTTGTGCCTTCAGCATCTTATTTAAACTTTTTTCTGAAGGACTGTTTTCTGCCAAACTTTTCCTCACAGCCACTTTACATGAGCCAATTATGCAACTCCTTGTTGAAGATGAAGATCACCTGGAAACAGATCCAAACAAGCTAATTGAGAGGTTCTCCCCATCTCAGCAGGAAAAACTCTTTGGAGAGAAGGGCTCAGACAGATTCAGGCAAAAAGTTCAAGAAATGGTGGAGTCCAATGAAGCCAAACTAGTGGCTTTGGTGAACAAATTTATTGGTTATCTCAAACAGAACACATATTGTTTTCCACATAGTTTAAGGTGGATCGTGTCTCAGATGTACAAAACCCTCTCCTGTGTAGATAGGCTGGAAGTGGGGGAGGTCAGGGCAATGTGTACTGATCTCCTGTTGGCCTGCTTCATTTGTCCGGCAGTTGTCAATCCAGAACAGTATGGAATAATTTCTGATGCTCCTATTAATGAGGTAGCACGATTTAATCTGATGCAGGTATGCTTTTGCTATTATTATTAATGTGACATTTAGTTTAAAATCAGTTGATTGGGCTGTGGGGGTGGGAACAAATAATATGACGACAATATTTGTATAATCTTACGACATTTTCTCAACCAGCTCTAAGTATTTGCATCTTATTAAATAAAAGCAGTAATACTGGGATTTAAAACTATGGTGGTCACAAAACGTTTTGTCTTTGTCTATTTTTTGAGGCGGAGTCTTATTCTGTCACCCAGGCTGTAGTGCAGTGGTGCATTCTCAGCTCACTGCAACCTCCGCCTCCCAGGTTCAAGCAATTCTCCTGCCTCAGCCTCCTGAGTAGCTGGGATTACAGGCATGTACCACCACTTCTGGCTAATTTTTGTATTTTTGGTAGAGAGGGGGTTTCACCATGTTAGTCAGGCTGGTCTCAAACTCCTGACCTTGTGATCTGCCTGCCTCGGCCTCCCAAAGTCCTGGGATTACAGGCATGAGCCACTGCACCCGGCTGTGTTTGTTTTTAAATGGAATCCTCACGCACTTGAATGTAGAGTTGATTAGATTTTCTAGAATAAGTCCACCATCCCTTTTCTATAATTTCAGAACCCAAAATGAACAAAAACTGAATGTCTTCTATACCTTATTTGGTAGCAAAACCTGTGCTGAAGTAACATGAGGCTATTCACAATTTTTTTTTTTTTTTCACTTTTCTTTTTTGAGATGAAGTTTCACTCTTGTTGCCCAGGCTGGAGTGCAATGATGCGATCTTGGCTCACTGCTACCTCCGCCTCCTGGGTTCAAGCGATTCTCCTGCCTCAGCTTCCTGAGTAGCTGAGATTACAGGGGAACGCCACCATGCCCAGCTATATTTATAATTGTTATTCCATTTAGTGCTAGTGAATACTCATATTTTGTTGCAGAAATGTTGATTCATTTGATTACAAAATGCCATCTGTATATTGAACATGTTGTGTATATACACTGCATTACCTTTCTAAAATCTCTGAATTCTGAAATCTGAAACTCTTCTAAGAGTTTCGGAAAGAGGGTTTTTGGATGTATATTTTTTTTGCAATCATCTGAACGACTGAAGTCATGTTATTATTTCTTCATGGACTCTTTTCATCACACCTTATCCCTCAGATATAGTGTGAAGAACTGGTGTTTATTTAGAATAGACTATTTTTGGGTGATTTTTATTTTTTATTTTATTATTATTATTATTATTTGGAGACGGAGTCTGGCTCTGTTGCCGAGGCTGGAGTGCAGTGGCGTGATCTCGGCTCACTGCAACCTCTGCCTCCTGGCTTCAGGTGACTCTCCTGCCTCAGCCTCCTGAAAAGCTGGGATTATAGGTGCGTGCTACCATGCCTGGCAAATTTTTTGTATTTTTAGTAGAGACGGGGTTTCACCGTGTTAGCACCGGGATGGTCTTGATCTCCTGACCTCGTGATCCGCCTACCTCAGCCTCCCAAAGTGCTGGGATTACAGGTGTGAGCCACTACGCCCAGCCGTTTTATTATTTTTTTTAGACGGAGTTTTGCTCTGTTGCTCATGTTGTAGTGCAATGGCACAATCTCGTCTCACTGCAACCTCCGCCTCCGGGATTCAAGTGATTCTCCTGCCTCAGCCTCCCAAGTGCCTGGGATTACAGGCATGCACCACCACACCTGGCTAATTTTGTATTTTCAGTAGAGACGGGGTTTCACCATGTTGGTCAGGCTGGTCTCGAACTCCTGACCTCAGATGATCTGCCCGCCTTGGCCTCCCAAAGTACTGGGATTACAGGTGTGAGCCACCACACCCAGCCTTGGGTGATTTTTAAAAAATGATTAGCTCAGACTTGGTGCGGTGGCTCTCACCTGTAATCTCAGCACTTTGGGAGGCCAAGGTGGGCAGATCGTTTGAGGTCGGGATTTTGAGACCAGCCTGGGCAATACAGTGAGACCCCCCACCACCCCATATCTATTTAAAAAAAAAAAAAGTTAGCCGGCTGCGGTGGCTCATGCCTATAATCCCAGCACTTTGGGAGGCCCGGGCGGGCGGATCACCTGATGTCCGGAGTTTGAGACCAACCTGACCAACATGGAGAAACCCCGTCTCTACTAAAAATACAAAATTAGCCAGTGTGGTGTCACATGCCTGTAATCCCAGTTACTTGGGAGGCTGAGGCAGGAGAATTGCTTGAACCTGGGAAATGAAGGTTGCAGTGAGGTGAGATTGCGCCAATGCACTCCAGCCTGGGCAATAAGAGTGAAACTCCATCTCAAAAAAAATTAATTAATTAAAAAAATAAAAAATCAGAAAAAAAGGATTAGCTCTTTTTTATGATCAGTTATATCACCTTGGGGTGTTTAACAATTCACTATATAGAAATGCCTGAAATAAAGTTAACTTTTTTTTTAACTTTTATAAATTAAAAAAAATTATGTGGAGCTCTTCACAAATTTGTGTCATCCTTGCACAGGTGCCATGCTAATCTCTGTGGAGTTCCAATTTTAGTATGTGCTTCTGAAGTGAGCACAAAATTTTTGACTCCTTATCCATGAAACAGTAGGGGTTTTTTTTGTTTTTTTTTTTTTTAGACAGAGTCTCACTCTGTCACCCAGGCTGGAGTGCGGTGGTGCCATCTTAGCTCCCTGTAGCCTTTGAACACCTGGGCTCAAGTGACCCTCCTGCCTCACCCTCCTGAGTAACTGGGACTGGACGTGTGTACCAGCACACCTGGCTCATTTTAAAAATATTTTTGTAGAGACAGGGTCTTGCTTTCTTGTCCAGGCTGGTCTTGGACTCCTGGCCTCAGGTAATCCTCCTAACTTGGCCTCTCAAAGTGCTGGGATTATAGGCGTAAGCCACTGTGTCTGGTCCATGAAACACTTAAATTTATTCTTATGGTATATAATGTATTTGTAGTTTTTTTTTTTTTTTTTGTCATTCCAGTAGAGATTGAATCACATATTTTCAGAATCAGTAAAAAGGGGGTCTTGTCCCAGATATTAAGAAGAGGATGCTGTAATAACTTTCATTAGCCTTTAAAAAGAGTACAGTAACAACTTTTGCCAGTAGGGTCCTTGTTCTATGAATTAGTATTTACTTTATCAAACCAGCTTATGTTAGGTAGGAATCATTCGCTTTTAAATCTAGGAAAATAATTCTACCTTGAGTGCTTTATGAACTCTATAGGGTAATGTTCTTAATATTAACTTAAGGTAATTTAATGAATGAGTCAGCTTTTACAAATTAATTTAAAAAGCTCTAAACACATGAAAAGTACAATGTCAGAAACAAATGTAGTTGTGCTTTTCCCCCCTAATGTTAACACATAATGTTCCCCCTTATGTGTTAAAGAGAAATTAAAGCAAAAATTTATACTTTCTCTAACTCTTAATCTAAAAATAGCAAAAGCCAACATAAGGTACACATCTTTGGGGGATACTATTTCATATGCCTGGTCAGGTGGTATGAATAGTATTATGAAACAGATTTTGAGAATTGAATAGATGTGCTTGCTTTCACAGAGAGGCATTTATGAGTATCTGTCTGTAGCTTATGTTTCCCTACCGCTGCTTTGGGTTGCAGGTAGGCCGCCTTTTGCAGCAGTTAGCAATGACTGGCTCTGAAGAAGGAGATCCCCGAACAAAGAGCAGCCTTGGAAAATTTGACAAAGTAAGAATAAATACGATTTCTAGAAAATTCTGAAGTATTAGTGAGCCTAACTGTTCTCTTTATTAAATCTTGTCCTTAGGTGATGTCTGAATTAAATGTTCTTTTAATTAGCTACAGTATTGGATCAGCAGCATTTAAAGATGATTAACTCCCACAGACGTATTGAGGAGATGCCATCATAAAGAGAATCAAAGAGCTATTAAGATTATTTTATTTTAAAAAGTTTTTTTTTTTTTTTTGAGATGGAGTCTTGCTCTGTTACCTAGGCTGGAGTGTGGTGGCGTGATCTTGGCTCACTGCACCCTCTGCCTCCAGGTTCAAGCGACTCTCTGCCTCACCCTCCCTGGTAGCTGGGACTACAGGCGCATGCCACCACGCCTGGCTAATTTTTGTATTTTTAGTAGAGACTGGGTTTCACCATCTTGGCTAGGCTGGTCTTGAACTCCTGGCCTTGTGATCTACCCAACTCGGCCTCCCAAAGTGCTGGGATTACAGGCGTGAGCTACAGCACCTGGCCAACTTTTAAATTGAGTCGGTGTCTCACTCTGTTGCCCAGGCTGGAGTGCAGTGGTGTGATCATGGCTCAAACTCCTGGGCTCAAGCAGTCCTTCCACCTCAGCCTCCCAAGTACCTGGGCTATAGGGGCATGCTACCATGCCTGTCTGTTTTTATTGTTATAGAGATGAGGTGTTGCTATGTTGCCCAGACTGGTCTTGACTCCTGGCCTCAAGCGATCTTCCTGCCTCAGCATTCCGGCGTGCTAGGATTATAGATGTCAGCCACCATGCCTGGTCGATAATTGTTTAATTTTAAGTGTAGTTTATAAGTTAACATCCATGACATTGTTCAATTAATTTAGTTAAATAAAGTTTTAATCAGTCTTACTTTGATTAAGCTATACATTCAACCTATGAAAATTCAAGGATATTTGAGTAAAATTTCCCTTCCCCCTCTCATCTCTAGTCTTCATTCCCCGCCCCCAACAAAAGATTTTTTTTGAGACTGAGTTTCCCTCTTGTCACAGAGGTTTGCTGTTGTCACCCAGACCAGAGTGCAATGGCGTGATCTCGGCTCACTGTTAACTCTGCCTCCCAGGTTCAAGCAATTCTCCTGCCTCAGCCTCCTAGTAGCTGGAATTATAGGTGTGAGCCACCATGCCTGGCCCCCGAAAGATTCTTGATGTTATCAGGTTGTGTATCCTTCTAGAGGTCAATATGTTTACAAGCAAATTCCTACGTACACTATATACTTCCAACCACTCCTTCCCCTTTCAGAAATAGTAGCACAATGTATATACTGTTCTGTGTTGTGTTATGTTTGTCTCCAACATCTTATTGTTATTTTCTTTTTTTTTGAGACAGGGTCTCACTTTGTCACCCAGTGACGCCATCTCAGCTCACTGCAGTCTTGACCTCCCTGGCGCAAGCAATCCTCCCACCTCAGCTTCCCGAGTAGCTGGGACTACAGGTGCGCGCCACCACACCTGGCTAATTTTGGTATTTTTTGTAGAGACAAGGTTTTGCCCTGTTGCCCAAGTGGTTTCGAACTTCTGAGCTCAAGCAGCCCACCCACCTTGGCTGCCCAAAGTGCTGGGATTGCAGGCATACACCACCACACCCAGCCCCAAGATTTTAGACTATATCATTATAAAAAGAATTTAATGTTTTAGGTTGGGTGCAGTGGCTCATGCTTGTAGTCCTAGTGCTGGGCACACTTTGGGAAGCTGAGGTGGGTGGATCGCTTGAGCTCACAAGTTTGAGACCAGTCTGGGCAACATGGTGAAACCCCATCTCTACAAAAAAATACAAAAATTAGGCCAGGCGGGGTGGCTCACACTTGTATTTCTAGCATTTTGGGAGGCTGAGGCGGGTGGATCACCTGAGGTCAGGAGTTCCAGACCAGCCCGTGCAACATGGCAAAACCCCATCTCTACTAAAAATACAAAAGTTAGCCGGGCATGGTCATGGCGCCTATAATCCCAGCTACTCTGGAAGCTGAGGCAGGAAAATTACAGTGGGGGAGGAGGTGCGCAGAGGTTGCAGTGAGCCAAGATGGCGCTATTTCACTCCAGCCTGGGCAAAAGAGTGAAACTTCATCTCCAAAAAAAAAAAAAATTATTTAACATCTTAAAAAAATGTGATTTTTAAGATGTTAAAATGTTTTCATGCTTGTCCACTTTAATCAGAAATTTCTTTCCAGTATTTTAAAGGGAAATGTTTCACTGTTGTTTCCCTGTTTTAACAGAGCTGTGTTGCCGCGTTCCTTGATGTTGTGATTGGGGGCCGTGCAGTGGAGACCCCTCCATTGTCTTCCGTTAATCTTCTGGAAGGATTGAGCAGAACTGTGGTTTATATAACCTATAGTCAGCTTATTACTCTGGTAATGGCTTCATTGTTTAATAGAATTTTCTCAAAAGTCTTTTAGCTAAGCGTGAGCAGAGACATACATGAGTACATTGTGTGGGAAATACATATTATATTTGAAAAAGTGATTTCACTAGCTAATGTTCTTTGCTTTTGCCAGGTGAATTTTATGAAGAGTGTGATGTCTGGAGATCAACTGAGAGAAGATAGAATGGCTCTTGACAATTTATTGGCAAACCTACCCCCAGCCAAGCCAGGAAAAAGCAGCAGTTTAGAAATGACTCCCTACAATACGCCTCAGCTGTCTCCGGCAACCACTCCAGCAAATAAAAAGAATCGATTACCTATAGGTAAAGAGAATTTCTCATATCGGAGCTTTCTCTTAAGTTTAATATTTCGTTAGCCTTTGTTATTGCTCAGTGTTTTGGAATATATGTTTAAGTACTTGGGAAAGTCTTTCTCTTCATGTTTACTGATGGTATTTCAATTTTTAGAAATTGTATCAGATTAGTTAAGGTTTATCAGTAGGCTTTAGCTTTGTCTACCTACTTTTCTGTCCACAGTATACTTTGTTCAAATTTTATTGTCTTTTCTTGAAAACATTTTGGAAATGTTATAAGTAGTCATTTTTAAAACTATGTAGCCCTCAGTAGTTTTAAAGAGGGTGGCACGTGCCTTGTGGTCCCAGCTACTTGGGAGGCTGAGATGGGGAGATTGCTTGAGCCTGGGGGGTTGAGGCTGCAGTGAACCATGATCATGCCATTGCACTTCAGCCTCGGTGACAGAGTGAGACCCTATCTCAAAAAAAAAAAAATTAGGTAGCCCCCTCATTTCTACAAAGTTCTAAATAATGTAATAAACAATATTATTTTAGAAGTTTCCATCAATAAAGTGGAAAATAATAGTATTTTTCTATTGTTTTCATTAATAATCACTGTTTTATCAACTGAGCTAAGATATCTTAATGTTATAAAATAAAGCAAAAGTTTCATTTTATTTTTTCAAGTTTGCTTATTTAAGAATTCTGTTTGATTAAGACTTATTTGCTTGGTTAATATTTGTTATCTATCTGTCTACAAAAAAATTAATTGAGCATGTACTGTGTTCCATACTCTGGGTAGGTACTTTATAAATGTTGTTTCATTTAATCCCCACAAAAGTCCTGTGAGAGTGGATGTGTCTTGCACATGAGACATTGTGATAGACACTGGATACAAAGACCATTAGGACCTGCCCTTACTGTCAAGTTGGCTATTGATAGTTTAGTTAGGGAAAACAAGAAGAGACTAGTACCCTTCAGCGTACTGTGCATTCTGGGGAGATAAGTATGAGGGTTATGGGGACACCTAACTTAGCCAAAATGGTGATGGTATCAGGAGAAGATCTTGGAGCAGGTAAAGCCTGTTTGCGCTTTGTGATGAATGGAAGTTAGGCAAAGTAAACAAGATGGGGAAAAAGTGTTTAAGCCAGGGGAACAGGATTATTTTAGTGCCTGCCTAATTATAATGAGGAACTCAGCAACACTTAGTGAACATAGTTCTTTTTAATTTATGCATTTTGAAGAGAGGGACTTTGCTTTTAAATTTCTGTGAGCTAATTCATTAAGAACTGCCAGTTTCTTAAAATTAATCTACCTTATATTTAACATAACGTGGAATTGTATCAACAGGAGTGTGGCATCATACTCTTCAAGTCTTTGTCTTATTGTATCACCCCAATATGTCAGTTTTCAAAATAAAAAATAGAAAAAGGGATTTTGCACTTAATGGGTTTTTTTTTTTTTTTTTTTTTTTTTTTGAGACAGAGTCTCGCTCTGCCGCCCAGGCTGGAGTGCAGTGGCGTGATCTTGGCTCACTGCAAGCTCCGCCTCCCGGGTTCACGCCATTCTCCTGCCTCAGCCTCCCGAGTAGCTGGGACTACAGGTGCCCGCCACCTCGCCCGGCTAGTTTTTTTGTATTTTTTAGTAGAGACGGGGTTTCACCGTGTCAGCCAGGATGGTCTCGATCTCCTGACCTCGTGATCCGCCCGTCTCGGCCTCCCAAAGTGCTGGGATTACAGGCTTGAGCCACCGCGCCCGGCCTTTTTTTTTTTTTTTTAAATGGAGTCTCATTCTTGTTGCCCAGGCTGGAGTGCAGTGGCACAATCTCGGCTCACTGCAACCTCTACCTCCTGGGTTCAAGCAATTCTTCTGCCTCAGCCTCCCTAGTGGCTGGGATTATAGATGCCCGCCACCATACCTGGCTAATTTTTATATTTTTAGTAGAGATGGGGTTTTGCCATGTTGGCCAGGCTCGTCTTGAACTCCTAACCTCAGGTGATCCACCCGCCTCGGCCTCCCAAAGTGCTGGGATTACAGGTGTGAGCCACCATGCCCGGGCATTTAATGGTTTTTTTATGGGCTGTTTGCACTCTGTTCACATGATGAAGTAAATGATTTTTAGTAAATCAGAGATTTTTTTTCCCCATTGTTCACTGCTATACATTAGGTTTTTCATTTCCCATTTTCTAAAAGTGTCATTAAATATGAGTCTGATGGAAAGTGAATTTCAAATGTATGCCCAGTATTATTTTGTATAGTCTTGTTATCTGGCTATTGCATTTATTTCGTATCTTAAAAAATTTGTCCATTGTTCAGAGGGTTGATTTTCTTTCTATTTAATGCTTTCGCAACCCAGGACAACAGTTAGCAGCCATCACTGCCTGGGATTCCTCAGCTACCAATATTACCGCTCATATTACACTAGTAACCCCGTTTGGTGGGTAATAGGCTGTTCTTATCTTCTTTTATAATTTTATTTAAGAAATAGTTTATAAAAGTATGCTCCATGTGCATGTTGCTTTTACTTTATGTAAATTGCTACATAAAATTTGATTGCTTGCATTTTTATAAATTATAGTTGCAGAGTTTGTTACGATTCATAGATCTGTTTATGAACTTGAATTTCAATTTGCAATTCAATAGAAGATAGGGTAAGCAAATAAAGGTGTGAGTAGGCCTGTTTTAGACTTGGAAATTGATGTGTGCTCTGTGATTAATGAACATTAATCAGCATTGTAAAGAAAGATGATTATTTATATTTCTGCTTCTGTCTTCAAGTAGGTCAGCTTTCATACAATGTGAAGTGACTTTTGCTGCTGCTATAGTTGTTTTTGCTTTATGTCTCTATTTTTCATTATTTTGTACCAAAACATAATTCTATTTAGTATTCTGGTTGTACTGAATTTTATTGCCCTCTGAAAGAAAATAGAAACTTTTATTTTTTTCTTGATTTTTTTTTTTTTTTTTTTTTTTTTGAGACAGAGTCTAGCTCTTGTTGCCCAGGCTGGAGTATAGTAGCACAATCTCGGCTTACCACAACCTCTGCCTCCCAGGTTCAAGCCATTCTCCTGCCTCAGCCTCCTGAGTAGATGGGATCACAGGCGTGTGCCACCACGCCCAAGCTAATTTTGTATTTTTAGTAGAGATGGGGTTTCTCCATGTTGGTCAGGCTGGACTTGAACTCCCGGCCTCAGGTGATCTACCTGCCTCAGCCTCCCAAAGTATTGAGATTATAGACATGAGCCACTGCGCCCAGCCTTCTTTTTTTTTTTTTTTTTTTTTGAGATGGAGTTTCACTCTTACTGTGCAGGCCAGAGTGCAACGATGTGATCTAGGCTCACTGCAACCTCCACCTCCCGAGTTCAAGTGATTCTCCTGCCTCAGCCTCCCAAGTAGTTGGGACTACTTACAGGTGCCCGCCACCATGCTCAGCTAACTTTTTGTATTTTTAGTAGAGATGGGGTTTCACCATGTTGGCCAGGCTGGTCTCGAACTCCTGACCTCAGGTGACCCACCTGCCTCAGCCTCCCAGAGTGCTAGGATTACAGGCGTGCTCATACCCAGCAGTTATTTTAGAAAAATGTATTTTTTGTTTGCTTATATGCAGGGGAAAGAAACAAAAATAATTGAAGCCTTTATTAATTTATACTGTTTCCAAAGCAGAAAGGACCTTTTATCCAAACATAAAGAAATTTTCTCTCTTGTATCTTTGAAAAGACATTAATACATTTCAGGGGGGAAAAGTACATTTAAAAACTGATTCTGGGCTGGACACGGTGGCTCATGCCTATAATCCCAGCACTTGGGGAAGCCGAGGTGGTGGATCACCTGAGATCAGGAGTTTGAGACCAGCCTGACCAACATGGCAAAACCCCATCTCTACCAAAAGTACAAAATTCACTGAGTGTAGTGGTGGCTGCCTGTAATCCCAGCTACTCAGGAGGCTGAGGCAGGAGAATTGCTTGAACCCAGCAGGTGGTGATTGCAGTGAGCCGAGATTGCACCACTGCACTCTAGCTTGGGCAACAAGAGTGAAACTCTGTCTCAAAAAAACAAACACTGATTCTGGTTTTGTTAACAGTTGCCTAACTAAAGTATCTTATTTATGTGGCTATTAGATTTTCATATGAAATTTTCTTTTTTCTTTTCTTTTCTTTTTCTTTTTTTTTTTTTTTTTTGAGATGGAGTCTCGCTCTGACGCCCAGGCCGGAGTGCAGTGGTGCAGACTTGGCTCACTGCAATGTCCGCCTGCCTGGTTCAACCGATTCTCCTGTCTCAGCCCCCCGAGTAGCTGGGATTACAGGTGCACGTCACCGTGCCTGGCTAATTTTTTGTATTTTAGTAGAGACGGAGTTTTACTGTGTTGCCCTGGCCGGTCTCAAACTCCTGAACTCAGGCAATCCACCCGCCTCAGCCTCCCAAAGTGCTAGGATTACAGGTGTAATCCCTCATATGAAATTTTCTGATGCTTGTAAGTTCAGTTACCAGTATGGGAGACCTGTAGCAGTTATATCGTTTTATAGGAAAATTAGTTAAGGCATCTTAAAAAGATAAGAAATGAGGTAATGCTTTTTTTGTCACTCCAAGTCTTAAATTGATTGGGGCATGTTTGCTGTTCTGCAGATGTGATCATATGTATGGCACTTACTGTAACATGGACTTGGATCACTGTTCTTGATTATCAGTTTTGAAGGAGAATCTTTATTAGTAGAGTAACTGGGAGGATTTAGTTTTTTGTTTTGTTTTGTTTTTTCTTATTTATATTTTTACCACTCTTGTGCATGTGCAAATGTTCTGCACTAATAGAAAATATATTTTCGTTTTTAGCATACCATTTTCTTCATTTGTCTATTTCTCTAAATTATTGTATTTGAAATTTTTTATTAGCAACTCGGAGCAGAAGCCGCACCAATATGCTAATGGACCTACATATGGACCATGAAGGATCATCTCAAGAAACCATCCAGGAGGTGCAACCAGAAGAGGTGTTGGTCATTTCCTTAGGGACAGGTCCCCAGCTTACTCCAGGGATGATGTCAGAAAATGAGGTATGAAGGTACTTGGTCAGTTGCTTCTGTAAATCAGTATTCATGTCTTAGTCCATACAGGCTGCTGTAGCAAAACACCAGAGGTTGGGTGGCTTATAAACAACAGAAATTTATTTCTCATATTTGTAGAGGCCAGGAAGTCTTATAGTCAAGGCAGATTCAGTGTCTCATGAGGATCTGTTTACTGGTTCATAGATAATGTATTCTTGCTGTGTCTTTGGGCTTATTTTATTTTATTTTTTGAGATGGAGTGTTGCTCTTGTTGCCCAGGCTAGAGTGCAATAGCACGATCTCGGCTCACTGCAACCTCCGCATCCCAGGTTCAAGCGATTCTCCTGCCTCAGCCTCCTGAGTAGCTGGGATTACAGGCATGTGCCACCATGCCCAGCTAATTTTATATTTTTAGTAGAAGTGGGGTTTCTACATGTTGGTCAGGCAGGTCTCAAACTCCCGAACTGAGGTGATCCACCTGCCTTTGCCTTCCAAAGTGCTGAGATTACAGGTGTGAGCCACCGCACCTGGCTGGTTGGGCCTATTTTATAAGGGCACTTATTCCATTTGTGAGGGCCCTGCCTTCATGACCTAATCACCTGCCTAAAGGCCCCATCTCCAAATACCATCACCTTGGGGGTTAGAATTTCAACATACAGATTTTGGGGGAGCACAGACATTCAGATCTGAGAAGTGAATTTTTTTTTCTTTTTTTTTTTTTTTTTGAGACGGAGTCTCTCTGTGTCGCCCAGGCTGGAGTGCAGTGGCCTGATCTCGATTCATTGCAAGCTCCGCCTCCCGGGTTCACTCTTCCAGGCAGTAGCGGAAAACCCCATCTTTACTAAAAATAAAAATTAGCTGGGCGTGGTGGTGCATGCCTGTAATCACAGTTACTTGGGAGGCTGAGACAGGAGAATCGCTTGAACCCGGGAGGTGGAGGTTTCAGTGAGCCGAGATTGCCCCATTGCACTCCAGCCTGGGCAACAAGAGTGAAACTCTGTCTCAAAAATAAAAAAAACAAAAAACAAAAAAAAAACAGAAAAAAGAAGCAAAAAGAAAAGAAGAAATCTTGACTCCCTAAAGTAGCAGCTTCTTTTTTTTTTTTTTGAGACGGAGTCTCACTCTGTCATCCAGGCTGGAGTGCAGTGGCACGATCTTGGCTCACTGCAAGCTCTGCCTCCCGGGTTCACGCCATTCTCCTGCCTCAGCCTCCCGAGTAGCTGGGACTACAGGCACCCGCCACCATGCCTGGCTAATTTTTTTTTTTTTTGAGACGGAGTCTCACTCTGTCGCCCGGGCTGGAGTACAGTGGCCGGATCTCAGCTCACTGCAAGCTCCGCCTCCCGGGTTTACGTCATTCTCCTGCTTCAGCCTCCTGAGTAGCTGGGACTACAGGCGCCCGCCACCTCGCCCGGCTAGTTTTTTGTATTTATTTTTTTTTTTTTGAGACGGAGTCTCGCTCTGTCGCCCAGGCTGGAGTGCAGTGGCCGGATCTCCGCTCACTGCAAGCTCCGCCTCCCGGGTTTACGCCATTCTCCCGCCTCAGCCTCCCGAGTAGCTGGGACTACAGGCGCCCGCCACCTCGCCCGGCTAGTTTTTTGTACTTCTTTTTAGTAGAGACGGGGTTTCACCGTGTTAGCCAGGATGGTCTCGATCTCCTGACCTCGTGATCCGCCCGTCTCGGCCTCCCAAAGTGCTGGGATTACAGGCGTGAGCCACCGCGCCCGGCCTTTTTTTGTATTTTTTTTAGTAGAGACGGGGTTTCACTGTGTTAGCCAGGATGGTCTCGATCTCCTGGCCTCGTGATCCGCCCGTCTCGGCCTCCCAAAGTGCTGGGATTACAGGCTTGAGCCGCCGCGCCCGGCCGCCTGGCTAATTTTTTGTATTGTTAGTAGAGACGGGGTTTCACTTTGTTAGCCAGGATAGTCTCGATCTCCTGACCTTGTGATCCGCCCGTCTTGGCCTCCCAAAGTGCTGGAATTACAGGCGTGAGCCACCACGCCCTGCCAGTAGCAGCTTCTTATATTCAACAATGATTGCTTGTTATTCAAGAAAATGGTCTAGGAAGAAGGGGCCAGTTTTAGTGATTGATAAAGTGATGGTGGTTGGTAAAGTATGTTTGGGACTATGACATTCCCCGTAGGGAAGACCAACAATCTCCAAAACTCCGTCCCTCCATACACACACATAAGCTGTCAAAAACTGTCAGAATCAACTTATTTGGAACCCTGGAATCTAATAAAAAAACTTTTAACAACAAAGGAATGCTTAGTGAAGAAAAAAACTGCTGAATTTTGTTAAGAGAGCTCTGTGATCCTACCCTGTTACCATCTTCAGCCCCCAGCCCAGTGGCTGCTTTGAAGACAGCTTATATTACTGTGCATTGTGCTGGTACTTGAGGGAGGAATGTGGACCTTATTCTGAACTCAGGGTTGTATATTTTGATCTGTCTGGTAGATCCTGAAAGATCATCTCTAGGGCTTGGCTTTGTTTTGCCTGCCTCTGATCTTTCCCAGTGCTGAGGCAGCTACACAGGTGGCATTTGTCAAAAGTATTGAAAAGCAGATATATTAGTTGCTTCTGCTTGCATTAACAGATAGCAATCAGGGCAAGCCACATACAGATCCAAATGCTTATGAAGGAAGAAGCTTGGGAAGGAGACACTAGGGGGCACGAAGGCTTTGAAAAGCTCCCACACGTTCTGGGGAATCTAGAAGGTTGTACACATGCCCAGGGCTGGTCATGTGCTCAGGAAAGACCTTAGAAGACCCAGGCTCTCACTGCTGGCTAACCTTCAGGCTGAACCCAAGCAGGAAGTGAAGGCTAAGGTACAGTTGCAAACTGCCTGGCTAAGTGTTGAAGTGCCCCAACACAGAGCCAAATTTCAAAGACTTGGAAATGTTTTGTTTTGTTTTATTTGTTTTATTCCAGGTGTTAAATCTGCCAGATCACGTGCTCACCACTAAGTTAACAGAACAGACACTTCAGAGGCCACACATGACAGAAAATTTAGAGAGGTCATTAAATAAACAGTCACTACAACAAGCAGCAACAACCAAGGGGTGTAATCTGATTTCCAGAACTGTCACTTTATAACATTTATTTTTTTTTTATTTTTATTTTTTAATTATACTTTAAGTTCTGGGATACATGTGCAGAACATGCAGGTTTGTTACATAGGTATACACGTGCCATGGTGGTTTGCTACACCCATCAACCCGTCGTCTACATTAGGTATTCTCCTAATGATATGCCTTCCCTAACCCTCCACCCCCGCTACAGGCTCCAGTATATGATGTTCCCCTCCCTGTGTCCATGTGTTCTCATTGTTCAACTCCCACTTATGAGGGAGAACGTACAGTGTTTGGTTTTCTGTTCCTGCATTAGTTTGCTGAGAATGATGGTTTCCAGCTTCATCAATGTCCCTGCAAAGGACATGAACCAATCCTTTTTTATGGCTGCATAGTATTCCATGGTGTATATGTGCCACATTTTCATTATCCAGTCTATCATTGATGGGCATTTGGGTTGGTTCCAAGTCTTTGCTATTGTGAATAGTGCTGCAGTAAACGTGTGTGTGCATGTGTCTTTTTTTGTTTTTGTTTTTGTTTTGAGACGGAGTCTCGCTCTGTCACCCAGGCTGGAGTGCAGTGGCGCAATCTCGGCTCACTGCAAGCTCCACCTCCCGGGTTCACGCCATTCTCCTGCCTCAGCCTCCCGAGTAGCTGGGACTACAGGCGCCCGCCACCTCGCCCGGCTAGTTTTTTGTATTTTTTAGTAGAGAGGGGGTTTCACCGTGTTAGCCAGGATGGTCTCGATCTCCTGACCTCGTGATCCGCCCGTCTCGGCCTCCCAAAGTGCTGGGATTACAGGCTTGAGCTACCGCGCCCGGCCTGCATGTGTCTTTATAGGAGAATGATTTATAATCCTTTGGGTATATATCCAGTAATGGGATTGCTGGGTCAAATGGTATTTCTGGTTCTAGTTCCTTGAGGAATTGCCGCACTGTCTTCCACAATAGTTGAACTAATTTACACTCCCACCAACAGTGTAAAAGTGTTCTCCACATTCTCTCCAGCATCTGTTGTTTCCTGACTTTTTAATGCTCACTTTATAATATTTACAATGTCTGCTTTTCTGCAAAACTTATGAAGCATATAAAGAAACAAAACATATGGCCCTTTCACAGGAAAAAAGTTAATAGAAAATGTCCTTGAAGGCCGGGCGCGGTGGCTCAAGCCTGTAATCCCAGCACTTTGGGAGGCCGAGACGGGCGGATCACTAGGTCAGGAGATCGAGACCATCCTGGCGAACACGGTGAAACCCCGTCTCTACTAAAAGATACAAAAAACTAGCTGGGCGAGGCGGCGGTAGTCCCAGCTACTCGGGAGGCTGAGGCAGGAGAATGGCGTAAACCCGGGGGGCGGAGCTTGCAGTGAGCTGAGATCCGGCCACTGCACTCCAGCCTGGGCGACAGAGCCAGACTCCATCTCAAAAAAAAAAAAAAAAAAAAAGAAAATGTCCTTGATAGGCTGGGCACAGTGGCTCATGGCCGTAATCCCAGCACTTCAGGAGGCGAAACTGGGCAGATCACGTGGTCAGGAGTTCGAGACCAGCCTGACCAACATGGTGAAACCCTGTCTCGACTAAAAATACAAAAATTAGACAGGCGTGGTGGCGTGCACCTGTAATATCAGCTACTCAGGAGGCTAGGGCAGGAGAATCACTTGAACCTGGGAGGCGGAGGTTTCAGTGAGCCAAGATTGCACCACGGCTCTCTAGCTTGGGCAATAGAGTGAAACTCCATCTGGAAAAAAAAAAAGGAAAAAGAAAATGTCTTTGATGGCCAGATGGTGGCTCACTCCTGTAATCCCAGCACTTTGGGAGGCTGAGATGAGCGGATCACCTGAAGTTGGGAGTTTGAGACCAGTCTGACCATCATGGAGAAACCCTATCTCTACTAAAAATACAAAATTAGCTGGGCCTGGTGGCTCATGCCTGTAATCCCAGTACTCGGGAGGCTGAGGCAGGAGAATCACTTGTACCTGGGTTGCGGAGGTTGTGGTGAGCTGAGATCGCGCCATTGTACTCCAGCCTGGGCAACAAGAGTGAAACTCTGTCTCAAAAAACAAAAAAAGAAAGAAAGAAAGAAAATGGCCTTGGCCGGGCGCGGTGGCTCAAGCCTGTAATCCCAGCACTTTGGGAGGCCAAGACGGGCGAATCACGAGGTCAGGAGATCGAGACCATCCTGGCTAACACGGTGAAACCCTGTCTCTACTAAAAAATACAAAAACTAGCCGGGCGAGGTGGCGGGCGCCTGCAGTCCCAGCTACTCGGGAGGCTGAGGCAGGAGAATGGCGTAAACCCGGGAGGCGGAGCTTGCAGTGAGCTGAGATCCGGCCACTGCACTCCAGCCTGGACGACAGAGCCAGACTCCGTCTCAAAAAAAAAAAAAAAAAAAAAAAAAAAAAGAAAATGGCCTTGATGAAGCACAGACATTGGGCTTACTCAAGACTTTAAATCAATTTTAAAAAATATACTCAAAGAGCTGTGGAAACCATGGACAAAGAACTAAAGAAAACCAAGAGAACAAGGTCTCACCAAATAGAAGATATCAATAAAGAGGTAGAAATTATAGAAGGAACCATATAGAAATTCTGGAGTTGAAAAGTATAATAACTGGATTGAAAAATACACTAGAGGGGTTCAACAGCAAATTTGTACAGGCAGATATATCAGTGAACTTGAAGATGGATCAGTTGAGATTATCTAGTCTGAGGAGCATCAAGATTACAAAAGACAAAGACGTTATATGTTGATAAATGGTCATTAAGAAGATACACCCAGCACTTTGGGAGGCCGCTCTCACTGCAACCTCCACCTCATCTGTTCAAGTGATTCTCCTGCCTCAGGTTCCCTAGTAGCAGGGACCACAGGCATGCACCACTATGCCCAGCTAATTTTTGTATTTTTAGTAGAGACAGAGTTTCACTATATGTTGGCCGGGTTGGTCTCAAACTCCTGACCTCAGGTGATCTGCCCACCTCAGCCTCCCAAAGTGCTGGGATTAGAGGTGTGAGCCACTGTGCCCAGCTAAAGTTTTTTTAGCACTCAGATTCTGTGGTTTTAGTTTAGTCTAGAGTTTGCAGATGCTCTGATTTAGAAGCATGAAATTTGATTTTTGTATTTTATACTCCAGTGTGACTGACTTTGTACGGTGGCTTTCTGTATGGCATCTCAAAATTGCTTGCCTTTGGATATGATTTGGAAAAATATCTTCATTATCCCTTTTCTGTTAGTTCACATGAATCTTCAGGCCTTGAGATGATTTTTCTCCTGATGTTTTAGTTTCACATTACTCACTATGGTGAATAGTCTAAGTTCTTAATCTTAAAAATAAAAAATTTAAAATATTTATGTTGGCCAGTTATGGTGGCTCATGCCTGTAATCCCAGTGCTTTGGGAGGCTGAGGTGAAAGGATTGCTTGAAACCAGGAGTTTGAGACCAGCCTGGGCAACATAGTAAGACCTTGTCTCTACAAAAATAAAAAAATTGCCAGGGATGGTGGCTCACACCTGTAATCCTAGTGCTTTGGGAAGCTGAGGCAGAAGGATCCTTGACTCCAGGACTTCGAGACCAGCTTGGGCAACATGGCGAGACCCTGTCTTAATAGTAAATAGGCCAGGCGCAGTGGCTGGTATTTACTGGGAGGTCGAAGCGGGTGGATCATTTGAGGTCAGGAGTTTGAGACCAGCCTGGCCAATATGGTGAAACCCCATCTTTACTAAAAATACAAAAATTACCCGGGTGTGGTGGCACACGCCTGTAATCCTAGCTACTTGGGAGGCTGAGACAGGAGAATCGCTTGAACCTGGGAGGCGGAAGTGGCAGTGAGTCAAGATCGTGCCATTGCACTCTAGCCTGGGTGACAGAGTGAGACTGTGTCTTAAAAATATAATAATAATAATAATAATGAGAAGAAGAAGAAGTAAAAATAAAAAAAATTAGCTGGGTTTGGTGGTGTGTACCTGCAGTCCCAGCTACTCAGGAGGCCAAAGCAGGAGGATTGCCTGTGCCTAGGAGTTCAAGACTGTGGTGAGCCATGATTGCACCACTGCACTCCAGCCTGGGCGACAGAATGAGCTCCATCTTTAAAAAAAGTTTTAATAAATAAAATTTTATGTGTATTTACTTTTTTTTTGAGATGGAGTCTCCCTTTGTCGCCCAGGCTGGAACGCAGTGGCACGATCTCGGCTCATTGCAACCTCCACCTCCCGGGTTCAAGTGATTCTCCTCCCTCAGCCTCCTGAGTAGCTGGGATTATAGGCGTACACCACCACGCCTGGCTAATTTTTGTATTTTTAGTAGAGATGGGATTTCGCCATGTTGCCCAGGCTGGTTTTGAACTCCTGACCTCAGGTGATCTGCTGGCCTTGACCTCCCAGAGTGCTGGGGTTACAGGCATGAGCCGCCACCACTCCCAGCCAAAAAAACCTATATTTAAAGGCATCATGTGTAAATGTATAAAACCATTTCAAAACCTTTAATTTACTCAGAGCCAAAACAGCAACCAAGAGTGTGTTTTTTTTTTCTGTTTAAAAATCATTTTATCTTTTAGCTGACAAAAATTGAATCTATTTATGGTATACATGTTTTGATATACATTGTGGAATGGCTAAATCAAGCTAAATAACATGTATTGCCTCACATATTTTTCATTTTTGTGGTAAGTATTTTTCTTTGTAAGTGAGGGTACTATTCTTTCTTCATATTTCAGCAACAGCCGAGGGAGCCAAGACCTCTGAGTTTAAGTCCCAGGTGTGCCTAAAACATGCTATGTGACTTTCAACAAAGCACTCAATTCTTCATTAAGGTGGAGATACACATACAAAGCTGAGTTGTGAGGCTTGTAGGGAGTAGTGAGATGTAATTGTGTTATTTGGAAGTCATCTGGCAAATAGAAAGCGTTATAAAAAGGCCATCAGTCTAAGCTGGAGATGTCTGTGAAGTCATACTTCGGTTTCTGGTATGGACTTTTGTGGCCCTGTATGTATGTTGTGATCAAGTGGACGTTCAAACTAGATGGATTAAATCTTGATGCCTACAAAATAACATGATTACATGTTTTCTTCTAGTTGAATTTATTTACTTTTGTTTATTTACTTTAAATTTTATTTAAATTTTGCAGATTTAGTATGTTTTAAATTTTTGTTTATTTTATTTTTATTTTTATTTTTTGAGATGGAGTCTTGCTCTATCTCAAGAAGGGCAGTGGCGCAATCTCGGCTCACTGCAAACCCCACCTCCCGGGTTCATGCCATTCTTCTGCCTCAGCCTCCCGAGTAGCTGGGACTACAGGCGGTCACCACCACGCCCGTATAATTTTTTTTGTATTTTTAGTAGAGATGGGGTTTCACCATGTCAGCCAGCATGGTCTTGATCTCCTGACCTCGTGATCTGCCCACCTTGGCCTCCCAAAGTGCTGAGATTATAGGCGTGAACCACTGTGCCTGGCCTTGTTTATTTACTTTATTTAAATTTTGCAGATTTAATGTGTGACATGACAACTATTTTATGTGCATCTTTTTACTTAATCCTCAGCAATTACATGGCATACATACTATCACCATTTTATAGATGAAGAAACTGAGGCTTAGAGAATTAAATAACTTTTCTATTCAAGGTTACATAGTTGACACATGACAGAATTAGAAGTACCAAAGACCTCTGATTTGTATAATTCTCACCACTACTCATCTGGTAGTCTGGTTGCCTGTTCAATCTGTGATACTCGTAGGGTAATGGAAAGGCATAGCTTCAGCTGCTTTAATTAATATACTTTTATTCCACAGGTATAAAAGCTTGACAGACCTTCTGAATGGGCTTGTAGTTAAAAATTGATAATTTAAGATTAAGGAGTTAAATATGCATTTGCTGTGGTTTGTTTGTCAGTAATCTTTCCGCTGATAAACCAAAATTAACATTTTATTTTTTAGGTTCTAAACATGCATCTTTCGGATGGAGGACAAGGCGATGTCCCTGTTGATGAAAACAAACTCCATGGTAAACCTGATAAAACCTTGCGCTTTTCCCTCTGCAGTGATAATCTGGAAGGAATATCTGAAGGTGAAGGGTTATTTCATTCAAGGAGTTGTGTGATTCAAGTAATAGTTTGTTTTGTATTTTTTAAAGGAGCTTATAAATTATAATTACACCATCTGTGCCTCTCACTGAGGAGACTAATGAAGATTTCCTCTAATGAATTTGAACAGTTGGCTGTAAAGATTGTTTCCTGAATAAAATTAAGATTGCAAGATGCCTTTGGTCATATAAAATGGAGAAGATATAAGTCTTTATTCAGACTTAAATAGAAATAACAGCAAGTTTTGTTTCTGCAGTATTAATATATACCAAAGCTTATAGAGCTCCTTTAGAAGGATATCATGCATGTCTAAATGGGAAAAAATGGACTTACCAGTATTTCAAGGTGTTGTGTATACTCTTAAATGTTCTGTATTCCTTTACTCACACTCACACGTACCTTTCTGAAGCAGGATACAATGGAAATAGGTATTAAAAAGAAAATTCAAAGCCAAGATTGTGAAATGAGATTATGTCAGGCCAGGCGTGGTGGCTCACACCTGTAGTCCCAGCACTTTGGGAGGCTGAGACGGGCGGATCACAAGGTCAGGAGTTCGAGACCATCCTGGCCAACACAGTGAAACCCCGTCTCTACTAACAATACAAAAAATTAGCTGGGCGTGGTGGCGGGCGCCTGTAGTCCTAGCTACTTGGGAGGCTGAGGCAGGAGAATGGCGTGAACCCAGGAGGTGGAGCTTGCAGTGAGCCGAGATTGCGCCATTGCACTTCAGCCTGGACGAAAGAGTGAGACTCCATCTCAAAAAAGAAAAAAAAGAACATGTCATTTCACCTACTAGGACCAATTTTTTTTTTTTGAAAGAGAAACCTAAAATATAATAACTTCACGTTTTAATCTAACTTTTCCAAAAAGTCACATATGTATATTCATTCTAGAAAACAGAGAAATAGAATCACCTATAATCTCATAATTTTGTTAATAGCAGTTGATGTTTTAGATTATTCACAACAAAATTAGGTTTATCCTGTTTTGTAATCTTTTATAATTTAATAATATGGCATTAACAATTTCCCTAGTAATTTAACATTCTTAAATTACATGGTTTTTATGGCTGTTTTCCTTAACTCACATGGGCATATCATAATTTTTTCAACTTTCTTCTGTGATTAAATCTATAGATTGCTTCCACTTTTCGGACATCATAACTTCTGGGCTGGGCTGTAATCCCAGCACTTTGGGAGGCCAAGGCAGGTGGATTCACTGAGCTCACAAGTTCGAGACCAGCCTGGGCAACACGGTGAAACCCCGTCTCTATTAAAATACAAAAAATTAGCGGGGCGTGGCAGTGTGTACCTGTAGTCTCAGCTAGTCGGGAGGCTGAGGCAGGAGAACTGCTTGAACCTGGGAGGCGGAGGTTGCAGTGAGCCAAGATGGTGCCACTGCATTCCAGCTTGGACAATAGAGCGAGACTCTACCTAAAAAAGAAAAAAGAAAAAAAAAGCTCTGTAACAAGGCCGGGCTCAGTGGCTCACGCCTGTAATCTCAGCACTTTGGGAGGCCGAGGCGGGCAGATCACAAGGTCAGGAGATTGAGACCATCCTGGCTAACACGGTGAAACCCTGTCTCTACTAAAAATACAAAAAATTAGCCGGGTGTGGTGGCAGGTGCCTGTAGTCCCAGCTACTCGGGAGGCTGAGGCAGGAGAATGGCGGAGCTTGCAGTGAGCTGAAATCGCGCCACTGCACTCCAGCCTGGGCGGCAGAGCGAGACTCCATCTCAATTAAAAAAAAAAGAAAAAAGCTCTGTAACAAGCAACTTTAGATTAACTGTTATTACTATTTTTTGAGATAGAGTCTCACTTTTGTTGCCCAGGCTGGAGTGCAATGGTGCGATCTCAGCTCACTGCAAACTTTGCCTCCCGGGTTCAAGCAATTCCCCTGCCTCAGCCTCCTGAGTAGCTGAGATTACAGGCATGTGCTGCCAGGCCGGCTAATTTTTATATTTTTTGTTTTGTTTTGTTTTTTGAGACGCAGTCTTGCTCTGTCGCCCAGGCTGGAGTGCGGTGGCATGATTTCGGCCCACGGCAAGCTCCACCTCCCGGGTTGACACCATTCTCCTGCCTCAGCCTCCTGAGTAGCTGGGACTACAGGCGCCCGCCACCATGCCCAGCTAATTTTTTATATTTTTAGTAGAAACTGGGTTTCACCATGTTAGTCAGGATGGTCTCAATCTCCTGACCTCGTGATCCGCCTGCCTCCGCCTCCCAAAGTGCTGAGATTACAGGCATGAGGCATCACGCCCAGCAGATTAATTTGTTATTAGCACCTTAGGATAAATTCCTAGAAGCAGAATATCTATCTCAAAGGGCATGTGTTTTTTTAAGGTATAAAGGCAGTATTAAAAACGCTTTAATCAGTTGTTCGTCTTTTATCAAGGCATGAAAAATGATGTGGTGGCTCATGACTGTTTTAAAAAGATTGCTCATGCTATAAATATTTCTCTAGGTCCTTCAAATCGCTCCAATTCAGTGTCCTCCCTAGACCTGGAAGGAGAGTCTGTGTCAGAACTTGGAGCAGGACCTTCTGGCAGTAATGGAGTTGAAGCTCTACAGCTGTTAGAACATGAGCAAGGTAAAGTGAACTGGAACACAGTTGCCTAAGTAGCAAAGAATTTACCTGATTGCAAGATGAGCAGTGTGTTTTCATTAAGTTGGCTTGGTTCAGTAAGAGATTATATAATCACTATTAAACTTTCATTTCTTCTTCATTCCTTCAGTTCTTCAAAATATATTTAGTTGGTAAGTGGATTGTTTAGGCTTAATAAATTAATATAAATTACTTGAAATTCAGTAATATTTGATATTTTAATTCTGTAATATTTTAGGAATACAATGTAAAGACTCAAGGCTCAAGAAACTTAGAACAGGGAAAAAGTAGTACACAATTGATTTAAAGTATCATGAATGTATTTTGGCAGTTCTGAGTGAGAGATACATATGGTTGAAAGTATAGGGAAAGCTGCCAGGCACAGTGGCTCATGCCTGTAATCCCAGCACTTTGGGAGGCCGAGGTGGGTGGATCACCTGAGATTGGGAGTTCAAGACCAGCCTGACCAACATGGAGAAACCCCATCTCTACTAAAAATACAAAATTAGCCGGAGTGGTGGTGCATGCCTGTAATCCCAGCTACTCAGGAGACTGAGGCAGGAGAATCACTTGAACCTGGGAGGCAGAGGTTGCGGTGAGCCAAGATGATGCCATTGCACTCCAGCCTAGGCAAAAAGAGCGAAACTGTCTCAAAAAAAAAAAAAGAAAGAAAGTATAGGGAAAGCTTATTGGAAGAAAAATATTAGCCTTAAGGGCTGGCTGGCATTGCCTTGGCAGGAGTTGGAGATAGGTCATTCTAGGTGAAGGACAAGTATAAGCAAGTCAAAGAGGTGGGAAGCCATAGTACTTATTCAGGTATCAGTTAGGGAAATAGAGTGAGGTAAGGATTAAAGAGTAGGTGGATCCCTGTTGTCGAAAGAAGGATGTCAGTATTTTAGTAGTAAGCTGGAAGCCACTGAAGGCTTTTGGTTCAGTGAGGATGAGGAAGTGAGGTGCCTTAGGAAGATGAAGTTGAAAGAGTTTTTTGGATTTGTTCATTTAAGATGATACCCTTGGCCAGGTACAGTGGCTCATACCTGTAATCCCAGTGCTTTGGGAGGCTGGGCAGGCAGATCACTTGAGGTCAGGAATTTGAGACTGGCCTGGCCAACATAGTGAAACCTCATCTCTACTAAAAATACAAAAATTAGCCGGGCGAGGTGGCGAGCACCTGTAATCCCACCTACTCAGAAGGCTGAGGCACGAGAATGGCGTGTACCCGGGAGGCAGGGGTTGCAGTGAGCTGAGTTCGCACCACTGCTCTCCAGCCTGGGCGACAGAGCGAGAGTCTGACTGAAAAAAAAAAAAAGATGGGGCCGGGCGCGGTGGCTCACGCCTGTAATCCCAGCACTTTGGGAGGCCAGGACGGGCGGATCATGAGGTCAGGAGATCGAGACCATCCTGGCTAACACAGTGAAACCCCGTCTCTACTAAAAATACAAAAAATTAGCTGGGCGTGTTGATGGGCGCCTGTAGTCCCAGCTACTCGGGAGGCTGAGGCAGGAGAATGGCATGAACCTGGGAGGCAGAGCTTGTAGTGAGCCGAGATCACGCCACAACACTCCAGCCTGGGTGACAGAGTGAGACTCCATCTCAAAAAAAAAAAAAAAAAAAAAAAAAAAAAAAGTGATGCCCTCAACTAGGTTTCAGACAGTGATTCTTAGGCTTTAGTATGCATGAGAATTACCTGGTTAGCTTTTTAAAAATTCCATTTCCCAAGTCTTACTTCTAGAGAAGAAGTCAAGTTTTAGAAAGAAAAAGAGTATTATCATTGGAGTGTGTGTGACTTGAAAAAAGTAATGCTGTATTTTACTGGATTGGTTTATCAGTGTATCAATTAGGATTAAGTTTGTTGCACACAGCAGAGAAAACTCAAATAATAAAGTAGTACCTCCTTATCCATGGTTTCACCTTCCATGGCTTCAGTTACCCACGGGCAAACTTGGTACAAAAATATTAAATAGAAAATTCCAGAAATAATTCATAAGTTTTAAATTGTGTGCCATTCTGAGTAATGTGATGAAATCTCACACAGTTTCACTTATCGCATCCAGGATATGAATCATTTCTTAGTTCAGTGTATCCATATATACACTACCTATTAGTCACTGCTTATCAGATCAAAAAAGCATGGAATATATAGGATTTGGTACGATCCTCAGCTTCAGGCATCGACTGGAGGCCATTGCATAAGTGGAGGAGGAACTTTCATATGAGCTTATGAAAGAAGTTGAACAAATATCACCTCTTTAGCAAGCTTTCTGGGAGATTCTGAGATAGGTGGTTGGCATATGCGAAATGCTAGATTAAGAAGTGAATTGATAGGCTGGATACGGTGGCTCACGCCTGTAATCCCAGCACTTTGGGAGGCCAAGGTGGGTGCATCACCTGAGATTGGGAGTTCGAGACCAGTCTGATCAACATGGAGATAAAATTCTTTAAAGTTGATTAAAAAGTCATAGCTGTGCTACTGTTTTTAAAGTGCTTAATTTTGTTTTTGATAGCTACAACACAGGATAACCTTGATGATAAGCTAAGGAAGTTTGAAATTCGTGACATGATGGGATTAACAGATGATAGGGACATATCAGAAACAGTGAGTGAGACCTGGAGTACAGACGTCTTGGGGAGTGACTTTGACCCTAATATTGATGAAGATCGCTTGCAAGAAATTGCAGGTAACTGCCATTTAATGTCTCTGAAATATCACGGTTTAGTTATTCAGATCCACTGACCTTTCATGAGAGGGACCACCAGTGCCCTGACAAACCTTGTGTGTGTTAGCACCATCCGGGAAATTGTTATAACTGTATGGAACAAGACATTTGGGTACTTTTTTCTTTACTTAAATATAAGCAGTGTTTTTCCTTTCTACATTTAATCCCACCCCTTACCCATCCTCCTCCCCGCTGCCCCCTCCCCCCCAAAAAAACCAAGAAAAACCAGTGTTTTGAATTAGCTTCTGGTCAAGTGTTGTTTCCAGGGCATAGTATACGTTCTTAGTTTGTCTCTGATTAGTATATTATCCATTTGAAACCAAACACCTAACCTTAAGATGAAAATTCTTATAGATTATAGCCATAAAATCCTTTACAATAATATGATACTGCTGTTCTCTAAAAAAATGAATTCACTTCTGGAAGGGTTAATTCAGTTCCAAAGGGTAACCAGGTTTTTATTTTTCTTCTTTTTAAATTTTTATTTATTTTTAATAGAGACAGGATTTCGCTTTGTTACCCAGCTGGTTTGAACTAGTGAGCTCAAGCGATCCTCCTGCCCTTTTTTTTTTTTTATGTGGAATTTATTCAGGTGGTATGTACATACACTAAAATTCACTCTTTTTTGGATACTGTTTTATGAGTTCTGAAAGATATATAGTCTTGTAACCCTTATCTTCATTTTGTTTTTAAATCATGGAAAACTTATTTATATATTTATTTATTTTTCTTCAACTTTTATTTTAGGTTCAGGGGGTACATGTGCAGATTTGTTACGTGGGAAATTGTTACAGCAAATTGTATGTTGCTGGAGTTTGGTGCACAAATGATTTTGCCACCCAGGTAGTGAGCATAGTAACCAATAAGTTTTTGTGTGTGTTTTTTTTTTTTTAATTTGAGATGGAGTCTCACTGTGTCGCCCAGGCTGGAGTGCAGTGGTGCGATCTCAGCTCACTTCAACCTCTGCCTCCCTGGTGCAAGTGATTCTCCTGCCTCAGCCTCCCGAGTAGCTGGGACTACAGGTGCCCACCACTACACCCAGCTAATTTTTGTATTTTTAGTGGAGACGGGGTTTCACCATATTGGCCAGCCTGGTCTCGAACTCCTGACCTCAAGTGATCCACCTGCCTTGGCCTCCCAGAGTGCTGGGATTACGGTCATGAGCCATTGCTCCCGACCTAAATCGTGGAACATTTTAAACAAATACAAGAGACGATGGTATCATGAACCCAGTGTATCCATCACTCAGCTTCAGGAGTTAGACACACATGGCTAGCTTTGTTTCATCTGTTCTCTTACCCACTACCCTCTTCTCTCCCCTCATTATGTTTAGGCAGGTTCCAGACATTATTTTATTTGTAATTATTTTATGATATATCTTTAAAAGGTAACTTTTATTGGTAACTTTTTTGCAATTTTTTTCATGCCCTGAAGTAGAATTGTTCTTTTATTAGGTTTAATCAAAAGTAGTGAAGACTTTTGAACTTGAGTATTTTTAACACAGACGTATAATAATGTTTAATACTTTCAATTTGTATTTTTAAGTGGTGTAAATAGATGTCTTAGTTGGTTTTGCATTACTTTGTTCCAGATGCCAAAGTAGTATTGTTCTTGGCAGTTAGCTGTGTTTGCGCAGTAAGTTGTATTTGCAGTTAAGTGAGTGCTTTGAAGATGTGTATTTTCCTGTGAATATATTTTATTGCCCTGAATAGTGACTAATATGCTGGAAGAAAAAACATATGGCCAGCCTAACATTCTGTGGTTAAACGCTCAATGTTTTTAATCCCTGTAGGGCTATAAATTTTAGAATAGTATTAAGGACCCCTGTAAAATTTGCTGAAAAATCAAAGCTAAAGCTGTTGAAATTACTTGACTGAATGATGTGTGTTTTCTCTGTGGAGAGTCAAAGGTGAACTGGAGGAAACTGGTGAAAAGGGTCTTGTGCCATTGTGACCAAAATAGGAACTTTGTATTTTTAGTGGTGTGCTTGATTGAAGTTATTCTTACCTTGACTTCTTTCTTGTAGGTAGAGAGGAGTTTGGTGTGTTTTGTTTTTTTTTTTTTTTTGAGACAGAGTCCCAAAATGACACGGCCATTTTTATTTTTGAGACAGGGTCTCACTCCCATTGCCCAGGTTGGAGGGCAATGGCATGATCTCGGCTCACTGCAATCTCTGCACCCCCTGCAACCTCTGCCTCCCAGGTTCTTGTGCCTCAGCTTCCCAAGTAGCTGAGACTACAGGTGCATGCCACCACACCCGGCTAATTTTTGTATTTTTGGTAGAGATGGGGTTTCGCCACGTTGGCCAGGCTGGTCTTGAACTCCTGGCCTCAAGTGATCTGCCTGCCTCAGCCTCCCAAAGTGCTGAGATTACAGGTGTGAGCCACCATGCCCAGCCAAGAGATTTTGTTAGCTTATGTTTGGCTTTTCTCCACTATCACTGCACTTTCCAACAGGATCTTTGTTAACCCTTTGCTTCCCACTGGTTATACAGGTGCTGCAGCAGAGAACATGTTAGGCAGTTTGCTGTGCCTCCCAGGTTCAGGGTCAGTGCTTCTTGACCCCTGCACTGGTTCTACCATATCAGAGACAACAAGTGAAGCTTGGAGTGTAGAGGTATTGCCAAGTGACTCAGGTTAGTATGCTGTCATTGTTTGCTTTTTCATTTACACAGAAGTTTTAATTAAATACAAGGTATCCCAACTTCTGTATTACATATATTTTGTCAAATATACTTTATTTTTTTTAAATGGAGACGGAGTCTTGGTCTGTCACCCAGGCTGGAGTGCAGTGGCGTGATCCCAACTTACTGCAACCTCTGCCTTCTGGGTTCAAGTGATCTTCTCACCTCAGCTTCCTGAGTAGCTGGGATTACAGACGTGCCCCACCATGCATGTATTTTTGTATTTTTAGAGAGACGGGGTTTCACCATGTTGGCCAGGCTGGTCTCGAACTCCTGACCTCAGGTGATCTGCCCACCTCGGCCTCCCGAAGTGCTGGAATTACAGGCATGAGCCACTGCGCCTGGCCAATTATACATTTGACAAAGGTGAGGTGATCACATTGCTAAGAATGTCATATGGAAAATTAGTTTAGGGCATTTTCTGTCCATTAAGGGAAAATGCTCTGCTGGATAGCATAGACTGTGATGGCAGGTGCTTTCTGACTCTGCGTTCAGTTATTTTGAAAGCAATTTTCTGTAGCTTATCAGAGTTCCGTGTGAGTTATTGAATTTAGTATCTCCCACAAACTCATGACAGGATAAGAGTAGCAACACAGTTCAAACTGAGTGCTTGCCTGGTAAACACGTTTAGATTTATCACAGGGAAGAACTTGACTCTCTAAAACATGTTTAATGTGTTTTTGAAATACGTTGAAATTGAGACTCTGTAATCCTGAGGATTTTTTGTGCAGGCTATTATAAATGTATATAAAGGCCGGGCGCGGTGGCTCACGCCTGTAATCCCAGCACTTTGGGAGGCCGAGGCGGGCGGATCACAAGGTCAGGAGATCGAGACCACGGTGAAACCCCGTCTCAACTAAAAGTACAAAAAAAAAAAAATTAGCCGGTCGCGGTTGTGGGCGCCTGTAGTCCCAGCTACTCGGGAGGCTGAGGCAGGAGAATGGCGTGAACCCGGGAGGCGGAGCTTGCAGTGAGCCGAGATCGCGCCACTGCACTCCAGCCTGGACGACAGAGCGAGACTCCGTCTCAAAAAAAAAAAAAAATAAAAAAAAATAAAAAATAAATGTATATAAAGTGTTCTGTACTTTGTCTTTTCATATGCATTGCATTTTTTTCTGATTATGAAGACACATTTTTGCCTTCAACTAAATGTCAACTACCAGAATGTAAATATAAGTTAACCATGTATCTGCATTGCATTCTGTTGATTTACTTGGTTCGATAATTGTTAAGTGATCATGATATGTGTTTTATAATGTCTTTTTCTTTCTTTTTTTTTCTTTTGAGACAGAGTCTCACTCTGTCGCCCAGGCTGGAGTGCAATGGTGCAATCACAGCTCACTGCAACCTCCGCCTCCTGGGTTCAAGTAATTCTCTTGCCTCAGCCTCCCAAGTAGCTGGGATTACAGGCACCTGCCACCACTCCCAGCTGATTTTTGCATTTTTAGTAGAGATGGTATTTCACCATGTTGGCCATGCTGGTCTCGAACTCCTGACCTCAGGTGATCTGCCTTCCTCGACCTCCCAAAGTGCTGAGATTACAGGCGTGAGCCACTACGACTAGCCTGTTTTATAATGTTAAAGCATTCAGATATGCTAGCCTTGTTTGAAGACCAGTTGGGGACAATAGGATTAGCTCACCAGCTGTTGAGTATTCATAGGAGTTACTTTTTAGGAAGTGGTTGATTTAATACCAAGCTATTCCATACTCTCTTGTCCAGTTCACGTGTTAACCAATAGCATACTCTGTGACATTAGTGATCTAGAAACCACGTTTTCATCTGGGCACAATGAACTGGCTTATATTGGGATGAAAATCACAACTTTGACTTCTTTAACACTTAATCTAACTAGCATTGTTAACTATCCCAGACTTAGACATATATTTGCACTGATTTCATTCATGCCCTGGTAGCTTTGTTTATCTGAGTCACAAAAGCTCAAATTGTGGTGTGCTAACAGAATCACAAATGTAACACACCTCTTATCTTCTATTTAGAGGCCCCAGACCTAAAGCAGGAGGAGCGTCTACAAGAACTGGAGAGCTGTTCTGGACTGGGTAGCACATCTGATGATACGGATGTCAGGGAGGTCAGTTCCCGCCCCAGCACACCAGGCCTCAGTGTTGTGTCCGGTATGTCTGTCTTGTTTTAAGGAGTAGGGATTTGAAGGTGTTCACCCCTATCCCCTCCCATTTATAAAGTTGATACAAAGAGATATGTTTTATTTAAGAGCTGAGTAATTTCCAGGAAACAAACTTATTTCCGTTGCACCTGAAATCTTTGAGAACTTAATGTGTGGCTTTATGGAGCCTGTTGAAGTAATTGGCAGACAGTCTCTCTACAACTGTTTCTGTTCTTAGTAGCCTGTCCTACTTTAGAATTGTATGATTCTGATTATGTTGTGTAAAGCAAGGTAAGTATATTTAAGCAGTAGTACCATAAAGGGTATAATACTAAACTCACATGTATAGAACTGTGACACAAAATTCGAGAATGTTTCAGTTTCTCCAAATTTCATATACTTTTTGTGTGGTTATTTTGTTCTTCTTCCTGTTTATTTTTTACTATTGTTTTTTAAAGGCATAAGTGCAACCTCTGAGGATATTCCCAATAAGATTGAAGACTTGAGATCTGAGTGCAGCTCTGATTTTGGGGGTAAAGATTCTGTCACTAGTCCAGACATGGATGAAATAACTCATGGTAAGAGGGGGAAATAAGAATGACTTAAAAAATGACCACATTCATGGTTGAAACTGGCATTGTGACAAATTGCTGGTGACTGCATCTATTGGTATAGCACTTTGGGACATACTTTGTCAATATCTATTTAAGGCCTTAAATGTTCACATTCTAAATTTAGTCAGGTTAGTTCCACTTCTAGGTATCAGTCATAATGAAAAAATTCCATATATAGAGAAAGTCCTTGGCACAAAGATGTTCTTTATAACGTTTTGTGTTGGCAGAAAATTAGAAATAACTTAAAAATTGAAGAAAATGGAATGGCTAAATAATTTTGATATAACCGCGTATTAGAATTTATGTAGCTATTTTAAAATGCATTAAGGAATATGAAATGACTTAGAGAAAAACCTAGAACATACTACATGGAATTTATTTTGTAGAATTTTACATACAAAATAATAAAACTTTTTTTTTTTTTTTGAGACAGAGTCTTTTGCTGTCACCCAGGCTGAAGTGCAGTGGCACGATCTCGGCTCACTGCACCTCTGCCTTCTGGGTCTCCTAGGTTCAAGCTATCCTCCTGCCTCAGCCTCCCCAGTAGCTTGGATCACAGGCACCCACCAGTACACCCAGCTAATTTTTGTATTTTTAGTAGAGACGGGTTTCACCACATTGGCCAGGTTGGTCTTGAACTCCTGACCTCATGATCCACTCGCCTGAGCCTCCCAAACTGCTGGGAGTACAGGCGTGAGCCACCACGCCTGGCCAGTAAAACATTTTTTAAAAACCTATGCATGAAGTAAGTACTGGAAATACCAAAATGCTAGCAGTGGTTTTATATATTGGATGGTAGGTTTTGAGGTACCTTTTCTTTTCTTTTTTTTTTTTGAAACAGAGTTTTGCTGTTGTTGCCCAGGCTGGAGTGCAATGGCGCAATCTCAGCTCACCGCAACCTCTGTCTCCCGAGTTCAAATGATTCTCCTGCATCAGTCTCCTGAGTTGTTGGGATTACAGGCATGCACCACCACGCCCGGCTAATTTTGTATTTTTAGTAGAGACGGGGTTTTGCCATGTTAGTCAGTCTGGTCTCGGACTCCCAACCTCAAGTGATCTGCCTGCCTTAGCCTCCCAAAGTGCTGGGATTACAGGCGTGAGCCACTAGGCCCAGCGAGGTACTTTTTCTATTTTTACAATTTTTTTTGTTCTAAACCAGGGTTTTTTAACCTTAACACTATTGACATTTTGGACTGGGAAATTCTTTGTTGTGGGGGCCTGTCCTGTGCATTTTAGGATGTTTAAGCATCTCTGGCCCCTACCCATAGCATATACCCTATACCCCCTGGGGTTGCAGCAACCAAAAATGTCTCCAGACTTTGCCAAATGATCTCTTGGGGGGTAAGATAGCCACAAATCAAGAACCACTGTTCTAAACCAGCAGTCTCAAAGTATGGTCTCCATGGACCACTGAGGTCCTAAAACCCTTTGAGGGAGGAGGGTAGATGAAGTCATAACTGTTTTCAGAAAAATCAAAGTTATTGTCCATTTTCATTGTGTCAACATTTGTACTTATGATGCATAGGCAAAGTGGATAAAATTTGCTGGGGCCCTAGCAGGATGCAAGGGCACCACATTGTATTCTTCACTCACAGTTAAAAAAAAAAAAAAAAAAAAAGTTTTACTTAGGAATGTCTTTGATGAAGGAATAAAAATTACTTAATCACATCTCAACCCTTGAGTATACACCTTTTTAATATTCTGTGTGAAGAAATGGGAAACACCCATATTGCATTTTTATCACATTCTGAGATATGATGAGATGTCTCAAGAAGCACTTATGTGATTATTTGAGTTGTTAGCTGAACTAGCCAATGTTTCCACTTATTTTTATTTGATTTTTCATGAAATACATTTTTACTTGAAAGAATGACAGAATAACTGGATTTCTTAGGAATACGTAGTTGGGTATTTGGCAGACATCTCAAAAATTAACAGAGTATGACCAGGCACGTTGGCTCACACCTGTAATCACAGCACTTTTGGAGGCTGAGGCTGGAGGATTCCTTGATCCCAGAAGTTCAATACCATCCTGGGCAACATAGTGAGACCCCGTCTGTACAAAAATAAAAAAATAAAAAATTAGCCAGATGTGGTGGCGCATGCCTGTGGTCCCATCTTTAAAGAAATAAAAAATTTTAAAAAATTAACAAAATGATCCTGTTACTTAAAGACAAGCAACTAATAGAGTTTGTTGCCAGTGATGAAATTCAAACTTTCAGACAAAAATTAGAATTTTGGAAACGTGTGTCTACCTGCATGAGTTTGACAACTTCCTGTTGTTTTTAAAGACTTTTCTGGTGAGATTTGTGGTGATATGAAAATATGTGAATTTAACAGAGGACAAAAACTTCATTGATTTGGTTTCAAATTCTACCTTGTAGCTATCCTTTAAAAAACTTTACTTCTCAAGATGTGGTAGAGTAGCAAAGAATAATATCCACAATTTTCTGAAAAGGCTACTAACATATTGTTCCTCTTCCAACTACATGTCCGTGTGAGGCCAGATTTTCTTTATATACTTCAGCCAAAACAACATTTTCAGCACATTGAAGCAGAAGCAGACATGAGAATCCAGCTGTGTTCTAAGCTGTACATTAAAGATACTTGCAAAAAATGTTGAAGTGTCATTCTTTTCATTTTTTATTTTGGAAAATAATAGTTATTTTTAATTTTTTTTAAAAAAGGCTTTTTTGTGTTACCATTAAATTTTTTTCTTTTTTTAAAAAAATGGGGCTGGGCACAGTGGCTCATGCCTGTAATCTCAGCACTTTGGGAGGCCGAGGCAGGCGGATCACGAGGTCAGGAGATCAAGACCATCCTGGCCAACATGGTGAAACCCCGTCTCTACTACAAATACAAAAAATTAGCCGGGTGTCGTGGCGTGTGCCTGTAATGCCATCTGCTCGGCAGGCTGAGGCAGGAGAATCGCTTGAACCCAAGAGGTGGAGGTTGCAGTGAACCGAGATCACACCACTGCACTCCAGCCTGGCGACAGAGCGAGACTTTGTCTCAAAAAAACAAAAAAAATGGACAGCCTCCCAAACCAGAGTCGGTTCAGAGAGACTCCCATGTATTACCATTTAATGGGTATGTTTAAATGAATTAATAAATATTAAAACCTCGGTTTTAATTTCTAATATAGAATTTCAATAGATATAACCACTATAAACAAAAGCTCTTAGGGTCAGTAATTTTTTAAGTTGTAAAGATGTCTTGGCCAGGCATGGTAGCTCGTGCCTGTAATCCCAGCACTTTGAGAGGCGGAGGCAGGAGGAGTGCTTGAGCCTACGAGTTCAAGACCAGCCTGGGCAACATGGTGAGACCCTGTCTCTACAAAAAATAACGTAAAAATTAGCTGGGTATGGTGCTGTAGGCCTGTGCTCACAGCTATTTGGGAGGCTAAGGCAAGAGGATCACTGAAACCCAAGAGGTTGAGGCTGCAGTGAGCTGTTTGCACTACTGCACTCCAACCAGGGTGACAGAGTGAGACCCTGTCTCTAAAAAAAAAAAAAAAAAAAAAAGTCCTGAGACCAAAATTTGAGAACTGCTGTTTTAGGCTATCTTTTATAATGATCTACCTATAGAACAAAAGTAAAAATCAAAAGGCATAATAGTACTCTCATTCATTATGGAAAGATAGCTTCAGACAAAAAAAAAAATAGCTTCAGACTAAAAACATTTAGATTAATAGTTTCTTTTTTATGTTTGAAATTTCCATCCTCCACATACTTCTCTGTTTTAAAGTTATTTGCTGAGAGCAGTGTTAGAACTTCAAGATTTACAACCTTTTATTTATACCCTGTCTGTACATAGTATTACCGCTATGTTTATATTTTATTTATTTTTTAATTTTTAGTTCTTGTAAATTTTTGTAGAGTCAAGGTCTCACCATCTTGCCCAGACTGGTCTTGAACTCCTGGGCTCAAGTGGTCCTCCCTCCTTGGCCTCCCAAAGCACTGGGATTATAGGCATGAGCCCCTACACCTGGCCTTCCCCCTGTGTTTTCAGGTGAGGGGAAGGCGAGGCTCGGGGAAGCTGTGACATTCAGGTCTTCTGGCTTTGTTCTCTTTGCATGAACCATACTAGCATTTGGCCATTAGAAGTAAAGATGCCAGACCAGTTAAATGTAAAGAAAATCTGTGTATGAAGATACTAATAAAAACAGAAAATAAATTGAAAGTAATCATTATTTGATTTTTTTTTTCCTCATATGCCTCTCAAGTTCTAATGGATCAAAAAAGGAACCATCAGAGAATACTTAGAACCCTTTAAACTGTGTTGAGACCATTTGTCCTAAGTTGTGGCTTGGTCTCACTGTTTCCTTCCTGTTTTAGGTGCCCACCAGCTGACCTCTCCTCCTTCTCAGTCAGAGTCTCTGCTGGCCATGTTTGATCCACTGTCTTCACATGAAGGTAAACCAGTGAAATGAACTTTTTCACTCATGTCATAGACAGGAGGAGGAAACCAAACCCCCTTGTTAATGCCTTTGTTAGAGAAGTTGTGTCTCAGTTACAAAACTTTTTTTTTTTCCCTGTGTTGCAGGGGCTTCTGCTGTGGTAAGGCCAAAGGTTCACTATGCTAGGCCATCGCATCCACCACCAGATCCCCCAATCCTGGAAGGAGCTGTGGGAGGAAATGAGGCCAGGTTGCCAAACTTTGGTTCCCATGTGTTAACTCCAGCTGAATTGGAGGCATTCAAGCAAAGGCATTCTTACCCTGAGAGACTAGTTCGAAGCAGGAGCTCTGATATAGTATCTTCTGTGCGGAGACCCATGAGTGACCCCAGCTGGAACCGGCGTCCAGGAAATGAAGAGCGAGAACTCCCTCCAGCTGCAGTCATTGGTGCTACTTCTTTGGTGGCTGCACCTCATTCATCATCTTCATCCCCGAGTAAGGACTCCTCAAGAGGAGAGGTATGGGACATAGGCCGTGAAGAATTGTGTTCTGCCTGCCTGGTTCTCTTGATGTCTGAAATTAACATGGAATATATAAATGTAGGATTACAGATAGAGAGTAGTGGCGATTAAAGATGATTTGTCAATCTAGTGTGCCCACAACCATAACCATTGGAAACCTATACAACTTTCGTTTTATAGTGATACTATCTTGCATTTTTGTGTCACTTTTAGCTTCTCTCCAAGCAATTTTGTATCTGATTTTATTTAAGCCTTACAATATTCCTCTGAGATGTAAGATGAGGTTTTTTTTTTTTTTTTGGTTTGTTTGTTTTTTTATTGTTGTTGTTGTTGGTTTGTTTGTTTGTTTTTTTTTTGGTGAGATGGAGTCACACTCTGTCACCTAGGCTGGAGTACAGTGGCGCAATCTTGGCTCACTGCCACCTCCATCTCCCAGGTTCAAACGATTCCTCTACCTCAGCCTCCTGAGTAGGTGGGACTACAGGCATGCGCCACCATGCCTGGCTAAATTTTTGTATTTTAGTAGAGACAGGGTTTTACCATGTTGGCCAGGATGGTCTCGATGTCCTGACCTCATGATCTGCCCACCTCGGCCTCCCAAAATGCTGGGATTACAGGCAAGAGCCACCATGCCCAGCCCCATGACTATTTTTTATTTTAAACAACTATAAAGTTACAAACAGGTTGGAAGTACAATAAAAGAACCCTTCCTTCCCATTTGAGAGCAAGTTGGCAGCATGATGCTCCAGTACCCCTAAACACTTCAGTGTAGGTTTCCTGCAAACAAGCAGATTCTCCTACACCTCATGGTACAACCATCAACTTCAGCAGATGAACATTGATACATTACTACCAGCTACTTATGACACCCCATTCATGTGTCCCCAGTTGTCCCAGTAAAAAATTTTTTTTTTTTTTTTTTTTTTTTGAGACGGGGTCTCGCTCTGTCACCCAGGCTGGAGTGCAGTGGCCGGATCTCAGCTCACTGCAAGCTCCGCCTCCCGGGTTCACACCATTCTCCTGCCTCAGCCTCCCGAGTAGCTGGGACTACAGGCGCCCGCCACCTCGCCCGGCTAGTTTTTTGTATTTTTTAGTAGAGACGGGGTTTCACCGTGTTAGCCAGGATGGTCTCGATCTCCAGACCTTGTGATCCACCCTTCTCGGCCTCCCAAAGTGCTGGGATTACAGGCTTGAGCCACCGCGCCCGGCCCCCAGTAACATTTTTTATAGTAAGAAGATTCTATTCAGAATCACAGACTGCTTTTAATTGTCATGCCTTTTTAGTCTCCTTCAGTCTAGAACAGTTCCTCATTTTTTTCCTGACTCATATGACCTGTACACTCTTGAAATTTACAGGCCATTTGTTTTCTAGAATGTTCGTCAGGTTAGGTTTGTTTGATGTTTTCTTGTGATTAGACTGAGGTTATTAATCTTTGGCAGGAATATCACTGAAATGACAGTTTTTTTCATTGCACCTTGTCAGGTAGCACAGTTTTAATTTGTCCCATTTCTACAGTGTTCATTTGGAGAATTTGAGGAAATGTTGTCTACCAGGCTTTGCCACTGTAAAGTTACTCTTTTCCCTTTATAATTAATAAGTGTTTTCGGGGAGAGGGTACATAAAAAACATGTAACTATCCTGTTCTCCATCAAATTTTTAACTTACCTACTTATTATATCTATGGTCTTATGGTTTTCTGTCTTTTAAAAAAATTTGTGTGTGTGCGTGTGTGTGTTTTGTTGTTTGTTTGTTTGTTTTAGATAGGGTCTTGTTCTATCACCCATGCTGGAGTGCAGTGGTGCCAACACTGCTCATTGCAGCCTTAACCTCCCAGGCTCAGGCAATCCTCCCACTTTGGCCTCCCAAGTAGCTGGGAGTATAGGCATGCACCACATGCCTGGCTAAATTTTTGTTTGTTTGTTTGTTTTTGTAGAGATGGGGACTGTGTTGCCCAGGTGCTTGTCTTGAACTCTTGGACTCAAGCAGTCCTCCCACCCCAGCCTCCCAAGTGTTGGGATTACAGGCATGAGCCACCCACAGTGCCTGGCCCAGTTTTCTGTCTTGGTTAGGGTTTGTCACTATTACTTATTTTGAAGCCCAGTTGTCCCTAATTAGGCCAGTGGGAGCCCCTTCAGGCTGGCTCCTGAGTTCTTTCAATGCACTGCTATTATTCTTTGAGCATATCTTTACTTTCTGGCAAAAGATGTTACAAGCGGATACTGTACTTTGTCCTAGTCAGCTCTTTCTTTAAGTACCCTTGTTTCTTTTAATGAAAAATGCAGGCTGGGCGTGGTGGCTCAAGCCTGTAATCCCAGCACTTTGGGAGGCCGAGACGGGTGGATCACGAGGTCAGGAGATCGAGACCATCCTGGCTAACACGGTGAAACCCCGTCTCTACTAAAAAATACAAAAAGCTAGCCAGGTGAGGTGGTGGGCGGGCGCCTGTAGTCCCAGCTGCTCAGGAGGCTGAGGCAGGAGAATGGCATGAACCCGGGAGGCAGAGCTTGCAGTGAGCTGAGATCCGGCCACTGCACTCCAGCCTGGGCAACAGAGCGAGACTCCGTCTCAAAAAAAAAAAAAAAAAAAAAAGGAAAAATGCTTTTTTGGAAATTGAGATCTGGATACAGTGTTCATTTGCTGTAGGGGTGTTGCTGCTCCCAGGACTACTCAGTGAATAGAGCTAGGAAGTGTGTGTTACACATGTTTACCTGTGTATTTTAATTATCTACCTTTCTCCATAAATAAGACCATGAACTTACACTGACACACTCAATTTTAGTCCAAACACAACAGAGTTTGTTTCATCTTTCTTCCTTTCCAAATTTGTAACTCCTTTCTCCAACAGTGAGATATCTGCTTTCACTATTCTTCATGTGCATATTTATTCCATCACCTCCCCTGTATGTATTCAATTTCTCATCCCCACTGTTAAATTAACTTTTCCCTGGCACAGATGCCCTCATCTCTCTGCTGGGGTTCTGATAATTCTTTATCCCAGGTATATAGATGAAAAATGGAAATTAAGTGATTTGTCCATGGTCACACGATAGGCTTTTAAAGGGATTACAGTCCCTGTCCTTTGGCATGTTTTTTTTTGTTTGTTTTTGTTTTGTTTTGTGAGATAGAATCTCACTCTGTCGCCCAGGCTGGAGTGCAGTGGTGCGATCTCGGCTCACCATGACCTCTGCCTCCTGGGTTCAAGCAATTCTCCTGCCTCAGCCTCCCAAGTAGCTGGGATTACAGGCGAGCACCACCACACCTGGCTAATTTTTGTATTTTTAGTAGAGATGAGGTTTCACCATGTTGGCCAGACTGGTCTTGAGCTCCTGACCTCAGGTGATCCACCCACCTCGGCCTTCCAAAGTGCTGGGATTACAGGTGTGAGCCACTGTGCTCAGCCCCTTTGGCATGTTTTAATGATAACTTAGTATAATTTTGATCAAAACGTGAACTTTGAAGTTGCTTAGGTCTAGGTTTGAGTCTCAGCTGTGCCACATATAGGCTGTGTAGCTTTAAGGAAGAGATTGTTTTAGTCTCATATTTTTTTATCGATATAAAGGGCCTAATACAGGACCTATCTCTGAGGTTACTGTGAAGATTAAATGAGATGATACATGTCCTTACTATGCTCAGTATTTGGCACGTAGTACACACTTGGTTTTATTATTATTAATACTACTGCTACCATCTCTACTGCCCTTCTGGAGTTTATTTATACTGCATTTACTTATTTCGTAAGTATTTATTGAGTGCCCAGTCTACACCGGGCTCTTATTAAGGCTTCAGTTTATTAACAGTAATGAGTAGTGCCTACCCTCAAGCGGATGACAGTGGTGCTTAAAAGGTAAACTACCTTGCTCCAGTAGTCAACCTACATGGCAATAGGAGTTGTGCCTTAAGGCAAACAAGACTGGCTTTCTTATTTCACAAACTTACTTAAATCCTTTTTAGCCTGAGCAACATAGTAAGACCCCGTATCTACAAAATAAAAACAAAACATTAGCTGGGCATGGTGGTGTGGACACCTGTGGTCCTCGCTACTTGGGAGTCTGATATGTGGAGGATTGCTTGAGCCAGGGAAGTCGAGGCTGCAGTGAGCTGTTATTGTGCTACTGCACTCCAGCCTGGGCAACAGAATGAGATCCTGTCTCAAAACAAAAACAAACAAAAAGAAATCCTTTTCTTAGTAATTTATCCTGCTATTCAACTCCAAATAAAGCCTCCAACTTTTTCTACAGACTGAAGAACGCAAAGATAGCGATGATGAGAAATCAGACAGAAACAGACCTTGGTGGAGAAAACGTTTTGTTTCAGCCATGCCTAAAGGTAATTTTATAAAATATTAGAACACTGTCTTAGCAATAAGAAGCAAAGCCCCAGAATCTCTTTCAGAGAGCCAATATCTCAATTCCTCTGTAAGACTTGCTGGGCCTAAGTTTCTAGCCACTTTGAGGGTATAGAAAATGGTTCCACTCAGATGAATGCTAAGGCAGAGCTTTAGAAACGTTCTTGTTCTTTGCAGGAAGTGGTAGTGGGCGTAAATGGAAGTCATGCCTGTCAGTATTATTTAAATATCATATACCGTTGAAGTTAAACATATAGAGGACTTTTAACATATATATTGCTATTAATTATTGCAGGAAAATGGGACACTATTGATAATTAAACATTGAAAATTCATCCTTTACATTCCTGGAATAAGTTGAAGCTTTTTATGTCTATGTTCATTGAGAATGTTTATACTGTAAATATCAGTGAGTGTTTGTTTTGGAAGGTAGCTGTATAAAATTGTTTACTTTTTTGGTGAACAGCCCGGCATCATTTGAGTTGGCAAAAGCATCTCTTCCTGAAAGAAGAGATCATCCAGGAGTAAAGCTAGAAACTTCTTCCAAAGGCCTCTTCTCAGCACGGTGGCACTCAGGAACTCTGGGGAGAGCTGCTTTCACGCCATACTCAAGCGCTTGATGAGGAGGAGAGAATGAAGCTAGGAGTTTTGAATGTGTTGTTTTTGAGCAGAGGTTAAGAGTCAGTGGTTTTGATTTTAGTCCCAATGGATTCCTGTTAAATTATTCTTCCTATGACAGATGACTCCAAAGCAGATTCTGAAAGCTCCTTTAAAAACCTTCATTACTATTTTAAGGACAATTATCAGTCAACACTTGGAATTTCTTAGCTTTTAAACTTTTCAGCCTCCTTTCACTTAGAAATGTTGGCCCACCAGTTAACTTCCGAGTAGTGCAGTATGTTATATGTCACACTACTGACTTTATTTAATTTCCAGCTCCTATACCATTTAGAAAGAAAGAAAAACAAGAAAAAGACAAAGATGATCTGGGGCCTGACAGATTCTCAACACTCACAGGTTTGTAGACCCATGGACTTCCTGGCTCCTTCATTCCCAGAGCACATATTTCATAACACTTTTTCTTGGGTGCCATAAGCGTTGCCTTTTTAGAAGAGTGTGTCTGTGTGTACAGTGGGGAGTATGTTCTTCATAGCTCTGTGGTTTCCAGTTGGCAGCCACAGTAAACCTCAGTGTGCTCTTCCTGCAGACTGCCACCACCATCATCATCCTCATTATCATAACTCCGTTTATGATGAGGCCCCTGATCCTGAGCCTCTAGGCACACCCTACAACTCGACATCTAGTGGGATGATGACACACAGTGCCTTTTAGGAAAGTGTGGTGACAGTTTTAGTGCTGTGCATGCTGTATCTTTGGATCATTGATTGAATAGTTTTCTTTAACATTGATCGTAGAATTCTACATTTATTTTCATCTACAGTTTGTTCTTGATTATTCAGGATCACAGTGAAATTCTGTTTTACCTAATCATTTCCTTTTTTGTGATAAAGTGTTTGTTCAAACAATATCATAAATGCCAACCATTATAATGAAAGTTTTAAAAACTTTACTAATTTTTTACAGCTTGAACCATTTTAACATTGCCATCTGACCCAAGGAAAATACAGCTGGGGGTTGGGTTTTTACCTGATTAAGCGTTTGTATTTCTGCAGCTGCTTTTTGGCACATTATGAATGAGCACCTTAAAAGGAGAGTTTGAGAGTAGTGTTAATGACCAGCCTTGGGTTTGATAGCTGTGTATTGTTTCCAGTGGCTATAGAGCATCTTGAGCAAGTTTGTTCAACCCACGGACCGCAGACCACAGGCAGCCCAGGACAGCAGGACAGCTTTGATTGCGGCCCAACACAAATTCGTAAACTTTCTTAAAACAGTATGAGATTTGTGCAGGAACCCTTTTTTTGTTTGTTTGTTTTAGCTCATCAGCTATCATTAGTGTTAGTGTATTTTATGTGTGGCCCAAGACAATTCTCTTCTTCCAGTGTGGCCCAGGGAAGCCAAAAGATTGAACACCCCTGGTCTAGAGGGAAGTTCATTTCTCACCTCTTTTTTTTTTTCATTTTGAATTGTTTTTCTACTAAGTTAAAATGAAAAATTTTTTTCATTAAACAATTTTATTTAAAAATGAGATAGATAATAGGATAACATCCTCATCAAAGAGTTCAGCATTACAGGTAGAATCCCATTTTAATGCCTGTTACTCTAATGTTTAGTTCCATATATTTATATATATTTCCATATCCTAGCATGTAAGTCCTTGCTTTATTGGAAATGGTGATTTCCCCGGAAGAAAGGGTTTTGAACAGCAGGAGATGTGCTTACAGGCCACAGATCCCTGCTGAGAGCAGCCAAGCCTGTCCTGTTCAGTCAGGAAATACTTGTTGACCATGTGACTCATGCCAGGCACTGTGCTAAGTGTTGTGGGTATTAAGTCAAATCACACATGACTCTTCAGGACCTTCCAGTCTGATTGGGAAGAGTTGGAAAGACATTGTCCTTTTGGCAAAATATTTCTGTATCCTTACCACATGTTCCTAATATTAGAAGAACACCAGCATTTACAAAGTGAATTACTCTTAATGACATCTCATGTTTTTAAAATGTTGACTCAATAGTTTTGAAGAAGTTATGAATTATTGTTTGTTTGTTTGAAGGAGTTATATTTTATTTACCCTCTTTAGGCAATATATTTTTCTTGGTTCTTGATATTGGAAATAGATCAATAGATTGGATATAGAAGTCAAGTAGAGTAGAATAAGTCTTTTTCATAAAGTAATTCATTTTCTTTGGCTGTGATTCAAGCAGGTTAGTTTCCTTACTGGTCCAGAAATTTCTATCCAGTCCTTATTAATGACTCATTGAAAGTTATCATTAAACCAATATAAAGATGTTATAGGAGGAAATTTCCTAGTAGTCTGTTCATAATTCTGTGACCCTAACTACTATTCTTTTCCTGTTATCTCCTAATCTTTTCCCATATTTATACATGGCTTTTTCTTGACTGAATTAGATTATGCATGTGACTTTGTATTCTTTTTTTAACCAAGTTATTTCATAAAACCTCTCCCAATTTCTACTAGACATAGTTGGGTTTTAAATCATTTTTATTAGCTATAAAATAATCGCTCATGGTTTTACTGCAGTGTAAACGTTTTCTTACATTGGCTATTTAAATTGTTCCCAATTTTTTATTATGAAATTAGTACTCACAATGCATTTATATGTATTGCATTTTTTGTTTGTTTTAATTATTCTCTGGGGGTAAAATTTTTAAGAACAGTGTTAATAGATATAAAGATTATAAGCAACATTGTGGCTCTCACTGTGTTTAGCCATAGTGTAGTGTATTGTCCCTTTTTCAGACCTCTCAACAGCACTCAAAAGTAATAACCAACTGAGTAAGGTGGTGCATGCCTATTATCCCAGCTCTTTTTGGGAAGCCAAAGTGAGAGATTGCTGAAGGCCAGGAATTCGAGGTTACATTGAACTATGTGCCACTGCACTCCAGCCTGGGTGACAGAGCAAGACCTTGTTTCTATTTAAAAAAAAAAAAAAAAAAAAAGCAATAGCCAAAAAGGACTTCCCCTTCAAAACAAGATTCTGTAATGATAAATGCTTTATCAGTTTACATTTGGAGACAGATCAGATTTTATTAAGAATCTCTTATGAATTCAAATACTGTTATAGCAGAAATACTAAATTACTTTGGAAATCCTCTCTATATACAGTTGTCCTTCAGCATACTCAGGGAATTGGTTCCAGGACCCTTGCTCCCCACCTCATACCCTAATCTGTGCATACTTGAGTCCTGCAGCTGGCCCTGTGGAACCTGTGTATGTGAACAGTTGGCCTTCTCTGTATGCTTGTTTTGCAGCTCTCTGTGAAATGTAGTAGTTTCTTTTTCTTTTCTCTCTCTCTTTTTTTTTTTTTTTTGAGACAGTGTCTTGCCCTGTTGCCCAGGATGGAGTATAGTGGCATGGCGTGATCTCGGCTCACTGTAATCTCTGCCTCCTGGGTTCAAGCGATTCTCCTGCCTCAGCCTCCCAAGTAACTGGGATTATAGGCATGTGCCACCACGCCCAGCTAATTTTTGTATTTTTAGTAGAGTTGGGGTTTCACCAAGTTGGCCAGGCTGGTCTCGAACTCCTGACCTCAGGTGATCCGCCTGCATTGGCCTCCAAAGTGCTAGGATTACAGGCGTGAGCCACCGTGCCCAGCCTAATACAGTATCTTCAATCTGCATTTGACTGCAAAAAACTGTGTAAATGGACGTGTGCAGTTCAAACCCATGTTGTTCAAAGGTCAACTGCAGTTTACTACAATTTTACGGAGACATGAAAACCATGTATTTGTTTCATGAAAACAAAAGAAGAGCCTATGAGCATGATACTTAACTTGTCTATGTCTTGATTTCGTCTTCTGTAAAATGAGGATGTTAACAGTATTTCTCTGTAAGGTTGTTTGATCAGTAATTAAGATAATCTCTATAAGGTGCTTAGCACAATTCCTGGCATGGTAAGTGCTCAATAAATATTAGCTGCTGTTAGCTGCTGTGAACACAAACACGAACAGACACACACACAATACGTATATGTATATATACACGTATGTGTGTGTGTGTGTGTGTATATATATATATATAAAATCTAGTGATTTTGATGTGTTTTTGTAATTTTTAGAAAATGGGATTCTACCAGAATGTGAACATTTATGGTCACCTGCCTGGGCTAGGTCTATCCGGGAGTTTGTGTTTCACTGTGGAACTTTGTCCTGTAGATCTATAGCAATCCCTTGCTTTAACAACCCAGTTGACTACTATTTTAGATTCCAGGATAGTATTTTTGATGTGCTGATTTTGAAAGAGTAATGGTCCTGTCAGTAAATAGTGCTGCATTTGTGATTGTGATAAGCTTTTTCTCTGTGCATCCCAGGTACAATTCCAGCACTCCCCAAGAATGTCTAGATTCTGTAGGAGTGCCTCTGACATCAGTGCATGCACAAAAGTGCTCTGTTCCAGCAGCTGCACTGTCATGGTGAGATCTAGTGAGAATAGAATATGAATACTGTTAGTTTTCAAATGCGTGGAGAGAGATTCATAAAGGAAGAATGGAAAAAGACATTTGTTATTATTTAAAGGGGTTTAAGTCTAAGTTTGAATAGTTTTTTTTTCCTCCTTCAGCATAGAGATGTCCGAATAAATGAAGTCTGCATGTAAAAATGCACTGTTGGAAGTTCTGTTAGCATGAATTGCTGATAACAGTGATTTGAGTGCAAACACTTTAGAAATCTGTCATCCATTCAGTCTGCCCTGAACTTTGACACTGTCATTCTGGTGATGATGAGAAGGTGGAGCTACTCTTCCCAATTTCCTGCTTTGGCAAGGCTCTCAGACCTAGAAATGGGATGAGTAGGCAGCTGCATGGTGCCTCTTAACATTGAGATATGTGCTCTTTTAAAGTCTTACCTCCTAATCCGCCTTTGGGATTATGCTACTGGTGTCATACTAACATCAGAGTTGGTACAAACCGAAGGGGCTAATTCTCTCATTCTCCTTTCCCTTGCAGATGATCCCAGCCCTAGACTCAGTGCACAAGCTCAGGTCGCTGAGGATATTCTGGACAAATACAGGAATGCCATTAAACGGACCAGCCCCAGTGATGGAGCAATGGCAAACTATGAAAGTACAGGTGATAATCATGACAGAGATTTGAGTAATAAACTTTTATATCATAGTGACAAAGGTAATCTGAATTTAAGTGGCCTTTAAAAGAAAGAATAGCTAAGGGAATCAGTTTACTACCTCAAAATTACAGACTACCTCTAATTTTGTTTAAATTGTTTAAATGTTTAAATTGATGTCCTTCTCTGGATTCTCCCACTAGCCCTGGGTACCCCTGAATGTTCAGATGCCTTAGAGTTGTCCTCCTTTGCATCTGGGGTGACTGGCCCACAGGGAGTTGGGGCATATTTTAATGGGAGGAAGTTCTTTTTCAATGTCTACAGCTTTGTAATTTTATCCAGTTACACACTCTCAATATAGCTATGGGAGCAGACTATTGGGACAAGTTATCCATTGTCACCTGGTACTTATTTTAAAGGATTCTGTTTTCCTCATAATAGAATACTGAATAGCTTTCAGAAAAATGAGATACAGTCCCCAAGATAAATGAAGAGAGAAAGTGTATAAAAGCATAAATAGGGGCTGAGCACGGTGGCTCACACCTGTAATCCCAGCACTTTGGGGGCCGAGGTGGGCAGGTCACTTGAGGTCAGGAGTTTGAGACCAGCCTGGCCAATGTGGCAAAACCCCGTCTCCACCAAAAATACAAACAATTAGCTGCATGTGGTGGCAGATGCCTGTAATCCTCAGATGGCTGAGGCATGAGAATCGCTTGATCCCAGGAGGCGGAGGTTGCAGTGAGCTGAGATGACGCCACTGCACTCCAGTCTGGGCAACAGAGCGAGACCCTGTCTCAAAAAAACAAAAAAAAAACAACAACAAAAAAGAAAACATAAACATAAATAGTATACTGCATAAATATGTGTTTATGCCTATATGCACATAGAGTATCTCCTGGAATAATCTTCCAGCAAACTGGTAATGTGAGTTGGCTCTGAGGAAGACTTCTAGGAAGCCTCAGAGGGAGAGGGAGTGGAAAGGAGAACTTCCTGTATTTTTTTATTTTGAATAGTTTCCAAATAACAGAAAAATTGAAAGAATAATACAATGAAGGTTCATCTACCCTCTATCTAGACTTAACAATTTTTAACATTTTGCCACATTCCCCATATATATATATAGTGTGTGTGTGTGTGTGTGTATATGTATATATATACTTTTTTTTTTTTTTTTTTTGGTGAGACAGTCTCACTATGTTACCCAGGCTAAAGTGCAGTGGCACAATCATGGTTTACTGCTGCAGCCTCAACCTTCCCAGGCTAAGGTGATCCTCCCATCTCAGCTTCCTGAGTAGCTGGGACCACAGGCACGTTCCACTGTGCCCAGCTAACTTTTGTATATTTTTGTAGAGATGGGACTTCGCCGTGTTGCCCAGGCTGGTCTCTCCCTGTATTTTTTTCTGAAGCATTTGAAATTATTTCCAAAGAATAAGGATATTTTCATATATGAACTCAATATATTTATTATGTTTTGGAACTTTTTAGTCTTTTAAATTTTTTTTTTTGGTAGAGGTGAGGTCTCGCTATGTTGCCCAGGCTGGTCTTGAAATCATGAGCTCAAGCGATCTTCCTGTCCTATGCCTGGCCAAACTTTTTATTCTTTTTGATTGTATACATGTATGTATTGTATTACATATTTCTTTTGTGTGTGTGTTTTTTTATTTGAGACGGAGTCTTAATTCGTTGCCCAGGTTGGAGTGCAGTGGCGCAATCTCGGCTCACTACAACCTCCACCTCCCGGGTTTAAGCAACTCTCCTGCCTCAACCTCCTGTGCAGCTGGGACCACAGGTGTGTGCCACCACACCTGGCTGATTTTTGTATTTTTCATAGAGATGGGATATCACCATGTTTGTCAGGCTGGTCTTGAACTCCTGACCTCATGTGATCCACCCACCAAGGCCTCCCAAAATGCTGGGATTACAGGTGTGAGGCACTGCACCCAGCCGTGTATTATATATTCTTGATTAAGACATAAAACCAACTTTGCAAACCACAGATCTGACCTTGTTGCATTTGTGAGTTGGTCCCCTGACTCGCTCTTGGGTGTAGCAGGAAGACCTCCAGTAGAGAGAGTCAGGAGACCTGAACCCATAGTCAGTCTTGGCCATTGGCCATCCAAGGAATTTAGAGCAAGCCATTTTCTGACTGGGCAGGAGTCCATGTCTATAAAATGATTTTTGAAGCCTCTTTTAGTTCTCTGCTTCAGTGATTCTAAGATGTTAACTTTATTAAGTTAATGTGGACTTTCATTGTTGTGCATTAGTATCGGGATAAGAAGTAAAACCACTCTCTTCTCAGCAACTAGTCTCTTGATACATAATTGTTGCTATTGATAATTCAGTTAAGTATTTGAAGTTTTTCTTTCTTTTTTTCCAGAGAACTCTTATTGTTAGTCAATGGTAATTTATTCTTGAGTTGCTCTGAATACCTACTAGTGCCATAATATTCCAAATGAACCTGGTTATCCATTTCTTGGGGGTGGGTTTTGTTTAGAGGTTTTGGGTGATGGTGAAAGTGCACATGATTCTCCCCGTGACGAGGCACTGCAGAACATCTCAGCTGATGATCTCCCAGACTCTGCGAGCCAAGCAGCCCACCCGCAAGATTCAGCTTTCTCTTACAGGTATTTCTTTTATAGGATTTGGAACTTTAGGGTTTGGACTTTTCAGCACCATTGCAGTCACGTCAAGTCAAGTGATGTGTTGAATCAATAAATGTATAAAGCAGGGAGAGAAAAATGAAATGCTATTTACTAAGAAGACTTTGTTTCAGTTGTAGATGTTATGTATCAAAGGTGTTAATTCAAGGATTTAAAAAACTCACTGGGCGTGGTGGCTCACGCCTGTAATCCCAGCACTTTGGGAGGCTGAGACCGGTGGATCACTGGAGCCCAGGAGTTGGAGACCAGCTTGGGCAACATAGCGAAATCCTGTCTCTATAAAAAAGAAAAAGAAAAAAAAAAAAAAGAAGAAGAAAGGGTTTCTTGTCAGGTAGTGAGCTTATCTTGTGGCATCATCAGTGTTTCTGAAGAGATGTGCCAAGAGATGTTCCAAATCTGAGTGCTGGGGGCTTCTGACTTCCGTGGTTCCTCCCACTCTGCCATAATATGCTTTTCCAATTCTTATAGCACCGGTCATAGAACTCGGTGTATGGAAAAAGGTCAGAAAGGATTTGTTGTTTGATTCTGGTGCCTTAAAGAATGGTCCTTGCCCTGAGCACTTTTATCACCTGGCTCCTTGGGTAATTAGAAAGCCTGTTCTTTTAAGTGGAGTGTCAGTTAAGAATCATCTTTTAAAAAATGTTTGAAACATTTGAGTCCTAAGTTAACATTAATTTATATAGTAAATATTTGTAAAATGTGAGCATATCTGGCTAAAGAAATTAATGTATTTTCTACTCATTTTTCAGAGATGCGAAAAAGAAACTGAGGCTTGCTCTTTGCTCTGCGGACTCTGTTGCCTTCCCAGTGCTGACCCACTCAACAAGGAATGGTTTACCAGACCACACAGACCCAGAAGGTAAATTGCTGCAGGATCATTTAAGTTTTCCTATGTTTATGGGTTGCACCATATGAAATTGCCAGTATTCAGCTGTTTAAGCTGTATGGCAATTCCATATGGTTCAACTTAATATGTTTATATTAGTGTCACTTAAGGGCACTGTGATTACTGATAGTTTATTAAAGTATTTTCTAATTGGGAGTGGCAATACAGCTTAGTTCTAATGATACATGACAAAGCAGAATTGACATCCCAAATGCTGAGAGTTAGCTTAATTAAGCCCATGGAAATTCTCAATAAAAACAGAATCCTTGTTTCTTTTATTTAGACAATGAAATTGTATGCTTCTTAAAAGTTCAAATAGCTGAAGCAATTAATTTACAAGATAAGAACTTAATGGCTCAACTTCAAGAAACAATGCGCTGTGTGTGCCGTTTTGATAATAGGACTTGTAGGAAACTGCTGGCTTCTATTGCTGAGGACTACAGGTAATACACCCCACCTATTCAGCTTTTAAACCTAGCTGTTAGCTGCAAGTGTTTTCTTTTTGATCCTTATTTCAGAAATGAATCTAGGCTTCCTACAAAGTGCTTGGCTCTATTTTCCTGGATGTAGATTTCTGTGTTAGTCTGTTCTCATGCTGCTGATAAAGACATGCCAGAGACTGGGCAGTTTACAAAAGAAAGAGGTTTATTGGACTTACAGTTCCATGTGGCTGGGAGGCCTCACAATCATGGCAGAAGGTGAAAGGCACATCTCACATTGCAGCAGACAAGAGAAGAGAGCTTGTGCAGGGAATCCCCCCCCTTTTTAAAACCATCAGATCTTGTGAGAATTATTCACTATCACGAGAACAGCACAGGAAAGACTTGTCCCCACTGATTCAATTACCTCCCACTGGGTCCCTCCCACAACACTTGGGAATTCAAGATGAGATTTGGGTGGGGACACAGCCCAACCATGAGCTGCCCCTTGCTTCTCCCAGATCTCATGTCCTCACATTTCAAAACCAATCATGCCTTCCCAGCAGTTTCCCAAAGTCTTAACTCATTTCAGCATTAACTCCACAATCAGAAGTCTCATCTGAAACAAGGCAAGTCCTTTCCGCCTATGAACCTGTAAAATCAAAATCAAGTTAGTTACTTCCTAGATACAATGGAGGTACAGGCGTTGGGTAAATACAGCCGTTCCAAATGAGAAAAATTGGCAGAAACAAAGGTATAAGCCCCATCCAAGTCCAAAATCCAGCAGGGCAGTCAAATCTTTAAGCTTCAAAAGGAACTCCTTTGACTCCATGTCTCACATCCAGATCACGCTGATGCAACAGGTGGGTTCCCATGGTCTTTTTCTTTTTTTTCCCGAAACAGAATTTTGTTCTTGTTGCCCAGGCTGGAGTGCAATGGTGCAATCTCGGCTCACTGCAACCTCTGCCTCCTGGGTTCAAGCAATTCCCCTGCCTCAGCCTCCCGAGTAGCTGGGATTACAGGCATGCACCACCATGCCTGGCTAATTTTGTATTTTTTTAGTGAAGACGGGGTTTCCCCATGTTAGCCAGGCTGGTCTTGAACTCCTGACCTCAAGTGATCCACCTGCCTCAGCCTCCCAAAATGCTGGGATTAAAGGCATGAGCCACTGCACCCAGCCAGGGTTCCCATGATTTTAGGCAGCTCCGCTCCTGTGGCTTTGCAGGGTATAGTCACTTTCCCAGCTGCTTTCATGGGGTGGTGTTGAGTCACTGGCTTTTCTAGGTGCACGGTGCAAGCTGTCAGTGGATCTGCCATTCTGAGGTCTGGAAGACAGTGGCCCTCTTCTCACAACTCTAATAGGCAGTGCCTCAGTAGGGACTCTGTGTGGGCGTTCCAACCCCACATTTCCTTTCCATACTGCCCTCGCAGAGGTTCTCCATGAGGATCCTTCCCCTGCAGCAAACTTCTGCCTGGGCATCCAGGTGTTTCCATACATCTTTTGAAATCTAGGCGGAGGTTCCCAAATCCCAATTCTTGACTTCTGTGCACCCACAGGCTCAACACCACATGGAAGCTGCCAAGGCTTAGGGCTTGCACTCTCTGAAGCCACAGCCCAAGCTCTATGTCGGCCCCTTACAGCCATGGCTGGAGCAGCTGGAAGGCAGGGCACCAAGTCCCTAGGCTGCATACAGCATGGGGACCCTGGGCCTGGCCCATGAAACCATTTTTCCTCCTAGGCCTCTGGGCCTGTGATGAGAGGGGCTGCCATGAAGACCTCTGACATGCCATGGAAACATTTTCCCCATTGCCTTGGGGATTAATATTCAGCTCCTTATTACTATGCAAATTTCCATAGCCAGCTTGAATTTCTTCTCAGAAAATAGGATTTTGTTTTCTATCACATTGTCAGGCTGCAAAGTTTCTGAACTCTTATGCTCTGCTTCCCTTATAAAAATGTATGCTGGCAAAGCACAGTGGCTCATGCTTGTAATCCCAGCACTTTGGGAGGCCAAGGCAGGTGGATCACCCAAGGTCAGGAGTTCGAGACCAGCCTGGCCAACATGGTGAAACCCTGTCTCTATTAAACATACAAAAAATTAGCTGGGAGTGGTGGTGGGTGCCTATAATCCTAGCTACTTGGGAGGCTGAGACAGGAGAATCGCTTGAACCTGGAAGCAGAGGTTATGGTGAGCTGAGATCATGCCACTGCACTCCAGGCTGGGCAGCAAGAGTGAAGCTCTGTCTCAAGAAAAAACAAAAAAAACAAAACAAAGCCGAATGCCTTTAACAGCACCCAAGTCACCTCTTGAATGCTTTGCTGCCTAGAAATTTCTTCTGCCAGATACTCTAAATCATCCCTCTCAAGCTCAAAGTTCCACAAATCTCTAGGGCAAGGGCAAAATGCCACAAGTCTCTTTGCTAAGACATAACAAGTCACCTTTGCTCCAGTTCCCAACAAGTTCCTCATCTCCACCTCAGCCTGGACCTTATTGTTCATACCAGTGTGAACATTTTTGTCAAAGCCATTCAACACATCTCTAGGAAATTCCAAACTTTCCCACATTTTCCTGTCTTCTTCTGAGCCCTCCAAAGTGTTCCAACCTCTGCCTGTTAACCAGTTCCAAAGCTGCTTTCACATTTTCGGTTGTCTTTTTAGCAGTACCCCACTCACGGTCCCAATTTACTGTATTTGTTTGTTCTCATGCTGCTGATAAAACATATCTGAGACTGGGCAATTTAACAAAAAAAGAGGTTTAATTGGACTTAACAGTTCCATGTGGCTGGGGAGGCCTCACAATTATGGCGGAAGGTGAAAGGCACATTTCACATGGCAGCAGACAAGAGAAGAGAGCTTGTGCAGGGAAATTCCCCTTTTTAAAACAGTCAGATCTCTTGAGACTTACTATCACAAGAACAGCCCAGGAAAGACCTGCCTCTGTGTTTCAGTTACCTCCCACTGGGTCCCTCCCACAACACGTGGGAATTCAAGATGAGATTTGGGTGGGGACACAGCCAAACCATATCAATTTCTAAGCAACATATTTGGATATTTAGTGTGGAAATGTAGTTATAAATGAGCAGTTCCAAATAGAAGAGTGCAGTTTATTTCAGCTTTGCACAAAAGCAGGTATAGAGGTATGCCTATATTATGAGGCCAGGACAACTAGAATATCATATTTCTTTTTTTAGTGGTGATAGGAAAGACTACTTTTCTGGACCAGAGAAGCAGAAGTAAGTAGCCTTAGGAATTGCTGTGCTTTTTCTGCTGCCAGTCCCCTGCTCATGATTATGGAGAAAAATGTAACTGAGATGCTTAGGTAGTGAGGAGGCTTCAAGGCTTAGGGAATGGGCACTCTGGTGATTGTTACATTTAGACTATAAGCAAGTAATTGGTGAGGGATGTTTGTAACCTAGTGACATATAACCTGTATTTGTTGTTATTTTTAGTCATCTGTAGCTGTCAATTTCCTATTAAGTATGAGGTCCTATAACTCCAGTATAAAATACACCAAGTATGCACAGGGGCTTAGTAACATTTAGTGAGTTAGCTAACTAAGTCTTCAGTCCCATAGATGCTCCCAGACAAAATGCAAAATGGATCTGTTCTTCAGCTGGCACCATGATCAGTCTGTACCATGTCTGCAGCCTGACAGGCTACTTTGTATATGTGCTACTGAAGAAAGCACAGACATGCTACTTTGTAAAACCAGACTGTGCAGTAATTTTATAAAGAAAAGTTAGGACCCTTATTCTTCAAAGAAAGTATGCACTGAATATATCTGATGTCATGCAAAGTATTTTTCCTTTTAGAAAAAGAGCCCCATATATTGCTTATCTCACTCGTTGTCGACAAGGACTACAGACCACACAGGCTCACCTGGAAAGGCTATTGCAAAGGGTTTTGCGAGACAAAGAAGTGGCCAATCGATACTTTACCACCGTCTGTGTGAGATTACTGCTTGAGAGCAAAGAAAAGAAGATCAGGGAATTCATTCAAGGTAACTCAATACCTTTAGTTTAAGCATCTCTTCACCTGTCATATGGTTGGGAAGACTGGGAAATACTGTTTTGTTTTGCTAGTTTGTTCAAGTATCTGCATGCCTTACTCAGTTATTTTATGGAGTCTTAATAAATTAAACTTTGATGTCAAACCAATAAATTGCATTTTTCTCCTGTATTGAATATCTGTAGTTTACTTTTTAAATTGGGGACATTTGTAAATTTTGGGTCTGTACGAATTCTCTCATTTAAAAAAAAAAAACAAATGCATTTTTTTTTTTAGGAACTTTTTTTTTTTTTTTTTTTGAGACAGAGTCTTGCTCTGTCACCAGGTTGGAGTGCAGTGGCGTGATCTTGCCTCTCTGCAACCTCCGACTCCCTGGTTCAAGGGATTCTCCTGCCTCAGCCTCCTGAGTAGCTGGGATTACAGGCATGCGCCACCACGCCCAGCTAATTTTTGTATTTTTAGTAGAGATGGGGTTTCACTGTGTTGGCCAGAATGGTCTCAATCTCCTGACCTCATGATCTGCCCACCTCGGCTTCCCAAAGTGCTGGAATTACAGGTGTGAGTCGCTGTGCCCAGCCTAGAAACATATTTTTATAACAAATTCCTTGCACTTAAACTTTCACATATTCCTTACTTTTTCTCCTGATTTAATTATATGGCCACATATTGTCCTAAAATAAACCACACTGAAACACTTTTGGCTTTAAGATCATGGTGTCTGCATAGCTAGTGATAAAAATTATTTCTATGATTTCCTTTTTAAAATTATTTAGATAGTTTTTATTAAACTATTTAAAAATTATTATTTTGCTTTGGAGACTTTCAGAAACTCACCGCAGCTGATGATAAAACTGCTCAGGTAGAAGATTTTCTGCAGTTTCTTTATGGTGCAATGGCCCAGGATGTCATATGGCAAAACGCAAGTGAAGAACAGCTTCAAGATGCACAGCTGGCCATTGAGCGAAGCGTGATGAACCGGATTTTCAAGCTCGCCTTCTACCCTAATCAGGATGGGGACATACTTCGCGACCAGTGAGTACTTCTATGTTGAGTGCCTATGTGGGACTACATAGGGATCTACCAGGTAGCCCATATTTTAGGCAAGCTATATGTGTAACTTAGTATCTGATTGTAAAGGAAATGCATTGGTTACCATTTTTCACCTGTCAGAGTTACATGATCACAAAGAATGATAATACCCAGTTTTCAGGGAAGTGGGCAGTCAAGCGGGAAGGGGTAGAAATTGGTGTAGCGTCTTTGGAAAGCACTGCTGTTTACTCTGCCTTAACTAATCTTCCCTTCCTTCTTGTGATTAAGTCTTACTTAGCCTTCAGGTCTTGACTTAAGTATCGTTTCCGTGATGAAGCCTCTCCTGACTAGGTTACATCCTATTAGGGCTGTCTCAGGCCTCAGTGCCTTTCTTTAGCACTTGCCACAGTTGCCATTTGACATCTGTTTGAGTCACAGTTTCTGAACCCAGCACTATTGACATTTAGGGCCAGATTGTTGATGATGTGGGAGGCTGTCCTGTGCATTATAGGATCTTTAGCAGCATCCCTGGCCTCTACACACTAGGTGCCAGTAATACCCCACCAATTGTGACAACCAAATGTCTCCAGACATTCCCAAATGTCCCTTACGGGGCAAAATTCTCCCCTGTTCTTTTTTTTCTTTTGAGACAGGGTCTTGCCCTGTCACCCAGGCTGGAGTGCAGTGGCATGATCACAGCTCACTGACACCCAGGCTGGAGTGCAGTGGCATGATCACAGCTCACTGAAGCCTCAACCTCCCGGACTCCTGTGACAAGTGATCCTCCTACCTTGGCCTCCCAAATCGCTGGTACTATAGGTGCACACCATGACACCTGATAGGTGCACACCATGACACCTGGCTGATTTTGTTTATATTTATTTATTTATTTAGATGGAGTGTCACTCTTTCGCCTAGGCTGGAGTGCAGTGGCGTGATCTCAGCTCACTGCAACCTCTGCCTCCTGGGTTCAAGCAATTCTTCTACCTCAGCCTCCTGAGTAGCTGGGACTACAGGCACGCACCACCATGCCCCGCTAATTTTTTGTGTGTTTTTAGTAGAGATGGAGTTTCACCATGTTGGCCAGGCTGGTCTTGAACTTCTGACCTCAGATGATCTGCCCATCTTGGCCTCCCAAAGTGCTGAGATTACAGGCATGAGCCACTGCGCCCAACCTTGTTTATTTTTTGTAGCGACAAGGTCTCGCTGTGTTGCCCAGGTTGGTCTCAAACTGCTAGACTCAAGCGATCCTCCTGCTTCAACCTCCCAAAGTGCAGGAATAAGAGCTGGGATTACAGGGCATGAGCCACCATGCCTGGCCCTCTCCCCTGTTCTTAATCACTGGTTTGTGTGATCGTTTAATGAATGTTCTCTCCACACTGGCTTGTTCCCTCTGCGAGACCAGGAAATAATGCTTTTATTAACCACTCTAATAGCACCAGGCGCAGTACTTGGCCTCTAATATATGCTTGTTATATATTTATTAAGAATGAACAGTTGGTCGGGCATCGTGGCTCACACCTGTAATCCCAGCACTTTGGGAGGCTGGGGCGGGTGGATCACCTGAGGTCAAGAGTTCGAAACCAGCCTGGCCAACATGGTGAAAGCCCGTCTCTACTAAAAATACAAAAATTAGCTGGGCATGGTGGCATGCATCTATAGTCCCAGCTGCTCAGGAGGCTGAGGAGGGAGGATTGCTTGACCCAAGGGGCGGAGGTTGCAGTGAGCTGAGATCGCACCACTGCACTCCAGCCTAGGCGACAGAGTGAGACTCTGTCTAAAAAAAGAGAGAGAGAATGAACAGTTAAGTATTTGAATACCAAAAAATGCCTGGAATTATATGGCTTATAAGTTATATCTCAATAAAGCTGTTTAAAAATCCTAATCCTGGCTGGGCACAATGGCTCATGCCTGACTGGGAGGCTGAGGCAGGTGGATCACCTGAGAGTCAGGAGTTGGAGACCAACCTGGCCAGCAAGCTGAAACCGTGTCTCTACTAAAAATACAAAAATTAGCCAGGCATAGTGGCTCACACCTGTCATGCCAGCTACTCGGGAGGCTGAGGCAGGAGGACCGCTGGAACCCGGGAGGCAGAGGTTGTGGTGAGCCGAGATCACACCATGCACTCCATCCTGGACAACAGAGCGAGGCTCTGTCTTTAAAAAAAAAAAAAAAAATTAATCTTGGAAAAAATTAACCTGGAATAGTAATACTAATTATTTTTGGGTAGTGAGACTAGGAAATATTTTGCAGTTTTTATTTTTCCTCGTCTGTATATTCTCTCTTTTTTTGACAGTCTCCCTGTGTCACCCAGGCTGGAGTGCAATGGCACGATCTCAGCTCACTGAAACCTCTGCCTCCCGTGTTCAAGCAGTTCTCCTGCCTCAGCCTCCTGAGTAGCTGGCATTGCGGGCACATGGCACCATGCCCAGCTATTTTTGTATTTTTAGTAGAGATGGGTTTTCACCATGTTGTCCAGGCTGGTCTCAAACTCCTGACCTCAAGTGATCTGCCCACCTTGGCCTCCTAAAGTGCAGGGGTTACAGGCATGAGCCACCGTGCCCAGCCTTCTGTGTTTTCTTGAGCACTGCTTCACAACTCTGTTTCTGACCTCAAGCATGTTAAAGTTGTTACCATGCTTCTTAACAGTGACAGTGGCTTGCTGGGCCTGACTCCCAGGGGTCCGTGTAATGGGATCCTCAGGGTGTGGGTTATGTTTGTATGAAATATTTTTCATGGAGATTTTCAGATGTTGCATAGATATTTGAGAAAATTGACTTTCCTGTGAAATGGGTTAGGATCCTTCCAATCTGCCGTCCTCATTTGTTCATGGTCTCAGAGTGTTTGGCCCACCCCAGACTTCTATGCTTAATATGCCAGATGGGACCTGTTTTCTCTCCAGAGCACCAGTTTTTGCCTTTAGGCATAGGATAAGGAATGGGGACATTCAAACCATATTGACTACAGACAGCAACTTTGAAGGAGATTGTTTTTCCCCACCCTCCATGACATTTCTGCGGGGTTTATAGCATATGAAAAGCCAACAGAGGAACTGGAAAGAACACTAGCAGCCAGGAAGCTGGGTTCAGCCCCTGCTACTGACACCTGTATAGCTCAGGCAAGCCTTTTCCCTTTTTAAGCCTACTTCTCTTCATCTACAAAGTGAAAGTTTTGGTGAATGGTAGAGGCCCTTCTCCATGTAATTAATAACTTTGGTTTCTGGCTTTTGATCCTTCTACTTCCTCTCACCTTTTTATCCCCCCTCACCTTCTTTTCCTCTGCTTTACAAAATTATGTGTCCAAGCAGCTCCTACTAAGGGCTCTTCTCCTTTCTCCCTTGCAGTGCTGTCTGGTCCAGAGAGGAAAGACTCCCTCCCTTCCCTGCATCCCCTTGGCTCACTCAGCGTTTCTGAGCAGATTGGAAAGAATACTTATCTAAGAGGCTCAACTCTAACTGTAATCCATAGCTAGCAATAAGTCAACATGTTTCAAATGTTTTGTAAAAATCAGTGATGACTATTTGTGTACCGTATTTTCTGAAATGAATATTTACATGTGTATTTTGGGGGTTTTCAGGGTTCTTCATGAACATATCCAGAGATTATCTAAAGTAGTGACTGCAAATCACAGAGCTCTTCAGATACCAGAGGTAATACAGGTTTATATAGCATGGGTAATGTTAACTAAATCCTGCGTGGTAGTGTTACCACATTTTCAAGGAACTGAAATATGATAAAATATAAAACATCATTTTCACTCTATGTAATTCAGTCTAACTTCAAAGTTCCTGAAGATGCTTTCAGGGATTAAAATTCCCTGGTATGAAATAGTAGAAAACCAGTTGGGAGGAGCCCTTCCTTGATGCCACTTCTCAAGCCAGCCCTGCTGTCAGGGGCAGTATCTCTCCATCAGTGCTTTTATAGTCAGGTTTCTGCAGAAATGTTTTGAAGAAGTGGGAGGCTGGTAGCACTCCAAAGAGTGAGATATGCTGTCTCAGGAGAGGTCATTGAGTCTGCATGTGATCTCAGATTACCTTTAGCATTTTTACCTGTCCTACATCTCTTAGAAAATAAGAAAACATGAAAATTTCAGGTATTTGAGGTTTCTGGTTGTTTTTGTTACAACCTCCACTAATGAGACGTTAATTAGCATACAATTTTAAATTGTTTTTGGTTTTTTGAATCTGTTATTTCCAGGATTACTACAACAATGGTACATATTTTTAAATTAACCTCTTTTTTTTTTTTTTTTTTTTGAGAGGGAGGCTCGCTCTGTCGCCTAGGCTGGAGTGCAATGGCGCAATCTTGGCTCACTGCAACCTTCACCTCCCGGGTTCAAGCAGTTCTCTGCCTCAGCCTCCCGAGTAGCTAGGACTACAGGCGTGTGCCACCACGCCCAGCTAATTTTTTTGTATTTTTAGTAGAGAGGTGTTTCACTATCTTAGCCAGGCTGGTCTTGAACTCCTGACCTCGTGATCCACCTGCCTCAGCCTCCCGAACTGCTGGGATTACAGGCATAAGCCACCACACCCGGCCTTAAATTAACCTCTTTTCTCACACGTGATAACTTCTTTTATCACATGTGATAAATCTATTTCCTGTGTAGAGCCAGTTTAAGCTAGTTTTAACGGAAAGTCCTCTTTTAGTAGTTTGCACTTCTGGAATCAGCTACTAAATGTAGAGAAGTTCCATTCTAGCTATTTAAGAAAGAGAATGGTTTGAAATTTTGTGAATTCTAGCTTCTGTGCTGTTGAATGCCATTTTTCTATTAATGGATATCTGGTTTGCTCTATTTTAAAATGCAAAGCAACTTATTTAAAAGTTTTAAAGTTATGCTTCAATCTTTGGTGAAGGGGAAGGGGGCCTGCAATATGGTTTTACCAAAGAGAGGAGAAAGCAACCACATTATCCTCTGCCTCCTGACACGGAAGTTGCGGTGGTCACTGCCTGGGGTTGCCATTGGATTCAGAATCTGTATATTGTCTATGGTCTCACTTAGGTTTATCTTCGAGAAGCACCATGGCCATCTGCACAATCAGAAATCAGGACAATAAGTGCTTATAAAACCCCCCGGGACAAAGTGCAGTGCATCCTGAGAATGTGCTCTACGATTATGAACCTCCTGAGCCTGGCCAATGAGGACTCTGTCCCTGGAGCGGATGACTTTGTTCCTGTGTTGGTGTTTGTGTTGATAAAGGTGGGCCCCTTACTACTATCAGTTAAGGAGTTATGTGGCATTCTGAGCAGGTGGCGCAGGGCTTCACACAACGGTGGAGATCTTGGCTCTTTTCCAAGTCACAAGCTCTGGGTTACTCAGAAAGAAAGTGCCTACTGTCAAGATTTGTTCTTTTGAGACAGAATCTCACTCTGTCGCCCAGGCTGGAGTGCAGTAGTGTGATCTCAGCCCGCTGCAACCTCCATCTCTTGGGTTCAAGCGATTCTAGTGCCTCAGCCACCCAGATAGCTGGGATTACAGGCGTGTGTCACCACGCCCAGCGAATTTTTTTGCATTTTTACTAGAGACGGGGTTTCGCCATGTTGGCCAAGCTGGTCTCGTGGTCTCGAGCTGGCCTCAAGTGATTCGCCTGCCTCAGCCTCCTGAAGTGTTGGGATTACAGACATGAGCCACTGCGCCCGGCCAAGATTTGTTCTTACCTTAGGGTTTTCAAAAGAAAGGATGGGAAGACTGGATTCCTAGATGAACATTTTCAGCTTTTAAAGCAGTGCCTGGGTTGGGTGCGGTGGCTCACACTTGTAATCCCAGCAGTTTGGGAGGCCGAGGTGAGTGGATCACGAGGTCAGGAATTCAAGACCAGCCTGGCCAAGGTGGTGAAACCCCATCTCTACTAAAAATACAAAAATTATAGGCTCCTGTAATCCCAGCTCAGGAGGTTGAGTGCAGTGAGCGGAGATCACACTGCTGCACTCTAGCCTGGGCAACAGAGTGAGACTCTGTCTCAAAAAAAAAAAAAAAAAAAAAAAAAAAAAGCAGTGCCTGAAGTTCTTGGTTGAGGCTCAGTATATAATTATTGAATGAATGGATGAGGGCAGGTTCTTTTTGTTATGCTTTTACCATCTTCTTTCATACAGAATTCCTTGCAGTACTTGTCATATAGGCTACCAAATTTACCAATGATCTCTCCTCTTTCAGCTTCTTATTTTGTAATTGTAGTATGAAAGTACTGACATCTGTCGTTCTTGTTGACTTTAAAATTACAGTTTCATCATTATTTATTTATTTTTTTGAGGCAGAGTCTCGCTCTGTCGCCCAGGCTGGAGTGCAGTGGCCAGATCTCGGCTCACTGCAAGCTCCGCCTCCCGGGTTTACGCCATTCTCCTCCTCAGCCTCCCGAGTAGCTGGGACTACAGGTGCCCGCCACCTTGCCTGGCTAGTTTTTTTTGTATTTTTTTAGTAGAGACGGGGTTTCACCATGTTAGCCAGGATGGTCTCGGTCTCCTGACCTCGTGATCCGCCCGTCTCGGCCTCCCAAAGTGCTGGGATTACAGGCTTGAGCCACCACGCCCGGCCCAGTTTCATTATTTAAATGGTTTATTTTGAACATTTTGAGGGTGACCATGTAGTTTGGGTGCATACAGCCACTCAGTGATCGTATCACCTGTGTGTTCCAGACAGCTCAGCCCAGCCGTTGCTCTCTAAAGTGTGTGTGATGTATGTCCTACTATTTCTTAGCATTGTGATATTTCTACAACCTGAACTCAGCTTGGAGGGAGAAACCCGTGGGGTTGGCGTCACAGCTCCTCCTGTTGGTCATCGCTCTTCTGGCTTCCACACGTAGTAAATCTAGTTCCTGTGGAGAGCCAGTTGAAGCTAGTTTTAAGGAAAAGGCCCTAGCTCTTCCTCTTAACCGTTTAACAGCCTGTGCCCTTTCTCACCACATGAGGAAGGTAAAAAAAATTCAGAAGATGTCCTCTGTTACCTCTGGCAACAGAGGGCATGCCATCTTTTTTAGTTTTTTCTTTCTCAGCTTATTCTCCCTGGACTTACCAGATATAATTCAATTTGCTTATAGTATTTATTTTGGTGTCTAACATTCTGAAATCCTGGGATGTTGAGTAAGACCACAGAGATTAGTTCAGCCTTCTTAGAAACCAGTGAGGTTAGGGACTTGCAAGGATAGAAACCTCTAGATAGATTAGCTGATACTAGAACCTGGGTTGCCTTTCCAACATATTATTGCTACTCATGGAAACTAGGGTTTAAAGATTACTTCCAAAAAATAACTTCGGGGTTGTTTTCAAAAGGATTGGTATGTCTTTCATAGAAGAACATTTGAAGAACACTTAAATGATTTTGGCAGAGCTTTGACATCTGAGTAATTGACTTTCATTTTTTACTTCTCTAGGCAAATCCACCCTGTTTGCTGTCTACTGTGCAGTATATCAGTAGCTTTTATGCTAGCTGTCTGTCTGGAGAGGAGTCCTATTGGTGGATGCAGTTCACAGCAGCAGTAGAATTCATTAAAACCATCGATGACCGAAAGTGACCAAGACCAAGGCCCACCAAGGCAGCAGACTGTTAATCAAACAAACAGATCTCTAAGAAGGCGCATCAGCTGCTTTGAAGGCTGAAGATTGTTTTTGTATAATATTGTACAGCTTCAGGCATTTTAAAGCAGATCTTTACTAAACAGGTTAATGAGCTAACAAGCAGGTTCTCTTTGGGCTCTTTCCTTTCTGAGTTGCATATTCTATTTTCTTGTCCCCAAGTAGAGTCTAGTACTACAAAAAGGGACCACATTTTTCAGGTATTTCTAAATATTAAAAAACAGAACAAAAATCTCTTAGAAAATTTCTAGACCTCCATTCTTGGATACCCTTTCTTTCCTTTTATTTTAAAAAAGAACAGTACCCCTCTTTTAAGATGCTGTCTTATATTAATGTGCATCTAATGGAAAGAAGATACGAGTTGCACTGAGGATTATAATAGTGGTACATTAGTGGCATTATCTATAAATACACTCACCTAAATTGAAAAGCTAAGAAGGAAATGTAAATATAATATATATTTATATTTGATGTAATATGGACATCTGCAGATTCTAATAAACAAGGACTATTGCTGATAGTAGGCTGTGACATACTGTCTTGTGAAATGGTTTCCTTGACAAGATTTAAGCTGAGCTTAAAAGCAAAAAACAAAAAGTACACAGAAATATTTATTAAAATGTAATACAGTTTATTGGACTTTCTAAGTATGGCGTTTGATGGACAGGGCTGTCTTTAATGAGTGTGAAAGTTACTAAGTCACTTAGACATATCACCGTGGAAGTTTGTGAGCCTGCATTAGGAGATAGACTGATTACCATACACAACGTAAAAAGGAACAGTGGATAGCTCATACTTTATGGTGGTTCTTCTCCTCCGAAATAATATACTGCAGAAATCCCAGACAGAGCTCCTTACAAACCTTTAATTGTAATATATTTTTGATGATTATTCACATTGAATGCACAGACCAAGAATTCAGTGAATGTCATTTTTTAAAAAACTAATTTGTATTGTCTGCTCTGGTGATACAAGTTTTACTAGTGATAAACTATTTTAATCAACCATACTATTCTTACGGAAAAAAATAATCTATTTTGGCAGGTTTCTGTGCCTTTATTTCCCTCTTCTGAAAAAAAGTCTGTGTTTTCATAGTTTGGTTTGCATTGTATATCAATAATCAATCAGGAATGGTTTTTGGTGCCTGAAAAATTGGCCAAGGAGGCACACCAAAGCTTCAAGCACAAGTCTTGTACGTGGGCCTTCACTGTCTGGTTTCACTTTGTGTGTTTCCTAAACACATTTAGCTGCTTTTATAACAAACTCAGCCCCATACTTGAGTCCCTTGTTGTTGGGAGCATTTCCAGGTATCTTTTAAGGAAACTGTGATAAACAGCCTTGGGCAGATGAATACGGAGGCTGTCTGCTGTCCGTCTCTGAGATCTTTGTGTCTGGGAATGCCTAAAGATTTTATTTTTTTTTCTTTGTTTTTATTTTATTTTTCGAGACAAAGTCTCATCCTGTCACCCAGGCTGGAGTGCAGTGGTACGATCTTGGCCCACTGCAACCTCCACCTCCCGGTTCAAGTGGTTCCCCTGCCTCAGCCTCCCAAGTAGCTGGAACTATAGGCGCGCGCCACCACGCCCAGCTAATTTTTGTATTTTTAGTAGAAACGAGGTTTCACTATGTTGGCCAGTATGGTCTCGATCTCCTGACCTCATGATCCACCCGCCTTTGCCTCCCAAAGTGCTGGGATTACAGGCATGAGCCACCGCACCCAGCCAGAAACTAGATTTTCTTTATGTCTCCACCCCTTCTTATTCATTTACTTTACAATACCAAAATAAATTGCATAGGAGTGTGGGATGTGGTTTCTGCCTTCTAGAGAGAGATCAGAATTAAACTAGTACTATGAAATGTCCTTTTGAATGTTAGGTCAAGAAATCCATGTACAGAGTCGTGAGCTTCATGGGCTGTAACTGCCAAACTTGCCCTGTGTTAGAAGTTAAATCCCATCGTCAATACATCACGAGGCCAGCTGTGTGATCTGAGACCTAGATGGGAGTTCATTTACTTCAGCCTTTGATTCAGTAAATGTTAAGCAGAGGACTTCGAATGGTTGAAATTCATTGTTACAGGATTTTACTCATAAACCAATGAGAGATTTTGTTTTCTCCACAATGGTTGCTAAGTCTATTCCATGTTAACACTGTGGAAATAAATACGAAGATGTGGACATTGCATTGGGGCTCTTTTCTGTGGAAGAGAAGGTGGTGGGATTGGGGTGAAGGGCTACACTGAAGGCAGGAGATAGGGCTCTGCCTTGTTGGAGCCAGGGCTGAGGTTTGGCTCCAAACCTCAGAGATTTGGCATCTGTGACACCTCTAAAACAGGTTCGGGTGCTCATGACTCTGTAGCTGGCGGAGGAGCACAGCACAGCTGTTGCAGGGGCAGCTAAGGTTTCCTCTGAATATCCTGTCAGGAGCAAGGACTACTTTGGCATTAACCATCACTGGTTTGATTTCTTGACAGGTACATGAGATGGGGAGTGATTTGATTTTTTTTTTTTTAGAAAAGAGGAATAGTTGTTCCCCAAATGTTTCTTCCTCCATTGCCCTCCCGTACTTGTTTTACATGAAAGATTAGTGTAAAAGTGCAAAATCAGCCCTGGAAACATTCGGTAGCCACCGATTACTACATAGAATTTACAAAGTGGATGTTAAAAGGAGAGAGAGTTGGCTCAGTGCCCCTGAAATCTTGTAGGATTAACTTCTCTGAGGAAAAGAAAAACCAAGTTTGCATTTTGTATTAATATTCTGCTTTTAGAAGTAATAGAAATACAAGTTCAAGATTGTCTTTACTTACAAAATTACAGTTTAATTTTTTTTGAGACACAATCTTTCTCTGTCACCCAGTCAGTAGTGCAGTGGCGTGATCTCGGCTCACTGCAACCACTGTCTCCCAGTCTCAAGTGATTCTCATGGCTCAGCCGCCCTGGTTGCTCAGATTACAGGTGTGTGCCACCACACCCAGCTAATTTTTTGTATTTTTTTTGTAGAGACAGGGTTTTGCCACGTTGGCCAGGCTGGTCTTGAACTCCCGGCCTCAAGTGATCCGCCTGCCTCAGCTTCCCAAAGTGCTGGGATTACAGGTGTGAGCCACTGCGCCCAACCACAAAATTATATATATATATATTTAAACGTCAAACATTTTGCTTGCTTGCTTCATTTTAGGTAAAATCTCAGCCACAGTAATTGCTTGCTTCTGCTTTTTGTTTATAAAAACCTGCTTATGAAAGCCTTCTTACACAGATAGTTACATCGCTGTAGTAGGAGGCTCAGGTTTTCTGAGGGATTGCAAATAGGTGTGCTGCATGGTTTTTCTTTTCCTATGTCCTGGAAGCCTTTGTTGAAAGTGGGCTTTACAAATGTGTCCCTGAGGTCCATGATCGAGAGAACAATCCCAGCCCCAATACAGGGGCTGTGTTCTTGCCATAAGAATCTGCAGCCGACTGGTGTGCTGAGCCCCGGCACTCTTTTTCCTGTTATTTGCTATGGGAATTTCCGCTTTAGAGCAAGTAAGATCACCTAGGTGTTTTAAAATTGTTTTTCTCCTGTGTGATTGGGTGTGAAGAGGGAAAGTAGGAATACACTCAGAATTATTACTGGATTGCACAGAAGTGATAGAAGTGTAGTGGGGTTCACTTCCTCAATGGGTGCTTCTAGATTTTTCTCTCCTGTCTCTTCCTGCTTTGTTTCTTTAAAGAAAAATCTGTTGTCTCTTTTTAAATATTTAGTGAGTTTTTTTTGTACACAATTGCTTTAATTTTGAGGGAAGTAAATCCAAAATGATCTTGAAGCCCAAAGGATTTTTAGTAAATAGATTAACAGTGATGAGGTATTTGCAATACTCTAAATGCCAAAATGCTTTGAGAACTTTGCCAGGTTAAAAATTACTTAATATGGCCGGGCGCGGTGGCTCAAGCCTGTAATCCCAGCACTTTGGGAGGCCGAGACGGGCGGATCACTAGGTCAGGAGATCGAGACCATCCTGGCGAACACGGTGAAACCCCGTCTCTACTAAAAAATACAAAAAACTAGCCGGGCGAGGTGGCGGGCGCCTGTAGTCCCAGCTACTCAGGAGGCTGAGGCAGGAGAATGGCGTAAACCCGGGGGGCGGAGCTTGCAGTGAGCTGAGATCCGGCCACTGCACTCCAGCCCGGGCGACAGAGCCAGACTCCGTCTCAAAAAAAAAAAAAAAAAAAAAAAAAAAAAAAAAAAAATTACTTAATATATTTTAGAATGTAAGTTAGAAAGTAGTAGGACAAGGAATAGCTTTATTACTCTTGAGAACACTTGGAGAAATGAAAATAGAGTTTGCTTCCGTGTTAAGTTGTGGTTGAGCTATGGAGTGACCCTGGAGCTGCCGCATTCCACAGGCCTGAGCTCATCAAGGGTTCAATTCAAGAGAGAGGACGTCTCCACTTGGATAATGGCAGACAGTGTGGGTAGGGGCCATGCACCAGGGGAATTATCTCTGTCAAATTAATACTCTCCTGTCTACTGGATTCTTCTTGTGCTTCACCTGGATTAAAAAGCTGTACTGCCTCTTTTGAAACTGATGAAGCCTTTCTGTAAGTCTCAATTAATGAGCTTGCACAATCTTGTATATGTACAGGAAACCCATCCTGTCTCCTAATGTGATTAGTACTGTAAAATATTCTATAAAACTGATTAAAAAGGGAGAGCAGTTTGATTCACTGGGTTTTATGTTTCTGTCATCTATTTTATATTCAGAAGCATTTCTGAAAACGTATTTGACTTCCGAATGTTCTGATGTTTTCCATGAATTCACACACATCTTTTTCATCTGAACAATATGGGCGTTTGCTAAGTGTGGCACAAGAAGGAACTAGAATGACTTGGCAGTAACTAACACAATGGTGAACATCTACGGGTTTTTTGTTTTTTTTTTTTTTGAGACAGGGTCTGGCTCTGTCACCCAGGCTGGAGTGCAGAGGCGGGATTTCGGGTCACTGCAACCTCTGCCTCCTGGGCTCAAGTGATCCTCCGGCCTCAGCCTCCCAAGTAGCTGGGACTACAGGCACACGCTACCACACCTGACTAATTTTTGTATTTTTTGTAGAGATGGGATTTTGCCATGTTGCTCAGGCTGGTCTCAAACTCCTGAGCTCAAGCGATCTGCTCGCCTCAACCTCCCAAAGTGTTAGGATTACAGGCGTGAGCCACTGCACCTGGTCCTTCATCTATGGATTTAACAGTTTCTGACGCCTATATTTGGTAGCTATTCATCATTTTTCATTCTGAAAGCAAAAGTGTTGCCATCTAATCACAATATTCACTTAGGCCTTTATTAATCTTTTCAGGCAAGGGAGGTTATTTTTGACAAGGAGTACTAACTCACTCTTCAGGCTTCCCTTGCTGGTGGGAAGGTGCTTTTCTTATATTGATTGCACTTCATTTAGAAGGAAATAGTTAAAAACTTGCTGAGGACCCATTTCCATTTGCTCTGTTCAGTATTTTTTCTTTCTTTCGAGAGAGTTTTGCTCTTGTTACCCAGGCTGGAGTGCAATGACATGATTTTGGCTCACTGCAACCTTCGCTTCCCAGGTTCAAGCGATTCTCCTGCCTCAGCCTCCTGAGTAGCTGGAATATAGGCATGCGCCATTACACCCGGCTAATTTTATATTTTTAGTAGAGACAGGGTTTCACCATGTTGGTCAGGCTGGTCTCGAACCCCTGACCTCAGGTGATCTGCCCGCCTCTGCCTCCCAAAGTGCTGGGATTACAGGTGTGAGCCACCGTGCCCGGCCCACTCTTCAATATTAAAACGAGTGGTATGACGCCTAGAACCAAATATAGCATTCAGCTTTTCTTGCCAACTTGGAATTTACCTGTGTCGCTTGGCCTGCTGTTATGCTTGTACCCACTCAACCCTTTCCACAAGTACAGGGCTCTGTGGCTTTTCCCCACAGGATGCTGAGCTACTGACACTAGCTTCACTAGCCTGCCTGCTGTGCTGCTGCAAAATGGGTGCTGATCCTGTAGAGAGAAACCAAGGCTGAAGCTCCTCTTGGCCGTAAATGTGTCCTCCTCCTAAGGATCGAAGTATTCAGTGAAGAGCTTTTGCTTCACTTATTTCATTCCAGAAGAATCCTTTCCATCCACTTAGGGTAGTAAAATATAGCCCATAGATTAAACAAACAAACAAACAAATGACCCATGGCCAGAGAAAGTGTTTTAGCTCATGCCTGTAATCCCAGCACTTTGGGAAACCAAGGCGGGAGGATCACTTGAGCTCAGGAGTTTGAGGCCAGTCTGGGAAACAAGGAGACCTGGTCTGTACAAAAAATTATTTTAAAATAAGCCAGGCATGGTGGCGTGTGCCTATCGTCCCAGCTACTTGGGAGGCTGAGGTGGGAGGATGGCTTGAGGCAAGGAGTTCCAGGCTGCAGATCGGGCTACTGCATTCCAGCCTGGGCAACAGGGTGAGATCTTGTCTCAAAAAACAGAAAAAAATATATGAAGAAAGAGCCATATAGGCTATTGTGGGGATCCAGCACACCTTCCGCATTTTATGCTAAAGCGGAAACAGCTCTCAGTTCCAAGTCCTTGGACCTGTTGTAAACAATGAATGTGAAAACTATGGTAATCGTATTTCTGTTAACTGTTTAGGAATTCAGCATATTGCTGGTCCAAATATATGCTGTGACCCACCCTGACCAATTAGATCATCTTTGGGGATAGGGCCCAGGATTTGGTGCTCTAGGGAGTTGTACTATAAATCGTTTCCCAAACTTCCCTGTTGAGAATCACCTGGTATTCTTGTTGGACTCTATCAGAGTCCATAAGGGAGGGAACAAGGAATCTTTAAACAAGTCCTCCCAGTGACTTATTTTCCAGAGTTTTTGTTTTTGTTTTCGAGACAGGGTGTCACCCTATCGCCCAGGCTGGAGTGCAGTGGCATGATCCTAGCTCACTGCGGTCTCAAACTCCTGGGCTCAGGTGATCCTCCTGCCTCAGCCTCCTGAGTAGCTGGGACCACAGGTGCATGCCACAACACCTGGTTAATTTCAAAAAAAAATTTTCAGAGATGGGGTCTTGCTACGTTGCCTGCTCTGATCTTGAACTCCTGGGCTCAAGCGATCCTCCTGCCTCAGCTTCCCAAAGTACTGGGATTACAGGTGTGAACTGCCATGCCCAGCCTCTCCAAGAGAGTTTGAGAAGCACCAGGAGAGCTTGCACTTGAAGAATGAACCAGTGGCCCGCCTACCTGCATTGCCCACCTGGGGAGGTTCATCAAACTGCAGACTCATGATCCCACCCCGTACCCATTGAATTAATGCCTGGGGAAGATGCCGGGAATCTGCATTTCTAGCAAGCTCCCCGTCTGACTCAAGCTCATGAAAATGGGTGATCCACTATGAAAGTGGTTAACTCTTAAACATTGGCTCCATAGCTCACCAGGGTAATAGGCATGAATGGGGAAGGCCCTTTAAAAGGATGAGAACTGTTAGCCTACAGCCACAACTGTTAGCCTAAAAGACTCCTTTAAGGGTAGTTCTTTTTATATGCTTAGAATGAAGCATTTTCTTTACTCATAACTGCCTGTTACGTAACACTCTTTCCTTAGCCTCAAATTGCTAAACATTTCCAGAGAATCATGGTGTTCAATGACATACCCAAATATACGTACGAAAAATACTTAGAGTCTAATCTTCCTGTGTTTAAGCTTTTAAAATGGTTGTTTGTTTGTTTGTTTTTTGATATGGAGTCTTACTCTGTCACACAGGCTGGAGTACAGTGGTGCGATTTCAGCTCACTGCAACCTCTGCCTCCCAGGTTCAAGTGCTTCTCCCGCTTCAGCCTCCTGAGTAGCTGGGATTACAGGCACGTGCTACCATGTCTGACTGATTTTTGTATTTTTAGTAGAGACTGGGGTTTCACTATGTTGGCCAGGCTGGTCTCAAACTCCTGACCTCAAGTGATCGCCTGCCTTGGCCTCCCAAAGTGCTGGGATTACAGGCGTGAGCCACCGCACCTGGCTAGTTGTTTCATTTTGATTGTTTTGTGTCCATTCATAACTGGTGTCCCATGTAAAATAACTGCATTGGTTCCCACAGCCCTTGACCTCTGACTTGACTTTTGCTTCCCCAGTGCTGCCTCTGCTGAAAGTAAAAGAATTTCTCCTCTTCTACTTCTCCTCCCATAGTTGATGTGTGGACTTCCATGCCTGGATTCCCTCCCCTGGGTCCCTTTACATTTTGATCACTGAGAACCCTATTTTCCTTTTCTTGTGGCTGTGGTGGTGACAGCAGAGGCTGCATCTACTGCTGCTGCTTTGGGGCAGCACGCTGTGAGGAGAGTGCAATGGAAGGGGACAGATGACAGAAAGTGCTCAGAGCCATCCGACTGTTGACTGTCACAGCGTCCTCAGGGATGCCCCCGCCACAAGCCCCTTCACAGCCAAGTGGGTCATACCAATGAGCCTAAACTGGTCCTTTCCCTCCCTGGGCCACTCCCGCCATTACTGAAAAGCCACAGGTTCCCAGCGGTGTTTGGTTATGTTGCTAGGCTCAGGAACTGGAAAAAGGATCTAATCTGAGCTCTGCCTCTAACCAGACCTAAGGCAAGTGGCAACTCCTTTGAAGAGCGTTTTCTGATTCGGGCTTTATTACCTCACGGATCCCCTGCAGTTTTACCATCTATGTAAAATCTTGAACTATTTTTCCTGTACTGGCATTTAATGGAGGGGTGTGGGGAAAGTGCAGGGACACAGTGGAGGCTGCCAGGAGCAGAGGGGTGTCCGGAACCCTTGATCAGGAAGGCTGCCCACTGAACTGACTCAAGAGGGGACCTGATAGTCTTGTCACTGAACACAAGTTCAAGCCCTAAACTTCTTTTTGTTTTTTGAGACGGAGTTTCGCTCTGTTGCCCACGCTGGGGTGCCATGGCGCGATTTTGTCTCACTGCAACCTCCACCTCCCAGGTTCAAGTGATTCTCCTGCCTCAGACTCCCAAGTAGCTGGGGTTACAGGCACGTGCCACCATGCCTGGCTAATTTTTGTATTTTTAGTAGAGACGGGGTTTCACCATGTTGGCCAGGCTGTCTTGAACTCCCAACCTCGGGTGATCCACCCACCTCGGTCTCCCAAAGTGCTGGGATTACAGGCGTGAACCACTGTGCCTGGCCCAAGCTTCTTTTTAACCTGGTATATTTGTGGGTGAGGAGACAGGCCAGGAAATCCTGGAAAGGCGCCTCCTCCAACACTGGCCAGCAGGGCACTTGCCAGGGAGGGCCTGCACTGGACTCACCAGGAGCACAAGGACCACCTATGCACAGGGCAGTTACTCAGAGCCCTTTTTGGTTGTTATTATTATTATTATTATTATTTTTTGAGACGGAGTTTCGCTCTGTTGCCCACGCTGGAGTGCCATGGCGCGATTTTGTCTCACTGCAGCCTTGACCTCCCAGGTTCAAGTGATCCTCCCACCTCAGCCTCCTGAGTAGCTGGGACTACAGGTGCATTCTGCCACGCCTGGCTAATTTTTTGTAGATGGAGTCTCCCTATATTGCCTAGGCTGGTCTCCAACTCCTGGGCTCAAGCTATCCTCCTGCCTCAGCCTCCAAAAGTGCTGGGATTACAGGTGTGAGCTACCATGCCTGGCCATTATTAATCTTTTATTGTTATAATAGCTTAATGGGAGAAGAAAAGATTGTGGTCAATACATGTATGAAAATTAAGAAGATCGTGTTGTAGATTGATTTGCAGGATTTTTTAAAGTCCCCCTCCCTGCCTTTTTTCCTCAGCAGGGTTCCTGAACATCCATCAGTGATTAGTGGTTGCTTCTAGCAAATCTTTTGCTTCATTAATTTTGCTTGCTAAGTAGGGAGATCCACCTTTATCTGGGTGATTCAAAACCACAATTCTCCTATGAGCTGCTCTAATCTTAGCCTTGCCAGCAGGTGAGCTTACACCTAAAATAACATTAGCTTTTCTCCTACTCATATTCTGTTCAAATCCTCCTTTGTAATAGGATGAAAGGCTAGAAGTTGAAATGTTCTCTACTGCTTCTGTGATCCTTGTTCTAGAGGTTTCCTGGACAGCGACGCACAGCAACCTGCAAAGGCAAGAGCAGCAGCAACCAGCCCTGGAGCTGTCACAGTTCTTGCCAGTCCCTGCTGGTTGATACCTGCGTCTGGCTGAGGCATTTGGCTAAGTTCTCAGCGGGGCACAGCCCCTTGCTGGCGGGGGTGATGCCACCATAGGCAGCCAAGAGAACCCATTTTTTGTTTTATTCTAGATTCAGGAGGTACCTGTGCTTGTTTGTTACATGGGTATTACATGCGTAATGATGGGGGTTGGATTTCTAAGCCTACCCATCACCCAATATTGGACACTCTACCCAGGAGGCGATTTATCAACTAATAGGCTGGGTTGTGAGCTCAAGTCCCTTTCTACTGTGGTCATAAACAGGAACCACAGTGAAGCGGTTCCAGACACGTGATGCCTTTCTGGGTCCGGATACTTTCATCCCTACATGCCCCACCCCGCACACCTCTTTGTCACTCATGGCTGCTGCTGCCCAGCCTTCTTCACTGGCCCAGTCTCTGGATTGCCTGAACCTCCTGAGGGACCCTTGGGAAATGTCTCTTTTGTGTTTTGTGTGTGTGTGTGTGTGCGCGTGCGTGTCAGGGTCTCACTCTGTTGCCCAGGCTGGAGTGCAGTGTCACAATCTCGGCTTACTGCAAGCTCTGCATCTTGGGTTCAAGCAATTCTCCTGCCTCGGCCTCCTGAGAAGCTGGGACTACTGGTGTATGCCACCATGCCTGGCTAATTCTTGTATTTTTGGTAGAGATGGTGTTTCACCATGTTGGCCAGGCTGGTCTCGAACTCCTGACCTCAAGTGATCTACCCACCTTGGCCTCCCAAAGTGCTGGGATTACAGGTGTGAGCCACTGTGGCTGGCCGGGAAATGTCTTTTAAACCTGTCCCCCACTGCCACAGCCAGTTTTTCCACCTCCACGATCACAACTGCCTCCTAGTTTCCCTGCCGCCTTCTCACCCCTTCTCCTAGGTGCCCTTAGAATTCATCAAGTCTGGCCAGGCGCAGTGGCTCACACCTGTAATCCCAGCACTTTGGGAGGCAGAAGTGGGCAGATCACCTGAGGTTGGGAGTGCGAGACCAGCCTGACCAACATGGAGAAACCCCGTATCTACTAAAAATACAAAATTAGCCGGGTGTGTTGGCACATGCCTGTAATCCCTACTCGGAAGGCTGAGGCAGGAGAATTGTTTGAACCTGGGAGGTGGAGATTGCGGTGAGCTGAGATCACGCCATTGCACTCCAGCCTGGGCAACAAGAGCAAAACTCCGTCTCAAAAAAAAAAAAAAAAAAAAAAAAAAAAAAGAATTCATTAAGTCTGAGCAGATTCCTCTTCTGCCTAAAACCTTCTCTTTCCTACCTGGGTGCCACCCTGCCTTTTCAGCCACATGCCTCTGGTCCTTCTCATTCCCCTCCAGCCAGCCCCACGCCAGCCCCACTCCGGCCCCTGAAAACTATCACCTTTCCCAAAGTGCTGCCCTTTGCCAGCCTCTAAGCCTTTGCCGATGTCCAGATCTGACTGCCTCCCCCGCAGTCCTTCCTCCTGCCTCAGATGGCCCTTCTGGGGGACAATCGCAGGTGCCCCCTCCTGCCTCCCTCCTCGATGAGGCCTCACCTCCATCCCTCCCTCTCCAGAGCAGTGTCTCCCTGGAGCCTCTGCTCTCCCTGGGGATGGCATGTCCCCACATGGCAGGTGTCCCTAATGTTTGCAGATGGGAATGGATGAGAGGCAGAATGTAACCCTTCAGGGCGGGGATTCCACTATCTTTTCCTTCCACATTCAGGCCCTGCTGGGACAGGGACTATCCCTGTCGTGGTCCAGGGCCAGGTAGTTCTTCACGTCCTCTGGGAAGACAGAGTGCCCCGAAGCCCAAAGCCCAGTGGAGACTGGGTAGAATTAGGTGGGGCAGAGGCTGTGCCACACCAGGTCGCCTCTCCTGTGTCCGCTCCCACCCCAGCACGCACAGGGCCGGGATGAGGATGCCAGGTGCCCAGCTCAGTGCCTGCCTGGGTTGCAGCCCTGATCACACCAAAGTGTCTTGTCTGTTTGCAGCCTCTTATCTGGCTAGCAGGGTTTAATTTTACTCTGGGAAGGTGGGATTTTTGTCCCTATTTACTTATTATTTTCAAATTTATTTATTATCTTTAGGTGGCATCTACAAATCGGTGTCCTCTGGCGGCAACGGTGCCCTGTTCTGCTAGAAATCCTGAGATTTGCAGCCACCGCAGCACGCTGCCTCCGAGGCTTCTCCGCACCCCCGCCTACCCCTTTCCCCCCAAGTCTGCCATCCCCTGGGTTCGTCTCTGGGCTGGCCAGTTTCCTCCCAGTCCCCGGCTTTGCTGTTCCTTGGGTGACATCTTGTGGCCAAGGACAGGTACAAACCATTGGCTGAAATGGAGAAGCGAAGGCAGCCCTCAGCCCTCTCTGGAGGAGCCTTGGGGCACCTTTGAGGATGCCCAGGAGGGCAGGGGGCTCCTGAACAGGGAATCAGCTCTCAGACCCTGAATGGCCTTGCACCAAGCCCTTCATGAGACAGCTGTGGCCAGAGCCCAAAATTCATCCAGGCAGACACACCGGGTTCCTCTCTGCCCACCCTGCGTTGTGGCAAATAACCATTATTCCCAATATAAAACTTTTTTTCTAGCAGCCCAATGACAAGGTTATTATTCCAATCTTACAGATGCAGCAACAGCCCTGAGCCACAGCCAGTGACCTGAGCCCAGCCCACAGGTGTCAACACTATAAGATCCCGCTGGACACAGTCCTGAGAACTGTGGGAGCCGCCTGTCCCATTCTCTGGGAAGGTGCTCTGCGGTGGCTCCTGTGTTGTTAGTCACGGCCATGCCTCGAGTTCCAAAACCTTCTTCATGGCTGGGCACGGTGGCTCATGCCTGTAATCCCAGCAATTTGGGAGGCCGAGGCGGGTGGACCACTTGAGGTCAGGAGTTTGAGACCAGCCTGGCCAACATGGTGAAACCCTGTCTCTACTAGAAACACAAAAGTTAGGTCTGGTGGTGGCTCACACCTGTAATTTCAGCACTTTGGGGGCTGAGGCAGGCAGATCACCTGAGGTCAGGAGTTCATGACCAGCCTGGTCAACATGGTGGAACCCCATCTCTACTAAAAATACAAAATTAGCTGGGCATGGTGGTGCATGCCTGTAATCCAAGCTACTTGGGAGGCTGAGGCAGGAGAATTGCTTGAACCTGGGAGGTGGAGGTTGCAGTGAGCTAAGATCTCACCATTGCACTCCAGCCTTGGCAACAAGAGTGAAGTTCCATCTCCATAAATATATACATATAAAAAAAAACCACACAAAAGTTAGCCTTGGTGTTGTAGTGTGTGCCTATAATCTCAGCTACTTGCGGGGCTGAGGCAGGAGAATCGCTTGAACCTGGGGGTTGGAGGTTGCAGTGAGCTAAGATCTCACCATTGCACTCCAGCCTTGGCAACAAGAGTGAAGCTCCTTCTCCAGAAATAATAATAAAAAGAAACACAAAATTAGCCTTGGTGTGGTAGTGTGTGCCTGTAATCTCAGCTACTTGCGGGGCTGAGGCAGGAGAATCGCTTGAACCTGGGGGGTGGAGGTTGCAGTGAGCTGAGATCGCACCACCACACTCCAGCCTGGGTGACAGCGAGACTCCGTGTGCAGGCCCGGGGCTGACGCTTCCCACATGAGCTCACGGAGCCTTCACCTGGCAGTGGGCACTGTAAGGGCTACACTTCACAGATGAGGAAGCCGAGGCTCAGACATGCAAAGGGGTTTATTCAAAGCCACACAGAAAATGCACGTCGGAGCCAGGATCCAAATCCAGGTCTAGAGGATGCCCAAATCTGTACTTTTAGCTACTAAGGGATCCTGTCTTCCCTTCACAAAAGGAGCCTCACAGGGTTGTGGGGGCTCATGTGAACTGGGGAGCAGAAGGAGTATTGCAAACTGCAGAGGATGGTGCCCATAGCAGATCCTTATTATCCTGATCCTGGTGTGTACTTCCCCTGTGCACTCGAGTCCCTCAAGGGCAGTGCCAGACACCCGGGCATCTGTAGTGCCAGCATGAAGCCTGGTGCCCAGCCGGCATCAGCAGATCAGATGGAATTTGAGTTGCTGGAGCAGGGAAGACCCGCTTTTCCGCACACAGCCCAGGGCCACTTTGCAGTGTCAAGGTCATGGTAAGGACAGACCGACAGTCTCCACGTCCTGATTCAGGAGGAGAAGGGGTGGGTGACCCGCGCCTCCTCCTTGCAGCAGGCTGGCACCTGGACTCACAGACAGGGCCCAGAGGGAGAAGGCCTGGCGCTGAGGATCCCCCGCAGGCCCCGGAGGAAGCAGCAGGGCAGGCGGAATATAAATGCGGCCATGAAGGCAGAGGAACAGATGAGGGAAAGCCTCCAGGTGACTGGGTGGAGAGGCCCCGCCAGGGCGGATGCCTCCTCTCTGTGCACAGATTGAGCCCATGATGAAGATGAATGGAAACCCCTTTGCTGGAAAACATGCGGGTAATCAAGAAGGCTACCTGTGCTGACGGGCCCTCCCACCTGCCCAGAGCAGGGGAATATCAGGATTTGGAATTTCAGCAGCAGCCACATGGTTAGCATGGAAACTAGGAAAAACTGATACGCAGTCCCGAAAACAGGATAAATGGTACACAGCGCCCGGTAGCTTGGCAGGAGTTAGCGGACTCCAACTGCAGCCGCGGGAAGCAGGCAGCTGCTTGCACAAAAGAAAGGCAGCCCAGGTTGGTGAAGACCCAGGGCCCAGCCTCCCACCCCTCTGTAGACTTTCCTGCTGGTGGTTGTGGGATTCTCTTCAAGGCTGGTTCAGGGAGAGGATGGGAGATTGTTCTGGGGGTTTCTAGTGTTTGCCAACAAAAACTGAGCTTGCAGCGTTCAGCTCCCACCTGGGAGGCAGGACTGATGAGGACACTGTGTCTCCATCTTTCCAGACCAACAAAATCCCAATTTTTCTCAATATGTCCATGGCAGAGCAGCACACGATCATTTGGTTGCCTGCACGGTGGACCAGGAAGAGAGGTTTGCTGAGTGAATGAATACTGTCGACAAGTTTGCAGGGGGCATGTTTAACTCACTTCAGGTGCTCTGGAAGCATTCGCACGATGGCTAAGCTAATTACAAATCACGCCTATTTATTCATTAAACAGGGCCTGGGGGAAATTCAGAGCGGCAACACTGCCTTAACTTCATTCAATTTGCAGTCTGTGATTAAGTGGAACACAGCTGCAAGACTCCAGAAATGCTGCCGAGTTCCGCCTTTTCCCTGGTTGGGACCGACTTGTTCTCTGGGAGCCACACCTGTCCTTAAGTGGGGTCTCATCATCCTTCAGCCCCTCAGCGGCTCACTGGCTGCTTGTGATGCTGGGCAAGCTCCTTCAGCAGCCTGTGTCTCAGTTTCCTCATCTGTAAAGCGGGCTCACGAGCTCCTGGCTGCCAGGACTCCTGCGAGGAATAAGGGACACGGTGGATGTTCAGTGGTCCTTCTGGAACCCTGCCCATAGCTGTGTGTTGAAACGTCCTTCTGTGTCTTCCTCCTTGGCCCTCGTACACACATTAGCTGTCACGAAGACAGAGGCCCCAGGGTTCCCCAGACAGCCCAGGACAAGAAAAGGCTGTAGCTGCTGCTGACTTAGGGACCCAGCATGGAGCCTGGCAGGCAGGGACCACCTGCCCAGCGCTGGATTGAACCGGCCTGGTGCCTCCATTCTAGGTTGGCTCCTGAATAATTCCACATCCAAGGTAACCCCTCAATCCTAAGCAAACTGAGATGGTTGGTCACCTTGCCCAAGAGGGAAGGCTAGACTCTCAGGGTCCCGGACAGCCCCAGGCAAACCAGGACTGTTGGTCACCCTAGTCTTGGTGGCCTTGAAACTCCTCTTATCGGGGTTCCTAAAAATAGAGCTAACTTTACCTTCAATCCTGGGAAACATCTGGGAGGCCCAAGGGTTATTCATGATCATCAATAAATTATAAGAGCCAAACAGCCAACATTTGCTTAGCATTTTCCGATTCATGAATTGCTTTCAGTGTGTGGGATGTTTCGGGTCTTCCTTTCCACGTGCTCGGCACCCGCTGCTGGTGTGGGACATGTGAGTTCAGCAGCTGTGGGAGGAGCAGAGGGATCTGTCCCTTGTCGCCTGTGAGGCCATGGAGCTGGCAGCTCCTTGGATTCTTCGATCTTCAGCTCAGTGCAGAGTTCCTGTCCCTCGATTCTGTCATTCTTCTTAGAGGCCCCCAAGTCTAGAAAGGATCCCTAGCCAGGAAATAAAAGATTAGCTTGAACCCTATGCCATGTCCCTTATTATAATTCTCAAGCCAATGAATACGGGACATTTCACAGGGCTCTACCTAATGGAGTACTGGTGATATTCAGGCCAAGGAGCAACTTGAGGCACCTAGTTTCTCTGAGCTTCAGTTTCTCATCTAAAAAAATCTTCATCGTTTCTGCTTCCCCGTGTTGCTGATGGAATTGAGATGATCCACGGAGGCATCTCAGCAGCGGCTGGCGCGTGGCAGGCGCGCTCTCCATCGCAGCATTTGCCACGGGCTTTGCATCTATGTGTGTCCTTTGTGTTTCCGGGTTGACTGGTCGGGGGCTGACACACATTTGTTGAAGGAAGGAGTGGAAGTCAATGCACTTGTCTCCCTCCCGCTGGTGTTTCCCAAATGACCTTGAACTCAGACAGGGACTCTTCCGCTGCCCCACTTCCTTTGGAAGCCTCCCGATAAAACACCCCGTTTCCCATGGCTCCCCATGGGGGGCCTGATGGGTTTGGAGGCATGTTTCCATCCCCCCTATGGTTTCTAAAACATACAGATCATTCTGGCTGCACGTCTGTGTTTCATTACTAGGAATGCACATTTGAAAACAACAGAGGGTGAGGTTTAAAAGCAACATGCAATTTTTATTACATATATCTCCAAATCTGCCATTAGGCCCGTCCCCGCGGTGTTATTGACCTTGATTCTTTCTCATTTGCATCCTGCATTTTTCATCCTTTGGAATATGGTGTTTTGGGACTTCTCCATCATTAAGTGGATTTACAGCAATTTCCCTGTGTGTTTTCTCCAAGGGATTCTGTTATGAGATGCACATTAAATCTCCATTAATACCTCATTATCCGACTGATAAGATTACCATGATAATGAGGCAGAAATTCTAATTGTTTCACTTCTTATTGTGCCTTCCATTTAATCCTTTACTCTACCTGGAAGTTAGTCATGAGCTGGGGAGCACCAGGCAGAAAAAGACCTTCTGATCGGAGGATGGGAGGCTGGGGCCACTGTGACCAGCAGTGACTGGGGAAAGAAAGGAGGTGAAATGGTGTTTAAATGCATTTCCTGGGGAAAACGTTTCAGGGTGGAGGGCCATCTGGAGTGGGCCTTGTTGAATTCAGAGAGCGCCTATGCTCCAGTTCAGTACACATTCACACATGTGCACACAGACACACAACCACTCAAACACATGCACACAAGACACACACACATGCACCCGAACTTCAAGCTTCAAGCTCAAGAGAGCCCACATTCTTTTTTTTTTCTTTCTTTCTTTTTATTTTTTTAGACAAGGCCTCACTCTGTTGCTCAGGCTGGAGTGCCGTGGCATGATCACGGCTCACTGCAGCCTTGACCTCCTGGAGTGAAGCAATCCTTCCACCTCAGCCTCCCAAGTAAATGGGACCAAAGGCACATGCCGCCGTACCTGGCTAAGTTTTTTGTTTTCTGGGTTTTTTGTTTGTTTGTTTTGTAGAGATGGGGTCTCACTATGTTGGACAGGCTGGTCTCAAACTTCTGGGCTCAAGTGATCTGCCTGCCTCAGGCTCTCAAAGTGCTAGGGTTACAGGCATGAGCCACTGTGCCCAGCCAAGAGAGCCCAGAATCTTGATGTCATGCTTTATTTTCCTACTGGCCTGGACCCCTTTCCAGAATGTTCCTAGCTCCAGAAGGCTGCATGAACCTCCCTTCCAGATGGATGAACTCAATGGACTGTCAGAGGGTGCTGCACCAGCAGACCTTGGGGGTGGGGGCTGGAGGGATGAAGACAGTGAGGGAAGAGTCCTCTTCAAGGAGAGCCTTTGCCAGGCCTGTGTGTGAGGGGTGGTTCCCACCAGGATGTATCTGGGTCTGCCAGGTGTGCTTGTCTGCTGCAAATCAGGTCCTTCCATCTGTTGGGGGGTGGGGTGGTCCCCTGAGAATGGTCCTGGGAATGGCAGGCCTCCAGGCTGTCAGGCTCAGAGTGCATGAGCTTTGCATGTGTCACCAGGAAATTCCCCAGAGGGGGGTGGTTTGAAATGCCCGGGCTCCCCTCGACCTGCCTCTTCCACCTGGAGAACAGTCCCCCAACTCCTGTGGGGTCGCTACCATCAGGCAGAAGCAGTGGCTTGATCTTGGCTCACTGCAACCTCTCCCTCCCGGGTTCAGGCAATTCTACTTCAGCCTCCCAAGCAGCTGGGATTATAGGCACCTGCCACCATGCCCTGTTAATTTTTATATTTTTAGTAGAGATGGGGTTTCACCATGTGGGTCAGGCTGGTCTCGAACTCCTGACATGAAGTGATCTGCCTGCCCCGGCCTCCCAAAGTGCTGGGATTACAAGTGTGAGCCACCGTGCCCGACCATGAGGAGCATTTTCAAAGCCTCTGCAGGGATTTGGAAGTACCTAGAAGGATGGTGGCTGTCACAGTAGAGGGTCTGTGGCTTGGAGAAACAGTACATTCCGGGGCCCAGTCCCTCAGGCGTCTGGAGACCAGGCCAGCCAGGAGGCAGGAAGCTGAGTCCACTTCCACAGACCGATGGCAGCACCTCTGCTGGCCCCGGAGGAGCTCCACGCTCCCTGGACAATGAAAACATCCTTATGCGAATGCAGGCTCTCCACAGTCATCTTAGGTTTACGGGCAGGGATGCTGGCTTTCCAGTCGCCAACAACGTGCCACAAATTGGGTGGCTTAAAACAACAGAAAATTATTCTTTCACTGGCCAGGGTCGGTGCCTCATGCCTGTAATCCCAGAACTTTGGGAGGCCGAGGCAGGCAGATCACTTGAGGTCAGGAGTTCGAGACCAACCTGGCCACCATGGAGAAACCCCGTCTCTACTAAAAATACGAAAATTAGCCGGGCATGGTGGCAGATCCCTGTAGTCCCAGCTGCTTGGGAGGCTGGGGCAGGAGAATTGCTTGAACCTGGGAGGTGGAGGTTGCAGTGAGCTGAGATCCTGCCACTGCACTCTAGCCTGGGCAACACAGCGAGGCTCCATCTCAAAAAAAAAAAAAAAAAAGCTTATTCTTTCATAGTTCTGGGGACTCGAGTCCAAAATCAGGATGTCAACAGGGCCATGCTCCCTCTGAGACACTGGGTGGGCCTTTCATGGCCTCTTAGCCTCTGGTGGTGGCCGTCAACGCTTCGTGTTCCTTGGCCTGCAGCTGCCTCACTTCAGTCTCTGTCTCTCATCACATGGCCATCTTCTTCCTATGGGCCTCTCTTCTTCTTATAAAGACATCAATCAAACTGGATTATGGCCCACCCTAAAGACCTCATCTTAACTTGATTACATCTGCAAAGACCCTATTTCCAGCTAAAGCCACATTCCCAGGTATTTACTGCATTATCATAGCGATGTTTTTATTTTATTTAATTATTTTATTTTATTTTATTGAGACAGTCTTGCTCTGTTGTTCAGGCTGGAGTGCAGTGGCGTAATCTCAGCTCCCTGCAACCTCGGCCTCCTGGGTTCAAGTGATTCTCCTGCCTCAGCCTCCTGAGTAGCTGGGACTACAGGCACACACCACCATGCCCAGCTAATTTTTGTATTTTCGTATTTTTGCCGTGTTGGCCAGGTTAGTCTTGAACTCCTGACCTCAGGTGATCCACCATCCTCGGCCTCCCAAAATGTTGGAATTACAGGCATGAGCCACCATGCCTGGTCCTTACCTATTTTTATTTTATTTATTTATTTATTTTTTTGAGATGGAGTCTCTCTGTGTCACCCAGACTGGAGTGCAGTGGCACAATATCTGCTCACTTCAAGCTCCACCTCCCAAGTTCATGCCATTCTCCTGCCTCAGCCTCCCGAGTAGTTGGGACTACAGGTGCCCACCACCACGCCTGGCTAATTTTAAAAATATTTTTAGTAGAGATGGGGTTTCACCGTGTTAGCCAGGATGGTCTCGATCTCCTGACCTTGTGATCCGCCCCCCTCGGCCTCCCAAAGTGCTGGGATTACAGGCGTGAGCTACTGTGCCTGGCTGTCCTTAACTGTTTTTAAATTGGGTTGCTTGGTCTTTTTGTTGCTGAGTTATAGGAGTTCTTTATATATTCTGGATAGTACTCTGTATCAGATATACGATTTGTAAATGTCTTCCCTATTCTGCAGGTTGTCTTTTTACTTTCTAGATAATTTCCTTTTTTTTTTCTTTTTTGAGACAGAGTCTCACTTTGTTGCTCAGGCTGGAGTGCAGTGGCGTGATCTTGGCTCATTGCAGCCTCTGACTCCTGGGTTCAAGCGATTCTCACGCTTCAGCCACTGGAGCAGCTGAGATTACAGGCATGCGCCACCATGCCTGGCTAATTTTTGTATTTTTAATAGAGACGAGGTTTCACAATATTGGCCGGGCTGGTCTCAAACTCCTGACCTCAAGTGATCCACCCACCTCGGCCTCCCAAAGTGCTGGGATTACAGGCAGGAGCCACCACACCTGGCCACCAGTTTTTTTCTTTGTGCTTTTGGCGTTTTAGCAAAGAAACCCAAGGTCACAAGGGTTTTCTTCTGTATTTTCTTCTAGAAGTTTTATAGTTTTAGGTTTTACATTTATGTCCATGAGCTTCTTGGATCTATTGTTTGATGTCTTTCATCAATTTTGGAAAATTTATGGCGTTTTATAATTTTTTCCCTTTTGTTAAAATAATATAGAGATAGGGTCTCGCTATGTTGACCAGGCTGGTCTCAATGTCCTGGCCTCAAGTGACCCTCCCATCTCAGCCTCCTACAATGTTAGGATTATAGGCATGAGCTACTGCGCCTGTCCTGGTATTTTGAATTTCGAATATTTCTTCCATCCATCTGATCCTTTTCTTCTTCTGGGATTCTAATTACATGTATTTTTTTTTTTTCTTTTTTTGAGACGGAGTCTTGCTCAGTCGCCCAGGCTGGAGTGCAGTGGCGCGATCTCGGCTCACTGTAAGCTCCGCCTCCCGGGTTCACACCATTCTCCTGCATCAGCCTCCCAAGTAGCTGGGACTACAGGCGCCCACCACCACGCCTGGCTAATTTTTTGCATTTTCAGTAGAGACGGGGTTTCACCAGGTTAGCCAGGATGGTCTTGCTCTCCTGACCTCGTGATCCACCCGCCTCGACCTCCCAAAGTGCTGGGATTACAGGCGTGAGCCACCGTGCCCAGCACATGTATTTTTTAAGACTATTTTATATTGTCTCCTAACTATAGGATGCTCTGTTCTGTTTCTGTTTTTTTTTTCCCCCTATTTTCTTCTTCTTTTTCTTTCGTTAGAGACAGGGTCTTACTCTGTCACCTAAGCTGGAATGCAGGGGGCACAGTCATGGCTCACTGCAGTCTGAAACTCTTGGGCTCCAACGATCCTATGGCCTCGGCCTCCCAAGTAGCTGGGACTACAGACATGCACCACCACACCTGGCTAATTTTTTTTTTTTTGAGACGGAGTCTCGCTCTGTCGCCCAGGCTGGAGCGCAGTGGCCGGATCTCAGCTCACCGCAAGCTCCACCTCCCGGGTTCACGCCATTCTCCTGCCTCAGCCTCCCGAGTAGCTGGGACTACAGGCGCCCGCCACCTCGCCCGGCTAGTTTTTTGTAATTTTTTAGTAGAGACGGAGTTTCACTGTGTTAGCCAGGATGGTCTCGATCTTGTAACCTCGTGATCCGCCCGTCTCGGCCTCCCAAAGTGCTGGGATTACAGGCTTGAGCCACCGCGCCCGGCCCACACCTGGCTAATTTTTAAAAATTGTTTTGTGTAGATACAGGGTCTCACTATGTTGCCCAGGCTGGTCTCAAACTCCTGGCCTGCAGCAATCCTCCTAAAGTGCTGGGATTACAGGCATAAGCCACTGCTCATGGCCCAGGTTCACTGATTATTTCCCCAGCTATGTTGAGTCTTCTGATGAGCCTGTCAAAGTCAGTCTCTTTTACTGTGACTTTCATTTCTAGCATTTTATTTATTCTTTCCTATAGTTTCCATCTCTCTAATGAAATTCCCCAACTGTTGGTACATGCTATTCACCTTTTCCCCCATTGCCTTTAACATATTAATCATAATTATTAAAATTATCTAAAAGTTCCAACATCTGGGTCGTCTCTCAGTCTGAGTCTGTTGATTGCTTTATCCCTTGACAGTGTGTTGCTTTTCTTGCTTCTTTGTATGTCTCATGTTTTTTGGTTGAAAGCTGGTATCTTGTATAGGATAGTAGAGACTGAGGTAAATAGTATTTACACCTGCAAATGGGCTTACTTCTTCTATCTTTTTTTTTTTTTTTTTTTTGAAGCAGTGTCTTGCTCTGTTGCCCAGGCTGAAGTGCAGTGGGGCAATCTTAGCTCACTGCAGCCTTGAACTCCTGAGCTCAAGTAATGCTGCTGCCTCAGCCTCCTGAGTAGCTGGGACTACAGGCATATTCCACATGCCTAGCTAATTTATTTGTATTTTGTAGAGACAGGGTCTTGCTATGTTGCCCAGGCTGCTCTTGAACTCCTGGCCTCAAGTGGTCCTCCTACCTCAGCCTCCCAAAACACGGTTGCATGGCATAGAGATGGGGCCATCACATGGCGAAACCCCATCTCTACTAAAAATGCAAAAATTAGCCGGGCGTGGTGGCGGGCGCCTGTAATCCCAGCTACTTGGGTGGCTGAAGCAGGAGAATCACTTGAACTTGGGAGGTGGAGGTTGCAGTAAGCTGAGACTGTGCCACTGCACTCCAGCCTGGGCGACAGAGCAGGACTGTCTCAAACAAAACAAAACAAATCAAAACAAAAAACCCAAACCAACCCCCAAAAAGCAACAGGTGTGAGCCCCTGTGCCTGGTCAATGCTGCTGCTTTTGCCAGGCCTTTCATGTAGGGAGCTAGTCAGTCTAGCCAGGAGTTAAGCTGGCTTTGGGGTTCGGTGTTGCTCTGTTGCCCTCAGGGCCTCACAGTTCTCTAGCATCACCTTGCTTAACTAATCACGCCGAGCATCTCCTCATGTGCTTATTTAACATACATGTATCTTCTTTGATGAAATGTATTATTCAAATCTTTTTTTTTCTTTTTTGAGACAGAATCTTGAACTTTTGGTCTCAAGTGATCCTCCAGCCTCCCAAAGTGCTGGGATTGCAGGCGTGAGCCACCACTCCGAGCCTATTCGAATCTTTTGCCCATTTTTCTTCCTCAGGCTGTTTGACATTCCTCTAATATCACTAAGTGTTGAGGGTGGGGCCTGACTTGCTAGAAGGTTTTTTCCCAATGTCCGATCCACTCTCAGTTTTTTTTTTTTTTTTTTTTAATTTTCGAGATGGAGTCTTGCTCTGTCACCCAGGCTGGAGTACAGTGGTACGATCTTGGCTCACTGCAACCTCTGCCTCCTGGGTTCAAGCAATTCTCCTGCCTCAGTCTCCTGAGTAGCTGGGATTACAGGCACGTGCCACCACGCCCAGCTTATTTTTTGTATTTTTAGTGGAGATGGGGTTTCACCATGTTGGCTAGGCTGGTCTCGAACTCCTGATCTCGGCCTCCCAAAGTGCTGGAATTACAAGAGGGAGCCACTGCACCCAGCCTACCCTCAGTTCTAGGTCTTCTCTTTGCATTTGCTCCCCAGAGAGCGTGTCTCCCTGCATTCTTGCCTTTCCCTCCAGCAGACCCACAACTGTAACTTGTTATTAGTGCTTTTAAGCCTGTTTTTTTTTTTTTTTTTTTTGGCAGTGATGTTGGCGGACTGGAGTGGCATTCTCCATTATTCTGGGTCAGTTCCAGTTTTAGGCAGGAGCTGGGTCTCAGAGCTCCTGCTCCTCCCCTAGTAGCAGGTGAGATCTAATAGTTTGAGCCCAGGATGTATTTCTGCCCTTCCCCTAAAATTAAGAGCGTTTTTCTGTTTGATTCCCTCACCTGCAATGGGTCTTCATCTGTGCCTTGAGGGCCTTTCCCACCTTGACCCCACTGCTTAAGGCTTTTATCCCGTAAAGGAGAGAATGGAAATAGAGACAGTGAGAGGAGCTTCATGCTTTCTTGCAGGGACTGCAGGGGACTTTCTCGGGCCTCTTGCCCTGCCCCAACCTTTCTTATGAGCACCTGGTGATGTACCTAGAGAAGAGCCTGAGAGTGGGTAAAAATTCTCCTTGTGTCTGCAGCTCCTAGAGATTCTATACTTCACAGTAGCTTGCACTCCACATTTAGCAAGTTGCTGAAATTTTTAGCTGATGTTTTAGTCTGTTTTCTGCTGCTATAACAGAATGCCATAGACTGGGTAATTTATAATTACAGAAATTTATTGGCATATGATTCTGGAGGCTGCGAAATCCAAGATCAAAGGGTCAGCATCTGGCAAGGGCCTTCTTGCTATGTCATCCCATGGCAGAAGGGCAGAGAGGGCAAGAGAGAGCAAAAGGAGCCAAACTTATCCTTTTATAAGAAATCCACTCCAGGCCAGGCATGGTGGCTCACGCCTGTAATCCCAACACTTTTGGAGGCCAAGGTGAGTGGATCACCTGAGGTCAAGAGTTCAAGAACAGCCTGGCCAACATGGTGAAACCCCATCTCCACTAAACCTACAAAAATTAGCCAGGCATGGTGGTAGACACCTGTAATCCCAGCTACTTGGGAGGCTGAGGCAGGAGAATTGTTTGATCCTGGGAGGCGGAGATTGCTGTGAGCTGAGATCATGCCACTGTACTCCAGCCTGGGTGACAGATCAAGACTCTGTCTCAAAAAAAATAAAAATAAAAAAAAAATAGAAACCCACTCCAGCAATAATGAACCCACTCCTGTGATAATAGCATTAATCCATCTATTTCTGAGGGCAGAGTCTTGTCATTAGGCTCCACCTCCCAACATTGTTGCATTGGGTATTAAAATTCTGGGGACACATTCAAATCATAGCAGTTGAATTCTTCTTCTAAGTGTATGGTGTCTGGCATCCGTGCCATCAGGTCCCTTCTGTCCTTGGAGATTGGTTGATTTCCCTGTGACCTCAGCTCTGAAAAGTTGTGATTTTGCTAATTATCCAGTTTTTTTCTTTGAGATAGGATTTCACTCTGTTGCCCAGGCTGGAGTGTATTGGTACCATCATGGCTCACTGTAGCCTCAACTTCCTGGGCTCAAGCAATCCTCCTGCCTCAGGCCTAGTAGCTGGAACAACAGGTGCGTGCCACCATGCCTGGCTAATTCTTATATTTTCTATAAAGGCAGGGTTTCACCATGTTGCCTAGCCTAGGCTGGTCTCAAACTCCTGGGCTGAAGCAATCCTCCCACTTGGCCTTCCAAAGTGTTGGGATTACAGGGGTGAGGCACTGCACCCAGCCTAATTTTTCATCTTTATGTTAGCTAGAAGTCCAATGTTGTGCTTTTACTGAGTGCCCGCAGTGTGTTAGGCTCCGCTAGGCTCAGGCTCCCAGCAGGGGTTAAGACAGGTGCAGGCCCTGCCCTTATGGGACACACGGCCATCCTGGGTTTCTGCATCTGCACCTGGTGGATCTTGTTGGAGGCTGCCAGCAGCCTAAACCATCGGGAATTATTGTCCCCCCTCCACAGCAGCAGATCTGAGGCTTGGAGGGGAGGCGCCAGCCACCTGGAGCCGGAGAAGCAGCTCCAGCCCTGGCCTGACTGCTCCCCAGTAGCAGCTGTGGAGGCCTGCTGGGGCTGGTGTCTGGGGATGCAGTCATGGGACCTGTACTTCCTCTTCCCTTGCTGCCTCACTCACCAATCAGGCCCTGCAGGCAGTAGACTGAACCCCATATTACATTTCTATGGCTCAGTGAGAGGGGTCAAGATCTCAGGCTTGGGGAGGGGGTGGCCAGGCTGCAGGGCTTTGAATTCTTTTTTTTTTTTTATTCGGAGTCTCACTCCGTCACCCAGGCTGGAGTCCAATGGTGCAATCTTGGCTCACTGCAACCTCCGCCTCCCGGGTTCAAGCGATTTTACTGCCTCAGCCTCCCAAGTAGCTGGGATTACCGGCGTTGCCAACACACCAGGTAATTTCTGTATTTTTAGTAGAGATGGGGTTTCACCATGTTGGCCAGGCTGGTCTCAAACTCCTGACCTCAAGTGATCCACCAACCTCGGCCTTCCAAAGTGCTGGGATTACAGGTATGAGCCACCACGCCTGGCCAGGGCTTTGAATTCTGGCTCTGTCACTTATCAGCTGTGACACCATGGCCAGGTGAATTCCTTCCTCTGAGTCTCGGTTTCCTCATCTGTAAAATGGGAATAGTTTATCCCTATCTGGCAGGTGGTTGTGAAATCAAATGAGAGAATGCGTGTGGTACCCACAGTGCCAGGCCCCTGGCATGGGGAGAGCTGGGTGGAGTACGAGGCTGCCTTTCCCAGCAGCTACCATGCTGGCCTACCAGGCCCTCAGGAGGGGACCCTCTGCTGCCCGCTCGCTCCACCCAGGCACGTCTCCAGGAGACAGCCTGGTCTTGTGACTTTGGAGTTAGTTGTGACCAGCCCCCTGTGAACTGAACAGTAGAACCATTCAGGAATTATTTGGGTTCAGAGCAGAGCTGGGTTAGCGAGTCCGGGCTCTCAGCCACTGGTTATGGCTGAATTGTGTTATGGCGCCCTCCCCACCTCCAATTTATGTATTTAAGTCCTAATCCCCAGAGCCTCAGAACGTGACTTGACTTGGAGATAGTGTCTTTATCGTGGTAATCACCTGTAAAGGTCCTGTCTCCGAATAAAGGGGTTATTAGAGTTAGCCCCGTTCCGATACGACTGGTGACTGGTGTCCTTATACAGAGAGGAAATTTGGACACAGAGACCCATCCACAGGGAGAACAGCACGTGAAGATGAAGGCGGAGGTCGGGGTGATGCTTCTAGAAGCCCAGGGACGCAAAGATCACCAGCAAACCACCAGCGGCTGGGAGAGAGGCCTGGGACAGATTCTGCCCCACAGGCAGCGGGAGCCAGCCCTGACGACAACTTGATCTGAATTCTGGCCTCTAGGATGCCGAGACAGTAATTTCAATTGCTGAAGCCACTTGGTTTATGGCAGCATCAGAAAACGAAGCCACTAAGCCAGGGAGGGCCAAGGATCCAGGAGGACCCGGTCCCCCACCTCTTACTTCCTGTGGCACCTTGGAGAAGTCACTTTCCCCTCTGAGCCTGGCTTTTTTCTGCTGTACAGATGGGATGATCGTCCCGGCCCAGCTGCCCCTCTAGGGCTATTCGCAGTGTCATTGATTGCACGCCCTGAAGTTTGAAGGGGAGCTGTGCCCCGCTGTGCTCAGCTCTGCAGCCCTCTGTTCATCAGTCAGGATCCCGAGGCCTTTGGCTCACCGGGCACCAATCGTCTATCCCTTCTAGGCGTTGGACACGGCCCAGAGCCTGCTGCGGGGCCGGCCCAGGATGGGGCCATGTTCTCTAAGAGTATGAGTCAGTAATGGAGGGGCAGGAACACCTGTTTTGTTTGTTTGTTTGTTTTTGAGATGGAATCTCTATCTGTCACCCAGGCTGGAGTGCAGCGATTTGATCTCGGCTCACTGCAACCTCCACCTCCTGGGTTCAAGTGCTTCTTGTTCCTCAGCCTCCCGAGTAGCTGGGATTACAGGCATGCACCACCACATCCAGCTAATTTTTCGTATTTTTAGTAAAGATGGGGTTTCACCATGTTGGCCAGGCTGGTCTCGAACTCCTGGCTTTAAGTGATCCACCCACCTCAGCTTCCCAAAGTGCTGGGATTACAGACGTGAGCCACCGCACCCAGCCTTGCTCTGTGTGTGTGTGTGTGTGTGTGTGTGGTTTTTGGTAGGGGGACCTTACACCAGATATTTCCCGTAAGAGATTCAGCAAGTGCTCAGCATCACTGATCATCAGAGAAAGGAAAGTCAAAACTCCAATGAGATGTCATCTCACCCCAGTTAAAATGGCTTTTATCGGCCGGGCGCGGCGGCTCGTGCCTGTAATCCCAGCACTTTGGGAGGCTGAGGTGGGCGGATCACTTGAGGTCAGGAGTTTGAAACCAGCATGGCCAACATAGTGAAACCCCATCTCTACTAAAAATACAAAAAAATTAGCTGGGCGTGGTGGCAGGCACCTGTAGTCTCAGCTATTTGGGAGGCTGAGGCAGGAGAATTGCTTGAACCCAAGAGGCGGAGGTGGCAGTGAGCCGAGATTGCCACTGCACTCCAGCCTGGGAAACAGAGCGAAACTCCATCTTAAAAAAAAAAAAAAAAAAAAAAAAAGTCAGGCAATTATAAATGCTGGCAAGGATGTGCAGAAAAAGGAACACTTGTACACTGTTGGTGGGATTGTAAATTAGTACAGCCACTATGGAGAACAGTTTGAGGTTCTTTAGAAAACTAAAAATAGGGCTACTGTATGATCCAGCAATCCCGCCGCTGGGTATATACCCAAAAGAAAGCAAATCAGTATATCGAGGAGATATCCGCGCTCCCGTGTTTGTTGCAGCAATGTTTACAATAGCTAAGATTTGGAATCAATCTAAACATTCATCAACAGATGATTAAAGAAAATATGCACCTACGCAATGGAGTACTATTCAGCCATAAAAAAGAGTGAGAGCCTGTCATTTGCAACAACGTGAATGGAACTGGAGGTCATTATGTTAAGTAAAATAAGCCAGACACAGAAAGACAAATATTGCATGTTCTCATTTATTTGTGGCTGCTAAAAATTAAAATAATTGAACCTAAGACGATAGAGAGTAAAATGATGGCTACCAGAGGCCGGGAGGGGAGTGGAAGGGTGAGGCAGGGGGAGGTGGGGATGGTTATTGGGCTAAAAAATAGTTAGAATGAATGAATAAGGCCTAGTATTTGATACTTGTATAGTCACCCTAGCACAACAGGGTGACTTGAGTCAAATTGTACATTAGAAACATAACTAAAAGACCATAATTGGACTGTTTGTAGCACAAAGGATAAATACTTGAGGGGATGGACACCCCGTTTACCCTGATGTGATTACTACGCGTTGCATGACTGTATTAAATATCTCATTTACCCCATAAATATATACACCTGCTATGTACCCACAAGAATCAAAAATTAAAATAAAAAAAGAGAGAGATTCAGCAAGTTTGGGGGCCAGAAAAGCTTTTATAAAGAAGTTTCCCCCTTTGTGTGTGACTGGGAGACAGACACAGAGAATGGCCAGGGCTGGCCCAAGGCCACACAGTGAGGCAGCTGCAGGGCAGGCGGGCGGGGTGCTGAGGGCTCTGTGTCCACCGTGGGCTCCAGGCAGCTCTTGGTAGTGTGGGTTGTGTCTCGCTGGTTCCCTCATGCAGATGGCAACTGGCAGGGGCTTCCAGGCCCCGGGGGAGCAGGACCCTCCTCTCCACAGCCTCTCCTAGGGTGGCTCCCTCTTCCCTCCTCACCTGTGCACAAGCTCACCTCCAAGCCCTTGCTGGAGGGTTCCCTTGCACCAGTCAGGTGTTATCCAGGGTCCCCAAGAGGTCAATTCCCGCTTCAAGGTCAGGGATTTATTACAGGGCGAGGCCTGGCACAATTGTGGGGTACCTGCAAAGTGACAACTGGAGGGAGAAATTGGAGGATCAGAGGAAGCTTCACCCATTGGTGGATGAGAAGAGAGGCACACCCAGCCTTGACCGTGCAGGGCACGTCTCGTAGTCCACGGGAAGCTGCTGGCAAGGGAGAGCCACCGCCTCCATGCGCCTGCACCTGTGTTCTAGCAAGAGGCTGCAAAGACCCTTCCTCCCTCTGGGCCATGGTTCTCCCTCTTCTAGCCAGGTTGCACTCCCCTTGAGATCCTAGAAGGTGAACACAGAGATACAACATTAACTGTCAGCGGCTGACTCTGGGCACACTGCCTACGAGTTAGCCCCACTCTGCGAGGAGCGGTACCATTAAATTTAAAAATAAACAAACAAAAATAAAGGAAAGCAAGCAAACAAAAAAAGAGTAACAGCCGGGCGCGGTGGCTCAAGCCTGTAATCCCAGCACTTTGGGAGGCCGAGACGGGCGGATCACGAGGTCAGGAGATCGAGACCATCCTGGCTAACACGGTGAAACCCCGTCTCTACTAAAAAATACAGAAAACTAGCCGGGCGCGGTGGCGGGCGCCTGTAGTCCCAACTACTCGGGAGGCTGAGGCAGGAGAATGGCGTGAACCCGGGAGGCGGAGCTTGCAGTGAGCTGAGATCCGGCCACTGCACTCCAGCCTGGGCGACAGAGCGAGACTCCGTCTCAAAAAAAAAAAAAAAAAAAAAAACAAAAAAACAAAAAAAGAGTAACTGCTATGGATGCATTTTACCTTATAAAATAAGGGGGTGGGAGAGAGAAAGAGAACTGATTATACTTGCAAATACAGTGGACCCGTGAACAATCTGAGTCTGCTCCACTTATAGGTGGATTTTCTTCCATCTCTGCCACCTCTGAGACAGCAAGTCCAACCTCTCCTCCTCCTCAGCCTATTCCGCATGAAGATGAGGACGAAGAACTTTATGGTGATCCACTTCCACCGAATGAATAGGAAATGTATTTTTTCTTCCTTATGACTCTTTTAATAACATTTCCTTTTCCCTCCCTGTTTTATTTTATTTTGTTTTTTTGAGACAGCGTCTTGCTCTGTCACCCAGATCCTAGTACAGTGGCCTAATCACAGTTCACTGCAGCCTCGACCTCCCAGGCTCAGGTGATCCTCCTACCTCAGCCTCCCAAGTAGCTGGGACCACAGGCGCATGCCACCATGTCTGGCTAATTTTTAAATGTTTTTGTGGAGACGGGGTCCCACTCTGTTGCCCAGGCTGGTCTTGAACTCCTGGCCTCAAGCAATCCTCCTGCCTTGCCTCCCAAAGTGCTGGGATTACAGGCATGAGCCACCATGCTCAACCTCCAGCTTACTTTATTGTAAGAACACAGTGTAGAACACATATAACATACAGAATTTGTGTTAATCAACAGTTCCTGTTATTGATAAGACTTCTAGTCAATGGTAAGCTATTAGTTAGACCAGGCACCGTGGCTCACGCCTGTAATCCCAGCACTTTGGGAGGCTGAGGAGGGTGGATCACCTGAGGCCAGGAGTTTGAGACCAGCCTGGCCAACATGGTGAAACCCCATCTCTACTAAAAATACAAAAATTAGCTGGGCATGGTGGTGGGCCCTGTAGTCCTAGCTACTCAGGAGGCTGAGCCAAGAGAATGGCTCGAACCTGGGAGGTGGAGGTTGCAGTGAGCTAAGATCTCGACACTACACTCCAGCCTGGGTGACAGAGCGAGACTCCATCTCAAAAACAAAAACAAAACAGTATGCTATTAGTAGTTAAGTTTTGAAGGAGTCAGAAATTATATGCAGATCTGTGACTGCAAGGAAGGCAGGTGCCCCAAACCCCCTGTGTTTTTGTTCACGGGTCAACTGTACGTTCATGTAGAAGGAAATTTCAAGGAGGAAATACTAGTAATTACCGCAGTTCTTGTTTCTGCAACAGGTCACATGACCAGAACTCATGTCAGTCCTTTTGGCACCACCCCTTCCGTGTTGTCTCTGTCCTCATCAGGTGCTCAGCAGGTTGTAGGTTCTTGCTTGGAAGGATGACCCAAACCTTCATTCCCGAAGGGTCTCTGTCTTTAGTGTTCCTGCCTGAATCGAGTTGTTGTAATTTCCATTCCAAATAAGCCCACTTACTTCTGCTTGATATTTAGCAACCTGTGAGGACTAATCACCCCCTGGGTTTGCTGTGGGTTCAGAGGCATAAAGGACCCATTGTGGTCAGATGTAGCCTTAGCTCTGGTTTATGCCGAAAATGTGTCTTCAGACCCCATTCTATGCAGCCAGCTGCTTCAGGGTGATGAGGAATATGGTAAGATCGGTAAGATCAGTGAATTTCATGGGCCCAGTGCCACACTTAATTTGCTGCAAAATGACTTCTCCGGTCAGAAGCAGAGCTGTGTGGAATACAGTGATGGCAGAGAAGCCATTCTGTAAGTCCACGGTGGTTTGGCAGAAAGGCAAATCCATATTCAGAATAAGGGTCTCTGCCAATAAGAACAAAATGCTGCTTCTTCTATGATTGAAATGGTCCACTGTAACTGACCTGGCACCGGGTGGTTGTCTGATCTCTCTGGGTAATGGAGTCCTAGAGGGGGCTCAGTGGACCAGTGTGATTTTCTGTGAAAGAGAGGCGTCATGGTCACTGTGATTGCATTATAAAAGAGGGCTGGAGAATTGATATAACCTTGAAACAGGAATGGTGAAGATGTATTCCTGGCCCTGCCAACTGAAAATAAACAGCTTCTGATCAGCAAAAAGGTACCAGATGTGCTGACTATCTCTAGCAAAGAAACCACATCTGGAATGGTAGCTGCAATTGGAATCACCACCTGATTGAGGTTGTGATAATCTACTGCCACTCTCCAAGATCCATCTGTCTTCTGTACAGACCCAATAGGTGAGCAAATGGGGATGTGGAAGGAATCGCCACTGCTGCTTCCTTCAAGTCCTTGATGATAGCACCAGTCTCTGCAATCCCTTCAGGGAGGTAGGAAATGTGATTTGCTTCTGGTTTACTCTCATGGTAGGGGGCTTCCAGCTGGCTTTTCCTACCATGACAGACCTTACTCCACAGGTCAGGAAACTGCCAGTTGCTGAGTCTGATAGTTCCAACTGTGCATTCCAGAACTGGGGAAATAACCCTGTTCATGGGCCCAGTGGGTTCACGTGAGCTGGACCTGAATAAAACTCTCTAATTTACTGGATCTCCTGCCATATTGTTAAAATAGGACCATACACTCTGACATTTCTCACATCAAGAAGTAGGGTCTTGGCCTGGATGGTGGCTCATGCCTGTAATCCCAGCACTTTGAGAGGCTGAGGTGGGTGGATCACTTCAGGTCAAGAGTTCGAGATCAGCCTAGCCAACATGGTGAAACCCTGTCTCTACTAAAAATACAAAAATTAGCCAGGCATGGTGGTGGGTACCAGTAATCCCAGCTACTCAGGAGGCTGAGGGACAAGAATTGCTTGAACCCAGGAGGTGGAGGTTGCAGTGAGCTAAGATCGTGCCACTGTACTCCAGCCTGGCGGACAGAGCAAGACTCTGGGGAAAAAAAAAAGGGTAGTCTATGCCCCCTTCTCTTGAATCTCAGTAGGCTTGTGACTACTTCAACCAACAGAGTGTAACAGGAGTGACACTACGTGGTTTCTGACGCCAGGTCATACAAGGTGATACATGGAGCCTTTGTTCATGGAGCCCTGAGTCTCCATGTAAGAAGTCTGACTACCCTGACACCACCACACTAAGCACTCTGGTCTGCAGTCCCAGCTGAGCCCAGTCTTCTGGCCATCTCTGCCAAGGCATCAGATAAGCGAGAGATGCTGCCTTGGACCCTCCAGAACAGCCCATCCTGTCTCCCCCACCGGCTGAGTACCAATGAGTGATCTAGGTTGACACTCCCAGGAACAGAAGAATGTCCTGCTGAGCCCTTCCTGAACTCCAGACCCCCAAGATAACGAGACATAAGAAAATGGTTGGCTGGGCACATTGGCTCATGCCTATAATCCCAGCACTTTGGGAGGCCAAGGTGGGTAGATGAGGATGTCAGGAGATTGGGACTATCCTGGCTAACACAGTGAAACCCCGTCACTACTGAAAATACAAAAAATTAGCCAGGCATGGTGGCGGGCGCCTGTAGTCCCAGCTACTTGGGAGTCTGAGGCAGGAGAACGGAGGTTGCAGTGAGCCGAGATCGTGCCACTGCATTCCAGCCTGGGTGACAGACCAAGACTCAGTCTCAAACAAACAAACAAAAAAGAAAGAAAATGGCTGATATAGCTTGGATATTTGTCCCCACCCTAATCTCATGTTGAATTCTAATCCCCAGTGCTGAAGGTGGGGACTGGTGGAAGGCGTTTTGGTAATGAGGGTGTACGTCTCATGGCTTGGTGCCGTCCTTGCGATAGTGAGTTCTCATCAGATCTGGTCTTTTTTAAGTGCGTGGCACCATCCCCTGCCTCACTTTAGCTTTCATCATGTGACACGCAAGCTCCCACTTTACCTGTGAGTAAAAGCCTCCTGAGGCCTCATCAGAAGCCATGCTTCCTGTATCGCCTGCAGAACTGTAAGCCATTTAAACCTCTTTTCTTTATAAATTACCTAATCTCAGGCATTTCTTTATAGCAATGCGAGAACAGCCTAACATAATGGCCATGGTTTGTTAAGCAGTAGTAAATATCTAGAATACTTCCAGGAGCCCTCACTTTGACTGCAGCACTGTGGCTTTTTTGGGCCTCCTGGAATTAATGTCAGCTCAGAGCCATCATCTAATCATCCCTAAGATATCTGGTTATTTCCCCTTATCCAATGCATAGTCACTCTGGCAAAAGGCCTCAGGTTGCTTTGGAGTACAACTAAGATTTACAACATACACTCTTGGTTGTCCTTCCTTAAGGGGCTCCAGCCTCCCCTTTCATTCAAGGGGCTCTGAGTCTATCAACTGCTCCCCCTGGGAATTGGCTGAGGGTCTCATAGTATTCTCTAGCTTGTTGCTTCAAAACAGATTTCTACTTACCAGAGCTAGAACTTTTCTGGTTATACAAATCAAGATTGTAGGCCGGGCGCGGTGGCTCAAGCTTGTAATCCCAGCACTTTGGGAGGCCGAGACGGGCGGATCACGAGGTCAGGAGATCGAGACCATCCTGGCTAACATGGTGAAACCCCGTCTCTACTAAAAAATACAAAAAACTAGCCAGGCGAGGTGGCGGGCACCTGTAGTCCCAGCTACTCGGGAGGCTGAGGCAGGAGAATGGCATAAACCCGGGAGGCGGAGCTTTCAGTGAGCTGAGATCCGGCCACTGCACTCCAGCCTGGGCGACAGAGCAAGACTCTGTCTCAAAAAAAAAAAAAAAAAAAAAAAAAAGATTGTAAGGCTGAATGTAGTAGCTTATGCCTGTAATCCCAGCACTTCGGGAGGCTGAGGTGGGAGGATCACTTGAGCCTAGGAGTTCAAGACCAGCCGGGGCAACACAGCAAGACCCTGTCTCTATTAAATAAATAAATAAATAAAAACAAATTAAGATTGTATTAGGTTACCCACTTACTTTGTTCTTGGGGTCACCAATTCTGTCTCCCTGCCCCTCCACCCAAACAGAGAACATAGTGTGGGGGCCAGTGAGCAAGTCTTAAGGGGACTTACCCTTGTTTTTTTTTGTTTTTTGTTTTTTTCCTTTTTGTGGAGAACAGGGTCTTGCTATATTGCCCAGGCAGGCCTCCAACTCCTGGGCTCAAGCTATCCTCCCACCTCTGCCTCCCTAAGAACTGGGATTACAGGCGTGAGCCACTGTGCCCAGCCTGCAAGTCTTAAATTATAAGTCCACTCCAGCATGCCAATCTCTCTAATCTCTTGAATACTTTCTTCCACACTATACTAAGGGAATTTTGGCTTCTCAGCTTCACTCATCGTAGACCACCTTTGGGTCCAGGTTTCAATGAACCAACCAAGCACACCATTAGAGCCACTCCTAGCTGCTTGAGCTAACTCAGTGACTCAGATTCTCTGCTTAGTGCACCTCTACATGTCCATAAATTGGCCAGAACAAACATTATACGCCCTCCGTGCTATGCCGTGCCCCTAGGGTCTCTCCCAGTGATTTTCCCCTTCCCCCCTGTTGGTAGAAGTTGCCCACATCTTGCAGTTCTTCTGCTGCAGAGGATGCCTGTTCACAGGCCCCACTTGGGACCTGATCACCCAAAGCTTGTGAGGCCTGGAGTCTGGTTATTGGTCTAGAAGCAATGGCAGGTGGAGGACCACCTCAGGAGGGGGCATTAAAGGGTCTCCAGGCACAGGGACAATGTCTGGCTCTTCACTCAGAACTTGATCTGGGGGCTGGGCACAGTAGCTTATGTCTGTAATCCCAGCACTTTGGGAGGCTGAGGTGGGTGGATCACCTGAGGTCAGGAGTTCGAGACCAGCCTGGCCAACATGGTGAAACCCCATCTCTACTAAAAATACAAAAATTACCCGGGCGTGGTAGCATGTACCTGTAGTCCCAGCTACTTGGGAGGCTGAGACAGGAGAATTGCTTGAGCCTGGGAGGCGGAGGTTGCGGTGAGCCGAGATCGTACCACTGCACTCCAGCCTGGGCGACAGAGCAAGACTCCCTTTCAAAACAAACAAACAAGCAAACAAGCAAACAAACACACACAAAACAACAAAGAAAAACAAAAACCAAAAACCTTGATCTGGGAATTGAAAGCCCTGAGCTCATGTCTTTTTCTCATTAGTTTTCCAGTGCACTTAGAGGCAACCAAGTGACCTCCCAGTCCCTGTGCCCTTTATTTCCACCCACACATTTGATGCCAGGAGTGACTTGGTCACCTGAGCCCTCTGTGGGCCTTGGCTCCAGGGGTTATGTGACTGCTCCACTGTTGTGTGCCATGGAGCCCCAGTGTTGGCCCTAGCAGCAGGGTCTGAACGCCTCTAAATCCACTGAGATTGGAGAACTGATGCTGGATTCCCGTCCTTAAGATTCTCGTCCCCTGGAAGCATCACCAGTACCAACCACTGTCTCACGCAGGGTTCAATCAGGGAAGCAAAGCCACTGCGGGTATTATGGGATGCAGATTCATTATGGGGATGGTCTGACACGACTATGGGAGGAGCTGGAGGTGAAGGCCCAGAGGGGACATGAGGGGTCAGAGCTGACACCTCCCAGCAATCTGAGAAGCCAGGTGTGTCCGGCTGCCAGAGGGATGTGGGGGACGCTCCTGGAGGGTCCCCTGGGAGCTATCACCTCTGTGTAGCTGCTGCCTCTGTGAGTTCTTTGGGGAGCCTCTGGGGTGGGCCTGGGACCACCGCCGGTCAGCAGGCCAGCAGTCAGGAAGACCGAGGGCAGGGTGGAGGACAGCGAGGACAAGCTGGAGCCCCCAGGCCACTGGGTCTGCCAGTCACCATGGCTGCCTCCTGTGACCTTCAGAGAGCAACGGTCGCTGCTTCCCTTCCAATTTCAAAAGCTCCTATGCAGGAAGCACAGAGGGAGGCCTTCTGGGAAACTCGCCTCTCAGCCTCACCAGGTTGGCTTGGCCCCATCCACATCTCCCTCCCGCCTCTCTGCGGGCTGGGTCAGGACCCTTCCAGGCCTTTGCCCCTCCAGTACCTCCTTCCCAGCTGACTAAGATGCTGGGGTTGGTCTATTCTATTCAACATGGGTGCAACCAGCCATTAGCACAAGCTTGGAACAGAGCAGCGCTCAATGTGTGTTTGGCAAATGGACGGGTGAATGGAGGACGGGATGATGCCTGCTTGGTGCCAGGGCCTGGGCTGGGCGCGACAAACACAGAAAAGTCAGACAGAGAGGAGGTTTGCTGCTGCCACAGTTGTGGCCTGTACTTATTCTCTGCAGGGCATTGGGCTAAAGGCTGGGGCCACAGGAGGGAGGTGGAGATTAGCTGAACTCCAACAGCTGGGACATGCCTGGATGAATGTGTTCAGGGCCTCAGACAAACCCAGTGAGAGACCAGGCTGGAAGTGCAGAGCAGGCGAGGCCACTACTGGCCGGTGACTTGCGGAGGACTTCCTGTAGCAGGTGGCTTGGGGAGGCTGGAACAGGTGGACCCCTGTGGTGGGGCAGGTGCATGCCAGACAGAGGGTGTCATGGTTTTTTTTTTTTTTTTTTTTTTTGAGACGGAGTCTTGCTCTGTCGCCCAGGCTGGAGGGCAGTGGCCGGATCTCAGCTCACTGCAAGCTCCGCCTCCCGGGTTCACGCCATTCTCCTGCCTCAGCCTCCCGAGTAGCTGGGACTACAGGCGTCCGCCACATCGCCCGGCTAGTTTTTTGTTATTTTTTAGTAGAGACGGGGTTTCACCATGTTAGCCAGGATGGTCTCGATCTCCTGACCTCGTGATCCACCCATCTCGGCCTCCCAAATTGCTGGGATTACAAGCTTGAGCCACCGCGCCCGGCCCCATGGTTTCAATATATGTGTCCCTGCAAAATTTAGATGTTGGGGCTGGGCGCAGTGGCTCACGCCTGTAATCCTAGCACTTTGGGAGGTGGAGGTGGGTGGATCACTGAGGTCAGGAGTTCGAGACCAGCCTGGCCAACATGGTGAAACCGCGTCTCTACTAAAAATACAAAAAAATTAGGTGGACATGGTGGTGGGTGCCTGTAATCCCAGCTACTTGGGAGGCTGAGGCAGGAGAATCGTTTGAACCTGGGAGGTGGAGCTGAGATCATGCCACTGCACTCTGGCCTGGGCGACAGAGCGACACTCCATCTCAAAAAGATAAAAAGTAGGCCAGGCGCTGTGGCTCACGCCTATAATTCCAGCACTTTGGGAAGCCGAGGCAGGTGTATCACCTGAGGTAAGGAGTTCGAGGCCAGCCTGGCCAACCTGGTGAAACCCTGTCTTGGAGTGAGACTCCCTCTCAAAAATAAAAATAAAAAAATAAATAAAAAATTTAGATGTTGGAACTTCAGCCCCAGGGTGATGGCATTAAGAGGTGGGACTTTTTGGGGAGTGATTGAGTCATGAGGGCTCTACCCGATGGACGAGATTAATGCCCCTGTAAAGGAGGCTTCAGAGGGCTGCCTGGGCCTCCTTTCTTTTCTGCACAGCATTCGCCCTTTTTGACCCCTTCTGATGTGTGAAGAAGGTGCCATCTTGGAAGCAGACAGCAGGCCTCATCAGACACCAAATCTGCTGGTGCCTTGATCTTGGACTTCCCAGCTTCAGGACTGTGAGAAGATAAATTTCTGTTCTTTTTTTGAAATGGAGTCTTGCTCTGTCACCCAGGCTGGAGGGCAGTGGCCGGATCTCAGCTCACTGCAAGCTCCGCCTCCCGGGTTCACGCCATTCTCCTGCCTCAGCCTCCCGAGTAGCTGGGACTACAGGCACCTGCCACCTCGCCCGGCTAGTTTTTGTATTTTTTAGTAGAGACGGGGTTTCACCATGTTAGCCAGGATGGTCTCGATCTCCTGACCTCGTGATCCACCCATCTCGGCCTCCCAAAGTGCTGGGATTACAGGCTTGAGCCACCGCGCCCGCCCTAAAATTCTGTTCTTTATAAATGACCCAGTCTCTGGTATTTTGTAACAACAGTAGGAACGAACCAGGATAAAGGCCATGGCTTGGCCGGGCGCGGTGGCTCAAGCCTGTAATCCCAGCACTTTGGGAGGCCGAGACGGGCGGATCACGAGGTCAGGAGATCGAGACCATCCTGGCTAACCCGGTGAAACCCCCTCTCTACTAAAAAATACAAAAAACTAGCCGGGCTAGGTGGCGGGCGCCTGTAGTCCCAGCTACTCGGGAGGCTGAGGCAGGAGAATAGCGTAAACCCGGGAGGCGGAGCTTGCAGTGAGCTGAGATCCGGCCACTGCACTCCAGCCTGGGCGACAGAGCGAGACTCCGTCTCAAAAAAAAAAAAAAAAAAAGGCCATGGCTTGTGCAGGTGCAGGAAGGACACCAGGCTCACCCCTGACCTGGAGAGGTTTTCATTTTGCACTCACTTCAGGCTGCAGGCTTGCGCGGGGTTTTTTTGTTTGTTGGTTTTTGGGTTTTTTTGAGACAGAGTCTCACTCTGTCACCCAGACTGGAGTGCAGTGGCACACTCTTGGCTCACTGGCAACCTCTGCCTCCCAGGCTCAAGCAATTCTCCTGCCTCAGCATCCAGAGTAACTGGGATTACAGGCACATGCTACTACTACCTGGCTAATTTTTGTATTTTTAGTAGAGACAGGGTTTTGCTACGTTGGCCAGGCTGGTCTCCAGCTCTTTTTTTTTTTTTTTTTTTTGAGAGGGAGTCTCGCTCTGTCGCCCAGGCTGGAGTGCAGTGGCCGGATCTCAGCTCACTGCAAGCTCTGCCTCCCAGGTTTACGCCATTCTCCTGCCTCAGCCTCCCGAGTAGCTGGGACTACCGGCGCCCACCACCTCGCCCGGCTAGTTTTTTGTATTTTTTAGTAGAGACGGGGTTTCACCATGTTAGCCAGGATGGTCTCGATCTCCTGACCTTGTGATCCGCCCGTCTCGGCCTCCCAAAGTGCTGAGATTACAGGCTTGAGCCACCGCGCCCGGCCCTGGTCTCCAACTCTTGACCTCAAATGATCCACCCACCTCAGCCTCCCAAAGTGCTGGGATTATCCAAGCGTGAGACACTGCACTCGACCAGCTCGCCTGGGTTTTGGTTTCTAGAGATGATGCTTATGATGCAGGAGCGTGGTCTTGCTCATACCAGGGAATGACTCATCTTCATGGTGGGAACAGAAGGTGTAACCAAGAGATATAAGCAGACACCTAGGTCCCAAGTCCACTCTGCTCCAGGTTCAGACCCTCTGGTCCATTCTCCACAGGCGAGCAGGCGTGCCTCTAAATCCTCCATGGTCCCCACTGTGGCTGTCGGGAGGTGGCCCAGCCTCCTCTATGTGACTGCCCCTCTCTCACCTCCTGGCCTTCCACGTGCTGCCCCTCTGTCCTCCCGCCTTACCTGCTCCTCCTCAGAATAGCCTCTCCTGACTCTCTGCCTTGGACAGGGCCCCCCTGTGCTTCCCAATTTGCCACTCACACCCCAGTGTCCTGGGACAGTCCCTGTGGCCTGGCTGGATTCTAAGTGGGGGTCTTACACTGTGTATGCTGGCGGGCTGGAGAGGAGAGGGATGTGCAGCCATGCAGAACTGAGAAGGGAAAGGTGGGGGGTGCCTCTCAGGACCAAGCTCTCCTTCCAGATCATTCTTTTTTTCTTTTCTTTTCTTTTCTTTTTTTTTTTTTTGAGACAGAGTCTTGCTCTGTCACCCAGGCTAGAGTACAGTGGCTCGATCTCAGCTCACTGCAACCTCTGCCTCCTCAGTTCAAGGGATTCTCCTGCCCCAGCCTCCGAAGTAGCTGGGACTACAGGCGCGCGCCATCACACCCAGCTAATTTTTTGTGTGTGTTTACTAGAGCCTGGGTTTCATCATGCTGGTCGTGCTGGTCTTGAACTCCTGACCTCAAGTACCAGCCTGCCTCGGACTTCCAAAGTGCTGGGATTATAGGCATGAGCCACCGTGCCCAGCCCAGATCATTATTGATTTAGGGATTTCCTTGACTCTGCCTGGGAACAGTTTTCGTGTGACAAGCCCAGTTGAGAAATGGCCAGTGAGAATGGTGGCCATCAGCAGGTCCCTATCTTGTATCCATGGCAGGAGAGGAAAGAGAAGTCTCCACGCCCTGCCTTCCTAGATCCTGCCAGCAGGCCTGAGGCTGCACGTGTGGCCTATCTTTTTTTTAGAGATGGGATTTCCCGCTGTTGCTCAAGCTGGAGTGCAGTGGCGTGATCACAGGTCACTGCAGCCTCAACCTCCCAGGCTCAAGCAATCCTCCCACCCAAGTAACTGGAACTCTGGGACTATAGGTGTATGCCACCACGCATGGCTAATATTTTTCCTCAAGTCAGTACATTTTATTTTATTTTTTAAATTGCTCCTTTTTGTTTTTTATTTTTAATTTTTGTGGGTGTATTGTAGGTGTATACATTAAATATTTATGGGGCATATGAGATATTTTGATAGATGCATACAATGCGTAGTAATCACATCAGGGTAAATCGGGTATACATCCCCTCAAGCATTTATCCTTTGTGTTACAAACAATCTAATTATACTCTCTTAGTTATTTTAAAATGTACACTTAGGCTGGACATGGTGGCTCACACCTGTAATCCCAGCATTTTGGGAGGCTGAGGCGGGCAGATCACCTGAGGTCAGGAGTTCAAACCAGACTGGCCAACATGGTGAAACCCTGTCTCTACTAAAAATACAAAAATTAGTCAGGCCTGGGGTGCTTGCCTGTAGTCCCAGGCAACTTGGGACTGGGAGGCTACTTGGGAGGCTGATGTGGGAGAATTGCTTGAACCCGGGTGGCAGAGGTTGTAGTGAGCCGAGATCAAGTCATTTCACTCCAGCCTGGAAGACAGAGCAAGACTCTGTCTCAAAAAGATAATAAATCGACCAGGCACTGTGGCTCACGCCTATAATCCCAGCACTTTGGGAGGTGGAGGTGGGCGAGTCACCTGAGATCAGGAGTTCAAGACGAGCCTGGCCAACATGGTGAAACCTAGTCTCTACTAAACAAACAAACAAACAAAAATTAGCTGGGTGTGGTGGCACATGCCTGTATTCCCAGAGAGATGGAGGTTACAGTGAGCCGAGATCATGCCACCATACTTCAGCCTCAGTGACAGAGACTCTGTCTCAAGAAAAAAAAAAAAAAAAAAAAAATTGGCCGGGTGCAGTGGCTCACACCTGTAATCCCAACACATTGGGAGGCCGAGGCGGGTGGATCATCTGAGGTCGGGAGTTCGAGACCAGCCTGGCCAACATGGAGAAACCCCGTCTCTACTAAAAATACAAAATTAGCCGGGCGTGGTGAGACACGCCTATAATCCCAGCTACTGTGGAGGCTGAGGCAGGAGAATCACTTGAACCCGGGAGGTGGAGGTTGCAGTGAACCGAGATCGTGTCATTGCACTCCAGCCTGGGCAAAAAAAAGTGAAACTCCATCTAAAAAAAGAAAAAGATTACCCTCCCTCCAGCCTGGGTGATAGAGCAAGACTCCATCTCAACAAAATAAATAAATAAGTAAATAATAATAAAAATAAATAAACAAATAAATAAAAATTCCCCTCCTTTTGACCCAGCAATTCCACAACTAGAAATTTACTCCTAGAAATAATTTGGCGAATGCAAAAAAAAAAAAAAAAAAGTGCACAAGGATGTTCACGTAGTGGTGAGGTTGGTGGCGTTTACAAGGGCAACGGATTGGAAGTTGCCAAGATGACCAACAATGGGATTAGGAGAGTAAAAGGCACACAATCAGGGCTCCGGGCATTCTTGAGTAAATGACTGAAATTGTGCTTCCACTTATTTTATTCTCATACATGTCATCCTCATGTGAGCCCTGTTATTATCTCCACTTTCCAGATGAAGGAACAAAGGCTCAGAGAAGGGCACAGGCTACTGGTGGCAAGCCAGAACTCATGCTCAGCTGGGTGAACAAAGGAAGCCAGGAGTCTGAGTAAGAATAAAGGAAATCAGGGAGAAGTCTCCAGCAAGTCATTCCTTTGCTTATTGCCTTTATTAAGCCCTCACCCCCAGGCATGCTCTGTGCTCACAATGGCAGCCACTGCTGTGAATCCTTTTTATTTTTAAGTTTTATTTTTTTATTTTTTATTTTTTATTTTTTGTCTTTGAGAGTCTTACTCTGTCCTCCAGGCTGGAGTGCAGTGGCGTAATCTCAGCTCACTGCAACCTCCGCCTCCCAGGTTCAAGTGATTCTCCTGCCTCAGCCTCCCAAGTAGCTGGGATTACAGGCGCCCACCAGCATGCCTGGTTAATTTTTGTATTTTTAGTAGAGATGGGGTTTCGCCATGTTGGCTGGTCTCGAACCCCTGACCTCAGGTAATTCACCTGCCTCGGCCTCCCAAAGTGCTGGGATTACAGGCGTGAGTCATCATGCTTGGCCCTCAAATACTCTTTTACTTTTCCTGAAAGGGAAGAGAGCAGGTGTCCCAGGCCCCAGGCCTCACTCTCATAAGCAGTAGGATATGGTGGTCATGAAGACAGACTATGGCGCCAACATGCCTGGGCTCATATCCTCCCAGCTCCACCTCTTACTAGTGGTGTGATCTTGGACAAGTGACTTAACTTCTCTTGGCCTCAGTTTCCCCATTTGTAAAATGGGGATAATAACAATAATGCCTACCTCATAGGGTTGTTGTGAAGGTTAAACAAATATTTGTAAAGAACATAGAACAGTGCCCAGAACATAGTATGCCCTGTATCAGTAATTTTTTTTTTTTAGACTGAGTCTCATTCTGTTGCCCAGGCGGGAACACAGTGGCCCGATCTCGGCTCACTGCAAGCTCCACCTCCTAGGTTCACGCCATTCTCCTGCCTCAGCCTCCCAAGTAGCTGGGACTGCAGGCACCCGCCACCACGCCAGGCTAATCTTTTTTGTATTTTCAGTAGAGACGGGATTTCACCGTGTTAGCCAGGATGGTCTCAATCTCCTGACCTCGTGATCTGCCCGCCTCGGCCTCCCGAAGTGCTGGGATTACAGGCGTGAGCCACCGTGCCTGGCCAGTATTTGTTTTTTAAAAAATCCACACACACAGTCCACATACACATATAACCATGACGAAAATGTTTGAGAGGCGGGCGGAGTGGCTCATGCCTGTAATCCCACCACTTTGGGAGGCTGAGGTGGGTAGATTGCCTGAGGTCAGGAGTATGAGACCAGACTGATCAACATGGGGAAACCTCGTCTCTACTAAAAATACAAAATTAGCCGGCGTGGTGGCGCATGCCTGTAATCCCAGCTACTCGGGAGACTGAGAGACTGAGGCAGGAGAATCGCTTGAACCCGGGAGGTGGAGGTTGCGATGAGCCGAGATCGCGCCATTGCATTCCAGCCTGGGCAACAAGAGCGAAACTCTATCTCAAAAAAAAAAAAAAAAAAAAAAAAGAAGAAAAAGAAAAAAGAAAAAGAAAAAAAAAGAAAAGAAAATGTTTGAGAGTAATTTGAGCAGCATATATAAAAACTTTTTTTTCTTTTTGAGATAGGGCCTTGCTCTGTCACCCAGGCTGGAGTGCAGTGCCTTGATCACAGCTCGCTGCAGCCTTGACCTCCGAGTTCAAGTGATTCTCCCACCTCAGCCTCCTGAGGAGCTGGGACTATAGGTGTGCACTACCATGCCTGGCTAATTAATTTGTTTTTCTTTTTTTTGGTAGAGACAGGGTCTCCCTAGGTTGCCCAGGCTGGTCCTGAACTCCTGGGCTCAAGCGATCCTCTCACCTTGGCCTCCCAAAGTGTTGCGATTTCAGGTGTGAGCCACCACACCCGGACCAAAATATTGAACACGCAGCACCGATTCAGCAACCCCAAGTGTGGGATCTGACAGACGCACTCATAGAAATTTGGCGGTCGCGGGCTATGGAGGGTAGCTCCTCAGATAGCGGAGCGCCGCCCGAGAGGCTGACGGAAGAGGCCAAGCCTCAGGGAGCCGCCTGGAGCAGGGACAGTGGCACTGTGTCCCAGAGCCGCAGCAGCGCCTCGGGGCGGTGGGAGGACGAGGGCGCGGAGGACGAGGGCGCGGAGGACGGTGCGCCGGGCCGCGACCTGCCGCTGCTACGCCGCCTGCCTGCTGTCCGGGGCCGGGGCGCGGCCCGAGGTCGAAGCCCTGGACGCGAGCCTGGAGGACCTGCTCACCAGAGTGGACGAGTTCGTGGACATGCCGGACATGCTTCGCGGCGACTTGTCCCCAGTCGTCAGCCAGGGCGTGCCGCGCATCCACGCGAAGGCCGCCGAGATGCGGCACATCTGCAGCAGGATCGACAGGCTGGAGGCCTTCGTGAGGATGGCGGGCGGCCGCCTAGCCAGGATGGAGGAGCAGGTCACCAAGGCCGAGGCCGAGCTGGGCGCCTTCCCCAGGGCGTTCCTCCTGCACACGATGAACGTGCCCTCGCTCTTTAGCAAGTCTGCTCCCTCGAGGCCACAGCAAGCAGGCTACGAAGCCCCCGTCCTGTTTCGGACCGAACACTACTTCCCTTGTTGTAGTGAAAGGCCTCAGCTCTGACGGCCTGACCACTGCGGCAAGAGGACCCCAGCTGAGGTGCTTACCTCCAGTACGAAGTGAATTGCAAATCCTGCTCATGGACATACATGATGTTGGAGTGTGGGATTTCAAGGTTTACGTTCTGCACACTCTCCGCAGTATATTCATGATTCAGTGTAGAATGTATAGACTTTATGCCTTCCAATTTTAAAAAAAGGGACGGGGTCTTGCTATGTTGCCCAGACTGGCTGGAAACTCCTGGACTCAAGTGATCCTTCCACCTCAGCCTCCCCGGTAGCTGGGACTCCAGGGTCGCCACCGAGCCCAGCCTGTGTCTTCCAGCTCTAATCAGAAAGCTGCTTGGCGAGGACATGGGGAATCAAACTGAATGAACTTTGCACGGTGGCAAAACTGTTATTTTTATGGATTTTACTACACGGCGTTACCTTTTCAAGATTTATATGTTTGTATAATCATAAGAAAATTGAGCCATTAAAGCCTTGTTATTATTCAAAAAAAAAAGAAATTCATAATGATAAATATTCAAGAATGTGAATTGCCATATTAATTGTAAGGACAAAAATTGGAGACAACACAGAGGTTCATCAAAGGGGAGTGGCTAAATCTGCTGTGATCCATCCACAGGGTGAATACTACCTCGGAGAAGAAAGAATGGGTTTTGTGTTTTAGGTTGAATCATCTGAAATTGCTAACATTTGACCATTTCTGACTTACAAAATGGCAAGATGGCAATTTTAGATGAGTTTAATACTATGCACTTGTGTTTGAGTAGATTGAGCTCTGGTAAGAAATAGACCCAGGCCAGAAGTGGTGGCTCACGCCTATAATCCCAGCACTGTAGGAGGCCAAGGTGGGCCCATCACTTGAAGTCAGGAGTTCAAGACTAGCCTGGCCAACATGGTGAAACCCCATCTCTACTAAAAATACAAACATTAGCTGGGTGTGGTGGCAGGCACCTGTAATTCCAGCTACTCAGGAGGCTGAGGCAGGAGAATCGCTTGAACCCGGGAGGTGGAGGTTGCAGTGAGCTGAGATCATGCCACTGCATTTCAGCCTGGGCAGCACAGTGAGACTCCATCTCAAAACAAAAACAAAAACAAATAGACCCAAATATGTACTGGTCTTCCATGAGGTCATTCAGGGACCCATGCTGAGGAAGCATCTGCATCTTCAACACAGGTTTTCCCACGCCTGTCGTGTTTAACTCCATCCCAGCTGATGCAACGTCTGAGCATGTGGCACAGTCCTTGGCCTATAGTGAGTGCCCGATAAATATGAATGTGGCAGCAGAGATACTCATCATGTCTCCTTCCTTTGCAACAGAATCCTAACTTAGCACCTGCTTAAGGGGAGACTGGGTGGTACATTTAGATTAATCTAAGTCATTTGCATTGGCCCTGTTCTCTTGCCAGTGATTGATTTCCACACAGAAACTGCCAGCGCCCCACGGTGTCCATCCAGTCTTACATGCTGACACACGGTCCCAGCTTTCGTCTCTCTTTGCCTGGTAGCTTTCTCTGGCAACCGGAACTAGCTCTGTGACTGTGTGTCCTGTAGGCTGGAAGTGCCAGAGACTTAAGGCCCACACTCCAGTGTGGCTTTCAACCAAAGACGGACAACACTGACTACCTGACCCCTCAGGCGTGGTAACCCTGACGTGAGTGTTCCATGCTGTCACGCAGAGCTCCCTAGTGGGATAATGCTCCAATTGCCCGCAGGGGCAACTTACCTGGTAATTGGCTATTTCCTCACCCAAATCTCATCTGAATTTTAATTCCCATAATCCCCGTGTGTCAAGTGGGGGACTAGGTGGAGGTAATTGGACCATGAGGGTGGTTTCCTCCATGCTGTTCTTGTGATAGTGATTCTCACGAGAGCTGATGGTTTTAGAAGCATCTGGCATCTCCCTTGCTTTCACTCACTCCATCCTGTCACCCTGTGAAAAAGGGGCCTGGTTCTCCTTCGCCTTTCACCATGATTGTAAGTTTCCTGAGGCCTCCCCAGCAACGTGGAACTGTGAGTCAATTAAACCTCTTTCCTTTGTAAATTGCCCAGTCTCAGGCAGTTCTTTATAGCAGCATGAGAACAGACCAATACACTGGCAGATTGTATTTCTCTGTATGCTCTTGCCGCAGTGGGCCACTGACCTTCCTCCGCCCTTGAACCTGGGCAGACCTTCATACCTGATGGCCAAAGTGATATTGCAAAATTTCTGAGGCTGCTCATAACAGGACACATGGCTTCCACCTGGCATTCTCTCCCCCCTTCTCTCTTTCTCTCTTGATGCTTGTCCGTGGAACCCAGCCTCATCATGTTGAGGAGCCCATGCCACCAGGAGAGGCCACGCGTGAGGGATTTTGGCTGACAGCCCCACCTAGGCCCCTAATGGATGGCCAGCATGGGTGAGTGGCAGCCTTCAGATGACGCCAGCCCCTAGCCTTTGAGTTTTGCAGCAGGAGCCCCAGACATTGTGGCATGGAGTCAATTCACCCTTGCTGTCTGCAGTCCTGAGCCATAGAAATCATGAGAAGTAACAAAGAATTATTGTTGTTTTAAGCTACTAGATTTTGGGGTCATTTTGTTACACAGCAATAAATAACCGATACAACCATGCGCCTTTTTATTTTTTTTTTTTTGAGACAAAGTCTCGCTCTGTCACCCAGGCTGGAGTGCAAGCACAATCGCAGCTCACTGCAACCTCTGCTTCCAGGGTTCAAGTGATTCTCCTGTCTCAGACTCCCAAGTAGCTGAGACAACAGGTGCGCACAACCATGCCCAGCTAATTTTTTGTATTTTTAGTAAAGACAGGGTTTCACCATGTTGGCCAGGCTAGTCTCAAACTTCTGACCTCAGGTGATCTGCCAGCCTTGGCCTCCAAAAGTGCTGGGATTACAGGCATGAGTCACTGTGCCAGGCATGCCATGCACCTTTTATTTGTTGCTTCTCCTTCCTTATTTCCCCACACACCTTCTCGTTTTTCGTAGGATCACCTCCCAAATCAACCATCTACACTCCGGTTCTTATCTCAGTGTCTTTCTGGGGGAAACCAGTCAAGGTACACATTATTTGGAAAAGATACACATAGAAAAAGGACAAACAGACAATTACTGACTTCTTTGGGAGTGAGTTCAATAACCAGAAACTTTACTTTGTATTCAATACATATCTGAATTATGTACATTTTCAACAATTCTTCATTATACATTATACAGGGTCTGCTCTGTCTCCCAGGATGGAGTGCAGTGGCACGATCATGGCTCACTGCAGCCTCAATCTCCCAGGCTCAAGTGATCCTCCCACCCCAGCCCCCCAAGTAGCTGGGACTACAGACATGTGCCACCATGCCCAGTTATTTTTTAAATTTTTATTTATTTATTTACTTATTTATTTTGAGACAGAGTCTCACTCTGTCGCCCAGGCTGGAATGCAGTGGCATGATCTTGACTCACTGCAAGCTCTGCCTCCCGGGTTCATGCCACTCTCCTGCCTCAGCCTCCCAAGTAGCTGGGATTACAGGCACCCGACACCACATCCGGCTAATTTTTTCTATTTTTTAGTAGAGACAGGGTTTCACCGTGTTAGCCAGGATGGTCTTGATCTCCTGACCTCGTGATCTGCCCGCCTCGGCCTCCCAGAGTGCTGGGATTACAGGTGTGAGCCACCACGCCCAGCCTATTTTTTTAATTTTTGTAGAAATATTTTGTAGAAATACTTTGTAGAAATATTTTTGCTGTGTTGTCCAGGCTGGTCTCAAACTCCTGGCCTCAAGTGCTGGGATTATAGGTATGAGCCACTACACCCAGCCTATCATTAAAAGTTTTGTTTTAATTTTAATTTTTGTGAGTACATAGTAGTGTATATACTTTCATTTTAAAAAATACAAAAAAGGCCGAGCGCAGTGGTTCATACCTGTAACCTCAGTACTTTGAGAGGCTGAGGTGGGTAGATCACCTGACGTCAGGAGTTTGAGACCAGTCTGACCAACATGGCGAAAAACCCTGTGTCAGCTAAAAATACAAAATTAGCTGGGCATGGTGGCTCACACCGGTAATCCCAGCTACCCCGGGAGGCTAAGGCAAGAGAATCGCTTGAAAACCGGAGGCAGAGATTGCAGTGAATCGAGTTTGTGCCACTGCATTCCAGCTTGAGTGACAGAGGGAGACTGTCTAAAAATAAATAAATAAATAAAAATATGAAAAATTTCCATGAAACCCCGAGTCATAAATTTCATGGTACACATAAAATGTGCCATTGTCAGCATTCTAATTGTGCAGTTAAGTGGCTTTAGGGACATTCACATTGCTGTGTAGCCATCATCAATGTCCATCTCCAGGACTTTTTCACCAAAAAAAAACACCAAAAAAAAAGGCTGAAACTCCGTACCTAAGAAATGCTCACTCCCGCAGAGCTTGCAGTGAGCTGAGATCTGGCCACTGGACTCTAGCCTGGGCGACGGAGAGAGACTCCATCTCAAAAAAAAAAAAAAAAAAAGAAATGCTCACTCCCCAATCCTCCCACAGCCCCTGGCGGCCTCCATTCTACTTTCTGCCTCTATGAATTTGACATGAATTTGACTGATCTAGGGACCTCATGTAAGTGGAATCAAAATGACAGTATTTGTCCTTTTGTTTTACCATTTGGCTTATTTCTTGCAGTACAGTGGTTTCTTAGAGTGGTTTCCCAGGCTCACTCTTGTGGTCACTACCACCGATGGCCATGCTCCCTGGCACAAAACCTGCACCTGCCCTGTGCAGGTGTGGCTGGTGGACGTGGCTGGGGAGCAGGGTGGGCAACCGTGGCAGGACCATACACTTCGTTCCGGACCAGCTCTCTGCACGGCCCCTTCCCCAGTCCTGAGCAGAATTGCCGGGCGAGGGTTAATCAACATTCAGTCATGTTTCCAAGTTTAAATGGAGCATTTGTTTAATTATGTGTAAGTAGCAATACATTGTGGCCATTATCTAAATCACTATTTTATTTCCTGGATGTGGTTTCATAATGCAGGGTTTCTGCTGCAGCCTAGCATCATTAACAGAGAAGAGTTAATGAATATAAAAGCGTAAAGGCTAATTACACTTTAATTTACAATCATGGTCTCATTTTGGGACCACATGAAATCTGTTTTGAAAACAATTAAAAAAAAAAAAAACCCACTCTTGCCCTGGTAAGTGGAGGGACCCCGGCCAGGAGCTCAGCTCTGGCTGCCGTGTGGTGACTGAGCAGCGTGGGCTGGCACCAGTCCCCGCCCTGGCGCCATTACTGGGAGGCTGACGAGGCCAAGTTCAGCGCCCTGTGACTCTGCCTTTTGTTTCCAGCAATTTTCCTCCCGCCTTCAATGACTGCTTGTGTGGCTGCCTTCGAGAATTGGGGAACCCCATCTGCAGCCCCTGTGGTGTGCCCATGTTGCTTTCATGTGGCCTCACCTAGAGGGAAGCTGGTTGAAATTACCTGGCTTTTTCAAAACCAGGTGGGGAGGAGGGAGTTGGGGTCAGGGACACTGACGGTTACAGGGTTTCTGCTGTGAGCCAGTACTATGCTGGGTACTCGTACATATATTATTTATTCCTTGAAATTGCCTATCAATGGCAATTAGTCTCCCAGAGATTTGAATTAGTCCCTCTGAAATGTTTAATGGAACCACAGAATGATTAACTTTCTTAGGTATAATAATGGCATATGTAGAAGGCTGTCTATTTTTAGGAGATGAAAAGAAGTTTGGGGGTGAAAGGTCCTGATATCTGCCACTTACTTTCAAATGGGTCAGGGAGGGAAAAATAATAATAAATAATTATATAATAATTATTACATTAATATTATAACTAAAAATTATAATAACAATATATTAATATATAGATTATTAAAATTAATATAATATAATTAATAATTATAATAATCAATTTATTAATATATAAAATATATTGGTTATTATAATTATGTTATAATAATGTAATTGTTAGATATACGGTGAGACAGAGACAAAGAGAAAGAGATAAATGGTAAAACAAAATAAGTGGGCAAACTGAATCATATTGATTCTAGGTGGAGGGTATACAGGTGTTCATTGTACTTCCAACTTCTCTATGTTTTGAAAATTTTTATAATAAAAATTAGGAAGACAAACATTGTCCCCACAGGCCACCACAACTTGCTTTGCCTTCTTTACTTGTTAAATAAACCTCTTTTCTTCCAACTGAGAAAAGGTCCATTTGATCAAACCCAGTCTTTGTATGATTTTATGATTTTTTTTTTTTTGAGACAGAGTCTTGCTCTGTCACCCAGGCTGGAGTGCAGTGGTGTGATCTCAGCTCACTGAAACCTCTGCCTCCCTGGTTCAGGTGATTCTCCTGCCTCAGCCTCCCGAGTAGCTGGGACTACTACAGGCATGTACCACTGTGCCCAGCTAATTTTTGTATTTTAGTAGAGATGGGGTTTCACCATGTTGGCCAGGCTCGTCTTGAACTCCTGACCTCAGGTGATCCACTCGCCTCAGCTTCCCAAAGTGCTGGGATGACAGGTGTGAGCCACCGCGCCCGGCAAGAAACCTACAACTGTTTTGATAGAAGAAAATAACTGTGATAGAACGACTGATAAAAGCGGGGTGAAAATTGCATAGGTAGCATGATCTTGACAATGTGAGAAAAATAGATATGCAATGACAAATCTGAAAAGCATCACACATTTTGTTACAATTCAAACAATCATGTGCATTTTAATATTTCCTGTATTTCTAGCCAGATTTGAGAGGGTCTGCCCAGCTCACAAATCCACGCATAGGTACCCAGGGCTTCCGCAGCCCTGTGGCTCCGCCCCCTGAAACACAGATGACTGGATGCGCCCTGTGGCTCCGCCCCCTGAAACACAGCTGACTGGATGAGAACAAGCTCTGGTACCCAAACCGGACCAATCAGAATGCCCTCCCCGGGAGGCGGAAATCCCAGACTCAGTCTGCGCATCTGGGAACCGTCTGGGCTGTCTCGTCCCAGGATTGGGAAGCCGGGGTGCGGGCGAACACGGAGCAGACCCCCACACATGGAAGCAGGAGACAGTGGGGGACCCCTGGGGGACCAGTGAGCCTTTCCTGATGCTGGTTCCAGGCCACGGCCCGCCGTGGAATTTCAGGAGACCCCCCCTGTCTTATTTAAGTTCCCTGTTAAAATCTTTTGTCTGGCTTGAGTAGGTTTCTGTCACAACCCAAACAGTCCTAACTAATAGAGTGAGCATGCCTTATTTTAATAGGACGAAGGAAAAGAATAGGAACAACGAGCGATTGCTCACTGGGCCAGACACCCTATGCCGTGCCGCACGCCCGCCTGGGGAAAGGCCCTCAGATCATGTCCGGCTCTCCCGCTTTGCCCTGTGTGACGAGGCCCGCCCAGCAGCTGAGTTTCCCAGGCCTCCCAAAAAGGCCAGTGGGAGACACTGGGGGTCCCCAGTGGGGTGGGAGGATGGGGTAAGCCAAGCTATTTCTCCCACTCTGGCTGTGCCATGTGCTGGTGGACAGTGGCTGCATCTCCTCTGCAGCTCGGGCTCCCCTCCGGTGGGTCCTCCCAGCCTCCAGCGTGTTCCAGGTGGTCCTGCAAACCCCATCTCTTCCTTTTGTCTCCTCGTGCCCGGGGGAGAGTGGCTTCCTGCTATGGTAATTCCTGGGCCGCTACCCATCCTCTCTGGCTTCTCGGCTCTTCTGGTTGTGTGTATCGTATTTCCCCTGTTTGCATACCGTCTTCCCGGTTGGACGCTGACTGATACATATATATTAACTCATTTCATCCTTGAAACACCCCTCTGAAGGTGGTATTAGGATCCTCACTTTGCATAGGAGGACACCAGTGCTCAGAGAAATGGAATAATGTGCCCCAAAGTCACTCAGTCTGTCCCAAAGCTCTGAATCCAAGCTTTTATCACTACATTTCACTCTACTGCTCTTTATTTATTTATTTATTTATTTATTTATTTATTTATTTTTAAGGGACAGAGTCTTGCTCTTTTGCCCAGACTGGAGTTCAGGGGTGTGATCATAGCTCACTGCAGCCTTGAACTCCTGACTCAAGTGATCTTCCCACCTCAGCCTCCTGGGTAGTTGGGATTGCAGGCAGTCGCCACTACGCCAGCTAATTTGTGAAATTATTTGTAGAGACGGTCTTGCTATGTTGCTCAGGCTCAAACTCCTGGCCTCACGCGATCCCCTTGCCTTAGCCTCCCCAGGTGGTTGGATTACAGGCATGAGCCATTAGGGTCACCCTGGACTGCTTTTTAGAATCACCTGTATAGTTAGAAGGAAAAATTATTTGAAAAACTTGCCAAAACATCCCCACCTCTAGGCTCTTTCTGCCCTCCCAAGCTGGGCCGATGCAGGACTGATGAGAAGGCTCTTGGGAGTGGGGGTACCGAAGGCCTGGGAAGGGGTCCTCAGCAAGCCCAACCTCTCCCAGGCCCAGGACAGTGCAGGGACAGGCCTTCGAGTCCCATGCTTCTCCTTACTAGCAGTGAGACCTTGGGCATGTGGCCTGCCCTCTCTGAGCCCCTCTCTCTCCTCTCTCACTTGAGAGAAGTCACATCTGGATGGTGAGCTTCCCTCGGGTCTCCTAGCTCCCAGAGGAGCCTGGGACAGAACAGGCCTTGGGCAGTGATGCTTGAGTGACCTCAGGTCTTTTGCCAGAGTCCCCTGGCTCTGGGGCCACAGCTGCCTGTGCACGAGTGGAGGCAGGGAGGGAGGTGGATACTGCATGAGATTTAGTCACTGTGGGCCTTGCAAGGTCCATGGGCAGCTTTACCTGCTCTACTTATTTACTCAAGAGGTATTTTGTTTTTCTTCGAAAAGAAAAATAAAAGATAAGGTTCATCTATCATAGCCATGAAACGTTGGGCTTGAAGGGCTGGTCATATTTTTTTTCTGACGTCGTGAAATAAAATGCATAACTACTAAAGTAAAAATGCTCATGGGAGACCCTGGGACACCACCCCTCCCACCCAGTCATTAGCAGTATGGGCTTGGGAGCCATCTGGCTCCAAGTTGTGACTCCTTTTGTTAGCTGGGCAACACTGGGCAGGCGGCTTCCCCGCTACAAGCCTCAGTTTTCTTATCTATAGAATGGGATCCTTGGCTGGGCTCAATGACTCACTCCTGTAATCCCAGCATTTTGGGAGAAGGAGGCAGGAGGATCGCTTGAGGCCAGGAATTGGAGACCAACCTGGGCAACATAGTGAGACATCCCCCATCTCTACTAAATAAATAAATAAATAAATAAATAAATAAATAAATAAATGGCAGGGAGATCATCATGACGCCTGTCTCAGGGGTTATTGCCAGGGTTCCTTCAGCTAATTCAGAGGCCCAGATAATGGGGCAAGAGGCCCTCGTGCCTGCAGTTACTGATATGTTTTTGTTATTTTTTCATTACCATCACCAGCAGCATCAGCGGGCCCTGTGGGTGCTTAGGAGGGCCAGAGTCCAGGGGTTCCCAGGTGGGGGGTCAGGCTGGGCACTGGCTGAGGGGGGGCTCCGTTCCCTACTGTGGCTGCCACCGCCACTATCGCTGAGGACTGGAACTTTGCCCCACGGCCCCGAAGGAGATCCAGATTTACAAGCCTGCAGGCGGAGCGTTCACTGGGGCTGCTGACTCGGGCACTTTGCAACACTGGCTTCACTGCCACCAACGGTTTTGGGGGTTGGGAGGTTCCTGACTTTCTGCTGACCTTCCTGTACCCCAGCCCCTCAGCTCCTCTGCTCAAGCCTGACTGCCCCTCCCCCACTCCATGTGCACCCAAAGATTTCCCCCTCTGGGCACCTGGGGAGTTGGCTGGAGTCTGCGTTCTGGCATCAGAGGCAGCTGGGCGCAGATCCTGTCCCACCATGCGGGAGGACACTGTGCACATTGCTTAACGTCTCTGAGCCTCAGTCGTCAGGGGGAAGATGGTGACGATGAGGATGGTGACCATACCCACCTTGTGGTCTCAGCTGTGCACCAAGTCCTTTCTCATCCCTTTGATGGGTGCTGGGTGGGTGGGGGTGGCATGTGGCCCTGGGGACGCAGGCAGGAGCCCAGTCTAGGGAGGGTGGGGCTGGTACAATAACCACCACCTGCTGAGCCCTCGCCTTGGGCAAGGTGTGGTGCTGAGGGCCGGCTGGCAGTGACTGCACCTCACCAGGCACCTCTGGGATGGGCACCGTGATGGCCCCAAGTCAAAGCTCACACACTGGGAAGGGCGAAGCAGGGATTTTTTTTTTTTTTTCTTTTAGACAAAGTCTTGCTCTGTTACCCAGGCTGGAGTGCAGTGCTGTGACCTTGACTCACTGCAATCTCCGCCTCCCGGGTTCAAGTGATTCTCATGCCTCAGCCTCCTGGGAGTAGCTGGGATTATAAGTGACTGCCACCACATCCAGTTCATTTTTGTGTTTTTAGTAGAGATGTGGTTTCGCCATGTTGGCCAGGCTGGTCTCAAACTCCTGACCTCAAGTGTTCCGCCCGCCTCACCCTCCCAAAGTGCTGGGATTACAGGCATGAGCCACTTCTCCCAGTCCCCCAGCAGGGATCTGAACTGGCTGGGCTTGGCTGACTCAGGGCATGGGTACCTTCTCACGGAGGTGCCACATGGGTACCTAGTCTCTGTGACATCTCTGCCTGCCACAGTTTCTTCCAGCGCACCCTGTTGCAGGGTTGCATGAGGATTCCTGAGGGTGAAGTGTGCCACCAGCCCAGAGTCAGTGTCAGTCGCCCCTCGAGGGTTGTGGTCCAAACTGGAGGAGCCCTCTTGATACGTTTGAAAGTTCAGAATCTCCAGTGTTTTGAGGATGGGACACATCTGATGTTGTCCCGGGGGGCAGTGCCCTCCCACCGTCTGCTGGCAGGAGGCCCTCTCATCATGCCTCAGTTCCTCTCAAGGCTGGTGAGATGAGCAGCTCCTTGCGCCTATTGGCTCGAGTCCCCTAGAGCTGCAATGCACAGTTATGCAGGTTGTCTCGCTCTGTCGCCCAGGCTGGAGTGCAGTGGCCGGATCTCAGCTCACTGCAAGCTTCGCCTCCCGGGTTCACGCCATTCTCCTGCCTCAGCCTCTCAAGTAGCTGGGACTACAGGCACCCGCCACCATGCCCAGCTAATATTTTGTATTTTTAGTAGAGATGGGGTTTCACCATGTTAACCAGGATGGTCTCGATCTCCTGACCTCATGATCTACCTGCCTCGGCCTCCCAAAGTGCTAGGATTACAGGCATGAGCCACCGCTCCCGGCCAACAATTTTCTTAAAGATGGGAATAAAGTGGAAGTAAGGGTGCCTTTTCATAATTCTCACAGAGATGCCACATGGATCAGAATCGTTTCTACTTTGGGAGAACGACACCTCAAATCTGGGGAACTCCCACTCATCTTTCTAAGTCCTGCTCCCATGACCCCTGCCTGGGAAGCCTCTAGCCTCTGTGTTGGAGTCACTGCTCACTTCCCTACCCAGGGTCCCTCAGCCCGTTCAAACTGCATGCCAGGCTGGGAGCTGTTGGGGGCAGTGATGGCTGCATCGAATTGGTAGGCCACCCACCCCTGGCCTTAGCCTTTGCCCAAGGAGAGAGTTCATGGGCATCCCACGAGGTCCAGCCTTGGTGCCAATGAGGAGACCCTATGAGACTTCCTAGGCAGCTGGAGCTGGGAGGGCCGGCCAGGCTCCACCTCCTCCCCACCATTTTATTTTATTATTTATTTATTTTTGAGACAGAATCTTGTTCTGTTGCCCAGGTTAGAGTGCAGTGGTGTGATCTCAGCTCACTGCAACTTCCACCTCCTGGGTTCAAGTGATTCTCATGCCTCAGCCTCCCAAGTAGCTGGGATTTTACAGGTGCATGCCACAATGCCCAGCTAATTTTTTTTTTTTTTTTTTTTGAGATGGAGTCTCGCTCTTGTTGCTCAGGCTGGAGTGCAATGGCGTGATCTTGGCTCACTGCAACCTCTGCCTCCCAGATTCAAGTGATTCTCCTGCCCCTGCCTGCCAAGTAGCTGGGATTACAGGTGTGTGCTACCACACCCAGCTAAGTTTTGTATTTTTAGTAGAGACAAGGTTTCACCATGTTGGTCAGGCTGGTCTCGAACTCCTGACCTCAGGTGATTCTCTCGTCTCTGCCTCCCAAAGTGCTGGAATTACAGGTGTGAGCACCACACCTGGACAACACCTGGCTAGTTTTTATCCTTTTAGTAGCGACGGGGTTTTGCCATGTGGCCCAGGCTGGTCTTGAACTCCTGGACTCAAGTGATCCACCTGCCTCGGCCTCCCAAAGTCCTAGGATTACAAATGTGAGTGACCACGCCTGGCACATCTACCCCCATTTTACAGATAAGAACACCAAGGCTCAGAGCAGTGAAGGCCTTGCTCAGGGCCGCACAGAGAGTTAGGCATCTGGGCCTTCGGATCCCCCACTGAGGCTGGGCACACCTGCGTCCCACCGCATGGTGAGAAGTCAGTCAAGGTTGGTGAAGAAGGTGGCACTGGGGACAAAGAGGTGGAGTTATCCAGGCCACCACTCCCCCATCCATGGCCTGGAAGTCATTTCCGTCACAGACAGGGTGCCACGCCTTAGAGACTGATGATTTCGCGGAGCAGAAGGGGTCCAGGCTTAGGGTCTGGGGACCAGCGTGAAGACGCTGTCTGCAGTGGCCTGGACCCCAAGTGACCCCCGCCCCTGCCTACCTGGTTCCCCGTCGCCAGTCCCCTGCCATTGGGTCCACTTCATCCTTCTGAGATTTATTCTCAGGCCACAGAGCCTGGAAATAATTTGCTGACAGAGCCCCATCCCGGCAGGTGCTTTAATTGGTTTTGTGGGAACAAATTTAGAGGGAAACAAATCATGGTGCTGCCGCCCGTCTTTTCTCTTTAATGGGGGCTTCAGAGTGTTGGGGGTGGGGAGGAAAAGGCAGCTCCTCAGTGGAAAGCAGAGATCCTGGTTTTTCTCTGGGGGTGCAGGTGCTGGGACCTGGGTGTCCTGGGCCAGCGGCAGTGGAACCAGGCCACCCGCTCCGGCCCTGGCTCAGCCTCAGCCTCAGGGCAGGGTGGCTTCTCATCCTCACAGTGCTGAGGGCAAGAGGAGGCCTGGGGACGAAAGGGCCAGGGCAGGGCCAGGGCAGGGCCACGGCAGGCAGGGTTCCAGGTCCCAGACTCCCACCACTGAAGGAGGCCCTCACTCTTGCCGGGTGCGCACCTTCTAAAACACAAATCAGGTGGGTCATTCCTTAGCTCCAACCCCTTCCATGGCTCTCCATTGTCCTCAGAATGAAGCCAGCTTCCTTAGCTTGGCACTCAGGGTCCCTTGAGGCCCGACTGACCTCAGGTGACCTCTCCAGCTGCATCGTCCTTTGCGCCTATCCTCACCCACCCCCTCCCAATGGTCTTTAGTCTTCCCTGGTGGGCTCCTGTGTGTCCCACCCTATGCTAACCCCACAATTGTCCATGATTGAGGAGAGCACTGTTGCCTCATTTTACAGATGAGGAAAAGAAGGCTCAGAAAGGTTAAGACACCTCCTGAAGGTCACACAGCAGGGCAGGGACTTGAACCCAGGCCTGGCTGGCATACAAGTCCACACTTAACTAGTAAGTTATAGGTGGGACTAGCCGAGCTCCCTCTAAGCCCCATGCTTTCCCTTGAAATGCCCCTCCTGCATTTTTCTGCTGGCAAACTCCTACTCATCCTTCAAAGCCCGCTTGATATCACTTCCTTGAGAATCCTTGTCTGACTGACTACTCCCACCTCTAATCTTTCCTCTGGGCTTCCCAAGGCCCAGCCAAGCCTTTCAGTTCAGCTCTTATCTCTGGGTTTATCATTTCCTGTGTCAGTGTCTGTCTCTTCCACTTCCTGCCTCACCCCGGACTGGGAAATCTAGCGGATAATTGTTACTCATCCTACAGGGTAAGAGTTGCAGCCCTGGAAACTCTGATAGGTCCAAGATCCTGGGACCTGAGCTCTCATCTTACCTGTTGTATTGAGCAGCCTAGGCCGTAGCTGCTCTATGCAACCTTGAGCGAGGCCCTTTGCCTCGGCAGACTGAGTCTGCCCATCTGTAAAATGGGATGGTCAGCCTAGAGGCATCTGACACTTGGGAACTCTGAGGGATGTGGGCTGGAACCTCACACCATGTGGCCCATGCAAGTGTGACTCACATGACGTATGTGTGAGTGGGTAGCCATGCGCCATGCCAGGGTGGGTCACGTCACGAGGTCATTGCTGATGCCTGGCCCAACCTGGGATCCAGGTGCTGGGCTAGGAGGCCTGGGCAGAGCTGGGAAGTAATTACACTCGAGTCAGGGCTGGAATCTCAGCTCTGCCACTCACCTGCTTCGTGTGAACTCAGGCCTGACCTCTCAGAGCCTCAGCTTCATCTGTAGAACCATGGGAACAATAATGTAGTCATACGCCACAGGAGGACATTTCTGTCACCAAGGGCCTGCGTGTACGACAGTGGTCCCATAAGATCATAACACCGTATTTCTCCCGTACCAGTTCTATGAGTAGATACACAAATACTTCCCGCCATGCCACAGTTGCCTACAGCATTCAGTCCAATGATAGGCGGCACCGGAGTGTAGCCCAGGGGCAAGAGCCCGGCGTGTAGGGGCCGCATCATCTCGGCTGGCATAAGTCCACTGTATGCTGTTCGCAACCGATGCATTTGTCAGAATGCACCCGTGTTGTTAAGGACACAGGACTGTCCTGCCACCCCAACAAGGCTGATTTGCTGAGGGTCACGGGAGAGACTCTCACGGCTGGCACAGAGCATGAGCTCCAGGGCCCTCACTGTAGTCATCTGCACAAGCGTAAAGTGCCACGTCCCGGCTCGGCCCGGTAGGTGGTGGTGGGCGGTGACTGAAGGATCCAGTCGAGACGAGACGGACAACCAGGTGAATTCGCAGAGCTCAGGCCAGGACAGTGGGGCGGTGAGGGCCTTGGTTTCTGGGGTTTACGGTGGAGTTAAGAGGCCGGGTCTCCAAGGGCCTTTTTCCCGGGTGTGATTTTTCAAAGAATCCAGGACAGAGTTAAACAGGCAGGTGCAGTCCCTGAGGACGGATGGGCAGGATGTGGGTGAGGGGCTCAGAGGAGAGCTGGGGGCTGGGTGGAGGGAGAGGGGCAGAGCCCTCGGGATGAGTGGGTGGTGCTGGGAGATGAGCAGGGTCAGAGATCTGGAGACGGGCGGAAAGAGGTTGCAGGCCCGGTTCAGCTGCCCCAATTCCACATAAAACCAGTCAGCGCCCTGTCCTCGGCCTCAGTTTGCCCAGGCTCCGGCTATGCCGCCTGGACCCGGGCAGCTTAAACACTCCTTCCCCTTCCACGAGGACCGAGTCCGAGGCCTGAGCCGGGCCGGGCTGTCTGCTGCAGGGCGGTGACTTGGGGTACGAGCCCCAGGAGAAGGGAGAGACGAACCGGGAGCCAGAGGGAGCCGGGTACACAGCGGGGCTCCCGGGGCGTCCCGGGGCCAGGAATCCAGCTACGGAATCCGGTCCGTAGGTGGCGCCGCGAGGCTGCAGTTGGGCCTCTGTCGCCCAGGCCGAGAGTGGTGCGGAGCCGGGACCCGCGGGGCTTCTGGGTCCCGCGTGACAGTCCCCACCGCCGTCGGTCCGCGGAGATCCCGTGTGTGTTTAGGGCACCCAGGTTCACACCCCGATGGGCCAAGGCCCAGAGCGACGCGCGGGCACCGGACGGGGTGCGAACCTGGGGCGGCCGGGTCCCCTCCCCAAACCCCTCCCCCCGATCCCCACAGCTGCCACCGCTGGGCCTCGGCTGCGAAGGCTCCAGAAACGGGACCCCGTACCCTCGGGCCTTCCCAGCCGCGCGGGCGTGCGCGGGAGCCGAGGTCCGGGTGGCCGCTGGGGCAGGGGCCCCTGCGGGGAATGGCGGCGCTCTGGGCTGTGTCCGCCGGGCGTGTGCGTGCGGGGAGGCCGTGGGCGCGGCGGGCAGGGGACCCTTCCTTTGTTCTCGCACCCCCTCCTCTGCGGGCCCGGGTCGGGGAGGACGCGAGGCCCAGGCCGAGCTGTGCGCGTGAGGACGAGAGCGACGGTGGGCAGGGACAGGCAGGCGCCCCCTTCCTCCCGCTCAGCAACCCGCCTTCGGGCTCCCTGGCTGCTTCCCCGAGGGCAGCCTTGACTGGGAAATGTCACCCTACCCCGGGAAAGGAAGGTGAGCGACGTGTGCGCGTCTCTGTCATGCATCCTCCTGAGAACACGCCGCGCCTAGAGAAAGCCCTTTGATCCCCTAGCTAGCTTTTCCTTTTCTTTCTTTTTTTCTTTCTTTCTTTCTTTTGTTTTTTTCCTTTTTTCGAGACGGAGTCTCGCTCTGTTGCCCAGGCTGGAGTGCAGTGGCGCTATCTCGGCTCACTGCAACCTCCGCCTCCCGGGTTCAAGCGATTCTCCTGCCTCAGCCTCCCGAGTAGCTGGGATTACAGGCGCCGCCAACACTCCCAACTAATTTTGTATTTTTAGTAGAGACAAGGGTTTCAGCATGTTGGCCAGGCTGGTCTCGAACTCCTGACCTCAGATGATCCGCCCACCTTGGCCTCCCAAGGTGCTGGGATTACAGGTGTGAGCCACCGCGCCCGGCCCCCCTCGCTATCGTGGATGTGGAACCTGCTCCAAGTCGTGCAGCTGGAAAGAGGCATCGGAGCCTCTGGGGGCGTCCCTGACTCCAGGCTGGGCCGACTTAGCGGGTGGAGGGTTGGATCAACTTCCCCCAAACCAGCCACCCCCAGGGAGCGCCTGGAGGGGTCGAGCTGCCTGTGCCTGGAGGTGGGGACCATAGGTCCACACAGTAAGCGCTGCCCAGGGCTGGGAGGCGCCCTGGAGGTTGGGGTGGGAGAGGAGGTTCAGAGATGAGCGAGGCCCCACCCCGGCCAGGGAAGTCCCGTCCAGCAGAGCAGGTGGGACTTGTGGCTCATTCCCGGAGATGTGATCAGAGAAGGAGGGGGCAGGATGGTGGCCTTGCAGGAGCCAGAACTTGGGGGCCCAGGCCTCAATGCCAGAAAAATAGAAATTTGGACTTTTCTTCCACAGGGGGCAGTTCTCCCCCAGCCCCCTGCCCCCAAGACACACACACACACACACACACACACTCCAACATACCACACAGCACACAGACACACACCAGACACACACACACCATACACAGACACACATAGACACATGACACACACCACACACACACCACACAGACACACACACCACACACAGACACACAACACACACACACCACCCACACAGACACACACCACACACAGACACACTCACAGATGCATTCACAGACACACCATACACACAGACACCACATATAGACACACACATACCACACACCACACACACACAGACCACACATACACACCACACACAAATACACATTACTCACACACCACACACACACACCACACACACAGACACATACACCATACACATACCACACACAGACACACCACACACACACAGATACACACACCACACACAGACACACCACACACACACAGATACACACACCACACACAGACACACCACACAACCACACACACAGACACATACACCATACACACCACACATGCACCACACACACACCACACACACAAATACCAGACACACACACCACACACACACCACAGACACATACACCATACACACACCACACACACACCACACACACACACCACACACCACACACACACAGACATACCACACAGACACACCACACACACACCCCATACACGACACACACACCACGCACATACCCACACACAGACGCCACACACCACATACACGCACCACACTCCACACACACATACGAGCAGAGCAAGGGACAGCCATGCTGTGTGATCTGGGAGGGTGGCTCACCCTCTCTGAGTTGTTTATAAACGGGGTGGGACCCAGGCCTGCCAGTCAGAGGGCTGATCTGAATGCTCTTATAGGTTCAGAAATGGACATGTGACCCTCTCCTGACCAATCAGAGGCTTTCCTGCTGGAAGGGCTGCTGGAAGCCACCTTCGCAGGGTTCTTCCCTTGGCTTTAGAGTCCCAAAGTGCTCTTTGACTTGAGCTGCTTTGCATTCTCTCTGTCCTGCCATCGAGAAAGTTCTGAGCGGCTCAGAAGTAATACTGACACTGTATATAGCGCCCTTCCCACGCCAGCGGCCATTCCCCATGGGAGGGGCAGTGCTGGGGTGCCCTGGGTGACCAGGACGAGCCGCCGCCCCTCTGCAGGCATTAGTGCCCTTGTCTGTGAAATGGGGCGAGTAGTTCTTCTCTCAGGGCTGCTATGAGGACTGAGTCACCGCGATGGCGGCCGGCAGAAGGGGCAGGAGGGGCTGTCGGTCCTGGGGCAGGGGTGACAGGAGCAGCGATCAGTGGGCGCGGGAGGGGAGGTTCCCCTCCTTGACCCAGGAGGCCTGGGTCTGGGCGAGCGCGGGCACAGCGAGGGCCGGCCGGAGGGAGGGAGTGCCGTGGTGGAGGCCCCAGGATCCCCATCCTTGCCTTGACACAGATCAACGGAGGGGGACTGCAGTTTCGCTGGCGGCCCCACAGCCCCCAGCCTCCAGTCAGAGGACAAGGAACAGGAGGGATCCAGAGGTGAGAGAGGAGGTGCACAGTAGCTGCGGGGCCGGACCCTGGTGAAGGGAGATGCTGCCCCACACGGAGCCCCCGCCAGCCCCCAGATCACCACGGCTGGAACCCCCCAGTGGCTCTGCTGGTCACGTCTGTGGGATCCCTGCTCACCCCTCTATCCTCACCCCTTTCCTCTCCCCCTGGCCACCGGCAGCCTCCTCCTGCCTGCTCAGCCTGGGTCTCTTTCCCTTTGATCCACTCTCCATGGGACCGCCAAGCAGCTCCCAAATCCAAACATGACCCTGAGTTGCCCTGGCTTGAAACCCAAGCATGACTCCCTGTCTCAGGCTGGACCAAGTCCTGAGTTCCTAAACCACCTTCAGGGCTGCCCTGCACCTGCACCTCCCGCTCCTGCTGTGTCCCGATCCCATGTGCTGGGTGAACTGGGTTCTTCAGAGCCCTCCAGCCCTCGATGCCAACCCCGGAGCAGCAAGGCGAGGGGCACCCATGCAGGCAGCCGTTCCCCGTGGGAGGGGAAGTGCTGGGGGTGCCCTGGGAGACCAGGATGAGCCACCGCCCCTCTGCCGGCCTTAGTGCCCTTGTCTGTGAAATGGGGCGAGCTGCTGTGAGGACTGAGTCTCTCTGAGCTCAGGATTTTCCTTTCTCTGAGCTCCAAAACCATGGGCAAATCACACCTTCTCACTCTCAGCTTCCTGATCTACATGACTGGGATGATGATAGATACTTAACTCCTAGGGCAGTTGTGGAGCATTCAGCCCAGGGTCTGGCACCCTGAAAGGACCAAACCTGTGTGAGCCACAGTCTTATGGTTAATCATCAATGCCTGTCTAAGAAAGCCCCATTCCTCTTGAACCCACCTCTCCAGGAAGAGCTCACTGACACCCTCCTCACAACCCCCCATCAGCCCTCTTTGTTCACCTCCCAAAGTGATGTACAAGAAATGAGTATTTGGGGGTGTGTCTGTCATCACCCACTGGGGCTGCTTGTGTCTCCAGCTACCCCCACCGCCGAGGAATTCTGCCCCAGACAGCAGAGAGATGGGGGACAGGGGACACATGGCCATGGGGACGGACAGCCCTGAGAGGGACTGGGGAATAGAGACATGGTTTTCAAATAACTGCAGCAATCAAGAGAGACGCTACATCCCATCCCAGACAAAGGGAGGAGAGCATGTGAGTCCTGAGTGAGGCAGAATTTGACTTGAGCCAAATAGCTTGGGCAGGGAGGTGAGCGCGATGGCCACAGGGAGGAGGTGGATGATGAAAGAAAGCGCCCTGGCGAACTCGGGTCTTTGCAAGGGCGCATCTTTTTGTTGTCTAGGCTGTTGAAAAATGTACTCTTTCCTCATCATCAGAAAACGAGAGAATGGAGCCGGGTGCAGTGGCTCACGCCTGTAATCCAAGCACTTTGGGAGTCCGAGGCCGGCAAATCACCTGAGGTCAGGAGTTCCAGACCAGCCGGGCAACATGGTGAAACGCTGTCTCTATTAAAAATACAAAAAAAGTTAGCCAGGCGTCCGCATGCCTGTAATCCCAGCTACTCAGGAGGCTGAGGCAGGAGAATCGCTTGAACCTGGGAGGCAGAGGTTGCAGTGAGTCGAGATCACGCCACTGCACTCTAGCCTGGGTGCCAAGAGTGAAACTCTATCTCAAAATACATAAATAAATAAATAAATAAATAAATAAATAAATAATCTTAAAAAAAAAGAAAGAAAGAAAGAAAGAAAGAAAACTAGAGAATGATGACTTCCGTTTACCACGTACCTGGTTTCCTGCCCTGTCTGTGATCCTATTGCTGTGTGCTGTCAACTGTACCTGCTTCAGTGATATTGGAAGGGTTCAGGGAGGATGTGGGTTCCCTCCTTGCCTGCTCTGGGACTTCTCCTGTTTCTGGCCTGCTTCATCTCCACCCCCATCAGATCTGAACTCCTTGGGGGTGACCCCTACACCCTGCAGGGCTGAGCACTAGGAGGTGTGAGGGTTGCTGAAGGCTGGGGTTTGGTGCTTTTCCTTCATTCAGCGGTCATCATTTATTGAGCACCCACTGTTTGCCAGGTCCTTGGCTAAGCATTTCAAGTCCTGCTCCATGGGCCCAGTCATCCAGGGGCTGGACACTAACTACACATCGATTGTTTTCCAGAAGGATAGAAGCACATAGCAGGGCCTGGTCTCCACTGGGGGTGCCAGGAGCTAGGACCTCAAGGCTGAATGGATGAGGTGCCACCCAGGTGTGTGCTGGACCTGAACTGGGAAGGATGTGGCCTTTTTTTTTTTTTTTTGAGACAGAATCTCGCTCTGTCACCCAGGCTGGAGTGCGGTGGCGCAATCTCGGCTCACTGCGACCTCCAGCCTCCCGGGTTCAAGTGATTCTCCTGCCTCAGCCTCCTGAGCAGCTGGGACTACAGGCATGTGCCACCATGCCTGGCTAATTTTTTATATTTTTAGTAGAGATGGGGTTTCACCATATTGGCCAGGCTGGTCTTGAACTCCTGACTTCATGATCTGCCTGCCTTGGCCTCCTAAAGTGCTGGGATTACAGGCATGAACCACTGCGCCAGGCTAGGATGTGGCTTTTCGAGAAGAGAACAGGAGGGCAAGCCACGGATCCAGGGCTCCAAAAGCAGGTATATGGTAGGGATTTATGCAGGTGTGGCCTGCAGAGGATGGGTGCACAGGACCCTAGACCATGGGAAATACTTTGGGTTTTGTCTTTTAATTATTATTATTATTGTTTTTAGAGATGGGATCTCACTGTGTTGCCCAGGCTGGACTTGAACTCCTGGGCCCAGAACTCCTGCATCGGCCTCCCGAGTAGCTAGGACTACAGGTGTGTGCCACTACGCTGGGCAGGACTTTGGGTTTTGTTCTAAGCCTGCGGGAACAGCCTCCGGAGGGTTTTAAGCAAGATTGAGGCAGAGAGGGTGCATCTATGGACCTGGGTTTCTAAAGACTCCCCCAGCTGTGGGGGCGAGGGGAGCTGGGAGGTATGGAGGGGCTGTTGCCCATGTGCAGGGGAGATGAGACGCTGGGCCCAGGAAGGAGGTGGTGGATGGGCAGCTGACAGTACTTGCTGGGGGACTGGGTGTGGGGTGTGACAGACAGGAGGCCTGAGGGCCCTCCCGGGTTTCTGGCTTATACAGCTGAGTGGATGAAGCTTACATTTTTTTGGATGAGGAGCAGGTTTGGGGTTCCAGCTTGGTGTGATGGGAGCCTGGTGAACTTTTGGCCCTAATCCATGCCAGGCTCTGGATCTCGGGGGCCCGGAGTGGCCTGTCCGCCTTATACATGATACCATGTGGGCCTTGAGCTGTTTTCTGATGTTGAAAGAATATGGGTCCCTCCCAGGTGGCCCCGTGGCCATGGTTGGGCTGCTCTGCTCTGTCAGGAGGGCTTAGCTGCCTAGGGTCTCTCAGTCCCCGCATAGCTCTGGCTCCAAGCACCTGTCACCCTGGAATACAGGCCCTGTCGCTAGAGGGACAGGAAGGGGCTGGGTAAGGTGGGAGGGCCAGAGTGCCTAGGGTGGGCAGGAGGGTATATTTGCCAAGGTCCCAGGCTCCTTGGTGTCTTGGTCAGGAGACTTGAGCTGGGTATGAAGCCTACGATTCCCCCAAAGCATGGGCCAAAGCAGGAGGCGGAGTGTGGTGGGGGAGGGAGCACTGTCTTTGGAATCAGAGAGACCTGAGTTCAAATTCTGGCTCTCCCATATAGTAGCTCTATGTTGGACACCTGGGCCTCTTTGAACCTCAGTCTCCTCATCTGTTTTTTCTTTCTTTTTTTCTTTTCTTTTCTTTTCTTTTTTTTTTTTTTTAAGACAGTCTCACTTTGTTGCCCAGGCTGGAGTGCAGTGGCGCAATCTCAGGTCACTGCAACCTCCATCTCCTGGGTTCAAGTGAGTCTCCTGCCTCAGCCTCCCGAGTAGCTGGGACTACAGGTGTGCACCACCCTGCCCGGCTAATTTTTGTATTTTTAGTAGAGACAGGGTGTCACCATATTGGCCAGGCTGGTCTCAAACTCCCGACCTCAAGATGATCCACCTGCCTCGGCCTCCCAAAGTGCTGGGATTACAGGCATGAGCCACTGGCCACCTCATCTGTAATATGGGAGAAAAATAATTATCTCTACCTCCCCATAGGGCTGTTGAGAGGATTAAGATGAGGTAGCATGGGCCAGGTGCGGTGGCTCACACCTGTCATCCCAGAGAGGCTGAGGTGTGTGGATTGCTGGAGACCAGGAGTTGGAGACCATCCTTGACAACGTGGTGAAACCGTATCTTTACCAAAAATACAAAAATTAGCCCCTCTCAAAGTAAATAAATAAAATAGATTGAAGTTTAACAATAAAATAAATAAATTTTTTAAAATGAGATAGCATGTATGGAGTACTTGGCACAGCACACAATGAATGCTCAATACATTTTAACTGTTTTGATGATGATTATTGTAGATTCTGGATGCCCCAGTAAACGCACTACTCCAGACCTTTGCAAATGCTGTTCCCTCCACTTGGAATCTTCTGGGCCAGTGGTGTGCTCCTCTCCCTCCTTCAACGCCCAAGTCAGGGCCACCCCAGCACCCAGCTGACTTGATTCCTCCCCATGTGCCAGCCTGTGCCCATGCACCCTCTTCACAGCAGTTACCCCTCCCAGGCTGGCTTCCGGGGCAGTGGGTCTGGCCACTCTCTGTCTAGGGCCTTGGCAGTGGGGCATGGGCTAAGCACAGCTGAGGGGATCTTAGCCTGTGCTGGATGCAGTATGAAGAAGGAGGCCTGGGAGGTCTGGGGTGGGCTAAGGTACCCGTGGTGGCGGCGGATAGAGGTTGGACCCACGTGGGAGAGGTGGCAGCCATCTGCCTAGGACATCCCCAAGCACAAGAGCAGATGACAAGGAAACACGAGACACAGGGGGCATCATCAGGGGCCAAGGCCCAGGGAGGCAGATGGCCCAGGCTGAGGACGTGGGCAGCCCAGCTAGACCCGCTGCTCTATTGGCCCTGGGCTTGGGTTGGTTCTAGGCCTTTCTCCTCAGCCCGAATGGGAGACCCAGTGGGCCTGGTGTTGGGTTTTCAGTGAAGAGGAGGGAGTTTATGGCCTTGGTGACGGGGGAGTAGCAGACAGGCAGGGGGTAGATGGCTTTCCCGGAATCCCAGATCTCTCTTTAATAATTTGTTTCAGAATTAATGTCCATTCACGCCGTCTTTCTTGTTCCAGCTCATTGGAAGATTAAATAAAGCCCCATCCCCTCCCTGCCAGTGGAGGGAGACCGGCCCCATTCTCGCCCGTGCTCTCCGGCTGGGCTGGCTGCCTGAAGCCAGTGCAGAAAATAAATCTTTCAGAGAAAACCACTTTGCTCACACGATTTCAATCCAACAGGGCATAGTGGCCCCAGTCACTTCTTGTTTTATTTAGCTGATAATCTTTTATTGTATCAGGAGACCCTCACGGAAGCACTGTGTCTTTCCAAGGCTGCAGCCTCCCCGAACAGCTGGGCTGCCTGGGCCAGGCCCCCTGAGCCAAGCCCTTTCTTCCCCGACTCCCAGGGTTCGGCCCTTGCTTCAGGCAGCACTGCCAGGTACCCAGAAAGGTGGGTTCCTGGTGCCAGGGTATCTGGGAAGGGCCTGGCAGTGGCTGTCCCTAGTTCCAGGGCACACAGCCAGGGCCTCTGTGGGCTGGGACCCAACTCAGGGAAGCTCCTCAGCCAGTGAGGCCAACTGACATTTACTCATTCATTCATTCACTGACTCATTGACTCATTCACTCACTCATTCACTCACTCACTCATTCAATCACTCATTCATTCACTCACTCATTCAATCACTCATTCATTCACTCACTCATTCACTCACTGACTCACTCATTCACTCATTCATTCACTCACTCATTCAATTCACTCACTCACTCGCTCATTCACTTATTCACTTATTCACTCGTTCATTCACTCATTCACTCTTTCACTCATTCATTCACTCATTCACTCATTCATTCGCTCACTCATTCACTCATTCACTTACTCATTCACTCATTCATTCGCTCATTCATTCATTCATTCACCCATTCATTCGTTCATTCATGCACTCAACACATATTTATCGTATGCCTTCTCTGTGCCACACTCAGAATGCAGGGTGCTCAGATGGAGAGATGGACAAACAGGTCCCTGCTGCCTGAGTCATGGCCTCTCAGGGTCATTGCCTTTGTTTTCCTGCATCACCTGATTAAGACTTCTTGCTCCTGTGCCACTTTCTCTGGCATATCCTTTTTTTTTTTTTTTTTGAGATGGAGTCGCGCTCTGTCATTCAGGCTGGAGTGCAGTGGCATGATCTTGGCTCACTGCAACCTCTGCCTCTTGGGTTCAAGTACTTCTCCCACTTCAGCCTCCCAAGTAGCTGGGATTACAGGAACACACCACCACACTTGGCTAATTTTTATATTTTTAGTAGAGATGGGTTTCGCCATATTGACCAGGCTGGTCTTGAACTCCTTACCTCAGGTGATCAACCCATATTGGCCTCCCAAAGTGCTGAGATTACAGGCATGAGCCACCACACCCATCCAGCATATTCCTTTTTTCCATTTGATTTTATTTAATTTGAATTATCAAGTACAGAAACCAAGTTATTAATAATATTTAGAAATATTGAGGCTGGGCCTGGTGGCTCATGCCTATAATCCCAGCACTTTGGGAGGCTGAGGCAGGAGGATTGTTTGAGCCCAGGAGTTTGAGCCCAGCCTGGGCAACATAGGAAGACTTCATCTTTACAAAAAATTAGAATATTAGCCAGGTGTGGTGGTGTGCTCCTATGGTTCCAGCTACTCAGGAGGCTGAATGGGGAGGATCACTTGAGCCCAGAAGTTTGAGGCTGCACTGAGCTACGATCGCACCACTGCACTCCAGCCTGGGCAACAGAGTGAGACCCTGTTTCTGTTTAAAAAAAAAAAAGAAAAAAGAAAAGAAAAGAAATATTGGAAGCTGGTAGAGTCTAAAAATAAAAATAAAAAAACAGGTCAACAAGTCTTCCTATCAGAGGCACATGATTGGATAATGCTAATGAAAATCCCTCAGCCTTGGAGTCAGGAGAGAAAATTAGCATTAAAAGACTGGATTACACCGGGTGAGGTGGCTCATGCCTGTAATCGCAGCACTTTGGGAGGCTGAGGTGGGCGGATCACCTGAGGTCGGGAGTTCGAGACCAGCCTGACCAACATGGAGAAACTTTAGTGTCTCTACTAAAAGTACAAAATTAGCCAGGTGTGGTGGCGCATGCCTGTAATCCCAGCTACTTGGGAGGCTGAGGCAGTAGAATCGCTCGAACCCGGGAAGCAGAGGTTGCGATGAGCCAAGGTCATGCCATTGCACTCTAGCCTAGGCAACAAGAGGAAAACTCCATCTCAAAACAAAACAAAACAAAACAAAACAAAAACACTGGATTACTACTTAATGCAATGTTTATGAGTTTTTATCCTATTTTCAGTGTGCCTCTTTACACTAGTATTAGTTCAATCTGTTGGGTATTAATGACTTTCCCACACAGAATGTCTTGAGTTTACAAATCGTATTTATGTAACTTTCCTAGTTCAATCTGGGCCAGTAGTGTTTTGTAGTCTTACTGGGGTTTAATAAATGCTGCGTGAATAAAGATTTTGTTCTGATTCCTTCAACACATTTCTAGTTTTTAACTCTAAAAAACCCTTTTTATTTTAAAGTAATTATAGACTTACAAGAATTTGCAAAAATAGTTTGGAGATTCCTGGATACCCTATACCCAGCTTCACGCAGTATCTTGTGTGACTATAATATAATATCAAAACCAGGAAATCGACATTAGTATAATATTGTTAAGTAGACACAGACTAATTCCGATTTCACCAGGTTTTATACACTTTCATTTCTGTGTGAGTTTGTTTATGCAATTTAATATACCATGTATGGGTTTGTGTGACTCAGACATATTTCTTTAGAAAAATTTTGTTAAATTAAATTAAAATAAATTAAATTAAATTAATCTGAGACAGGGTCTCTCTCTGTTGCCCAGGCTGGAGTGCAGTGGTGTGATCTCGGCTCACTGCTGCCTCAACCTCCCAGGCTCAAGCAATCCTCCCACCTCAGCCTCCCGAGTAGCTGGGAGGCGTGCACCATCATGCCTGGCTAATTTAAAAAAAAATTTTTTTTTTGTAGAGATGGGATCTTACTATGTTGCTCAGGTTGGTCTTGAACTCCTGGGCTCAAGGGATCCTCCCACCTCAGCCTCCCAAAGTGCTGGGATTACAGGTGTGAGCCACCGCACCCGGCCACTAAGACATATTTAATAATTACTTTATTTCTCCTAGCTTTCGACTTTTTGAGATGTAACTTTCCTCATGTAAGCTGCACAGATCCCGAGTGAACAGCTCAGTGTCTTTTTACATGAGTGGCCACTCCCCAGATGGGCCGGCCACTCCCCAGATGGGCCGGCCACTCCCCAGATGGGCCAGCCACTCTGAGGCGTGGAGCAGCGCTGGCTGTTCTTGCACCTCGTGGAACAGTTTGTGCTCCCCTGAGTCTGGCTTCTTTGGAGCATGAAGTCAGGGAGGTCCCCCTGGAGCCTTTTGTCATATGCATAAGCATGCAATCTGCTTATTTTATCGCTGGCACTCATCAGGGCGAGTGATTCTGTGTTTATCGCTCTGATTCCACAAATGCTACACATTTTTAAAAAATGCGCCCTCTTGGCCGGCACGCAGTGGCCCACGCCTGTAATCCCAGCTCTTTGGGAGGCCGAGGCGGGTGGATCACCTGAGGTCAGGAGTTTGAGACCAGCCTGGCCAACATGATGAAACCCTGTCTCTACTAAAAATACAAAATTAGCTGGACGTGGTGGCGCGTGCCGGTAATCCCAGCTACCCTAGAGGCTGAGGCAGGAGAATCGCTGGAACCCGGGAGGCGAAGACTGCAGTGAGCTGAGATTGCACCACTGCACTCCAGCCTCAGCAATAGAGCAAGACTCCTTCTCTTAAAAAAAAAAAAAAAGTTTCCTATTTGGGGCAGTATTTCAAGCATTGGGCAAGGGCTGAACTGGACAGACCCAGTCCCTTCCCTAACTGAGCTCAGAGCCCAGCAGGGAACAGCAGGGCAGGAAGGTGCTGGGTTTTGATGGGGCTGCTGAGTATGGTGTGGCCAGGGAGGGTCGGTCCCAGAGAAAGAAAAGAGCAGAAAAGGTCAGAGCTGAGAGCATGACCAGGCAAAGGCTCGGAGGTGGGATGGTCGGGGTAGGGTGTGTAAGGAACAGGAATGGTTCAGTGGGTGAGACAGGCTGAATAGGGTGGCAGGGCAGAACCTGCAAGGGCTGTGGGCTGCTTTGAGGAGGTGGGGCTTTACCAGGAGGGGGCAGAGTAGTCAGGAAAAGGCTTTGAGCAGGTGAGAGCAATGCTCTTAGAAAACATATAATCATGGTGTAGGCAAATATTTTTAGAAATGACCCCAAAAACACAGGCAACAGAAGCGAAAAATAGACAAAAGGCACTATATCAAACTAAAGAGCTTCTGCCCAGCAAAGGGAACCATCAATAGAGTGAAGAGGCCAGGAGTGGGGGGGCTCACACCTATAATCCCAGCACTTTGGGAGGCCGAGGCAGGAGGATCACTTGAGCCCAGGAGTTCAAGACCAGCCTGGGCAACATAGCAAGGTCTCATCTCTAAGAAAAATAAAAAAAATACAAAAATTACCCTGACGTGGTGGTGCGTACCTGTGGTCCCAGCTACTTGGGAGGCTGAGGCGGGAGCCTCGAAGAGGTGTCTGCACTGCCATGTCCATTGCAGCACTTTCCACAATAGCCGAGATACGGAATCAACCTAACTGTCCATCGACAGACGAATGAATGAAGAAAATGTGGTGTACAGACACCGTGGAATACTATTCAGCCTTAACAAAGAAGGCAGTTCTGTCATTTGCAACAACTTGGATTAACCTGGAGGACATTAAGTGAAATAAACCAGTCACAGAAAGACAAATAATGCATGATCTCATTTACACATGGAGTGTAAACAAGATGAACTCATGGAAGCAGAGAGCAGAATGGTGGTAGCCAGGGGCAGGGGGTAGGGGTGGCAGGGCTGGGGAGATATTGATCAAAGGACACAAAATGTCAGACAGGAGGCGTACTTCAAAAGATCTCTTGTACAACATGGTAGTTACAGTTTTTTTTTTTTTTTTTTTTGAGACGGAGTCTTGCTCTGTCGCCCAGGCTGGAGTGCAGTGGCCGGATCTCAGCTCACTGCAAGCTCCGCCTCCCGGGTTCACGCCATTCTCCTGCCTCAGCCTCCCAAGTAGCTGGGACTACAGGTGCCCGCCACCTCGCCCGGCTAGTGTTTTGTATTTTTTTTTTTAGTAGAGACGGGGTTTCACCAGGTTAGCCAGGATGGTCTCGATCTCCTGACCTTGCGATCCGCCCATCTCGGCCTCCCAAAGTGCTGGGATTACAGGCTTGAGCCACTGCGCCCGGCCAGGTAGTTACAGTTAATAACAATAGAGTGTATACTTGAAAGTTGCTAAGAGAGTAGATTTTAAATGTTCTCACCACAAAAAGATGGAAAGTATGTGAGGTAATGCATGTTAAATAGCTCAGTTTAGCCATTCTGCAATGTGTACATATATCAAAACATTATGCTGCACACCATAAGTATATACAATTTTATTTTGTTATTTATTATTATTATTATTATTATTATTATTATTATTATTATTTTTGAGATGGAGTCTCACTCTGTCGCCCAGGCTGGAGTGCAGTGGTGCGATCTTGGCTCACTGCAACCTCCCCTACCGGGTTCAAGTGATTCTTCTGCCTCAGCCTCCCCAGTAACTGGGATTACAAGCATGCATTAACACGCCCAGCAAATTTTTGTATTTTTAGTAGAGATGGTGCTTCACCATATTGGTCAGGCTGGTCTTGAACTCTTGACCTCAGGTGATCCACCTGCTTCGGCTTCCCAAAGTGCTGGGATTACAGGCATGAGCCATCGTGCCTGGCCAATATATACAATGTTTACTTGCCAATTAAAATTGTTGTTGAAAAGAAAGAAAACATGGAAACAAATGACCCTGTGTTCAGCCAAGATGAGCTCTGACTGGCTGCACCCCCTGGTCCTGGAGCCAATGAGGATGCAGAGTCCTTCTAGTGCAGGTGACATCATCCTGGGCACATTTTATGCGGCATTAGAAATCCAATAATGATCATTTCAAGAGATTCTGCAGAAGAAATGTCCCAAACACAACGTGGCTGCCCGATGGCCTGAAATCCGTGCATTTCTGTGGTAGAATGAGTAGGAAGTCGGGGTGCTTCTCCCTCTTTGGCCGCAATTGTGTTTTGAGGAGTCCAAGCATCATTGATTACTTATTTATGTGATTAATCCCCTCAGGAAAGAAGGCACTTGTCCCTATTTTACACAGGAGGAAGCAGAGAGCCCAAGGGATGACTCGCCCCAGTTACATGGCTGATGGACTCAGACCACAGACAATCTGGGTATGTCTACCCACCTCTGCCAGATTCAATTGCACTGGCCCAGGAAGGGAGGCGAGGGGGTGGGGAGCCCATGAGCATGAGGGTTCCCCCAGCACTGGCAGGCCCTTGGGCTCCAGTTGGCCCAGGTGGGGCAAAGCCATGCTGAGGCCAGGGGCGCCCTGGGCCATGCTGGGCCAGACGTCATCCCGTGCAGCTGGGAGGGATCCCTGGGCTCTGGGTCCTGGCTCTCTGTCTGTCTCTGTCATCAGCCTCACACAGGGCACTACTCATCACCCTCCTCACCGGTGTGCAGGGCTGCTGCTCCGCGTGATGATGGAACGTGGTGCCTCTTGCCAGGCTCATTCGGCTGGGGGTGGTGGTGGTGGATATCAGTCAATTTCTGGTGCGCCTTTGCCCGGATGCGAATGTGGTGCCTGTGCACCCTGGGAGAAGAGGCTGGTTGTTGTAAAATGTACTGGGATGTGTTTTAATCAGGTATGGTAAGGTGATAGACATGAAGAAGTCAATGCCATTGAAAGTGTGTTTATTGGCCGGGCATGGTGGCTCATGCCTGTAGTCCCAGCACTTTTGGAGGCTGAGGAGTTCACATGGGCTCAGGAGTTCGAGACCAGCCTGAGTAAAATAGAGAGATCCCCCGTTTCTATATTAAAATAATAATAATAAAATAAACATAAAAAAAGAAAAAGTGTTTACTACTCACAGTACCCTGGAGAATGGGGGTGCACCATGCCCTGCAGGCCCCATGGAGAAGCTCCAGGGTCGGAGAGGAGGCAGCTGGAGCTCGGAGGGAACATGGCCCAGAGCCTTCATCATGGTTTCCAAGGGAATTAAAAATGGATAAGGCAGAGTGGACAAGTTCAAGCCCGTGTAGGATTGGATGGACGATCGGCTAGTTTGAATAATTCGGCGGGCTCCGGGCTGTAGAAGTGGTGTCTGGCTGTCTGGCACCTGCCCCTGGCACCTGGGCACTGAGATGAGAGTACCCAGAGTGACTTTGGGCAGGGGAATTATGGGCTTAGCTATGAGAATTGGGTAAAGGAGGCTGGGGATGTGGGCTTTGTGGTGATGGGTTTGACGTGAAAGTCATGCTCTTTGCTATCTCTAGGAATTAGCTAGCCCCGGAAGCGGCAGTTCCTTCAGGATTAACAAAGCCTCTAAAATGTCAAAGCATCGTAAAATACGGAAAGCAAAACTCACGATTGGCACGGCTGCCCCATGGGCACCTCGTCTGGGTGTCTTCAGGTTGGGGCCCCATCGACCTTTGCTCCCAACTCTGAGGCTCTGTCATGCCCGGCAGCCTCTCAGGCTTCAGTGTCACTCTTGGGCACATGGGAATCACCAGGCTGAGGGGCACCACAGCACGGAGAAGAGAGAGCCATGAGGTCCTTTGCCTGTGAGCCACGCAACTGGGGGCTCTCGCAAGCCTGTCTAGGGTGCTGTTGTCCTTTCCGCCCTGCCCGGGTCTAGAGGCAGAGCCCCCTTATTAAAGACCCACAGGGCTGGCCGGGCGTGGTGGCTGAAGCCTGTAATCCCAGCACTTTGGGAGACCGAGAAGGGCGGATCACGAGGTCAGGAGATTGAGATCATCCTGGCTAACGCAGTGAAACCCCGTCTCTACTAAAAAAATACAAAAAACTAGCTGGGCGGGGTGGCGGGCGCCTGTAGTCCCAGCTACTCGGGAGACTGAGGCAGGAGAATGGCGTGAACCCGGGAGGCGGAGCTTGCAGTGAGCTGAGATCCGGCCACTGCACTCCAGCCTGGGCGACAGAGCGAGACTCCGTCTCAAAAAAAAAAAAAAAAAAAAAAAAAAAAAAGGCCCACAGGGTCTCCTTGCTCCACACCCTTGGTCTCTGGAATGTGCTCCATGACCTGCCTCAGCTCCTGCTAAGGCATCCTCTCCCCAGAGCAGTGGGGGCTGCTGGTCTCAACCAGGGTCATTTGGTAATGGGTGGGGACATTTGTGGTTGTCGCCTGGGGAGAGATTGACAGGTTAGGGAGCAGATCGGTTTTATAACCACGGGCACAGGCTAGGAAGGCCAGACGTCTTTCAAGGCACGGAACAGTCACCAGACGTGAAGAACTGTCCCATCCCAAATTCCAACAGCACCCTCGATGGAGAAATGCAAACTCCCTGTGCATGGGACAGTGTTGGGACTTGTTAGGAAACACAGAGGGGCAAACATCGCGGTTAATTTGATTAAATCTCATCCTCCTACCTCAGCTCCTTGCAGGAGAGAAAACTGAGGCCAGGAGTGCCCATGGGAAGGTGCTGAGATCACACAGCCATGAAGTCACTGGGCGGAGACTTCAGTTCACACCTATCTCCCTCTGGAGTCTTCAACTGTGACCGCCTCATCCAGAGAACCCTCCGAGTGACAGGGCCCTGTTGGGGGAGGTAGACCCAGGCCCTTTCCCATAGGAGACTCCTTCCATAGCCTGTCCGAGGATGTGACCCCAAATCGTCCCCTCTTGACTTGCAGTTGGGCCCCCGCTATGCTGCATTGTGGCTTACGGGGACCCTAAGGGAGTTAAGGGGTAACCACCCCTTAATGGGGGTGGACCGAGGGGGATCCGTCCTGGTTCTGGAGCCTCTGAGACCTGCTTGTAAAGGTTGGCTCTGATTTGCTGTGTGACCCAGGGTTGCTCCTGTGCCTCTCTGTGCTCCATTCCTCCTCTGCATAACCACCTTGCAGAGTTGTCAGAGGCCCCCTCGGGATTGCTACACACAGTGGGAAGATCAGGGCATAGCATGGGCGGCATGCGATAGGGGCCCTGTTGTGGATGATTCACTGTGGGCCTGCTCTGAGCCAAGCCCTGGGGCTGGCACTGAGGACCCAGTGGTGGCCAGAGAGGCAAAGCTCTTGTCCTCACAGGTTGCCCACACCCCTTCTGGTGGGCGATGGTTACATATCCCCTGTGATGGGTGGGATTCTATCTCCCCCACGAGTTCATCTGTTGGAGTCCTAACCCCCAATGCCTTAGCATGTGACTGTAACGAGAGACAGGGCCTTTATTTATTTATTTATTTATATTTTTTGAGACAAGATCTCACTCTGTCGCCTGGGCTGGAGTGCGGGTGGCACCATCACGGCTCACTGCAGCCTCAGCCTCCCTGGGCTCAGGTGATCCTCCCACCTCAGTCTCCCAGGTGGCTGGGACTACAGGTGTGTGCCATTACATCCAGCTAATTTTTTTTTTTTTTTAAATTTTTCATAGAGACGGGGTCTCCCTATGTTGCCCAGTCTGGTCTTGAACTCGTGGGCTCAAGCGATCCTCCCACCTTGGCCTCCCAAATTTCTGGTATTACAGGCGTGAGCTGCTGTGCTCAGCAAAGACAAGGCCTTTAAAGAGGTAATTAAGTGAAAGTGACAGCATTAGGGTGGGCGTTAATCCAATCTGACTGGTGTCCTTATAAGAGGAAGAAATGAGGACGCAGATACCCAGAGGGGAGACATGAGGACACAGGGAGAAGCTGGCCATCCGCCTGCCAGGCAGAGAGGCCTCGGGACAAACCAGCCCTGCTGGCACCTCCACCTTGGACTTCCAGCCTCCAGAATTGTGAGACCATCAGTTTCTTTTGTTTACCCGCCCCCCACCACCATGTCTGTGGGACTTTATTACGGCAGCCCTCGGGAACAAATACACCCACAATGTATGAATGTGTGTTTGGAGTCATGAGTGCAGCAGCCCACTAGGAGCTGATACCACTGAAAATACGAGACACCCAATTAAATTTGAATTTCAGATAAACAATGAATAATTGTTTTCGCATACACTGCATGGGACATACTTATTATACTAAAACAATTCTTTATCTGAAATTCAAATTTAACTGGCGTCCTGGATTTGCATTTGCTAGATCTGGCCACGTGGCCTGAGATCTAAGGCTGCGACTCCCATTCCACAGAGGTTCAAGGACAGAGACCAGCCTGGAAGCCGAGAAGGGGGTGAGAGCCTGAGGCTGCTTCCCAGGCCTGAGCTGCTTTCCCCAAACGGTTCCCATCTCCCGCACAAACATATTTATTGGGCTTGATGGCAAACAGATTATGCTTGTCCCAGGAAGGGCAGCTCCAAAGAGAAAACCTTGAAGTCCGGGAAATAATGATGAGGGAGTTAAATTAAAGTGCATAAAACCCTCCCGAGAGATAACGTCAGGGTGAGTTACAGGCCCGATAAGGGACTGGGGGCTTGCAGAGGGGGCTCAGAAAGGTCGCCCAGCGGCGCACAGCAGACCAGGAATCATAAATATGGGGCAAGATGCCCAGCTGGGGTCGCCGGGGTGAAAATATTGGGGTCATTCCAAAAACAATTATCCTGCTTGGTTTGCTCTTCAGGTCTTGTAAATCTTTCACCTTTTATAAAAGATTTCTGGAGAAGGAAGCACTCTGGAAGTCTTAACTGATTTTTGTGGCTGCTGCTTGGTGGTTCTGCTAAAGGAAAACAAAAAGACAAAGAGGAAAATGAAATTACCCAGCATTCTCAAGAGGCACAGGGCTGGGCTGACTGGTTTTCTCTTATTCTTTGGAGAGTTTGGGCTGCCTTGGGTTTTGAATCCCCCCATTTACAGTCTTGACACCATTTAACAATTCCTTTGTTCTGTTTTGAAGCCAGTGGTAGTGGGGTTTTCACTACCCAGTGGGCCCTGTTCTATGAGGCCACCTTGGCAGCCATCTTGACTGGAGGCAGCCATCTTGGCAGCGGTGGAGCTCATTCTGACCGAAGTGCAGCCGCCTTAACTGAGGGGTGTTCCTGGTGGCCGACACGTACCCAGGTGCTCCTTCTGGCCGAAGTGCAGCCACCTTGACTGACGGGTTCGTGGTGGCCGACACGTACCCAGGCTCGTGTGCCCAGGCAGAGCTCCTGAAGCTGGAGAATGGGTCTAGGCCATGCTTGGCCTCGCGCTCATGGCTCCAGCCGCATCCCCTGCCTTCCTATTGTCTGCCCAAGGGCACCCTTGGCCCAGCCCTGTCCTCTGTGGCTCTGTCTGTGTTCTGGGCTGCTCTGTTGCACCAGCAGAAGGCAGTCATTTGTCCCACAAATGTTTTTTAAGGCTGGGTGTGGTGGCGTGTGCCTGTAATCCCAGCTACTCAGGCGGCTGAGCCAAAAGAATCGCTTGAACCTGGGAGGTGGAGGTTGCAGTGAGCCGAGATCACGCCATTGCACTCCAGCCTGGGTCACAGAGCGAGATCCTGTCTTTAAAAAAAAAAAAAAAAAAGCAAAGAGAAAAGCTCATCGAGCACCTGCACATGCCGGCCACTGTGCTGGGCCCTAGTGCCTCATCCTCAGCATCCTCAGCCGAGGGCGCCGTCTTCTAGGTGGCTTTTTCCTAGGAAGGTTTCCCTGTCCCACTCTGCACACGCACAGCCACAAAACCGGCTCTCCTCAGCAATCTCCCTCCCATCTTCTACCTCATCTATTTCTCACAACCCTGTAGAGGAGGGATTACTAGCGCGTTTGACAGATGAGGAAACTGAGGCTCAGAGAGTGAAGTGACTGGCCTGGTGTCACACAGATGGGGAGGAGGCAGAGCTGGGAGCTCAACACCGACCTGTACAGCTCCAGAATGGTGCCCTTGGTGTCCCGTGCCTTAGCTGCATGCCCTGGCAGAGTCACTGGGCACCTGAGCCTTGCTCTCCTCATCTGTGCATGGGGTACATGTTCGAGGCCTGCGCGGGGTGCGGGCCGTGCGGGCGGGAGCCGTGCACGCGGGGGCTAAGGCTTGGAGTCTGGAAAGCATTCTAGAGGTGGAAACCAGAGCTTCTCTCTGTGAGTGTGTGAGAAATAGTTTTCCCATTCAGCTTTCATGGTCTGGCAACTCCCACCACAATATAATTATTCAAATTGAATTAATTTGCTGAGTGGGACTTGGGGCTCCTTCAGGTTCGAGCCAGACTGAGGTGTGGGAGAGGGATAGCAAGGGGGTGGCCAAGTGGCCTGAGAGTATCCCACGGGAACAGCCACCCACCTATTCATTCATGCACGCATGCGTTCATTCAACAAACGTCATTTTGTGCCAGGCCTGCTCTGGGCGCTGGGGATACAGTGAGAGCAGAACAAGTCAGACTCAAGCCCTCCCCAGCCAGAGCTCCTATCCCGGGGCAGGAGACAGATCGGAGCCAGGGAGGCTCGGGAGGAAGCTGCTGCTCTGTGGTCCAGGAGGGTGATGGTGGCACCTGAATGGAGGCAAGAGTGGCCCTGAGGATCCCATGGAAGCGTAAGGGGTGACTCAGACTCTGCGAGGTGAAGGGACTTGCCCAGGGTCACACAGTGAACAGGCAGTGGCGCCGGTTTGTCTGACTCCAGAGACCAGGCTGTCAGCCGCCACTGCCGCGGCTCCTGCAACAGCATCGCCTAAGTTGAGTTCTGAGCTACCCCAGCTGTAGACATGTGTGCGTGCACTTCTGCCACAAGCGTGCCTGGGGAAGCTGGTGCCACCCCCTTCTCGGAACACAGTGCACAGTGGCCCGTTGAAGGCTCCGAGGGACCCCGCAGGAGCGACACCTGCCATGTTCAGCGTGGAGTTCCCAGACCTCTGTGGCCAAGGAACCTGTTCGGGGATCAGGACACTTTGTAACATGCGTTCTATTCATTGGATATTTGTTGAGTGTGTGCTACGTGCCAGGGACTGATGAGCAGAGCAGGCTTGATCCCTGTCCTCGGGGAGCGGTGGCCTGTGAGGCCCCTTCCCTGGGCCCCACCACAAGGGGGAGCCCCTGGGCAAGAAGGCTGCTTGTCCTCCCTGCAGTCCCTCCCCTCTGGGAGTCAGTACTCAGAGGTGGGGCCGTGGCAGCTGGGTGGCGGTGGCCCTGGGAGGCCTAGCCGACTTTGGTCTGGAGGCCATGAGCGTCCTCACCACCGGTGTGACAAGAAGGAGACCTAGAAGGAGTGGTGGCACCAACCCAGCCCTCAGTGAAAGGGTATGTGGCTTGGCCCTTGGGCCTGGCTGGCTGGATCCTGTTCCCGAGGGCTGGGCTCATAGGGGATTCCCTCTGCTGGAATCCCCCGCCATGGGTTTCCACTCCTGCATCAAAATGCCTTGACTTCATGGGATCAAAGCCACCCAGCTCGGCAGTCTCTTCCCCAGATGCTCTCGAAACCAGCCAAGACAGCCCAGGCAGGCTTCCTGGAGGAGGAGGTCCTGGAGTCAGGCCAGAGGGAACAGCCCAGACCAGGCACCCGCGGGAAGGCTACGGGTAGTGATGGTGACAACCAAGGCCTTGGAGAGGGGCCAGAGAGGCCACTTCCAATATTAGCCCCAGCCTTGGCAGCTGTGCACCTTGGGAAAACAGCACGACTCCTGCAGGCCTCGATGTCCTCATCTGTAAAATGGGATAATGACGGACCTGGAGGTGGCCCTTCAGGCCCTCGCCCACTGTGGCCCAGGAGAAGATTCTGCGGCTGGCGGCATGGGCCTGGGAGAGGAGACAGAGGGCTGCTCACATTTGCCTTCCCCTCTGAAGAGCGGGGCTCGGGAAAATACTCCTTGACCTGAAGAAGCCCCAATTGGATGCTCCTGTGGGTCCGTCACAGACACGACTTTGCAAATCAGATGTGACAGGGAAATGTGTGCCGAGATGGTGGCCAGCTGCTGGGCTGCGGGGGAGGGGCTGCTGAGGGACTCACGGCCTCCTCCAAGAACAGACGCCTCTGCCAGGCCATGCGGAACGCAGGTGCGCGGGGCCGGCCACTCTTGGATTAAAGACACACACACACACACACACACACAGACGCACGCACCAGGTGCATACACTCAAACATGTTCATGTGTAGACATGCAAAAACTCACAGACACGGCCGGGCGCGGTGGCTCAAGCCTGTAATCCCAGCACTTTGGGAGGCCGAGACGGGCGGATCACGAGGCCAGGAGATCGAGAGACGATCCCGGCTAACACGGTGAAACCCCGTCTCTACTAAAAAATACAAAAAAACTAGCCGGGTGAGGTGGCAGGCGCCTGTAGTCCCAGCTACTCGGGAGGCTGAGGCAGGAGAACGGCGTAAACCCGGGAGGCGGAGCTTGCAGTGAGCTGAGATCCGGCCACTGCACTCCAGCCTGGGCGACAGAGCGAGACTCCGTCTCAAAAAAAAAAAAAAAAAAAAAAAAACCTCACAGACACATGCACTCACACATGGTTACATGCACACAATTGCACACACACACTCACAGAGACACACAGACACACCCACACGTGGACACACCGAGAGGAAGTGTTCGGATTGGAGCCCAAGCCAGGTCTGGGTCCATGAATGCCCCTTCCTTCCTTCCTTCCCCCTTTAGATCTTGCCATAGTGAAATGATGCTAAGAACTTCTGCTTTGGGGGCATTTTGAAGAAATAATTTTAAAAAGTATTTGCACCGTGGTTGGCACCTAGGAACAGCTGAAGAGGCTCGCCCACTCCAGCTGTCCCCTGCCCCTTTCCTCCGCTTCAGGGTGGCTGCTGAGGTCCCTGACTGTGGAAGGTGGGCACATGGGTGGCAAGCTGGCCTCCACGTCTGGGAGGTGCGGCGCTGTGGCCGTCCGCCAGGAGCTCGCTCTCTGATCGCCCAGGAATCCGTGTCAAGTCACGGAGGGCCCCTCACAGCCTCTGGGTAGGGACACACAAAAGTCCCTCCCCGCAAACCCAGAGACCTCCTTTCCTGACGGGAGAAACCAGCAATGTGAGAGGAGTGCCGAGAACCCCTCTTTCTGTGGTGAGTGGGGGACTCCCACGGTTCTCATGACGGGGACCCTTGGCTGGGGTCTTCATGCAGGTTGACCTCTCAGCCCCTGTGGCCAGGGCACCTGAGCCCAGACTCACCCCATCACAGCTCTCCCAGAGAACGGGTTGCACTTGCACCCCAACTCCTCCCCTTGGTGAATTCCTCTTGGGGTTCCTTGCTTCGGAATCTGTCCTCCCCAGGTGTCCTCCACTGTCACCCTCCAGTGGGATCCATCAGGGCCGGGGCAGCTTTTCCCCAGGCATGTTCTCAGGCCCGGGCTGCAGACAGGACGCGGGGAGAACGTGTCCACCTCCACTCCCCCAGCTGCCTGCTGCAGACACCTGGTCACCCAGCCACTAGAGGATGGGTCAAAGCCCCAGACCATGAGTTCCCCGAGGAGGGCTCTGAGTCGGGTGCTTTCTGTACCTCCAGGGCCCTCTCAAGGCCTGGAACAGGGCTGGCATTAGTGGACGTGTTGAACGAGCGCCGAATGCTTACGTTCCTCCTGGGTGGGAACCTACCTCCCACCAGGAAACTGCTCTCATCTTCTCAGCGGCCGCCTGCCCCACTGAGCCCGAGTTAGGAGGGACTCCTCGGGGCTTCCTCTGGGCAGGCTTGGGAAGGGTCCCCGTGTGGTCCCCAGGTTCCCCCAGCATCCTGCACTTATGCAGCTCCCTCCACCGGTGCCTTCCCCTGCCGGGATGCAGACACTCTTTATAAATCTCAATTAACGAGCCTGCTGCAGTCACAGACACTGGTTGGAGCCCAAACTGTGGCTCATGTCTGTCGATCAATGCATCTAACCCTGCCCTGAAAGTGATGAGAAGGCAGAGCCATGCATCTCACCAGATTCTCTGTGTCCACAATGTACATTTCTTGTTCTGGTTAACAACTGTGGACCACTGGCTCCCGCTGTGCCGGGCCCTCCCGGTGTAGGATCTCAGTGGATCCTCCCAGCAGCCCTGCGAGGAAGGCTATTTCTGTCCCCATTTCACAGATGGGTCCTTAAAGAGATTGATAAATTCACCCAAAGACCCTGGCCTAGGGACTCAGGGTGCAGCTCAGCCCAGGTTGGTGGGGTGTGTGCTCCAGGCCTCAGCCTCCTGAGCCCAGGGGGGCATGAATCTCCAGCCTCACCTTCCCGAAAGGCAACTGTGAGCACCCCTCCCCACCATTTCAGGGCCTTCCCCTGGCTGTCCTTGGCCTAGTCCCAGGAGGAGGGGCTGGACTGACAGAAGGAACAGGAGGCTGCACCTCATGGGCCAGGCCTGGGGACTCACACACACCGTGGGGGTCCCCGCATCGTCAGGTGATTTATATCTCCTAGGAGCTGGGGTGGGGTGCAGATCAGTCAAAACAAAACAGAAATGATGGTTCACCAGCACTTCAGGAGGCTGAGACAGAAGGATCACTTGAGCCCAGGAGTCTGACACCTACCTGGCCAACATGGCAAGACCCTCGTCTCTACAAAAATAAAATAACAAAATTAGCCAGATGTGCTGGTGTGCACCAGTAGTCCCAGCTACGTGGGGGGCTGAGGTTGGAAGATCACTTGAGCCTGGGAAGTCGAGGCTGTAGTGAGCCATGATCGCGCCACTGCACTCCAGCCTGGGTGACAGAGTGAGCCCCTGTCTCCAAAAAAAAAACCCCCAAAACAAACACAAAATGTGGTTCAGCTAGCGGAGGCTTCTCTCACCCAGATGCACAGACAGGGGTGACATTCTAGCCATCACAAGTATGTCCGTTTTGTAAGGGGCATGACAAACCTTGTCCTCAAATCCACTTAGACAAGTAACAGCACTGGCTTAGCTCCTGTAACTCAAGATTTATGCGCAGGCTCCATCCCAGCAGCCCAGCGGGGAACTTTACTTCCTCCTCTCAGGGAACCTGCCCCATCAGAGTGGTGTCAGGACTCTCAGGCAACGCCGAGGCTGGGGGGCCCTGGTCCCTGAGTCAGCTGCTGGCGGGTTGCTGTGGGAGCAGGACCTGGGCCTGCCCATGGCTCCTGTGGCCGGGGGCCCTTTCTGCTCCCAGTCCTGCCAGGACCCCTCCCTGCTGCCTCTCTGCCAGCCCTAGCACTCACATGTCACCACTGGCTCTCAGCAAGGCCAGCCAGTCCACCCTGGAAGTCACTTCCTCTGGGGAGCCAATAACCTCTTTTCTTGTGAATTCACCCAAAACACCTGTGCATGAACTCTAACCTTGGCCCCATTTTGGGCAAGGAGACTGGCACGGATCAGCACGACAAAGTCCCCTGCCGGCAAGTGGCAGCACTAGGATCTGAGCCCAGGGTGTGCAACTGCAGAGCCCCTGTCCCTGGCCCCTCAGCCGTCTGGGCGTCTCCCAGCCTGGGCTGTGCAGCAGATCCTCAGGTCCCCCAGGGACGCCACCAATCATAGCCACGTTTCCCAGCAGGAAAACCAAGACATTTGATATCTCCCCACGATTCCAGCGTTTGTCCAGAAGAGTAACTCTCAAGATGAGGTGGGCACGGAGGCTTGGGGTAACCTTGCTTCTAGAACTTTCCCTCGTAATTTACAGCCTCCCCCAGCCCTTTTCTGCAATGCACATCAGCTAAGCCCTTAAAATAGTCAAGGGCTTGAAGAACGCTAAAAATGTAATGTATGTTTAAAGGGTATTAAATTCTAAACTAAAATTTACATGGAAATATGACATTAAAATATTTTTAGCTTTCAGGAAGCTGGGGGCTGGAATGCTATAATATAGACAAATTTTATCATTTTAGAAAGAATTAGCCTCAGTATTTCTTACATTCATGGAGTTAATGCATAAAGATGTGCGTCCTGCCTGGGGCTACTATGCGGAGGCAGGAAGGGGTAGGGAGGGGAGAGCCGGCAGTGGGGCCCTTGGAGGGAGGGCCAGGTCTCACGTGGGCCCCACGGCTTCCCTGGAGGGCTGGGGCTGCCCCAAGGCCTGAGGTCCTGCGACCAGTGTGTTTGGGGTGAGGGCCTGGGTTTCCCTAGCGCATGCCAGGCCCGTGCACAGTATTATTTACTTCCCATGCCACTCCCTGGAGGTGGGATTCTCTCCCAGTTAACGCAGATGAGAAAATGGCTCAGAGAGGTTGAGTCATGGGTCTGTGGTCACACAGCACAGAGGTGGATTTTCATTCCTTCTCCAGACCCTTAGCTCAGTCATCAGTCTTGGTGCTGTTTGAACATCCACTGCCCGTCTCCTGGGAGTCTAGGGGATCTGGCTCCCAAGACGGGGGCAGGTAGTGAGCGGCACAGAGCCCACAGTGAGAGGCTCTGGGGTGAGACTCTGGGCTCCTCCACCTGCCAGCTGTGAGCCTATGACCCAGAGGGTGGCGAGCCCATCTGCAAAGCCCTCAAATGCCAGAGGTCAGGGACCAGGGAGGCCGTGGGACCTGGTGGTCACAGCAGGGGGTGCAGATTGAGCGACTGCCCCGAGGACTTCCCAATGAGAGGAGCCTCTTACTATCTCTACTTTACAGATAGGGAAACTGAGGCTCAGAGAGATTAAAGACAGTATCCTCAACACCTGTCAGGCTCTTCAGGGGGAGGGCCAGGATTCCTACCCCAGGCTATGTGGCTTCAGGGCATCGCTGTGTCCTGGGGGCCTCTGGAGCCCCCAGACCTCCTGCGTGGTGGCCGCCAAGAGGCCCATCGGGCAGCCCTTTCCAGCCCGGCTGCAGGCACGGATGCTGGGGCAGGAGAGGGGGCTCAGGCAGCCGGCTCCAGCCCCAGGAGAAATCCAGCCAGGCCAGGGGGGCTGGTGTGGGCGGAAGTGACCACTCACTGCCTGGCGGGCACCCCCTGGCCGCCGCACCTCCGGGAGGTCACTCATTGGCAGTTAAAAATCTATTGTGACTTGTCAGAAAAATGAATAAATGGGCACATTATTTTTTCATTCCAGACCTCAGCATCTGTTTGTCTAATCAGGAAGGAGAGTGGGGAAGTCGGCCAGGGCTGCTGCGCACGTTTTATGCAAGTTTTCCTCTGTCAGAGGAGTTTAAATGGGTAATGAACAGGCCGTGGTGATTTGAAATATAATCCCATTATGCTGACGAGATTACTGGGCTTCGAGACTTCACAAATCACTCTTAGGGCTTTTATTGAGAACATGGAACACCGCCCTGTTGGGATTTTGCATTTAGGCAGAGGTGTTTGGTGGGAACACAACGTGACGGGTTTAACTCTTTCCTTCTCCCTGGCCGCTTTCCGAATAGCAGGGGCCTCTGAAAGGGGCTTCCATGGGGCCTTCAGAATCCAAGGTGTTTAGTCCCCAAGGGACAGAGGCCCAGAGGGGCTGGGAGACGGCTGGGTGGGGGTGGGAGGCCAGAGAACAGGACCCTGGGCCAGCTCCACCACTTTCCAATGGCACAGCCTCAGTTTCCTCATCTGTAAAATGGGAATTAGGTGGGCATGAGAATAATGGAGAAAACAATTCATAACTAACATGAGCTGCTCAATAGCAGGTGGGAGGCGGGCGCTGATGAAAGAATAGAAAGTCCTCATGTGCGGCCTGGCGCGGTGGCTCACGCCTGTAATCCCAGCACTTTGGGAGGCCAAGGCGGGTGGATCACGAGGTCAAGAGATCGAGACCATCCTGGTCAACGTGGTGAAACCCCGTCTCTACTAAAAATACAAAAATTAGCCGGGCGTGGTGGCGGGCGCCTGTAGTCCCAGCTACTCGGGAGGCTGAGGCAAGAGAATCACTTGAACCTGGAAGGTGGAGGTTGCAGTGGGCCAAGACTGTGCCACTGCACTTTAGCCTGGGTGACAGAGTGAGACTCCATAACAACAACAACAACACAAAGTCCTAACATGCTCCAGTTTGTCACGTGGGGTGTGTCACTGAGGCCACACGCAGCAGCATTTAAGGGGTAGGCAGATGGGTGTATTCATTTGAATAGTTGTGTATTTATTTTAATGTGCACCAGAACACATATGCAGCACACCAACCCCACGGCTTCATGGCTGTTCTTGCTTAGGATGGCTAAGGCAGAGAATCACGTTAGCCTGAATGGTAAAGGGAAAACATTAAATCATAGATGAGGTGCCACCTCGGGGTGGGGAGCCTGTGAACGGTGATGTTGGGGAGCATGGAGTCACCTCTTGGTGGCAGATATTACAACTGTTCCCAAACGTCTGTGCCCTTCAATGCCCGGGCGGTGGTGCTGCCTGTCCTCTTGGAGTAGGCGGCATCGTACGGTGGGTTCTGGCCTATGGGATGTGTGTGGGAACGAGAGGTGCCTGTGTCTCCTTCCAGCCTTAGCATTTTGCCATTGCTGCCCTGTTCTCTGGCCCTCCTGCCCCGGTCCCAGTCCTTGTGGAAGCCCCCGGAGGTCATGGAGACCCACAGCTGGCTTCGTGTGGAGTGAGCGAGCCTCTGCTCCATGAAGCCGCAGCACAGGCTGGCCAGGCCTGGCCAGGAACTTGACACCACCTTCACCGTGCCCCTCTGAAGGAGCTGGTACTGTCTCCCTTTAACAGAAGAGGAAACTGAGGCTCAGGGAAGTAGAGTAACTCACCCAAGGACACACCCACTGGGAGACAGCGCTGGCGCTTCATCCTCCTGGCCTTGGCTTAACAACCCATTTTGTCACAGGAGTCTTGGAGCTCCAGGAGGCGAAGGGGCTTGTTCAAGTCAGAGGGTGCGCAGAGGTCCATGAAGAAGCTGAGAGGGGCTCCCTCCAGCAGGCGGGTAAGGATCCTACATGAGTGTCCCCAGCCCCCACCGGCCTACCCAGGCTGTGCCTTGTACCTCAGGCCTTTGCCCACTGCCCTATCCTGCCTCCCTGGTACCTTCCAGGTGCACGGGGGCGGCCCGCATGCAGTTCACAGTGGTGTGGCCAGAGGCCACTCGCCCCCAACTCTTGGCCTGTGTTGACGGCCGGGTTTGGTCTTTGCTCGCCCTGATGTTCTGTAGTCCCTGATCTGGGGAAGCGGGGGGCCCTAAGAAGCAGCTGGCAGGTGTTCAGGGACATGTCGGGGGTGGGGATCACCTCCCAGCCTTTTAATCCATGCAGAGGAGACACAGAGAGACATGCCTGTGGTCCCCATACAGCTGAGTGGCATCTGAGGCGTGGTGCACTCTGGTCCTGGGGGCCTGGATAGGAAGGGTCTGGAGGCAGCTGCCGGCTCAGGGCCAGGGACGGGAATGCGCTGTGCCAAGGCCGGCGATGCAGGGCTACAGGTTGGACCTGGGCCTCAGAGGTGGGGGCAAGTATGGCCCAAAGCAGGCAGGGCGTGCTAAGAATGATCAAACTGGCCAACAAGGGAAAGTGCTGAGTTGAGCAGCAGTGAGCGCTCCACTGCCAGAGGCATGCAGGCAGAGGCCGAAGTGGGCTGAAGTGTCTCTGGGCTGGGCTAGACGAGCTCACAGCATTCTCAGCTCTTACCACCCTCCCTCAGAAGCAGAGAGGCTCTGGCAAAGATTGGCAAACAGAAACCCCTGGAAGCAAAGCTGGGCTCCCACGATGCTGAGACATTTAGGACATGCTTTAGGAGGGTCTGCGGGGTCCTCTAATCCAGCACCTTCATTTTCAGCTCAGGAAAATGAGGGCCCAAGAGGAGGGAACCAGCTTGGAGCCACATGGCTGCCACCTGTGGAGGGCAGAGCCCAGTGGTTAAGAGCAGGGCTACCGTGTCCGCCAGTCATTCATGGTGAGTCTGGGGCCAGTGAAGTGGCCCTTCCAGTTCTCGAGTCCTGACCCCTGAAATGGAGGTGGTGATGGGACCTGACGGAGGCAGCCTGTGCGGGTTTCGTTACTGCATGTTTATAGATGGCAGCACACAGCAGGCCTTTGGAAGAGGAGGGTGGCTCCCAGGGGCCAGCGAGGCCAGGGCTCCCGGGACCCACTGCCCAGGCCTGCCAGGCAGCCCACACCTTGCAAGTCCTCCACCGAGTTCAGAGGCCCAGTTGTGAATTATCATCAACGCTGTGACTTTTCACATTGTCTTGGGCAGGGGCCACACCGGGGCCAGGTCAGGGGACCTGGTGGAAAGTAGAAGTGGGGTCCATCGGTCACTTCCGTTATCTCGGGTGTGCCGAGCTCCTCCTGCCTTGCCCAGCCCGTGCCGGGGAGAGTGTGAGATGCCTGTGTCCTAGAGCTCACGGTCCTGTCTTTAGAGATCTAGGTACGGGGTGGGGGAGAGGGGCTGAGGAAAAGCTGAATGTAGTCTCGATCAGTGCTGGGCCTGGGCGGTGGCTGCTGTGTTCCCTTTCCACTTTTCCCTCACCCGGCCATGTATTTATGTAAACTGAGAGTGTCGCATTTCACGGTAAGAGAAGGTATTGATTTTGTGGCTGAAAGAGGTGATGATTTTGGTGTCACCCCTGAGTGGAGAGGGCCAGCCTGTCGTGCTTAGCACCGAGGAGGCCTCTGTGCATTTCAGAGATGTTGCTTCCTCGTCTAATGCCGCCACCCAGCAGGCTCCAGGCGGTCATGGTTTCCGGCAGCACGTACTCCAGACTTCAAGAATTCAATGCAACATGCAAAAGTGGGTATTTATACGACTTTTATTTTAATATCATTTTAATATTGAATATGTCACAAGATTTAATGACCAAATTAGTCATTTACATTTTTCAAAGATATCTAAATATAAAATTGCTAAAAATTCAAATACAGATAGCAAGCTACAAATATTTCTTTTAATTCTGGGTAGGGGGTAGGAATGGAAGACATTAGAAAAGGATGCTCCTGTCGGCTGAACAAAGATCAGAATGAAAGAAGAATTCATCAACATGACCCCTTGCGCAAAGAAATACACTCGCTTTGAGATGCTGTTTTAGACGCATCTCTTCCTGTACAACAATTTAAAAAATGTTTCTAATGCAGGTCCTCAGTGACACACCGGTCCCCGGCCCCGGCTGGGGACAGTGAGAAAGGACATCGCCGCAGGAGGGGCGCTGAAGAGGCTGTCGAGGACCGCAGAGGCATCTGGTGTGGCCAGAGGCGTGGTGTCAGGGGCGTCTGATCCCTTGCCTGTTCCCACCCAGGGAGCCGGACGGCACGGACACAGGTCTCCCTCCGCTCACCCCCTCCCTGAAACGTGAGAAACAGCAGCTTTCCGCCTGCTTGAACAAGGAGGCAGGCACTGTAAGGAGAAGAGGAAAGGGGAATGCGGCCCCTTCCAAGGCAGCGAAGCAGAGAAAATTCCAATCCTGGGAAAATCCACATGCAGGTGGAACTGCCAGCTGAAACCTACACTTGCTACTTAAGAAACGGAAAGACATGTCTGGCCAGAAGCGCGGCCTCCGCACCAGCCATCGCCCTCCTCCGGGCACCCCGCACTGTCCACACAGCTCCTGGGCTCTGAGGTCAGAAGCTGGGGTGTGCTGAAGGGGAAAGTGACACGGCCTTGGACACACCACCAGGTCTCTGTTCCTAACTTTTAGTAAGACACTACCCTCGAAGCAAATGCACTCATTTAAACAAATGGCATAGTTAAAACTATTGACTAAGACCTAAACATTTCTTCTGAGAAATCGAACCATAGCTTTTTCCAATCTGCCTGTTCAATATGGGAACAGATTTTAGAGAATAACATAATCAATCCTCCGCCCCAAAGAATGGTCCACCATACCAACCATGATGAAGAGTACACCTGTTTATTAAAAGGAAAACCAGAAATGTACATTTTTGTTCTTTGTTTGCTTTAAGAAATTTGATCAAGTTGCAAGGAAATGTGTGGGCACAGCTCTGTACATCCTCGGGCAGGGTGGCAGGCAGTGAAGGTGGCTGGGTGGCACGAGGCTCCTCTAGGGGGTGGTCTGGCCCCCAGGCATCACTCATCAAAGCCACTGCCAAGCAGGTTTCCGCCCCATGGCAATGTCCCCAGCACTCCTTCCTAGGGGGCCCCCCAACACCTTCTCCGAGGGCCCGCCTGCCCTGTGCCAGTGAGCCAGGAGCTGGCCTTCCCCCGAGGACTTCAGGACACTGGGTGGGCTCTAGGGCACTTGGCCCTGGCAGGCAGGCTCTGAGCTACGGAACAGATTGAGGCTGGAGGCCAGTGTCACTGCTGCCCGGATTTCTTCTCCTTCTGGAAGCTGAAGCTCGTACGTCTGTTCAGTTTTCTTTGTTTTTGAGCAAAGTAGTCAGCCCGGGCAGTGCTTGCTCGCGATTCCAGGATGTAGTTAACCTAGAAGCAAGAGCACACAGACTGGTCACCTCGCCAGCCGCTCCCTACTCACCCAGGGCATAGGAGGGGGTGGCAGGGAAGGCCCTGACCTGGGCCAGGTGCCTCAGGGCCAGGTGCTGTCGTGTGGAAGGAGTCCAGTCATCACAGCAACCTGGCAGCGGCTGGGCCCAGAGCCGCCGCTCCACGATGGGAAAACAGAGGCTTGGAGAAGCCAAGTGGCCTGTTCAGGCTTCCCAGTCGGTGAGCAGCAAGCTCTCCAGGTTCCGGAGTCTGTGCTCCCTCCTGGCATGAGCCACTCCCGGAGGACTGTGACCTGGGCCGCCTGGCTCTGCCTCTCACCTGCTGTGTGACCTGGACATGCACATAACGTCTCTGAGCCTGCCTTTCCCTGTGTGAAGGCCGAGAACATAGGGATGAAAAGCAAACCAAGACAGGCCCTCCATCCAGCCTCCCACCAGCCAGGCGCAGAGCTTCCCACTACAGTGCTTCCTTCTGGGCTCATGAGCGCCCGGCCAGGCAGGGCTCCCTTGACAAAAAGGAAAGAGGCTCAGAGAGGGAGGCCAAAGTGTCCTAGGCCACCCGGCAGTCAGGGTGAGAGCCGTGAGAGGGCCTGTGAGAGCCCTGTGTGAAGGGCGGGGCTGCTGCTTCCACGAAGCCCTGGGAGTGTGCCGGAGCCACATGTGCATCTCCCACTCTGTGTAGCAGCTGCACCGCCAGGCGCTTCCCCAGCACTACAGCCCTGAGACTTGGTCCTGGCCCTGGGGAGCCTGCTGCCTGGTGAGTGAGTGTCCAGCAGCAGAACCAGCACTGCAGCAGGCAGAGGAGCACCAAGGAATGGGGCTGAGTATCAGGGAGGTGCGGAGGAGGGAAGGCTTCCAGAGGAAACGAGTGAGCTGGCTTCTGAGGGACACACAGGAGTTTCTGAGTACAGAGTAGGGAGGAGAGACGCAGCATGCATCAAGGCACAGCAGGGGCACACTGCAGGGGAGTGTCCCTGGAACTGCGAGAGCTTGGCTGGCTTCGTGAAATGAGGTGGGGGGGAGCCAGGGAGGGGTGCTACAGTGGGATGCACATGCCCCAGTGCAGAGGACAGCCTGTGCCTGGGCAGGGGTGGCAGCAGCAGTGTGAAATCAGTGGTGGCAAGTGGCACTGCTCGGAGTGCCTTTCAGTGCCCATGGAATCTTCACAATAACCTTGAGACAGACGCCACTGTCATCCCTATGCACAGGTGAGGAAGTCAAGGCCAATGACAACAATGTCATTTAGTCAAGGTCACAAAGCTAGAAGGTGTCAGGCGCCTGGCAAACACCCCTTCCCGCTTTGCAGCCCCTCACCTCCTCTGCTCCTCTGGCTGGGGCTTTTGGTGAACAGACGCTCTCTCTCTTCACCTGCAAGTATCTAAAAGTTATGACTAGAAGGCCGAATATTTCTGACAAGAGAGGCCGGCCACTGCCTCTGCTGATTCTACTCTGAGGGCCATGTGTCCTGTGCCCGAGGGAGAGGAGCTTCTGCTGACTCCGAGAAGGAACCAGAGCACTCCCGGGAGAGGCAGCGCGACATGGCAATGCCTCAGATGGCCGAGACTTCAACACTGTCCCTCCCAACTTTCTGCTCTGCTGGTTGGAGCAGCAGGCGTTAAAGGCTGGTGCGTGAGTACAGAAGGCCTGACACACTCTGCCCGCTGCCTCGCCAAGTTACCAGCTGAGAGCAATAAATCATGAGGACCGCAGGGCCAGGTTGATGATTTGGGACAATACAATGTATGGAAATAAGAGGTTTTATTCATTCTTAATAAAAGCAATCTTGGATTATATTGTTTGCACACTTAGCCAACCTAGTGTTTTCAGCGTATTTTTGGCACATATAACTTGACAAAAGCGTTTTAAAATGATCCTTAACAAGCCAACTATTTCCCAAATTTATTATCTTCAGTGCTTTGTGATAATCACATAGATAATTTTAATGGAAGATTAATGTAATAATCAAAAGATAAAAACGCCCTTTGGTCTGCCATTAGCTGGTTAATATGCTGTGGCTTAAACTTGCACAATTTTATGCACTATAGAGTGTTTCACTTTCAATGCAGTTTACAGCTTAAGGCATAAAAATATAGGGAGTTTTCATGGTCAATAAAGCCACAGCCTCCATCACTCGATCACGAGAAGAACCTGATTTGAAGAGCCCGACAATTCCTCTGAGATTCATGTCAAAGCCTGTGGAATTAGGGGCCACCCACGGCTTAGCTCAGTGACATCTTGGTGGGAAGAGGGCGGCTCTGGAGCTTCTCGGGGCCAGGTTCAAGTAGAGGCTCCACCCTTGTGTGCTCTGTGACCCCGGGCCTCCATCTCCTCATCTATAAAACGGGGACAATGTCTACATTCTGGAGGGCGGTCAGGAAGATTAAACAAGATAATGGACATAAGATGTACTGCATGTAGCTGGTGTTCAATAAATGGGAGATGTTCATATTTCTACAAGCGCAAAAAGCTCGATGGAGGCTTGCTTGTTCATGATCGTTTATTTGACATCAGATTGGGGCTCTTATTTACTCCCCTCAATTTCCATCTAAGCTCTCATTTTATGTAAAATTCCTGAATTCTAGAACAACAGCATGCATTACTAGAGTCTAAACTGACCCCTGAAGAGCTTCTGGTGACAACAACATTTCTGCCAAGTTCCAGGACACACGGCTGGCTTCTGTTGCTTGGTACTGATGCAAAGCTCACAAAGACACACTCATGACACTGCAGGAATGGTGGATAAAACTAAGTATTCCAATTGCTATAAAAATCAGAGATGGGGCCGGGCGTGGCGGCTTTTCCTGTCTGATGCTGATGCCTGTCATCTCAGCACTTTGGGAGACTGAGGTGGGCAGATCACTTGAGGCCAGGAGTTCGAGACCAGCCTGGCCAACACGGTGAAATCCCGTCTCTACTAAAAATAGACAAAAATTAGCCAGGCGTGGTGGTGGGTGCCTGTAATCCCAGCTACTCAGGAGGCTGAGGCAGGAGAATCACTTGAACCCGGGAGGTGGAGGTTGCAATGTGCAGAGATCATATGACTACACTCCAGCCTGGGCAACAGAGTAAGACTCTGTCTCAAAAAAAAAAAAAAAAAAAAAAAAAAAAAAAATCAGAGGTGGGAGAAGTACTATCTCATTTTCCATCAGGATCATGATCATTAGCTCTAAGTAAATCAGGCCTGGGTATGCTATAACTCTTCTGGAGTCTTGTGCATGATGCAATATTTCTACAAATATTCTGATATGGAAACAGACACCTTAGGGAAGGTGACAGGCCTCAGGGATTCTGCGGAGAGGCATCTGCTTCGAGGGAGCGTTTGGACGTGTAAAATGATTTCGCTGCACTTGATCTTCCACAGTCTCATACTGAAGTCATAAACCTGTGTTTCTGTCATCAATCTGCTGTTGTGAAAATTATTTTGATGTCAAACACAGGATTATAATTTTACTAGAATCCTTCTCAAGTCTTGAATATTTTAATGCTGGCTATAAAAAAAAAAAGTCCAGCCCTTATCGGGGTAATGGAATATTTCTCTGCCAGGTCCCTGAACACTCTCCACAAGGTGCCTGTGCTGTCTGTGATGCTCCAGTGGGTAACTCGAAGCTCGCTGGCTGCAAGCACTCCCATGCAGGCCCTGTGTCCCCACTCCTTGGTCCAAGGGGGCCTCTGATCAGGGTGGTCTATGAACCCTCTATCTTTCATCCAGCTAATCATGCTACTCTGTCCCTGCTCCAAACTGTCCTTCCAGCTGCTCTTTTAAATTGCCATCTACTCCTTTTGAAAATCTTTTGCAGCCATGGGGAATGTGTCTCAATATATTCCTGGACCGCAGTTCTATTTCGTTGAAATCTCCCACTCAACTCTTAGGTCATGCACATCTGGGGAATTAAAACACAAGTCTGACATCTGTCAAATCTGGGGGCAAGTTCTGGTTCTGCCAGCTTACCAGAGTCATGATCCTGGCTTTGCTACTTTATTCCTGAGCCTCACTTTTCATCTGGGAAATGGGAACAACTTTATCTCATGACCTCACAGAGCTGTGAAGATGCACTCTGATGGGAGATGCAGAACCTCTGGCCCAGGTCCTGCACTGGGCAGTCCCTCAGCATATCTTCGCTATTTTTGCTATTATTTGATGACTTCAACTCTTAAGAAGAGACTGAATGATAACTTACATAGGTTTACCACGTCTCATCTGACTTGTACTCTAGAAGCCCTGGTGGGGTGGGGTAGCATAGGTACCATGATCCCCACTTTACAGGTGGGGACACTGAGGCCCAGAAAGGTGATGTGACTAGCCAGGATCACACAACTAGGGGTGGGGGAGCCCTCTCTGGTCCTCACCGCTGCTCTGCCACAGCAGCTGCTTTTCCTATCTGATCAACCTATGGAAGATTTGGCTTGAAGAAAGGATTCTCTGCTTGGGAGAGGCTGAGACCCCTAGTTCAGGGCTACTCAGAGTGTGGTGCTCAGACCAGCGGCCAAAGCAGCACCTGGCGCTTCTTGGAAACGTACCATCTTGGGTCCTACCCCAGACCTCCCAAATCCACAAGACCCCTGGAGCTTCCCATGCCAAGCAGAGCTCCCCTCAGCCACACTCCACTCTGCAAGGCCCTGCATGGCCTAGCCCCACCAGCCCCCTAGTCCCCTGTACCTGCCTTGCCTCAGCCCATTCCCAGGCTGCCTGTCTGTGGTGCTTCCTCTTTCCTTACCTGGTCAACATTTGTGCCTTTTCAGTCATCCTTCAGGGTTCAGCTCTCCCTGCCTCCACACCTCCACCCCAAGTCAGTTTACTGTGACACACCCACACCTTTGAGACTAACAATCTCTTTGTAATTTTCTGTTTTATGCCTGTTTCCTCTGGTAGAGGAAAAGCTCTCCAGGGGCAGGGACAGAATCTGTCACTGTGGCATCCCAGGCCCTGGCCTGGCACATGGAGGGTGCTCGGTGAGTATACTGTTAAGGTATGGTGACATACAAGTCTAGCAGAAAGTTAGGTATGTTTAGAACAGGTTGCTAAAATCACCTTGAGCATAATTAAGGTATCTTCAAAACAATAATAATTTCCTCAGAGTCTGCTCTAGGAGCTTCAAGGAGCAGGAAAATAAACAGTACATAAAAGGAATAAACAAATACAGGAAGAGCCAGGGTTATCGGGGTTGGGAGGAAACTGAAAAGGGTCCTGCTTTGACTGAAGCAGATGCAGAGCAGCTGACCTGGGGCTGGTGTGGCCCCTGGCACAGGCACTCACCCCTAGGTGGCTGGCAAGCTGTGATGCTCCTCCTCTGCCAAACTGGGCCCGGGAGCCTTGTATAGAGCTGCGGAGTGGGTGGGGCTGCAGCCATGCCCGAAACAGTCAGAAGAGAAGCTGGACCCACCTACCCCGTCTCTGGTTCAAGAAGGAACACTTACCTTGAGCACAATTTCATTGACGGTAGCAGCGTCCGATTCAAAGTAGAGGTGTTTATAGTCGTGATTGCTTAGATATGTGAGTTTAAATATTGCGTGACCTGCAGAGAGAGAAAACTGTGTTGAGGGGTTCTGGTGAGTTAACTACGGTGGGGGCCTCCATATGTTCTCCCCTATCATTCCAATTTGAGCGAGAGCAAGTGAAGGCTGAGCAGCACCTAGTCTTTCCAGGAGTAGTTCATTTTCTCATTACAGGCTGGGTATAAAATAGACAATGAAAAAATTTTGAAAAGACTCAACAGCCAGTTAGGTCCCATTCCACTCTGGAATGCATTCAGGGGAATGCCACGTTAGGAAGGCTTTATGGAACTGCTGCTATATGATAATTACATGGAAAAGGTGGTGTTTTTAAGGGAGAAGGCTAATTAACTCCACATTATTATTCTAAAAATAAACTAACTGTGCTTAAAGTCAGATAAATGAGCAATAGGAAGGAGAAGGGTCAATAGCCATACTATTATGAGGCTGCTCCCAGAGCCTGGGCTCCTGCTGGGAGGGGACTCCTGCCTGGAGAGGGGGAATCCCAGGCTTAGACCTTGCTTGGAAGCTGCTCCCAAAGGCCTCAGGTCATCTTAACTCTGGGAGGACGGGGGCAGGGCGGGGGCTATGGAAAGCTGGCACTTCACAAAGCGACCGACTCTAGGGGGCAGAACTTCTGAATATAAATCTGATCTAGGTCCCCATTCTCCAGGCCCTGTCCTACCACTCTCAGGATGATACTGTCATTTCTGGGACTGCTTCCTGGTCTAGCCTCATCTCACTCTGCTGCCCCGACAGGAAACAGGCTGCCAGGGCGCTGCACACTCCCACCTGCGACACCAGTCTCTCCACAGGTTCTTCCCCAAGCCTGGGATGTCCTCTCTCACTGACCTGGATGGAAAAGACCTGCTGATCCTTGGTGGCTCAGCTCAGCTGGCGCCTTCTTGGGTGAGTCTTCAGAACTACACTTCTAGGTGCACTTCTTGTGTGGGTCTACCACATGGTACCATGGCTCTCCAAAGGAACCTGCTTGTCTTATCGTAACTACAGCCATGGCTACACTACCTGGGCCTGTCCTTTTGTGTCTAGACAGGTCAATCAGATTCCCTCTTCTAAATGGAGACACAGATGCTGGGCTGTCTAAACTGGCACAAGGACTCAGAATAAGATGAGGGGCTTTGGGACTTCCAGTCTCAGGCCCATGGAGACTGCCCCGGCCTATCGGCACTGTTATCCTTGGGTTCTAGGAGACCCCTGTGGCCTTCCAAGAAATTCTTCTTTCTCCTTAAGCTACTGAAGGTGGTTTCCATTACTGGCAAGCAAAGGAACAGCGCCCAAGAGAGACACGTAGTCAGTACTCAGTAAACCTTCCCAGACCAAGGAATAGCAGGCGACATCTCTAATACGAAGGCCTTCTGCAAAATGCCCAGAAATGACCTTCCCTAGTCTTTCGACAGACCTTAGTGCCTGTAAGATTAAAATTCAGCATATCCTTTCTATTAGTCCTTCTCATCCGTTGTCCTTTTAATTGAAGCAGCGGCTGGTCATAGTTATTAATTAATAATATATCACCCACATTACTGTAAGTTCACCTCTTTCCCGGAGAAATCTTCTTGGGGACTTTATTTACAGTAGCTAATTTTTCAGATCTCCAAAAATAAACTGATATATGTTGTACATTTGTGGCCAGAAAAGTTGAGCCACTGGTATTTTATCCTGGAAACATCATTATGATGTACTAATTGTGACTATAAATCCTAAATTGAAAAAATTACCTAATAATTTCTGAAAAACCTCACTTTCAGACATTTGACAAATTCAGCCTGATTCTAAATCATGGCACTAAAATGTTAGCATTCCTGACTGGAAGCTGATCATTCTGTGAAGACATAAATTCTGTGTTGCTAATAAGGAGGTGGGCCTCACACAGAGGTACCTGTGTGTGCGTCTGTATACATTCACATTCACAGGATCTACCCCGCATCAGAACCTTGTTGGCGACATTCCTGTGTGGAGGAACAATGCGGGCACGTTTGTGGGCCATGCTGTGACCGAGCAGAGCCATCTACAAAGGACACAGGGCTGTGAAGGACAAAGAGACACCCCCTCCAGGAGGTCTTCCTGCTGACACCTGGCCACGACAGACAGACACCAGGGCCTGGGGCTACAAAGAACCAGAAGGTCTTAGGGAGACCTGCAGACCCGAAGCTTCGGGGTTCACTGACCACTTTGATAAGACAGCTTATGGACTATCCACACCACCTGCTCCTGCTTGTCACTGACAAAACCGAACCAAACCTCAAAGCACTACAGCATGTTTTGCCTGAGCAACTGAGACACTGTTAAAAAGGTTTCCTGCACTTTAAGCAGAGCCCAATCTATACATAGCACATGTAGTATGCAGTCTGCACGGCCTAGGAGCCTCAGAGAGGAAGCTTTGACGCTGTCCCCTTGGGACTGTGGTGCCTATGAAGCATGTCAATTGTGGGCTGACAGAGGGGAGGCCTGTGGTTCATCTGCACAGTCACGTGAAAAAAACAAACAAAAAAATCCCAAGCCAAGTTTCCTGAAAGGCTGCATATTTGAACCAAGTGACCCCAAATCCCCCGTCCTCTGAATTTTGAATGTATCTGGTTGCATGTGGAGGCTGTGTGTCCCCTGACCATCCCAGGGCTCATGCCAGCACCCATCTGAGGAAGAGTGAAGCAGGTGGGGAGGAGGAAGAGTCCCGACATCCCCCCACTCTCCCTCAAGCCTCTGGTCTGTTTGTCCTTTCCAGTGAAAGCACTCACGCCATGGGGAGAGGGGAACAGAGGGCAGAGAATGTTCTGTGGAGCACTTGTGATTGGACTTGAACAATGACAGAGCTTCTAAGTTAATCACTGGGCTGAGGCATGGTGGACAGCCACAGCAGACAGCCCCCTCTTGCTCTCTGCAAGGAGTGATGAGTGGAACCCTGACAGGCAAGTGCAGGTTAAGATCAGCAGCCGTGATGGGGCACAGGACATGGGGTGGACTCACTCTGCAGGCGTTTCTGCCCTGAGTTCCCCTCACTAGCAGCCCTGTTTCACTGGGCGGCCAGAAGGGCAGTTTCCTCAGTCTGGGCTCTGCCAGGAGCACAGGCTAGGGCAAAGGACAGAGAAATGAACACTGAGAGTCAAATATGATGAGCGTGAAGAAGGTAAACACAGGGAGCTGCCGTGGAGACACCAGGGCAGAAGCGCCTGGCCAGGGGTGGAGAAGAGTCACCAGGGGCAGTTTCTTGGGAGGAGCTGACACCTCGGCAGTTTTGGAGGAGGGCAGGGAGTCAGCCGGGTAAAGGTGAGGGTGGAGAAGGATGAAAAAGAGGAAGATACCACAGGGCAAGGATACGGCATGGGTAAACATACACGGTCTCCACGGGAGCTCTGGGCAGACCAGGGTCATGCGTGGCAGGCAGGTGGGAGGGAGGGGCAGTCGCAAAGGGCTGAGAGTGCCTGGAGTCACCAGCTGATGGGGGCCACTAGTGGGGTTTAAGCAGGGCAAGTGAAAGAAATGGGCAAACTGTGTTTTAGGGTGTTCTACCTGGTTCCCTGGAGCCTGGAGGCGAGGTAAGCAGTTCCCATAGTCAGCCAGGTAGGAGTGAGTGCAGTTTTGAGCTAGACAGGTGCAGAAAGGATACTGAAAAGGAATGGAGGCGAGAACTACAGAGAAGGCAATGTTGGCAGGATGGGGAGACTCTTTCGCAACAGAATAATCACTAATAATCAGAATTCACACTTCCATGACTTCACCCAGACCAAGACCTATATATTAAAGTGTAACAAGTTCACTGACCTCTTGCTGGAAACGAATCTGTCAATAAACATGAGTAATTTATGCCACATGGTAAATTTCCACCATAGGTGTCTGGGAAGAAGGAACTGCCCACACTTCAACACTGACTGAACAGGAGAAGAACACCTGTTATCAGATACGGTCAGCCTCAGACACCTCACGGCTCATCTCAGGTAGAAGAGGAACAGGGAGCCAATGACCTCGTCAGCTGCAGCCCACCAGGCATCTGTCCTGGGGCATTAGAGGGAATCAGAGTTGGGCAAGTTACCCTTGAAAATTCCAAGACCACCAGCAGTTTTCATAGGAACAGGGTTGAGTCATAGGAGCAAGCTTTGTAAAAAATAGCTGAGATGCTGGGCGCAGTGGCTCAAGCCTGTAATCCCAGCACTTCCAGCACTTTGGGAGGCCGACGTGGATGGATCACCTGAGGTCAGGAGTTCGAGACCAGCTTTGCCAACATTGTGAAACTCTGTCTCTACTAAAAATACAAAAATTAGCTGGGTGGGCATGGAGGCAAGCACCCAGAATCCCAGCTACTCAGGAGGCTGAGGCAGAATTGCTTGATCCTGGGAGGCAGAGCTTGCAGTGAGCCGAGATTGCACCACAGCACTCCAGCCTGGGCGACAGAGTGAGACTCTATCTCAAAAAAAAAAAAAAAAAAAAAAAATCAGATGAGAAAAAGTTATATTATTAGTATGACTTCAAAAAAATGCAAAGTTTAATATTCAAATTAGCTCAAATTATTTTGCATTGTGTTAAATTCTGTTTAAATTAAGGTTTAACAAAAGCCTGAGATACAGGGGAAAAAAGCATAATTCCTGATGTTAGACTTAGGATGAGACCCTAGCTCTGCCATGTTTCAGCTGTGGGACCTTGGCAAGGCACTGTTCCTTTCAAGGTTTGCCTGGCTGTAAAGGAGGGGACAGCATCTGTCAGTGATCTCTTCTATGTCACATACATCCCTGCATGTAGCAGGGACTCAATGGATGGAGGTGGTAATTCATTTAACTATGATGGAACTGATATTTGATGATAAAATGCCCATTACTTTGAAGATTTCATTTTTAACTGAGCCTCCTTTGAGCAGATTTGCTTTTACAGTGCCATAGAAATAAAATGCAATATAAGAGGGTATAAATGTGGCATCTAAGCACTGGTCACATGCTCAGGGCAGATACTGAAACTGTACCTCCACTCCTGAGTACTGAAATGAAAATCTGGATATGCAGAACTGTATTTACACTTATGTAAGTTTTTTCAAAGTAAGACAGAGAAGATGGAATTTAATACCAAGCAGAAACTAATTAGTGGCACAAATGTCAGAAGTGGAGACTTCAAGCTTTTGCACTGTAGTTCATCTTCTGTATTATGGATTCCAATTAAAACAGGAGGCTGTGCTGAAAAAACAGGTTCTTCTGGCCAATTCAGGGGTGTGGCCATGTTGGAGAGGCTGCTGTGGTCATGAGATGGGACGGCTTAAACATACAGGAACAGCACTCACAACTCTGCTAAAAGAGGTGCTTCCAGACTGCTACTGCAAATCAACTGAAAGGAGAGTCTTTTTTTGATTCTCAATTTTTACTTTTTTTTTTTTTTGAGACGGAGTCTCACTCTGTCGCCCAGGCTGGAGTGCAGTGGTGAGATCTCGGCTCACTGCAACCTCCGCCTCCTGGGTTCAAGCAATTCTCCTGCCTCAGCCTTCTGAGTAGCTGGGATTACAGGTAACCGCCACCATACCCGGCTATCAATTTTTTACTTTCCATTTGCCTTAGGAAAAGTCTCAAGGGAGGGTCTCTTCTAACACAACCTGCCAGTACTGACTGTGGCTGGCCATGATGGGTCAGAGCTGGAGCTGCCAGAATGAGCCTGCAGCCCACCTTTGTCTAAACCCCCAGGTGTCACTACTTGCCAAAAAAATAAAAATAAACCTGCTTCTTTTCCTTATTAAAAATATCAGAAATTTAGAAGACAGAGGAAAACCTCCATACCCCACCCCAAAATCCCAACACCAGCACAATGACATTCATGGTCTCTTTCCTAACCATTTTCGCCTGTTGTTTTTCACAGTTGTAATCAGGTTGTATGCTAGAAGTTGAGCTTAGTTTTTTTAAGTTAACATTTTACCATACCCCTTTCCCCCTTGCAACAATTTCTATAATCACCCTTTTCAATGGCTGCATTTTATTCCAACCAGTAGATGCGAGCTACAGGTCATGCTGCTATCTCTGTTGGGCTTCCAGGTTACTTATAAAATTGCCAGTACTATAAATAAGGCTACAAAGAACAGCTTTGAGGCTTTGGATTCTTTCTTCATTCCTTTGCATCAGGCAAGGATAATTTTTGAAAACTGAGTTTCCAAGGTATGATATCTTCTGGGCCCTCTGGCCTGGGAGGGGAACATTCTCATTGGATTTCTTGGGGGAAACTGATAGGAACACACACATTGTTTTAGGCAAAGCTGTATCTTTCTGTAGGTCCTAGTAGGAAATGCTGGACTGCGGTTATCTGGGTTGAAAACTCCCTCCTGGTTGGGTCTCCACTGTAAGCAACAGTTCTGAGCTGCCTGCAGGGAGTTTCAGCTCAAGGTAATTCAACTGGCAAAAGAGGGTGCTCCTTCCCAAGCCCCCCTGCAGGGGCAGCGGTCTGGGCAACTATAATAATGACCTCTTTGACCTCTAGAGCAGGGGCTGTGCCTGACCTACTTACATTTCTGCCTGGATTCTCAAACTCACTCTCTCTCTCTTGCTCCTTCCTATAGACATAATTAAATCTCTAATTATAAAAACTCCCATGGCAATGTAATTTTCCTCCTTCCTCTCATGTATTGAAAACACCCTTGCTAAGGTCACTATGCCCTCAATGTCGAGAGATCCGGTAGAGATTTCTCAGCTGTTTTTGACACTTCTTAAGGTCCTGGCTTCCCTGGAGGCACGGTCACCTGATTCTTCGGTCCATGTCTCCAGTCATCTGTTTCTCACATTTCCTTTGTGATCTTCTGGACCTCCACCTGTCCCTTAAGCAACGGTCTTCCTGAGTTCTATCCTTGATCCGCACCTTCTCTAACTCTGCATGTTTCCTGTGTCAGGTTTGTCCTTGGGTTTTAGTTACTACTCACATGTTGGTGATGCTGAAGCAGCTATGTGGCCTATACCTTTCTCCAGAGTTTCAGAGCCGACCAGTGGGTACAGCTGCCACCTCCACATGTCCCCCAGTGCAGCATGTCCAGAACCGACATCAGCATCTCCCCTTAAATTGGCAGTTGTGGTGGCACAACTAGAGGCTTCACCATGCACCAAGTACCAGGCATTTGGTCGCCTAGTTTTCACGTTTATCTTCCGTCCCTCTCTATCCTGGTACCACAGCCCTCACCCAGGTCCTGATCATCCATTGCTTTTTCTCTGGTTTTCCTTCTTTTGATCATGTCTTCTGCAGATTCAAACATCTACTCACAGTTGTTTTTTTGAGACGGAGTCTCGCTGTCACCCAGGCTAGTGTGCAGTGGTGCGATCTCGGCTCACTGCAACCTCCGCCTCCCAAGTTCAAGCCATTCTCCTGCCTCAGCCTCCTGAGTAGCTGGAATTACAGGCACCTGCCACCACACCAGGCTAATTTTTGTATTTTTAGTAGAGACAGGGTTTCGCCATGTTGGTCAGGCTAGTCTCGGACTCCTGACCTTGGGTGATCCGCCTGCCTTGGCCTCCTTAAGTGCTGGGATTACAGGCTGAGCCGCCGCACCCAGCCCATTTTACTGTTTTTTTGAGACAGAGTCTTGCCCTGTTGCCCAGGCTGGAGTGCAGTGGTGCGATCTGGGCTCACTGCAATCTCCGCCTCCCGAGTTTGAGTGATCCTCCCACCTCAGCCTCCCAAGTAATTGGGATTACAGGCGTGCGCCACCACACCCAGCTAATTTTTGAAATTTTAGTAGAGATGGGCTTTTGCCATGTTGGCCAGGCTAGTCTCGAACTCCTGGCCTCAAGTCATCCTTTTAAAATATGCCATCTGGATCCCCCTACTTAAAACTCTGCAGTGCTTCTTTTCCTATCATCCTCAGAATTAAGTTCAAGCTTCATAAGATGATTTTCAAGACCCTAGATCAGCAGTTCTCAACTTTTTGGTCTCAGAGCCCTTTATACTCTTAAACACTACTGAGGAGTCCAAAAAGCTTATGTGGATTATACCTATCAACATTTATTGTGTTAGAAATTCAGCCAGGCGCAGTGGCTCACACCTATAATCCCAGCACTTTGGGAGGCCAAGAGTTTGAGACCAGCCTGGCCAACATGGAGAAACCACGTCTCTACTAAAAACACAAAAACTAGCTAGGTATAGTGGTGTGTGCCTGAGGCTGGGCTGGGAGGCTGAGGCATGAGAATTTTGAACCTGGGAAGTGGAGGTTGCAGTTAAGGCAAAATCATGTCACTAGCCACTGTACTCCAGCCTGGGTAACAGAGCGAGACTCTGTCTCAAAAACAAACAAAAAAACAAAAAAAAGAAAATAAATGAAATTAAAACCAAGAAATTAAAAAATATATATTAATTCATTAAAATAATAAACCCATTACAAATTAACATATTTTAAAATGGAAAAACCCTTACATTTCCCCAAAGTTAAATAAGAGTGAGATTTTTAAAAATTTTTTCTGAGACAGAGTCTCACTTTGTTGCCCAGGGTACAGTGGCATGATCCTGACTCACTGCAACCTCCACCTCCTGGGTTCAAGCGACTCTCCTGCCTCAGCCTCCTGAGTAGCTGGGCTACAGGGGTGCACCACCAGGCCTGGCTAATTTTTGTATTTTTAGTAGAGACGGAGTTTTGCCATGTTGGCCAGGCTGGTCTTATACTCCTGACCTCAGATGATCCATCTGCCTCGGCCTCTCAAAGTGTTGGGATTACAGGCATGAGCCACCGTACCAGCCTATTTTATGTTTTTGAAATCTCTTTAACATTTGGTTGAACAGAAAACAGCTGGATTATCCAATCTGATTCTGCATTTGATCTGCTGTGACATAGTTTTGGTTAAAGTAAATGAAGAAAGGCCAGCCTCACGCAGATATGTTTTTGGAAAAGTGAGGCATGTTTTAATGTTCTTCTTTGTAAATATTCCTCTTTGATACTACACTGAACTTGATAAATGGTATTTTCTTAAAGATTAGTTGCAATGTGGAATATAAACCTCATTAATAAACTTTTTTGTATTCTGTTACATTAAAATCTATTGGTCTGTCTGACATTTTGAATCTTTCCCCTTGCCTGATTTTGCAACATCATGCAGTAGTCTGGAAAATATTGGCTCACTGAGTTATGCAGATCTTCCAAATGTTGACATATTTCATTTTACAATATTGAAAAAAAAATCACATTCATTAATATCACCACCGATACTGGAAGTCTTTAAGCAATGAGAAGCCAAGTTCAGTGATGGAAATTTTCCAAAACTCTAATTTTCACCTGAAAGTTTGAATTTCATCATTGGCAATAAATACTATCACTTGTTCTCCTTGAAGCGACAGACTCACTTCCTTCATTTTCAAGAAAAGGTCTGCCCAATATTCATTTGAATAACCATAGTTTGTCAGTTGTTCTTTCAAGTTATAATAATGTTCCATGAAACAAACAGCTGGTTCAGCCTGCAATTCGAATAATTAAACAAGTGCTATTCCTTGAGACAAGTACCCTGCTTCTGAATGCAGCAGAAATGCTCCCATGTACTTCAGGAAATAAATAAAGAACAATGGCTTATGAGGGCCTTTTGACACTTCAATTCATGTGTAAGTTGTTCTAGTAAAATACCACATGGCATTTCAATAACCAATTATTGGTTGAGGTTTATTCTTCAGCTCTTACAGAAGTAGATAAGAAACAAGTTCTGCGTCTGGAAATTTCCTCCTTGGAAGGACTTAAAGTCTATGACAAGCTTGAGTTTGCAAGTACTCTATGGGAGGCTAAATTACTACAAATGAAACCTCATCTATCCAGAATCATTGGAGTGGAGAGCTAGGGTAACCTTTGTGCAAAAAGCTTTTCCATTTTAAGCATTCAAATTCCATATTACACACCTTCCTTCTGCATTAGACTATAAGGAAAATAAAATACTGTTTTACCACTTTCTTCTAAGTACTGAACATCATGATTCTCCCAGGGTTGCAAAAGGCTCTATGTTGTGCCACAAAATTGGGATTACAGGCATGAGCTGCTGTACAAAATTGCTCCATACTACAATGTTTACTGAGTTTTTGGAATGCTCTTTAATAGTTTTTGTTTAGTTTTATTTTTGGTCAACTCTTGTTAGCTTTCACTTCCCACTGTCTTTATTGTTTAAGTTTTGTCATTCTCTTTCCCCTCTTTTAATATTCTGCATTTAACATCCTTTAGGAAGAGAAACCAGATAACCTAGCAAAGATGAAATTTGTTTAAAAAATAAGACTTTATACACTCTGAGTCGGGGCTAGGGTTATTCTGCCTTCAAGAAAGCACAGATGTTGGCTGGGTGCAGTGGCTCATGCTTGTAATCCCAGCACTTTGGGAGGCCAAGATGAGAGAACTGCTTGAGGCTAGGAGTTCAAGGCCAGCCTGGTCAACATAGTTAGACCCCCATCTCTATTAACAACAATAACAACAACAAAAAAAACCCTCAAAACAAAAATTAAAAAAAATAAGAAAACACAGATGTTTAAGTGCCTTGGCTTTGTGTCAGGGGCAGAGGGAAGACTGTGGACCTCTGTTCCATTTACAGATAACTTTGGACAAGTGATGTAGCTTCTTTGAGCCCCGGTTAACTCACTGATAAAACGGGAATATTATCTGTCTCACAAGTTGTCGTTAGGATTACATAATCCTAAGAGGAAGTCCAACAATCTTAGAATGATGTAACAAGTGTAGATACAACCTCACAGAATTGCAAGAATTAAATAATGCATATAAAGGACTTGGAACACTGTCTGATGGGGGAGGTTCCCCTTGCTTCCCTTTTCACCTTCACTCTCAGACAAGCAAACTTTTCCTATAAAGGGCCAGATAGTAAATACTTTAGGTTTTATGGACCAAGAGATAAAATTGAGGGTACTTTGTAGATACATAAGAAGAGAGAAAAAAAATTCCACATTTTGTATTGACAAAATTCAAAATTTAATCATCAAATACATTTTTGGGTAATACAGATCTACTAATAAGCAGTTTTTTTTTTTCCCTTTGGTTGAGGGAATAACATTTCACTTAAATGGGATCCAAAATTAGCGTTCTCTATCATCACATCAATTGCAAATGTTTATTTGTAAAATCTATTCTTGCCTGACAGGCCATACAAAAACAGGTGGTGGGCTGGATTTGGCCAGTGGGCCACAGTGTGCCAATTCCTGCTGGAAAAGGTCTCTCTCGCTCCTTCCCTTTTTCTTGGTTCATCCCATATCATTGGTAACTGATACTTTGAGTGTACTTAGTTCTCTGTGCAGATTTGGGTTTCCTTCTGGTATTTTTCCCCTCTAGACCTTCACTTCTCACAGTGTAAGGTTTAGTGGCAACAAATTATTTCAAATTTTGATTGCCTGAAATGCCATTATTTCACCCTCCTTTCTGAAGGATATTTTCACTGAACATAGGATTCTAAGTTGACAGACTTCCTTCTTTTAGCACTTTAGAGGTGTCATTCCATTGTCTTCTGGATTGCATTATTTCTAATGAGAAGTCAGCAACCATTCTTACCGTGGTTTCTCTATGTAATATGTCTTCTTTCTTCTGCTGCTTTTAAGATTTTTTGTCTTTATCACTGGTTCTTAGCAGTTTGATTATAATGTGCCTTGGTGTGGTTTTCTTTAAGTTTATCATGCTTAGCTTTCAGTGGGCTTCCAAGATTGCTGGTTTGATATTTTTAATCAAATCTGGAATAGTTTTTCCCTTCCATCACCAAGACTACAATTGCATATATGTTAGAACACTTGCTATGACTCCAAAGGCTCTAATCTCTTCATCCATTTTTTCTCTGTGCCTTGAATAGTTGTTTCTATTGTTCTGTCATAGAGTTCACTGTGGCAGATTCTGAAATGGCTCCCAATGATCCTACCTTCTGCTTTTCATGCCCTTGTGTAATGCCCTTGTCTTGTTTGTGGACTGGACCTAGTGACTTGCTTCTAACGAATAATACAGCAGAAGTGTTGGGATGTCACTTCCGAGAATAAGTTATAGAAAACTGTAACTTATTCCTTGCTAGCACTCTCTCACTCTTGATTACTTTGATGAAGCCAGCTCCATCATGTAAGCTTCTCTTTGGAGAACTGAGGGTGTTCCCAAGGAAGTAAACTCTGCCAGCAAGCACTCAGCGAGCTTGGAAGACCTGTCTGAATGAAATCCTGAGATGACTGCAGTCCCAGCTGACATCTTGATTGCAGCCTTTTGAGAGACCTCAAGCCAGAGGACTCAGTTAAGCTGTGGGATACCTGACCCACCAAACTGTAAGACAGTAAATGTTATTGTTGTTTTAAGCCCCTATGTTTTGGGGCAATTTGTTTTGTGGCAATAGATAAGTAATGCACTGATCTTTTTACATCATCATTCTAATCTGTTCCTATTCAGTGAATTTTTTTTTTTTTTGAGACACAGTCTCACTCTGCTGTCCAGGCTGGAGTACAGTGGTGTGATCTTGGCTCACTGCAATCTCTGCCTCCTGGGTTCAAGCGATTCTCCTGCCTCAGCCTCATGAGTAGCTGGGATTACAGGCGTGTGCCACCAGGCCTGGCTAATTTTTGCATTTTTAGTAGAGACAGGGTTTTACCATGTTGGCCAGCCTGGTCTCAAACTCCTAACCTCAGGTGATCCACCCACCTCAGCCTCCCAAAGTGCTGGGATTATAGGCCCGAGCCACTGTGCCTGGCCCATTTAGTGAATTTTTTGATTCAGGTATTGTATTTCTCAGCTCTGGAATTTTCATTTGGTTCTTTTTCAGTTTTAATTTTTCTTCTTTTTGAGTTCTTCTTTAAGTCCCTGAACATATTTATAATAGAGCTTTTAAGGCACTTCTCTGTGAATTCTATCACCTCTGACTCTTCTGGTTCTATTATTATTGATTGGTTCCTTGGTTATGAGACATAGTTTTCTGCTTCTTTGCATGTCTAGCAATTTTTAAGTGAATGCTGGACACTATCAATATTACACTGTAGGTGTCTGCATTGTGCTGCCCTTTAGAGTATTGGGCTTTGTTCTGGTAGAAGCTAATTTATTTGTGGATCCGTTTGATCCTTTCAAGATTCCTTTTAAGGTTTTGGCAAGGATTAGAGCAGTCTTTAGTCTATGGCTAATTTAGTCCTATTCCTAAGATATGGCCTTCCTGGAATCACTATTAAATGTCCTGGATGCTCCACTCTGGTTAGTCAGAACTCTAGTTTATAGTTCCCCAGTAGTTGTGTGCCCAGCCTTGCAAGGTCCCACTGCAGACATGCATAGTTTAGTACACAGTGAAAGATTCAAGGGGCTCTTTCTAGAGCTCTTTCTTCCTTCCATACTCTACACTGCAAATTTCAGTTGATTTAGCCTCCTCCACCTCTTATCTCTGTCTTCCAGCTCAGTGAGACTGTCATACTTTCCTTGGGTTCTCTCTTCCTGCAAAACTCTGGAGAAAAGCTGAGGTGATCATCAGTCTCACCTCTTTTGTTACCTTTCTCTCAGGGATCACAGTCCTGAACTGCATATTTTCTAATGTCCAAAAGTGATTTTTTATATTTTGTTCAGTTTTCTAATCACTTATGATAGAAAGGCTAATCTGGTAGCAGGTACCATGTGTTGGAAGTTGCATATGGAGTCTTGTAAGCAATACACATTTTGATTTTCATGTAACTATGGCTTACTTTTTCCATGTCTAAGAGAATAACTTAAAATCTAAGCTCTCCGTTTATTTATTATGAAAACACAATTTGGAGCTTGGCAGGAGGCAAGGGAAAACAGATTATCCCCATCATTTATCCAGCTGAGAAATCTTTCACACAGAATTTTTCAGTAGGGAACAGCCCCTGCCCTTACCCTCTTCTCAATTAGGATCTCTTCTGATATTAAAATCAAGAAAGAATGAACTTGAGAAAATGGTAATCAAAATCTAAGAAAACGCAAATATATACAAATTTTTCATTTTACCTAAGCAATTGTTTGCTACGATGAGTCCATAAAGCCCAAGTCAACAATTAAGTGAAAACTTAATAGCAAAAAGGAGGCTTCTCCCAGGAGGAAAACAAAAGGTGGTACCCTCAAAATGTTTTCTACTCTAACAAACATCCATATTCCAATCAACACAAGCAAATTTTCTTTCTTATTTATTAATACATCCGAGGGAAAAATGAAGAAAATTGACAGAGAATGTAAGAAAACTCACTGAGTATCTCAGCACCAATCAATTTTCCTCATAGACATTCTTACACATTCTGTAAACATACCCATAACGTCCCCTATGAGCAACTCTAGTGCCTGATGACGAACACGGGAGATGTGCTCTTCTTATCAACTGTCCAGGGCCACAGTAGAATCCTCTGACTCCTACATTCAGAGTGCTGACCCTTCCAGGGCCCACTGTATCAAAACACCTTTTTTTCTAGGAACTACAGACAAGTACGTTGGTACCATCTATCATACTCTGAGGGTAAGTAGAAATAGTTTAAGAGTAAGATGTTGGGTTTCCCTTGTCCTACAACTGTGAGTTCTCCACTGTGCCCCCATGCCCCTTTTTGAAGAGCCACACTTGCTCTTGGCTGATTCCAAATTCCAGAGGCACTTTTCAACGCTCACTGTGCCTAGGCAGAATTAGAGAAAGTCATCAAGGCACTGGTGACGACTGGACAGAAGCTGCTGGATTTCTGGAGGATGCAGGGAGTGTAAATAAATAGGCATGCCTAGTGTACAAGTCAGATGTCAGCTCATGATGACCACGTCAGTCAATGGGACACATGTTGGCTTGGCTGAGTTCTCAGAGGCCTGGCCAATGCTATCCAACTCCGGCAAACTGTTCCCTGAAAGCTCAGTGATTTGCGTGTTTAACAGCAGATTGCAGCTTGAGGTTACTGGAAACCAAACTGGGTCAGAGAACCTAAGAAGACAGTTCAACATCAGGTGATGCAAGCTGGCTGTCTGCTTACGGTTTTTCTCCATCTTTATCCTGTGGTGCACTCTAAGTCTTTCCCTCCCACACACTTGGAAAAATTGTGGTGGTCCCCTTGGTTGCCTAAACCCATCTCCCCGGCACTCCCTTGTTTTGGAAGGAGATGAGAAATAAATCAAAATGCACTAAGCAGCACTTCCACAGGCACTCGCCTCCTTCACTGAATGTGCACCTCATCAATCACACTATTGTCTGCTTGAAAGGCGAGCCTTGTAAATGTCATATCCACTCAGGCCCAAGGAGAGGCGCATCCAAATGCAGCAAGGAGTTTTAATTGGATAGTGTAATTAAACTAAAAAACCCCAGCAGACTTCCTTTGACAGGATAGATGAAGACCCCTTTTAATAGGGCTAGGAAACATATCTGTTAAAAGGATGAGGCGCTGCCTGCTCCTGATTGTGCTCCAGAGTACTCTTATGAAAAGGCAATTCAATAACTGGGGCATTAATATGTGAGAGTCCGTTGTGTTCTGTAATCAGGCAGTACTTACTGTATTTGATCTGGAACTTATGAAATAAGTCCTTGTTAGAGAATAAAAACACAACATAACTTGTCCACCTAATGTCTGGAGTGCCTGGATCTCCTGGGAGTGGACAGGGCCTGAGGAAGGGCTGTAGCCTTCCTGGGCTGCAGCTCCAGTTATACTGGGGTATAACTGCAGGTGCCTCACCTACTGGGCCCTCAGTGCACCAGCAGGGCCACCTTTGGGCTGTAGCTCTTTCATCCAAAGGCAAGTAAAGTCATCCTCATTCCTCTTTCACACATTTTGTGAGAGCATCTCAAGAATATGACAAAATTCCTGGTTATCTCCTCCCTTAGGAACTAGAATGCCTATCACATGAGAGAGAGAGAGAGAGAGAGTATGAGCGAGTGAGCGAGAGCACACACCCGTGTGTTCTCTGCTAGAACTACCCGTGTCAAATAGGGGGAAAGAAATCAGGTGGCGAGGATCCGATGGATAGGCTGGGGTGTGCCCAGGGTGATTTTAGTAACAAGCATGAATCCTTCCGCCACAGTCTCCCTTCTCTCCTTTGTTGGGGGTGGGCTTGGGGTAGAGGATGCACATACTGGCACATTCTGCCACACAAATACGTGTGAGGCCTGCAGCTCTAAAACAAGTAACAAAATCAGTGAGAACATGTGAAGAAGTTTGTATCTTCACAAGGCTGTCTTACAAGTGGCGCATGACAATCCCTTGCAGCTGGAATGCCAGTTTAGGGAACCCAGCATCTGGGTGGATCAAGACAGCCTCTGAGCTGGGGCTAAGGTGGGATGCAGAGGTGAGATTTCAGACCAGCCCATCTATAGCTTTCCAAAAAACAGCTTTGCTTTGTTTACATAAACCTCGAAGTCAGTTTCCCTGAGCCCTCAGGGTTTGTTTGATGACTGACTGCTTTTACTCTTCATAAAGCCTGTTTGGAGCTGTTTGCAAACCTATGAACATTCTTAATACTGGTCTTTCACTATGGGTTGATGAACCCATTAAAAACATGTAAGTGAATATATGTAATCTAGGAAAACTGGATACTGAATTAAACCATCAAATACCCTTAGTTTAAATGAAAACTACATAAAAGCATTTCAGCCATCAATTTGGCTATCACTTCTAGCCAGTATGAATTCTGCTGGAAAAGCTATTTTCGTGCAGATGTGGAATTCAACGGGAAAGACTGACTCGTGTACCAACATCAATCAAAATGTCGACTTCCCTGGCAGCTCTCAACAGTAAGGCAGGTTCAAAGGTCATAGGATAAAGAAAAAGCCAAGCTCTGGTTCAGCTCTAATATCTCCTCGGTAGAAGTCTTGCAAAAGTACCCCCTTCTGTATTAGCCTTGCTTTCATTAATCTTCTTGCCATCTTCTTTAACTAGTCATGCAGAACCGCTCGATAGCAAGACGTATAATGGGGAAGGCCCTGTGCCTATTACCGCGTTAACATTCTCTTAAGCCCCAGTGCAACAATGGAACGAGAAGGCAAAGGAAATCTGCGACTGCAGGGTGCAGTGCAGGCAATTCAATTACAGCCTGGGCTTACCTATGTCCTTCTGACCTATAAAACACAAGAGGCCTTTGTGTCTAACTGGCTTGGCCATTAAGGTTGCTGAAGATCACAACAATGCTGATCTTTTCTATTTAAGCTAAATCAATGTGGACAAATCATTATTCAGTAGCTTTAATTTAATTAGTAAATTAAATACACTACTTTACAGATCTTGTCAAGTACTTACGAAAAGAAAGATTCATTTAAGTGGTAGGTCACCAATAAGCCCAGCCCATTTAACTCATAGCCTTAACTGAATCTCATCTCAAATATCCAGCAGGTTCCAGTCACTAGGGTTTCTCCTGCAGTTGTGGTTAACTCTTAACCCCAAAGAGTTCCTATCTTGCATCCAAATGGTGTTTTAGACAAAAAGCAAAACAAAACAAAACAAGAAATCCCCTAACATAACCAGCATGAACAGAATCAGATTTCCTTTGAATTATACTATTCCAAGAGAATGTAATCAGGTTACCTCTATTATGTTGCTTCCTTAAGATTTTATATGATCTATACTTAATTGAGATACAGCGCTCTTTTCAGCTATAAAGACGACAGCTACTTTATTAAGGTTTAAATCTGATTTCTTAATGATAGGCTGCTTCCTTTAAAGACTCTAAACCTGCACAACCTTCTTATGAAGAAACCAGATCTGGCATGGCTGAGTCTGATTCTGAAATACAGCCTGAGTGTCTCTGATGGGTACCAGCTTCACAGAAAGGTCCCTTGCTTTTGTTTCAGGGTAGGAATGTGAGGCTAGTGCTTGAAAAGAGAGCCACAGCATTCGAAGCCTGTGTCTAGAACCAGACATGGTGGAGCATGCCTGTATTCCCAGCTACTCGGTGGGTTGAGGCGGGAGGATCACTTAAGCCCAGGAGTTTGAGTCCAGCCTGGGCAACATAGTGAGACCCTGTCTAATTAAAAAAAAAAAAAAAAAAAAGCCTGTATCTAGATGTATATAAGGATGGAAAATTATTTCCCTAAGAAAATTTAAACATGGTAGTTTCTGATGTGGAAACATTCTCCTCTTGTATGTGTTGTATACATCCTTGACCAGTTATAATAAATTAAAATCAATTCACCTTTTAGGGGCTTATGACATCTTTCAAAATAGCAAAATCTGACAGAGGGAATCACTAATTTGAATAATGGCAGCATGATTTTTTTCTCCTTAAATCTAGAAAGGCAGGATTTATTCTTAATTTGTCAAGGCTTGTGATAGACAGATTTTCTCAAATAACTCTTTTAAGAATCCAAATTTATATGTACAATTTTTTAGGCATGTATCTATTTAGTCATTAAGTTCAAGTCCTTAAACACTCACAGGGACAGAGCAATAAATCTTCCCTCTGAGACCCCAGCCTAAGAGGCAGAAGTCGAGGGGAATGGAAAGAGAGCCACAGAACTGTTGTTTACGAAGCTCGGCTTCTGAGCCTGGGTCTCTCCGGTCCGCAATATGTGTAATTATGTATTTCCCTGCAGCCCCTCAAATGCTCAGTCTCTTTGCCAAGTCAGCTATTCACACACTTTTTGGATATGGCATCAATTAAACTTGAGTTCTATGCTTTATGACGGCCAAATTAATGGTTTGACAGCGGCTTTCTCAATAAACGCTGCACACTGGCCATAGCCGAAGGTTTTAAAAACCATTTCTTTTCTGTTCAAAATTCTGACAAACATGTCTCAAGTAAGACTGGGGACAACTTCATTATCCTCCCTACACTTAATGTCTTTTTGTAAAGAAAGCTGTTTAATAACACATCTGCTCTGTTTTCACAACTAAATTATTCCAGTTGGTCACACGTTCCAGTCTTCGGCAAGACACTTGTGTTACCAGAGATAAAAACATGAAAAAGGAAATATATTGCAGAAATCAAAAACCTTATCTACTTCTAGACTCTCTCTCTTTGCCATAATTCATTCAAGAAGGCCCCAAGAATAATTTTTGATGTAAACTCAGCTACAAACATACATCACTATGCTGATAAAAATCACAGGCTAAACTTATGAAATATAGTGACTTTCATTTCTTTAGTGATGTTAAAATAACTTTTTTCTAAGGTTCAATAGACACAAAAGATAAAAAGGGTTACCATTAATCCTTTAAATAATAAAGAAACAGAAGACACCCCACAGATTAATTCTATGGTCTGAGGATGAACTTGTTAGATTGAGTCACTGAATTAATTTGATGAAGATACTGGAAATCATAAAACACACAGCATCAAGCCGATTCATTTAAAACATCTTTGTTTGGGCACTTTGCAACATAAATTATGTGGAATAACTTTTGGATTCTAAATTCTGGCTTCATTAAGTTCAGTTTTCAGTTAACAAACCTTCAGTGAGGACAACTCCGCAGGCTCTGTGCTAGGGAGCGAGGACACAGAAGCCAGTTCTTGAGTCAGTCAGTTCCGGATGGAGATGGAGATGGAGGTGGAGGTGGGAGGGACGGGTGGGCCGTCAATAGATAAATGCAGAACAAAGGGGTATTCCTAGAGGCATGTGCAAACTCCTGGGGGCAAAGTGAACAGAGAGAGCCTGACACTGGAACTGGGTCTTGAAAAATGAGCAGGCTGAGTACGGGGAGGTGGAAATGTTTGTAAGTTAGAGAGGGGTCAGGTTTGAAAGGCACATTCCAGGCAGTGGGAACAGCACAGAATGCATCGTGTGCAAGTAGTTACAGTGACCACAGCCCAAATGTGAGATGGGAAACTATGGGCTATCAGGCTAGCGTGGTCAGCTGCTTGTCAATATCTGCAAAGGCTATGCTGAACAGTCTGCATTTTATTCTGTAAGCCTATTTCAAATTTTTTTTCTGGCTGAGAGTGGTGGCTCACGTCTGTAATCCCAGGACTTTGGGAGACTGAGGCAGGAGGATGGCCTGAGGCCAGGAGCTCAAGAACAGCCTGGGCAGCATAGCAAGACTGTGTCTACAACTAAGTAGAGTTCCTTTGGTTCAAGGTGAGGCCTTATGCCCAGTCCTCCCCAACCTCCCTCCATACCCTTGAGGTCCCTCTGAGATGCTAGAGTTCTGAGGAACACGGTTTAAAAAGCACTGCCATAGGGGACAGGGACTTAGGCAGTGTTTTACTGATGCAGTGAGCCTCTTTGTTAAGGAAAAAACCTGAATCCTGCATCTAGTTCTTTCCCTAACCTTTCCACTCTAGCTTATCCCTTTATGCAACACAGAAGTGATTACCTTTCATTTCTCAGAGACATGGAGAATTTATAAAATGTTACTTTTCAAAGCATCCTCAGTTCTTGGAGAGAAAGATGCTAGAACAATGACATCTTTATTGGCCGACAAGCTGAAGTGAGCAGGATTAGGAAGAAGATGTTTATCCAAAGGCAGAGGGAATCCAGCAACCTTGAGGCAAGGCCCCCCAGCAGCAGGCACTTTTCTCACAGCCTCTTGCAGAGTCGGAGGCCTCACTGGGATGACAGGAATGGCAGGAAGGGAGTGGAATGGCCTTCCTCCTTCCCCTGTGTCCCTCTATGTTCTCCCTTTTTGCCAAGCTGTAGGCAAATGAGTTGAACACGTAGTCCAGCAGAGTTTGACAAAAAATTAAACACCCACCCATAAATGAAGCAATGTGGCATGTGCCCAGTCTATCAGCCCCCTTTAGGCTCCTGCTTAGTCAGTGTTATCTCAAAAACTTGAATCGTATTATAAACACTTGCTGGCCTTTATATTTCTCATTGTTCCTTTTGAGTAAGTAATTCCTTATAACATCTGTTCTCGAATTTAGTGAATGTTGGACACAGGGAATTAATAAAAATTAGATGTTCAGTCTGTACTCCAAGTTACTGAATCACAGTCTACTAGGGTGAGCCCTAGGTAAGTAACTGCATTTTAAACAGGCTTTGCAGATAATGCTTGTCTGTGCCAGACTTTTAGAACCATTATCTTTTTTGTTTTGAGATGAGTCTCGCTCTGTCGCCCAGGCTGGGGTGCAGTGGCCGGATCTCAGCTCACTGCAAGCTCCGCCTCCCGGGTTCACGCCATTCTCCTGCCTCAGCCTCCCGAGTAGCTGGGACTACAGGCGCCCGCCACCTCGCCCGGCTAGTTTTTTGTATTTTTTTAGTAGAGACGGGGTTTCACCGTGTTAGCCAGGATGGTCTCGATCTCCTGACCTTGCGATCTGCCCGTCTCGGCCTCCCAAAGTGCTGGGATTACAGGCTTGAGCCACCGCGCCCGGCCAGAACCGTTATCTTACAGTGTTCTCTAGGTAACTAACGAACCCTTACATAGTTTAAAGTTTTTTTCTTTCACAGAGGAATTTCAGTGTGATCTATGTGCCCTTTCTGCCCCTTGACAGGACTGGAGTCCTAAAAATGATTAAGTGATTAATCTAAATGCTACACCCAATTACTTAACTGCAAAAGTATAATATGCCAAAATACATAACTGGACTGTATCTACTTTGATTATTTAAGCAGAGGAATGCCAGCCCAACAGTGATCTCTTCTGTAGGACCAGGCAAGAGTTTAATTATGAGCTAGTAGGTCATGCAGCTGCCAATAATCTGGGGTGTGCTGACACTTCCGGCATGATGGATATATCTAAATCTAGGCGTTCGCCGCCTTGGGAAATCCCCAGCTTCCCTCCATCTCACAAGGAAGGAAGGCAGATCCAGGTCTGACTGGTCAAGTCCCCCAAATGGTAAAGGGAAGGGAGCACAAAGTAAAATGAGGGCTCTGGTGAGTGCAAATTCCCAGCAGAAATCTGGCCCTGTGCCCCCAGCTCCCAGGGCTGGGCTGCTGAGGTCAGGAGGTGGGCTGCGAGGTTCTCTGCTGCCATCAAGACCGAACAGGATGGGGGCACGTGTCAGGCTCTAGGCACCATAATACAATCCCGTTTGATTAAAAGAAATTTCTGGTAATGAATTAAAACAGACCCAAGGAAAAAAGGACACGGTGGCAATATATCCTCCTGGCACCCAGCACACAGAAGGGAAGAGAGGGAAAGAGAGAAAGGAGACATAAATAAAAGGGACTACTCACTGGGGCTTTTTTCTTCAGCAAGGTCACAGGCACAGAGCAGATCAGAATCGATTGAGATGGGTTTCTGCTTAATCCAAAACTTAGTGCTGGCTTTCTGATTCGTAACAGGGTCTATCTCTACTTTGTCTCCAGAGATACCTGTAAGCCAAGGGGAGGACAAAAAAGAAACCACAAGAAGTAGAAGGTGTAAGTGACTGCAGGGCAATCATTTGACCTGTTTTATAAATCTGAAATTGCACGAACATGAGCTCTTTCTTAGGGCTTTGGGGAATGCCACGGGCTTCCTGAGACAAACATACGGACACTCCAAATGGCACACAGAAGTTGCACAGTCTGGTTTCCTGGGTGGGTGAGTTGAGGGTGGGGGAACCTCCCCAAACTATATGAGAAGGTATTAAGAAACAAGCCTTCTTAGATATAACATGGATCCAACACAGAGAGGCTGTGTATAGCCATACATTATCTCTATATTGTAAAGAAATAACTATCAGGTTTATTTAAAAAACAGTTTTGATTGATGCTCTGAGTTGTTGTTCTCATTTAAGAAGATCTGGGGTGGACAGATACATCTGTAACATCCCTATGTTTAAATAGCTAAGTTACCAATGAACAGCTTCTGATCTGAAACAACCTTATACACTACAAATACGGGAATAAAATAACTCTTCCTTTCTGTGACACTAAATAATTGCCCAACCTATATTTAAGGGAAGTCACGAGAGGATTAAAAGGTCCCTTACATAAAACCTTTCAAGTTCAAGTCTTGGAGCCTGGCTTCGGGCTGCAGAGGTCAGTGCCCCCCTGCTGAGGGACAGACTCGGCACTGGGTGTGAGCTTTACGCAACAAAGACTTTATAACAGGAATCCAGAATGCTCAATACTGGCACTTCAGATTTCATTTTTAGAGCTTAGAAGACAACACGTTGTACAGTGACTGGGAATAAAGGTGTTTGCAGAACAAAGGAAATGCCAGGTATGGGAGGGGCCCTGGAATAAGTGTGGAAATGCACAGGAACCGCTTTTCCGGTTCTACAGAGGAGGACATGCTCAGCCCGACACACACCATCTAGGCTAGATGTGCTCTTTTTCGTCTTTCGTTGAAAATTAAGGAATCTGTTCATGAAGTGAGACAAAAACCTTTAACATGCCTTCTACAGTGGGCCCCATATGGAACCTTAAAAGTAATTAATTTTTAGGCCACAGTTTAAAGGTCAGGGTCAAAGTGAAAAAAAGCAAAATGAAGATATAAGAAATAATTAAAATAACCAAATGTACATAGTAAAACGGAAAAGACATAGTTAACATATTTCATCCTACGAATCACACTCAAATTTGTGAACAAAATGTGAGAAAACTCAGTAAGCCAAAAGCAGCAGCAGATAAAAGAAACCAATTAACCTCCCCCCAAAATAAAACACACACACATACACCCCAACCACAGTCTGACAGCAAATTTAAAATTGAAAAAACAAATACAAACAAAATCCTAGTGATGAGGTCTGCTACACGCTTCATTCATTTATATTTTATTTATGAATAAATAAATCCCAAATACCAGCTAGACAAAGGCAGGAGACTGTGCAGAGAGACTCCAGTCGAGGCTCCTCCGCTGCCTCCAGGGGAGACAATGCAGAGATGGCTGCTGTGCCCTGGTCAGTGTGTGTGGTCTTTGGTAAAGATGAACAATTGGTATTTTTTACTAATCGAATGCTGGAATTTGTCGTTAGACCTATTTCAGGAACACCATATTTCAATTAGGCATAATGTCGTAAGTCCAGCTGACTCTGGACGTTCAGGTCTAGATAATTTCAGGAGGGTGAGAATGTATCAGGAGACCAATTTTATTACATTTCAGTTAAAATAGATTACGACTACCCAGTTACACGCTTGCCTCCAATTTGGTCATTAATTGTTAAAGATCTGGACATTTCTATAGTTCCCTGAAAGAAATACCGAAGCCATGGTTGTCGGTTGTGTGTGTGTGTGTGTATGTATGTGTGTTCCCCTTCTACTTCTTATTTTGACATTTATAAAAGTCAAAATGAGCAGAGCAGAATAAATGTGCATATCTCTTATGTGAAAATAAACCATGCTCCACATCCTTTTCTCAGAAAGAATGGGGAAAAAAAATCATCACCAGAGACATGGTTTTAAAATTTTGTTCTATGGCCCTGCAATTCTTGAAGCCGTAGTCAGTCAATACTGTTAATGTACCTTGTTAATTTGATAGGATTTGTCAGGTAACTCCACTGGAAAATTATATAAAACTGTTCCAGATGAAAAGATGATAGTGACATGAATTAAAGTGATAGAACAATAGTGGAATATAAACCAGAAATGACACCCAAAGTGGCTGTTGATTTATTGCTGTACTGAGTTTGGTTCTGGGCTCCCATGTATATTAGTGCTACAAATCTGGGTCCATTTAGCAGAGGGATGCTCATACATACATCACCAGCTCCTGCTCCAAGCCAAGGTCACTCCCCATTGCATCAATCTTTTCAACAGAGCCTACTTCACAAAGCAGGACTTTTGTAACCATCTCAGATGTAACAGACTCTCGTCCTCTTTCATCTTTCTTTTATCATGTAAAGTACACTTTAACTTCTATTATTTTTATCTGCAAATTGTTACCGTATAGTTCATCCATTACCAGCAGTATCTCTGCATCAATTGCCTAAGCTCTGCACAGCCACAGTACACTTTCCCAATGCCGCCCTTTCCTGGGGTTATTGTACAGTTACTGTTCACAGAGGGGAACCCCAAGACCAGGGCTTGGGGATGAAGATGTGGGAGATGAAAGCAATAGGTTCAAGATGGGCAGACAGGTGGAATATCATTTCAACAATTGGTGTGTTCCAAAAAAGTTGCATGTGAATCAGATTTTTTTCTGAATCGAATCACATTTTCCCACTGACTTCTAGTTCCAGAGCTACTTTATCTTCATTTTAGATTGATCTGTAATTGGCAGGGGCTCCCAACACTTTAGTTTTAAGTTTCTCTGCCCTGTAGGCTTTCAGTCAAGTAGTTAATGATCTGTAAAACACTTGCCTGCCTAGAGGAGTCACTATTTAAAGGAACCTGTAGGGGAATCTTTCCTGATGGGAAAAATCCTTTTGTACATTAAATAATCTTACCCTCTTAATACCTGTGTAAGTCTCAGCTTCTTAAGGCAGCGCAGGCAGCACCGCAGCACCCTATCTGCTCCTGCTACCACATGGCAGCCCTCAGCCTGAGGCAGTCCACGGGAGGATCCCTCTTCCTGAGCACCCCCAGGAAGAGAACACACCCACTGCAGAAGAGAGAGAGGAGGCCTAGAATCCAGCCTGGAGGCAAACAGAGGCCTCTCTGTCCTTAGCTTCAGAGCCCTTGGTAGTCTTCCTGGTTACAAGGAGGAGTTAGCTTGGTGGAGGGGAGATCAGTGAGGAGGCAGGTGACACAGCCCAGGCCAGGGGCAGGGACATTTGTGGCTGGGGTGCAATGGGGATGAGCATATTAAAGACAAAAGCACTAGGAGTAGGCAAATGACTGCGAGCACGGTGTGAGGGAGAAGGGAGTCAGAGAGGTTCCTGGGGCATTGCCGCGGTGATGAGGGGTGGGGGAAGAGGTTGTGGAAGCCTGGCTAGTGGGGTCACAAGTGTGGAGGTTGGGTAGTACCCCACTTGTCACTGCCACTTCTCTATGCTAAAGGGAGGGAGTGGGTTGCAGGCAGAAGCAGCACTGTCTCCCTGTGACAGCAGAGCACCGGGAGAAGAAGGCTGCTGCACGCATGGTCCCTGCGGCTCAGACTCCTTAAGGCAAAAAAGGCCTAGGTAAAGAGCAAAGGTGCAACCCTGGTGTGCTCACTGCTGTTTCTGCTTCAGCTGGCTCGGGCACCAGGAATCATTCAGTACAATTTTCTCCTTAGGCCCAACAGGCATGATGCTAGTTATACACACCATTCACTGAGCACTTCCAGTATTAACATAACAGCTAACATTAACTGCCATCAACAATGTGCCAGCATGGTTAGAAATCTACTGTGTACACGGACTCAAATATCTTAATAACCTCATGAAGTCGGCTACTATGTTCATCCTACTCTACTGAAAAGGAAACAGAAACACAGGGAGGTTAAGTAACTTGCCCAAGATCACCCAGCTGGTAAGTGGCAAAGCTGCAATTTGAACTCAGGAAGTCTGGTTCCAGAATGTGCCCCTCAGCCACTACACTATTCTGCAAGAACTGTGCCAAATGTTTCACATAACATATCCCAGGAGAGGGGAAGGTACTTGCCTAGGTCAGGGAGCATCTAAGTGGAACAGCCACTGTTCAAACCCAGAGCTACCTGGGTCTCAAGTCCTGGTTCTTTCTGCTGCTCTGCACAGCCTCAGCCATGAGTCAGAAGATGTATTAATAATAAGGAGTTCTGCCCAAGCAGTTCCCCATCTCCTCTCAATTTTCACCAAGGAACAAATAAATGTTCACAAATGCCAATAAATGCACACATCTATTTTTTGTTCATACATGGCAAATTGGAGCATGAAATCCAATCAATATTCTTTCTGACCACCGAGCACAGTTTTGATATCCTCAGCTAAAGTTTTTGCGTAAAGTCATTTAAGGAATGGCGGAGGCACTCCTTACAGTGTCACGTATGCACTGTTTTAAGTAATTCAAATTATAAATCTATTTCCAAGGAAATAAGAGAAACTGGCTTTTGTTACATTCACATTTCTCCAACTTAAGTGGCCAATAATAGAGGAATGATTGATCCAACAATGACGAAATACAACATAACCATGAAAAGTTTTGACTCAAAAAATCCTTATAACACAATAGTAAGTGAAAAGGACAGGAAAAACATTTATAAAAAAAGATATCAAAAGGATGTGCTCCAAAAACTGGTACCAGTGGTCAACTCTGGTTAGTAGAATTATATCCTTTCCTTTTCTATATTTTTTCCAAAATAAACATTTCACCAAAAATAAAAACAAACATCACTTTAAAAGCTGACACTTTTTGATTTCCACTTCAGAATTCAGTATCCTTTCTTGACTGTTAAAATGTGAGGAAGGATAAGTATGCTGAAGTCTTGAAATGGTGAAGTGATCCTTAATGAAAGAATGCTTCCTTCTAGCAGTTCTTTAGCAGAACTTTTTTTTTTTTAAGTAGAATTTCTCTAGCAGAACTTCTAGCAGTTTAGTGGTATGCCAGGGGCTGTGCTGCTGGGAAGGGCTCATGAGCTACACTACACCCAACCTGCTGCCCCTCTCAGAAGCGGAGCCCGGCAGGCTTCTTTCCAGTTCTGGCAGGTGCGGAAAAAGAGAACACGGGGGCTGGCTGGGCACAGCCAGGGTCAGCCCCTTCTCCTGGAAACAAGGGAGGCAGTTTGTCTCCCTTACCAGCTCTCTCCCCTAACCACTTATCCACAGCCATCCGTCATGACCTTTTCATGCTCCCACTTCTGACAGCTTCCAGATACAGTGAGTCAAACTTCACTGGAAGCAAACTATCACACCAACTGTCAAAGGCAGAAAACATTGCCTGATTGCTGTCCTACATCAACGCCAGCATATAAATCCTTCCTTAACAAGACAGCTCAAAATAAACAAAAACGCAACTCTAATGTGTATACAGCTCTCTGGGGAAACTATTTGTGCAAGCCTTTAGAGTTATCACAAGGAGACCCTTGTCTGCTTTAACTAACCAAGATTTCCATAAAAGGAGATTAGCACTGTGTAGCATCTTTTTCTAACACAGACTGAGCGCCCACTCTAGGTAGCCCCCACACTAGGTCCTTTTGTGTACAGCGGCTTATTGAGAGCTTAGAATACCTCTAATCAGCAAGGCACTATTATCCCACCTTACATTTGAAGGCAGCACTAGAGGGGGCTTAGGGATAGGAACCCTGGAGTCAGAAAGTCCTCTGTTCAAATGTCAGCTTTCCTACTTCCTAACTACGTGACTTCGGAAAAATTTCTATGAAACGGAGATGATAATAATAGATACCTCATGTGCTTGTTGTGAGGATTAGGTGAAATAAGGCATGACAAGGACTTGGCATTGTGCCTGTTACACAGCTAGCGACGAATATTACTCCTTCTAACGATTATTATCAGAAGTCAGGCACTGGGTTAAGGATGTGACACAGACTCAGTGATGAGGGTCGAGTCTGGGGAGCTCAGGGAGCCACAAGAGGGAGGTGAATAAAGGACCTGCCCGGCCCTAGGATTGGAGGCGAGAAGAATCTTCCCTGGGACCTTCTCTGCATTCCAGCCTTGGGAGCACCAGGATCCAGCTGGGGAGACCAGTGCCTTCATCCCCACAAATCCCCCCAGTAACCTCCCACCACCAAGTGTCATTGGGCATTTCTCTTCCCCACAACCTCCAAGAGTTCAATTCGAATCAGGAAGAATGTTCTCAGACCTGGAGTTGTGGAAACTTTTGTGCTAGGGAATCCTCATCCTACCGGGTCTCCAGGCCACCAATTGGGAGGCCCTGATTGTGCTGGCACATCCCCACTGGTGTTATCCTGGGCAAAGTCACTGCTCCCTTGGAGAGCCTGAGAATCCTCCTTTGTAAAATGGGGGTAACAACAGTACCAACTCCCTGGGTATCATGAGATGGAATGGCATAAGTACATAAAAACTTAGCACACATTGGCACGTAAGAGCTCAATTATCACTCAGATTTTTATTAAGGATGACCCCCAGAAAGATGAAATGGTATACTAGCCTATGGTGAATCAAATTAGTAAACTGGAGAGCTTGGTGGTTCAAGTCCAGGTCTAGCTGTCTGGTGAGTTCTGACTCGCCAGCTGTTTCCTATTGTCCCAGAGGAGACTGCTTGAGTCTTGGGAGGTACAACCTGCCCTATGGTACTCTTAAAATACCACCTTAAAAAAGCTAAAACACCACTTTGGCAAACATTAAGGCATTTAGCATTCCATGTCTTAGTGTATTTCCTGTTATTGTTTATTTGCTTAGACATCATAAGCTGTGGTTCATTCATTAATTTCCTACAGCTTTGAATCTAAGGCTACAAACGTCCCACTGCTGTTAAATCCTGGAGCAGCTTTTTATACAATTCTTCACTCCTCTTGTCTTCAGGTTACCTAGAGCCTATGAAAGCCTGGAAAAGCCCCTAGGGAGTGACACTGAACAACTCTTCGCCAGAGTGGATTTTGCTGAATATACACAGCCAATCGATAGCATCCACAGAGCAGTCAGGGAAGTCTTTGAAACTTGTCTGAATTTACACACAAGATCAGACACACAGGCTGTTTGGGCTTAATGAGACCTTAGAGATCACCTAGTCTGGGGTTTTCATTCTCCATATGAAGAAATTGAGGCTCAGGGCTGGGACATGACTTGTCTGATGTCACCCATTAATGACAGAGCCATAACCATAATTCATCTCCCCATACTACCAGGCCAGGGCTTAAACAGACCAGCTCACCCGCCATGCAAGAGTACTGCGTATTCACACACTGATCAAATGCATTACAACAAAAAAGCCCTCTCTCCAGCAATTTAAGGCACCCCAAATAGATGACAAAACCATATTTCAGGTCATAACTAAAATGAAACCCAGTAGAGCTTTACTTTCTTGAGATCAAGTGGGAGTTCTAGGCCCCAGGATCACTGGTTTCATTCAAAGGACTAACCATTCTGAAACGGTTTGGAACCACAGCTAAAAGCTGCCAATTCCAATATGTGGTCAGTAAGAGACTCAGTGACAAGTCCAAGCATACCTGACTAGACTGTTAGGCTTGGCATGCAAACCAAGGAGTGGACTGGACACGAACGAACACAGAGCAGCAGTCAGCACAGGACACAGCACCAGGGCAGAACTTATGAAATGAGACCTGGTACTGTTTAATCCCAGAAAGACCTGACCTTGGATGCATGCTAAGTTCTCTCTGCAGAGAAGGCATTTACAAAGATTCTGCACTAGGACAGTTAGATCACCACACTAAATACTCTGTCAGTAAATGGATACCTCAGGAGAGCCTATGAAGTCAGCTAGGAAGCAGGAGGCCCTAAGAGAATTTACAGTATCACTTGTAGAGGGGGGAAACCTGATCGTCCCCATGTTCAGGCCCTGCTGCGCTGTTGGAGCTCAGGTGCCAAAGATGAGGAAGTGATCAAAGGAGCACAGAACTCTGGATGAACTCTCATGAATCTGACTCCCATTAATTCCATCACGCCAGTGCTTCTCAACTTCTTCCAATTCTCAATTCTTTCTCAGCCATCTGAGGAACCTGACACATTGTCATTAATAACCCTGGACTACTCCACAGGAATTCTCAAAAGGGTGGCTCTGGGAGCAGGGAGCCAGAGGAAGATATGCCTCAGAAAAAGCCCCCAGTGTTTCCAACATTCCCAGTTAGGTGATTTTTCCCTAAGCCAATCACTACATTTAGTGCGAAAGTGGTAACGGAGCTTTCTGGAGGCAGACTTGATAGCATGCATCCTCTGCCTCATCACTTCATTAGTATAAGTCAATTCCAAAGTTTGGTTCAGGAAATGCTGTCACAATAGGGATGGAACAATCATTTAATATTAGAATTGCCATCTTCAAATTACTCAATGGACCCAGGGATTTCTGAGTTAAATGTGACCCACGCCTCCTTCTGATCGTGTCTTGGAATGGAGAGGGGTACCTCCTTAGCGTTCAACGGGGAAGTGAAATGGAAACGTGGAAGATCAATCCACTTCCTAAGAACATACACATTCAGATTATGTGATTACTTGAACTGTACTCCACAGGTACCTCACTGGAAACTAACAAGGAAAAATATCTTATTCATGCGGCCACCCAGAACCATGTTTAGCCTGAGAGTGAGCCTGAGGAGTGAGGCAGTCCAGGTCACTGCTGCTGTTTTCACTCACTCTTGTGCTATTACCGTGTTTCTTAAGCTTGCATGTTGTATTCTCAAAAATAACACTGTAATAAAGTCTTCCTTTGAGTGCCGGCCTGTGGTTATTGACTAGTGGGTTAAATAATAACTGCGGTAGGAAAGATAAGGCAGGGAAGACAAGAAATGGCAAATATGCTGCCTCTCATCATGCTCAGGCCCAGGGCAGACATTTTTAATCAATCACAGAGTTTCTTTATGTTGCCCTCAGACACAGCTAGAGATGCTGCCTCAGCATAATGCTCTGGGCAGCCGTTATAAACTTGACTGGAGCCAGTTTATGAGATGAAACCTTTTTGCCTTCTCTAGGACATGTGGTATTGCCCTTGATATTCTGATAACTACCATAATCACAAGTCTTATGATTATACATAATGGATAGTTTTATGAAAAGGTAATGGAAGTAACCATGGAACCTTTTGGTAGAAGTCATTTTCTATCATTTATCTATAAATCCTATACAGACTCTGTATACCCTACACAGAATTATTTTATTAGGTTATAGATGCGATGCTGATAAGATGGAATTCATGGTATCTTACGTGTTCAGTAACAAATCCCTTCGGTGACATGGGAAGGGTCTACCCTGATAAATGAGGCAAACGAACCAAGTAAGTCCAAGTAGTGCAAATATCAAATCACTTCTCAGCGTGAGACTGCATCAGAAAAACCAGGTTGACCTACCCAGTCAGTAAGAACAAACTTGGACAGAGAGATAAGGGGTAAGCAAGTCCTTTCAATACTGTGAGTTTGTGTCCCCCAAACACCACAATCTAGGGGAGATACTGAGCCAGCAGGCCTGGGATGAGGCCAGGGACGGGGTGACTCTGACACATGTTCAGGGTCAGACCCACTGCTCCGAGGTGCTCTGCATGTAAGAGGTGTTCACTGTGGGGATGTCTTGGTCCTCTCTGCCATGGTTCTCGTATTTGTTTCTGTGCATTCCCTTGGCTGGTGCATTATAATTTAGCTTCTGCCAGTCAGCCAACAAATACTTATTGATAATATACTATGGGTTTCCTAGATTGTGGCTGCATTCACCGCTTGACCTATTCCGTTTCAATGTTCCCCTAACTTACTTCCTCCTACCAGCCTTGGCCCATTTGGGTAGCACATATCTCAGTGTGCGACCTCCCTCAAGCGGTCAGGCACACAGGATCAGGTACATGGGAGATCAAGTTAATGGAAATAACCTCAACTTGGTAGAATCTCAAGTAAGGTCTACACTTGAAGGACATCTGTACTTTTTAGGACCGACAGAGGGAAAGCAGACAATATGAAATATTCCAAGAATGTTTTAGAGAAATACAGGAATGGTTTGGAATGATGACTTTGGTAAGATTCTGGGCTGGCAGAGCAGGAATGGCAAAGAGATTTCAATTTAAGAACTACCTTCAATTGACTGGTAGGGGTTGCTTATAGGACTGTGTTGGAACGGATTCTGAGGTGGCTGATGAACAACATCTAAAGGAAAGAGGAGAAGGGTATCACAGTACATGGACATCCATCTCCAGATACTAGGGGTGGGAGAAGAGCAAGAATATGCACAAGTTTAGGAACTGGCCAACTAGAAGTAATCACTTCCTTTGTGCAGTTGAGTTATTTTTTCTTTATATATATATATTTGAGACAGGGTCTTGCTTTGTTACTCAGGCTGGAGTACAATGGCACGATCCTAGCTCAATGCAGCTTTGAACTCCTGGGTTCAAGGGATCCTCCTGCCTCAGCCTCCTAAGTAGCTAAGACCACAGGTATGCATCACCACACCCAGCTAAAGTTTTTAAATGTTTTGTAGAGACAGGGTTTTGTCATTTTGTCCAGACTGGTCTTGAATTCCTGGCCTCTAGCAATCCTCCCACTTTGGCCTCCCAAAGTGCTGGGATTACAGATGTGAGCCATCCTGCCTGGGCTGGGGGTGAATTATTAGTGATACCTGTGGACTGGCACCTGTGGTATGCGATTGGATCTGGCATATGGGACTGGGTTTCTGCCTCAGTTCTCCTGGAACTCTCCGTATATCTGATGCCTGAGGTGTGGGAGAATTAGCACTAAGTAATAGCTATGTACCTCTCAACACAGTGGTTTACATAAACCACGTTCTTCCAAACTCCTCCAAGCCTCAGTTTTCTCAATCATGAAGTGGGAACAACAATATCAATGTGCTGTGTGGATTAAATGAGGTTATCACGGAGAAAGCTCTTGGTGTATTGTAAGTTGTCATAGTTCCACAGAGAATTAGCACAATGATTTGCACCCAAGTCATAGTAGTTAGGCTCAAGACTCAGCCTCAGACAGTCTTGGATTCTTAATCCAGCTTGATGATTTACTAGATTTTTCCTACTCCCCAGTTTCATCATATAAAAAATGGTGACAAAATCAGTACTATCTAATAATAGTGCTTTGATTTCAGGTGCCAGTGCATGCAAAGAGAATGATTAGCAAAGTGCGTGGCACACAGTAAGCACTTGATAATAACTGCTTTGTAAAAATTCTATTTCTTATTACAGTTATTTTAAAAGATGAGAACTGTGTCATATGTTTCATTAAAGGAGTTTTTCGGCCATAGAAAAGCCTGGTGGAGGCCAGGCACGGTGGCTCACGCCTGTAATCCTAGCACTTTGGGAGGCCATGGTGGGTGGATCACCTGAGGTCAAGAGTTCGAGACCAGCCTGACCAACATAGTGAAACCCCGTCTCTACTAAAAACACAAAAATTAGCTGAGTGTGGTGGTGCATGCCTATAATCCCAGCTACTTGGGAGGCTGAGGCAGGAGAATTGCTTGAACCCGGGAGGCGGAGGTTGCAGTGAGCCGAGACTGCACCATTGCACTCCAGCCTGGGCAACAAGAGCGAAACTCCATCTCAGAAAAAAAAAACAAAAAACAAAAAAAAGTCTGGTGGAAAATTGATTTAAGTTTGGGTCTTGCAGGTCAAAATTTGAGCCTCTCATCCCGACTTTCTCAGAAACAAATGGAACAGTGACCACTACCACCCCATCAGAAGACAAGCAACTGTGGTGGCACTGCAGAGCCAGGGGATTCCAATCCTCAGCTGCGGCTCTTACTACCGCTAATTCAGCGTGGACAAGTGGTTTTCTGTGGAATCAGTAGGGAGGCTGGGCAAATGCCACACACACTCACTTTCCACTTAAAAGATGTTGCCACAGGGACCAAGTGAAATCTCTCTTCTGATTGACACAGGATGGACAGGTGGAGGCGACCATCCATCAGTGTCAGGAAGGACCTGAAGAACCTGGCTAGTCAGGTGAAATAAAATAAATTATTTACCCATCTCAGAATCCAGCTGCTCACTTGAATACTCATACAGGGTGTGCTGTTTGCCTCCCTACTCTTGGCAGTAGAATGTTTCAGGAAGAAAGAATTTCTGGATTGCTAGGTGTGGGTTTTGTTGCTGTCAGAATGTGACAGTGACACCTGCTTTGTAAGGAGGGAGAGAGGGTCTTCAATTACATACCTGTGTAATCTACGTAGGATGGGAAAATGGGTTTATTCAGTGCATGATATAATACTCATGGGCAGTTTGTCTGATTGTCACAAAATTCCTTAGGACTAATTAATGAAATTTCTGGTTATAATGATAAAGACCGAACTTTGATGACAGAAACAAATGTTTTGACATCATCTCTTTTAGAAGCCCCTCTGAGATGCGACTTTACACCAGAGGGCGCCATGTGTGCCACTGGAAGCGTTCAGAAGCGATGCCCCAGCCTCCAGTCGCCTCACTTCTAACAACCAGGGAGATACTTGTATGACTGTCATCATTCATGTCTACCTGACAAGTCTCCATTGTGGTCACAAGTGGAACTTTGCCAGGAGAGCCACCCCATAATCTAAGTGATCTGGTTTAATACTTTCAAGATGGTGGACCTGGAGAGAAGGCAATAGGCAAAATAAATAATAATGACAATGATAAAACACTACGGGAAGCTACCACTTAGAATATGCTTCTATAGGCCAGACACTTTCATAGACTGTTAAAAGGTAAATATTATTATCCCCATTTCACACATGGCAAAAACTAAGATTGAAAAGGGAAAAGACTCGTCCAGGTGACACTGCAGGTAAGTGGCAAGGCTGGGATTCGAACTCAGTGCTGACTGACTGCAGAGCTTGGGCTCCTCCCACAGAGCCTTTTGTGGACTTTTCCCTTTGAAATAATTTACAAGTCAGGCTCTAATGTATTAAAGTTTGTCTTTTTTGCCTTTGGAAAAAAGTGGGGAAAGAAGCCCATGATCTTGGTTATGATTCCAAGACGGCACTGTTCACAATGGGGAATGAGCAGGGATGGATCTGCTCATGATGCTCACCTGGGACCTTGCTTTGGCGCTGTGTCTTGACCACAGTTGGGATACTTATTGGACTTCTTTTTTTCCTTTGAGACAGAGCCTAACACTGTTGCCCAGGCTGGAGTGTAATGGCGTGATGACAGCTCACTGCAGCCTTGATCTCCCAGGCTCAAGCAATCCTCCCACCTTAGCCTCCTGAGTAGCTGGGACTACAGGCAGGCACCACCACACCTGGCTATTTTTGTATTTTTTGTAGAGATGGAGTCTCACCATGTTGCCCAGGCTGGTCCTGAACTCCTGAGCTCAAGTGATCGGCCCACCTTTGTCACCCAAAGTGCTGGGATTACAGATGTGAGCCACGGCACCCAGCCTACTTATTGGCTTCTTAAAAGTAGGCCCATTCAGAAAAAGCAGACCCTTTGCTATTGGGCAAGTACTGCAGCTAAACACAAACTGGATGTTTGAGTGGCATTCTTACTTTCACAAACTGAAAGTGTGGCCAGGTGTGGTGGATCATGTGAGGTCAGGAGTTCGAGACCAGCCTGGCCAACATGGTGAAACCCCGTTTCTACTAAAAATACAAAAAAATTAGCTGGGCATCATGGGCGCCTGTAATCCCAGCTACTAGGGAGGCTGATGCAGGAGAATTGCTTGAACCCAGGAGGCAGGGGCTGCAGTGAGCCAAGATCATGTCACTGCACTCTAGCCTGGGCAACAAAGGCAAAACTCTGTCAAAAAAAAAAAAGAAAAAAAAAAAAAGAACGAAGAAAGAAAGTGTACATACAGAAAAAGTGCACAAATCATGAGTATATATACCATGACTTTTCCACAAAGTCTACAGACCCATGTAATCAGCACCCAGATCAGGAAGCAGACCCTTTCCAGCTTCCCAGAAGCCCCTCTCCAGCCACTACTACCATCCTACCCCTGGAATAACCAGTATCATTACTTCCTACATAAGATTATTTCCTTGTATTTGTGAATGTCATATAAATGGAATCATATAGTATGTACTCTTTTATTTATTTTTGAAAACTGACTTCTTTATCAGTCTTACGTTCATTTCTGAAATACAGTAGGAAAAATATCCCCAGGAGGAACACTGAACGACTTTATGATTTACGAATCAACACTAAATAAGCAATTTTACCACTTTAAATATTTAAGGTTTTTGTGAGGAAGAAGAGCTACAGTAAGTCCTCACTTACTGTCATTCATAGGTTCTTGGAAACTTCAACTTTAAGTGAAATGATGTACATCATTTTATTCAATGTTGTTTTGTTATAATGTTGATAAGGGAAAAAAATCAGTTTTATTATATGTCATTTCACTTAAAGTTCCAGTTTCCAAGAATCTATTGAGGACATTAGTTGAGGACTTAATGCAGAGGGGAAAAAAAGGTGGTGTCTGTTTTGGTTCGAAGTTACTGAGTGCTGCCTCATCTGATCAGCCTGCTAGAATCACCATCATCTTAGCAGCTAATGCTCACTAGGCACCTGCTAGAGGCCAGGCGCCTTTCTAAGTTCTCTGCACGTGCTGCGGCATTTCATCCTCATAGTTAAAAAATTATCTTTATTTTTACAGATAAGGACACTGGGGCTCTGCTCCATTTGCCAGTGGTGCTACAGCTAATAAATCAGCAAGGTTTGCACCTGGGCCTCCGACTCCAGAGTGCGCCCTCTGAGCGCTGCACTCTACTGTCTCCCAACTAACAGCTCTCACATAGGGAAGTTTACAACCGCAGGCCCCGTACTCAGTGCTTTACATGTCGGATTTCACTTGTTCCCTATAGCAACCCTCAGTCATTGGTACTACTGATATTCCCATTCAAGCAGGATAGAATTGAGGCTCAGAAAGATTAAGATACTTGCTTAAGGTTACATGGCTGTCTATTGATAGAGCATTTAACAAATTTAAGCCATTTGTGATTCTCTTGCCCATCTCTTAATCACTAAGTTGGGTAGGAACATGTGAGGAGATTTTTGAGGCCTCTCATGAGTTATCCAGGTTCAAACTAATGCCAACATTGGACAATATTTTATTATGACAAACATACAAAGCATTTGTGAGAAACATGAAATAAATGAACCTTGGAGTTAAAAGGAGACGTAGGAAGGGGTGGTGTGGCAGAGACAGGGTGCAGCTCAGCTCCCTGACTGGGTGAGCCTGGCATGACTACCCATTCTTCCTCTCCCTTGGCCATTATATGGGAGACCCGTTATTAGGGAGCAGGTGCACCTGAGTTGGTTGGACCAGGGTTTGCTCCTGGCACCACCACCTACCCACTGTGTGAGTTGGGCATGAGACTTGACTGCTCTGTACCTCATTTACCCCCCCTGTTAGAAAGGGACAGTAAGAATACCCCACCTTTTAGGTAGTTAAGTAGTACATGTAAAGCACTTAACACAGTGACTAATACATAGCAGATACCTATAAAAGGCAGCCATGATGATGATGATGATGATGTATTAATAGTATGTTGCTTACTATGACACTTTTCCTATTTCTGTTCGGTTTAAGTCAAAACAGAAATTTAGCACATAATTAGAACAAATTAATCCCAAATATTAGTTGAAAGTTCCAAATTATATGATGAAGATCCAAATATACCTTCTGAGATCATTAAAAAGCTTCCTGAATAAAGGCCTGAATGAATAAGCAATGAGTTAGCTGAGTAAGAATAGGCAGGTGGCACCGTCACAAAGCAGTTCTAAGGATAGCAGGCAAGAGAATTACAGAATGAAAAGAATTATGGAACTTCATTGAAGTCAATCAGTTTGAAAAGAGTCTCAAGTTAGTTCTACTTCGAATCTTCTGCTTCATAAAAAAGAAGACAAGACAGAGCACTCAAGTGGGAAAAAGGATGTACTTCAAATTTCATTGTTTAAACATTTTCTCAGAAAACAAATTACCTTTAGTCATTCAGGTCACATAAAAGTTGTATGTTGTTTCTTTCCCCATTTCTACATTGACTGCTGACATGACAAGCCAGCTCATCATCTGCTCACGCACTTACCTAGCTGTACGTCGGTTGTGAATCGCAGTCTGTGGATCATGCTGACTTTGAATGACTTGTAATGGTGGCTGCTAAGCATATCTTGTACTGTGGCTATGTCAATTTGTGAATCCTCCTCAAAAACCCCGTCTGCCCTTGAACCTGGGGAGGAAAAGGCAGTTTAACACATAAAGATACATGAGGCTTGGCAAATGGTGTCTGCTTAAAATGCTTTGGGATAAATTAAAATAATATGGGTTATTTAATTTGGAGAAGAAAAGGCTGAGTGATGACTTAATAATGCCATTCCAGTAAACAGAGAATGGTAACATATTAATCACTCAACAATTAATTCCACAAACACTATGGCAGGTCCTTGGCTGGGCAGCAGGGATACAAGGATAGAAAAATTCCTGCTTGCTCTCAGCAGGAAGCTCAGTCCACAAGAGTGAGTCAAAACCACAAAAGCATGGGTGGTGTTAGCCGTATCACACTTCTTGTTTTTTTTCAAATGTGATTTTCCTAATCACAAAAGTAATCCACATTCCTTGAAGAATCTCTGTCCTTTCCAAGATTCCCAAACCGTTTTCTTTACTGCCTCTCGCCCTGTGCCCCACAGCCTCCACTGGCTCGGGGGCACCTGCTGGTGCTTGGGTGTGACAGCCTCATCACTGGCCTCCTGGTCACCAGGCTCCCCCTCTGCAGTCCAGCGGTCACAGACTTTCTGATCCGTTTTTCTAAAGGTTGGATCATTGATTCATTCACCAAATGCTCAGAGAGCACCCTGTGCATGCTGAGCACTCTGATATGTGATACTGGAGACAGATAAGAAGCCTGGCGCTCAAAAATCTTCCCTGGCTCCATGGCCTCCTGAATGAAGAACACGTTTTTTTAGCCAGACAATCACAGCAGCCCATAATGTGCCTGAAACATACTAATATTCTTCTCACTTCTCACATATGCCTTCTCTCAGCCCTCTCAAACCCCTCAGACTGCACAGTGCTTCAGGGTTTTAAATTCTGGGCCTTTACTCACGTGCTGCCCTTGCCCTAGAACAGCCCTCCCATCCTTACCCAGACCTGTAGAAATCCCCCCACCCCTCCCTAGGCTAGCTCAAACTCTATCTATCCCATGAAATCTTTTCTGATGGTCCTTACTGGCAATGAATTCCATAAAAGTTGGCTTATACTGGACCCTGGAGCCTGACAGTTGTGGCTGCAACTCCTAGCTCTGCCTCTAATTTGCTGTATTATCTTGGGCAAGTGACTTTATCTCTCTGAATTTCAGTTTTTGCCATTCACATCAAAATTTAGGTAAAGAATACATATGCTTCAAAAGAGCGGTGACTATTTTTCTTCTAGCATCAGACTGGATTATATTCAGCCTTGCACTAGAATTGCTTAGTGGTTGCTCTGTCCTAATTTGGAAGCTCTGTGAAGGTCAGGAAAGTTTCTTACTCATCTTTATATCTTCTGCAAGCAGTAAAGGTAACTGGAATGCTCTCACTAAATTTTGCTAAATAAATACTAGCTAGTATATATGAGTGCCTACCATGTGCCAGGCTTGGTGTGAAGCATTTCACACGTTACTGCATTGAAGGTCTTATAATTTTCCGTATTACAGATGAGAACTCTGAGGCTTTGGGAGGCTGCCACATGCTATGGTTACATTAAGCAAAGTTAAACTATCTCTTGGTCCCTGGGCTTTGAAATGTGGACTTCTGCAGGTGCAGCTGCTGGTGCCATCACCAGTGCAGGGGGTAGAGTGGGTTGGGAGGAGAGAAGCCTATCTTGCAGAGGCTGACCAGAGTAGGGTCATGGACCAGAGTAGGGTGCTCTAGGCCTCATGTTGAGCACTCAGAAACGGTTCCACAGGGAAACCCAGAGAGAACTCTTTGGGATGGAGCTGGGGGAATGGAAAACTCTAGATTTGGGTATAAAACTGGAAAATTTTGTGACCAACTGGTAGCCTGACAATGATATGCTTTTCCTTCCCACAGTTACTGTTTACAGGGCAAGTATTTTAAGTCAAAGATGGTGTCTGATGCTTTCACAGTGAACTCATTTATTAGGAAATTTGTGTTCTATTTGCAAACACTACAGTAATTCCCAACCTGGACCATCCCAGCGCCCACAATAGTGCTTTCCTTCAGTAAGGACGAGGCCTCGCCCTTCACTAAGTGCTTCTGGCAGAATCCCATCTCAAAGTATCTTGCACATGCTGTCCTCCTCTCTGCCCAGGTCACCCTTCTCCCCATCTCACTCTCTCCCAGCCCCTCCCTGTTTTCCTCCTGAAGAGCAGAGCACCAGTGATACTCCAGGGAAGCCTTCTCTGGCTGCAAGCCCCCGACACTAGTTTGGTTCCTTCTGTCCCCGTACCCTGCATTTTCCTTCAGAACAGTTATCACAAGGAGTAATTGCCAGTCTCTGCCATTAGACTGTAAACCCCAAGAGCACAGGGACTGCTTTCTCATCACTGCAACTCAGACACTGCAACTCAGACACTGCTGGTGCTACCACTCAGAGGATAAAGCAAGAGTTCAAAAACATGTGCTGAATACCAGCTGCCATGTCCACAGGAAGGTGAGGGTCAGAGAGACAGAGTGACTTCACCAACATCACACCTCCAGGACACTGTAGAGCTTCACTCCACATCTGCAAGGGCCACTGGGTAGCCTGTTTCCTTTCTTTGCAGTGCCTGTGGTTTTGGACAGAGATGCCATGATCCTGATTACCACTCTCTCCTGGGTAATATCCACATCCCAAACTGAGAGGCTGGCTAGGATTTGGAGTTTAGAATCATCATTCACTTTTTCCAGTCTTCATTTTTACTGAAACATAACTGTCAAAACATGTTTTATTTCTATTTTAGAACTTCTTATACATGAGAATTACAGAGTATTTTGGTAAAATATTAAAATCATTTAATGTTTTAAAAATCATTTCAAGTCATCTTTTCTGAGAAAATGCTATTATTAGATACAACTTAGCTCTGAGCTCAAGAAATTCTGTTTGCTTTATTAATTAGTGTTTTCTAAATATTGCAGGTATTTGATTTGGAAAGAGGTAACAGCTCATTATGCTAAAATGCCAATTACTAAAAAAAAAAAACCCACACTTAAGATTTTTACATTTTATGATGTTGGATTAAAACCAATTTAAAAATTACTATAACGTGACATATAATTTTTTACTGAGCAATTTCAATGCCAGCTGCTAATAAAGCATCTTAGCTATAAATGATAATTCAGATGCTTTTAGATAAAGTGGTGCATAAATATGGCTGGAAATTGATTTAGCTTCTTACAGAAGCTACTGAAGAATGACATATTTTGTTTAATACACCAGCTAATGTAGTCCTAAAAGCTCAAACAAGTGCCAGTTTTCACTCCTAAATTTGCTGTGGGAGATTAATGAAAACTTTATATTTTGCTGAAATGTTAATAATGGGCAGATGAGATGATAGGATTTTAGTAGAGGTCTTAAAGCTATGAAATAACCAGCAAGGCTTGTCAATACCCTTGTATTAATTTTGTACAAGACTTACATAGCTGGCTTCTTGCATTGACCTTCTACTATCTGATAGTGTAAATTCATATCCCATTTGAGGACTTAAGTCCTCCGGGTACCTGGAGGAGTTCTGAGCCTTGCCCCAGCCGACAAGGGGCATGTTTGCATTTATGATCAGAAGGACAACAGCACCTGAAGGAGTGGGGAAGGAATAGTCCTGTACTCGCCTCCAGTTCATGCTGCTCACTCCAAAGGAGGTTATCTGATGAACGGGATCAACTATTGGTTTTGGAGTTCCAGGGTTATTTCTTTCTTTCTTTTTTTGAGACAGAGTTTCGCTCTTGTTGCCCAGGCTGGAGTGCAATCATGAGATCTTGGCTCACTGCAACCTCCACCTCCTGGGTTCCAGCGATTCTCCTGCCTCAGCCTCCCGAGTAGCTGAGATTACAGGCGTGAGCCACCATGCCCGGCTAATTTTTTGTATTTTTACTAGAGATGGGGTTTCACCATGTTGGCCAGGCTGGTCTCCAACTCCTGACCTCAGGTGATCCACCTGCCTCGGCCTCCCAAAGTGCTAGGATTACAGGCGTGAGCCACTGTGCCCGGCCTCCAGTGTCATTTCTCAAAGTAGGCTCAGGAGTACCACTTGTTGGAGGGGTCAGGTCTATTGTACATGCAATGTGCAACCACTTCTCTCCCTATGCCAGGAGTATGCTAGACTGTGGGGGACACTGGTGAAGATAAAGCAGGGTTCCTGATCTGCAGGAGCTTACAAATTAGCTATAGGCCACAAAATAGTACAAGGTAGAAAGAAGGGCCTAATAAATGGTGTCCGCAATAGACACTTGATCTAAAGACAAACACCTGAAGCAAAGCATTCATTATTCCAAAAGCATATTTTTTGGACCAGATAAGTTCTATGACTTTGCATGTATACATTTACTGCTTGTACCCTTCTGGAAAGGAATGAGCCCAACCACACATGAAAGATGAAAGATGCTTGACATTGTACCATCTGCATATTAAAATTACTCTACTATAAACTTCACATTAAAAAGTCCACTTCTGTTCAAGAGAAGACTTTTTTTTTTTTTTTGATACGGAGTCTCGCTCTGTCGCCCAGGCTGGAGTGCAGTGGCACAATCTTGGCTCACTGTAAGCTCCGCCTCCCGGGTTCACACCATTCTCCGGCATCAGCCTCCCGAGTAGTAGCTGGGACTACAGGCGCCTGCCACCAAGCCCGGCTAATTTTTTTTGTATTTTTAGTAGAGACGGGGTTTCACCGTGTTAGCCAGGATGGTCTCGATCGCCTGACCTCGTGATCCGCCCGCCTCGGCCTCCCAAAGTGCTGGGATTACAGGCATGAGCCACTGCGCCCGGCCGAGAAGACATTTTTAGCAACTCAAAGTGAAAAGTAGAGAGAACCAGAACATCTTAAAAATAAACATACTGAAAAAACAAAAACTACTGTCTGTTAATTTAATTTAAATATAACCCGTTGGTATTTTGTTAAATTAGCAATTAAAAAGGTCACAAGCAATTAAATGAAACAAAAGCCACACTGTGTTCATCTACATTAATGCTGAACTGGGTCTCCTCGTGAATGAGAAGATAAATTGTTATGGTGCCTTCAAAGACTTCACAATGTATTTTGTCAAAGTCAGGAGTGTTAATGTCTCTATATGCCATGGATTACCATAATGTATTGTGTCAAAATGCTCAAGCTGCAATAACTCAAAGATGTATTGTGATAGATCAAATTTTGGGGTGGGGCCTAATAGTGACTTGAGCACCACAGCTCAAATGGGCTGACAAGGCTCCAGAAGAATGACAATCACAAGGTAGGAAGGTACGGAGGACAAGCAGAAAACCCAGGAAGGGAAGGAGCTTAATTCTTGGGAGTACAAAATCAGGAAAGGGGAACTGAGGAATGAGGCCTGGCACCTGTCTTCAGTGAAGAATGGCAAAAAGAGGCCACGACAGGCAAAGGGAAGCAGAGAGGAGTTGAGGAAGAAGGCAGGTGGAGTCTAGGGCCTGCAGCCAAGAAAGAGAAGGTGCTGTGAGGCAGCCAAGGGCTGAGAGGCAGCCTTGGGGCTTAATAACATTAGAAAGAACATGGAATATAAGAGTTCAGAGATAGAGATTCAAACTCTCACTCAAAGTGTCAAGACTGGGTCAAAACCTTGCCCAGGGTTCCACTGTTAGGAAAGGTGAAACTGGGACAGATCTGTTGGATTCTGGAGTCCACGTGCCTTCCTTCCCTTCCCTCAAGTGGCTAAAGGCTGTTCCTGTCCTGCCTACCTCACCACGCTCCTACAGCAACAGCACTATAATAGACTGTTGAGTTGCAAAACTGTAAACTCTAAATCGACCTATGGTGGTGGTGGTGGGGAATTCCCAAGTCCCCTTCAGGGTCCATAATTGTAATACTATTTTTGTAACAACAGCAAGGCATGACTTACTTTTTTCATGTCCATTCTCTTACAAGTGCACAAAGGAATAAAAAGCTCGGCTGCGCGCAGTGGCTCATGCCTGTAATCCCACCACTTTGGGAGGCTGAGGCGGGCGGATCACCTGAGGTCAAGAGTTTGAGCACCAGCCTGACCAACATGGTGAAACCCTGTCTCTACTAAAAATGCAAAATTAGCTGGGTGTGGTGGCACATGCCTGTAATATCAGCTACTTGGGAGGCTGAGGCAGGAGAACTGCTTACACCCGGGAGGCAGAGGTTGCAGTGAACCAAGATTAATGCCATTGCACTCCAGCCTGGGCAACAAGAACGAAATTCAGTCTCAAAAGACAAAACAAAACAAACAAACAAACAAAAAAACAAGAACCAAACAAAAAAAAGAAACCATTTGAGTTTTGGTATAGTAACAAAAATTAATACCCACAATTATCTGAAAAGGCTATATTCTTCCCTTTTTCAACAACATATCTGGGTCAGGCCAAATTTTCTTCATATACTTTAACCAAAGCAATGTATTGTAGCAGACTGAACTCAGAGGCAGATATGAAAATCCAGGTGTCTTCTATAAGCCCAGACACTACAGAAATTTGCAATAAGATAAAATAATGACACTCTTTTCACTAAAAATTTTAGGCCTGGCTGGGTGCAGTGGCTCATGCCTATAATCCCAGCACTTTGGGAGGCTGAGGTGGGCAGATCACTTGAGGTCAGGAATTTGAGAACACCCTGGCCAACATGGTAAAACCTCATCTCTATAAAAATAAAAAAAATTAGCTGGGGATGGTGGCGCATGCCTATAATCTCAGCTACTCTAGAGGCTGAGGCAGGAGAATCGCGTGAACCCAGTAGGCGGAGATTGCAGTGAAAGCTGAGATTGCACCACTGCACTCCAGCTTGGGTGATAGAGCAAGAATCCGTCTCAAAAAAAAAAAAAAAAAAAAAAAAAAAGAAAATTTCAGGCCAGGTGCAGTGGCTTATGCCTATAATCCCAGCACTTTGGGAGGCTGAGGTAGGTGGATTGCTTGAGTCTAGGAGTTTGAGACCAACCTGTGCAACATGGCAAAACTCTGTCTCTACAAAAAATACAAAAATTAGCTGGTTGTGGTGGCAGGTGCCTGTGGTTCCAGTTACTGAGGAGGATGAAGTGGGATGATCACTTGAGCCCAGGAGGTTGAGGCTACAGTGTGCTGTGATCACGCCACTGCACTCTAGTCTGGGCAACAGAGTGAGATGATCACGCCACTGCACTCTAGCCTGGGCAACAGAGTGAGACCCTGTCTCAGAATTTTTTTTTTTTTTTTTTTTTGAGACGGAGTCTTGCTCTGTGCCCCAGGCTGGAGTGCAGTAGCGTGATCTCGGCTCACTGCAAGCTCCGCCCCCCCGGGTTCACGCCATTCTCCTGCCTCAGCCTCCCGAGTAGCTGGGACTACAGGCACCCGCCACCTCGCCCGGCTAATTTTCTTGTATTTTTAGTAGAGACGGGGTTTCACCGTGTTAGCCAGGATGGTCTCGATCTCCTGACCTCGTGATCCGCCCGTCTCGGCCTCCCAAAGTGCTGGGATTACAGGCTTGAGCCACCGCTCCCGGCCAGAAAAATTTTTTTAAAAGAAATAATAATTACTTTTCATAAAATTTGTCATTTGGGCCAGGCATGGTGGCTCACCCCTATAATCCCAGCACTTTTGGAGGCCAAGGCGGGTGAATTACTTGAGTTCAGGAGTTTAAAACCAGCCTGGGCAACATGGCAAAACTGCATCTCTACAAAAAATACAAAAAAAAAAAAAAGTAGCCAGGCTTGGCAGTGTGCTCCTATGGGCCCAGCTACTGGAGAGGCTGAGGTGGGAGGATCGCTTGAGCCCAGGAGGTGGAGGTTGCAGTAAGCTGTGATTGTACTACTGCACTCTAGCCTTGTGACAGAGACAGACCCTATCTCAAAAAAAAAAAAAACAAACAAACCCAAAACATAAACAAAACTGTCATTAACATTAATGAAATTACTGTTTTTCTCAATAAACATTTTTAAATTAATCAAAATTTATTGAGTTATAACTCAATAAATAAAAGCTTGGCCAGGTGCAGTGCCTCACACCTGTAATACCAGCAGTTTGGGAAGCCAAAGCGGGAGCACTGTTTGAGGCCAGGAGTTCAAGAGCAGCCTGGGCAACATAGTGAGACTTTATCTCTACTGAAAGTTAAAAAAGAAAAAAAATCAGCTGGGCATGGTGGTGCACACCTGTAGTCCCAGCTGCTCGGAAGGTAGAGGTGAGAGGATCCCTTGAGCCCAGGAGTTTGAGGCTACAGTGAGCTGATTTGCCTCTGCATTCCATCCTGGGTGAGACCTGGCGACAGGGCAACACCTCGCCTCAAACAAAACAAAACAAAACAAAACAAAACAAAACAAAAGCTCTTTGGGGTCTTCAATGACTTTTAAGAGTATAAAGAGGTCCTAAGACCAAAAAGTTTGAGACCTGCTGACTTTACTGGTTATAATGCCATGTTTTCATTGCCCCTGATATCTATTTGGACGATAATAATGGGAAACAAAAGTGCAGTTATAGCTGTGTATATGTGTTACAACCTGACAACAAACACAGCTGCAAAGTCTGCACACACATAAAAGCAACAGGTTTACTTTCAGGTGATCAGACCAAGGCTAATTATAAATATTGTTTTATAGTTTAAAAGTGTTTTCATATATGTGATTTAATTGGAACTGAGGGAGACACTTAGAGGTCAAACAAATAGGACTAATCATTAAATCAAAGCTCAGATGAACTCACTGTATGTTACCGGAAGATTCCTTGTATTCATAGATGCAAACTGCACAGGACTTTAACATTCATTTTACGGTTCAAGGAGTCTTACACAAAGTCTAAAAGGCCCCAATCTAGTTATAAATTAAAGCAACTTCAGTGTCTCTTCTCTATAAAGATCTATGCCAACTCTAGAACTCAATTGGAAGATCAATGGCCTCTGTTACATCCTCACCTGTGTCCATAGCACAATTCTGTTGACCGTTCCTTCCAGACTAGCAAACAGTTACTTAGCACCAGCCATATGCCAGGTGCTGTGCTAGTGCTTCCAGAACTTAGGGGGATGGCAGCATTCCCAGATGATGGGAAGGAGGACAGGAGGAACAGTATAGGAAAAAACATAAAGTCCACAAAGCATGAGGACATACACAGGGAACACCAAGTATTTGCCTTTGGCACAGGGTGTGAAGCGGAATGGTGGAAAAGAAAATGGTGGGGGTGGGAGTGGTTCTTCAAAAGTGGAGCAGTGTCTAGCTCAGGACCTGGCACACAATTAAGTAAAATAGTACAAGTGACTGACAGTGAGAAGTACATAAACCCTTTTCTGCTCCACTCTATCTTGAAGTCTTACTGCTACTCCCCACGCAGAAGCCCTGCTTCAGCCAAACTGGACTTTGCTCAGGTTCTACCATTTGGTCAGATGTCCTTTATGCTCTAAAATTTATATGCTTCAAGGTCTAGTCCAAATGGAACCTCCCCTGTCTCTCTCCTGAAGCGCTATAGCCCTTTGTTGAAGGTTCTTCTGATAAGTCTCTTACATGGTAAGTATCTGCACTCCCCTCTGGACAAGGAGCCTGAGGGCAGGAACATCCCATTCTATAAAGCACATGGTCACACAGTAGATGTTCAATAAATGCTGCTGATGGAACGAGTGAAGTTTGATGTAATACAGGTAAACCATTAACAGTACCTGAGGTCTGCACACCACCCCTTGTATTTATCTTGGCTAAGAGCACCTAACATACCTTTCCTAGTTTTCCATTCAGACTCGCCAACAGACTAGGTTTGTCGAGGACAGGGGTTCTGCCTGAACAACTGTGATGACGGCTAACACACCCTGAGTGCTTACCAAAGCATGCCAACACGATGCTCAGCATTTTGAAGACGTCATCTCATTCCATTTTTCCCAATGCCCCTTTAAGTTGGATATTATCCTCTTTTTACAGGTGAGAACAATGAGGCTCAGAATGTCATTCTGCTACGGTAGTCATACAAACAGTACAAGCTGGAGCTAGAAACTGAACCCAAGTCTAATTCCAAAATTGCACCTTTAACCACCACATAACCTCCATGAATAAAAATGTTCTTCAGATGGGCTGGAAATGTGTAACTCCATAGGCTGTAATGGTATCTAACGAGAACACAGTCATGCCTGGCTGTGCCAGAGCAAAGGAATCAGGGATAAAACCTAACTATCCACTCCCTCGGTAAGACTCAAAGCTGGATGCATAAGTGAGTCACAGAGAAAACTCTTCCTTAGCGTTCTGCATCCATCACATTTTTTTTCCAGAGGCCTTTTAAGTCCCCAAAGCCTCATAAGCCCAAAACTTCTCTTCTATTAAACACTTCCCTTTGGCTACTAGTCATTTTTGCTGGTCTCTAAAAAGCAATCAATAGGTGATATACTATAACACACACACACGTTCATGCCCCCCGCCTGCCCACCGCTCTGCAGTAATCTCTTTAAAGCCATCGGGATCACGCAGTAGGATATACCCTTCACTAGAATCAGCCATGCTACCACCGGGGTAGGGATCTTTGCTGTCAGTGCTTAATTGATTAAACTCTTGGAGCCACAGCCAGCCAGGCTGGAGGACTTTCCACATGGAGATTTCAGACCCCCTTCAATAAATCAAGGTAATCTTGTTTTATGAGGTAGTCAGAAAGAAACAGTTTCAGGTTTGTAGAATTTCAAAAAAGAGCAGATCATGGAAGGTGGGCCTACAAGGCTCTGCATCTTAGACCCTTGCCATCCCTCAGTCTCATCTTTCAGCTCACTCTCCCTCATTCCATTCCACTTATTCATTCCTAAATACCCCAAGCTCCTTCTCATCTCAAAGCTTTCAGATGAGCAGTCCCTTGGCCTGGAACATTCTTTTCTTACTCATTATTGGACTATCTCCTTTTTCTTTTGACTCAAGCCTTCTCTTATTCTTCTCACCTGCTCTGGTCCCCTGCTATGCACTCTTTTCTACCCTTTGTAGCACTGATCATAACTGTGGGCTCCATAACGTGGGGCTAAGTCTCAGCACAGTGGCTGGCCCAGAGGAGGGCTCAATCAATATTTGGGGAATGCATGAACAAATATGTGTCCAAAGTGAATCCAATACCCTTTACAGGATGAAGCATGACCATTTAAGGGTCTGGACCAATGGTTCATCATGGGTTTACTTGGACAGAATTCCCATTATTTCCTCTTTCTTCAACATGTCTTTGTCCATGTTCAAAGCCCAGGAAAAGTAATGGGGTCTTCTCAGGAGCATGGCATTTTTAACAATTTACATGGCAAAATACCTAAGAACTGTAACATCTGATCAACACCAAGGTGTCCCTTTCCCTGACTTGAGAGTCAGAGAATGAGGGCACATCCGCTGGAAGAATCCCACCTCCCATTCAGAGTCACTGCAGAAATATCACCTGATGCATTACCAAGCCATTAGTCAGGACCTTCAGGGCAAATTCTGGGGCCAGGAGCCTATCAGAGGGATACAAATCTCCATGCCCTCACTTAGAGCCCAGACAGGGTTTGTGGCTCATCAAACATGCTTCCTTACTGCTCTAATGTACCAGTGTATCGCTTAATGAAAGTTCTTAATTGTAATTCAATTAATTACATACACAGAGTCCCCAATTACATTTTCCAATAAGACATTGGCTGTGGTACAGGTCTAAATGCACTTAAACCAATTTTAATATATTAAGACCAATTTCCCTTGAATACTAATTACTACCTAATGATAAAATGGAAAGGGCGGAACTTTTAGAGAAAGAAGAGAGTGAAAAATACAAATCATGTGGAACTTCTCAGCCCACACAGCACAGTTCAGACACTCACTACTGAAAAGTAGCTGTGGACAAGGCACAAGTTTGCTTCAAGACAGGTCAGCACAGTTTTTTGCCCCAGGTGTCAGCTATCTTTGGTGCTGGCCAATGCCCAGAGGGGCCTGTGGGAAGTCTAAGGGGCTAGAGGAAAAGAAAACAGGAATCACAGGGAGGGAAAGGGTCACCACACACATGCTCAGACTAGCTATGGTGTATGTGACAGTTGGTTGGCCTCTGAGTCTCAGGCAGAGATACTCAGTAATGGTGAACACTTGTATAGTGCACTGCAGTTCACTCTGCGCTTTTACTGTACACAATCTCATTGACTTGTTTCAATGGTTTAAGCCTCACAACAACTTTACAGGGTAGGGATTACCATCACATTTTGCAGCAGGAGAAATGAGGCCCACAAAGGAGGAGGACTTGTACAAGGTTACACAGTGGTGCCAAACTCCTGCCTTTACAGTGCCAACCAGCCCACATTAACCAGAGAGGAAGACGTGGACTCACAGGTATTCTTATGTGGCGAATAATGTTTCTGTTCCATTTAAATTCTAATAGCGTGCAGCAAACAGGGAGCTATTATGCAATATCGACTTGGATAAAAATCCTCACCCTACAGAAAATTCCTTATGGTAAAGACCTCCCCGCTAAAGCCAGACAGGTGACTGGCTTTCAGCAATAACTCAACCTAAAATATGTAAAACGAACATCACAAGTCACTTTCATTTGTAAATAAGAGTTTATTTGCATAATCATATTTTCTTGTGTATTTGAAGACTGCTGTTGTGGTATAATAAAGGAGGTGTTTAAGTCACATGATAGAAATTGGAGAGATCAGTAATTTGTAACTGAAGGAGGCAAAGCCTCCAGAAGCAGCGCGGAACTACCAGGGAGTCTCCAGAGCTGGCAAAGAGCACACACAGGAGGAAGAATCAGCCCATTATAAATAAGCATCACAAAGAGGGTCGGAAGCACACCAGGATAAAGCTGATTTTCATCCTCTTTCTACAGCTGCTTCTTCCCTCTCTCCGTTTCTATTTAGTAGTGGTGGTAGTCCAACAAAGAAACCCCTACCCTTAAAGATGCTTATTCAAACCCAAGTTCTCCTTAAAAGCCATCTTGTACTTGGTCCAGTGAGAAGCCTGGTGATGTCAGGGGTTCAGGAGGCTCACTCTATCAGGGAGAAAGGGCCGGGCCTGGCCACAGACACCAGGATGAAGAGGGGACTCAGACCGGGTTCCTCTCCAGTGTGAGGGGTGGTCACAGTCCAGTGTGGGACTTGGCAAATCCATTTAGGGGAATCAGTGATCAGAGAGGAGTAAGGGTAGGAACAGTAACGAGCCCATGGAAGGGCAGTCAGGTAATCTGGGCAGCTCCTAGGAGTTGCCTTCTCTCCTGGGGCCTCAGGGAGAAAATTAAGGAGATAAAGGAAGGCTCTCAGACTAAGACCTCTGGATGTTCTTCCCTCCCATAGTCCACCCTCCTGGGTGACTACCTACCTGGTGAGTTGAGGCCCTTTCTCAGTATAACCTTAAAATTAGGAAATGAGAATTTCAATAAGGTGCTGAAATAATGGATGATCTTAAACATTCTGTGAATCTCCTTCAAAAGGAAAGAAGATCAAAGGAAGCTGAATTAATGTTTACAGAGCAAATGGTCTCTCTCTACAGCAACTTCTATTTAGGAAATACAATAATTAGATTCAGCTCTATTTTTTTTTTTTTTTTGAGACTGAGCCTGGCTCTGTCACCCAGGCTGGAGTGCAGTGGCCGGATCTCAGCTCACTGCAAGCTCCGCCTCCCGGGTTTACGCCATTCTCCTACCTCAGCCTTCCGAGTAGCTGGGACTACAGGCGCCCGCCACCTCGCCCGGCTAGTTTTTTGTATTTTTTAGTAGAGACAGGGTTTCACTGGGTTAGCCAGGATGGTCTGGATCTCCTGACCTCGTAATCCGCCCGTCTTGGCCTCCCAAAGTGCTGGGATTACAGGCTTGAGCCACAGCGCCCGGCCAGATTCAGCTCTTTCACCAGACTCAATGAATAAAAGACAGTTTTCCAGGCCTCTCATTACTGTTCATGTGATATTAGCAAATCACTTCACCCCTCTGCGCCTCAGTTTCCTCTTCTATAAAACAAAGATGATGACTACATGGCCGAAAAGGTTGTTACAATAAGAGCACTTATATCTCACTTAATTCTCACCAAATCCTTGTGAAAGATTCATTCGCCTCCATTTAAACATGAAATCAGAGATGACATAATTTGTCCACTGTCAGAGGCTGCAAGTGGTTCACCCAAGGTCTGCCTGATTCTAATGACTATGCTTTAAGCACTATGAATGACAGACTAGTCAGGGATAAAACAGAAAGATGGTGTCTGACACTTAGTTCGTATTCCATAAAGCCAGTTTAACTTCAGGCTTATATTGGCCCTGATGATGGGAAATGCCACTCTCTCTCTTAAAGCTGTGGAAAGAGTAAGTTGGTTCAAGCAGCACCTTTCTTCTAAGGACCTGCTTAGACTACCTCCACGTGGTTGGTGGGAAAGGTCACTGGCAACATTTGGCAGACAAGGGAATTGAGGCTCAGTTTGGTGCCAGGATTTATACAGAAGCTCGGACAAGAATGGAAGTCTTGTAATGTTACATACTCCCCATAATGTACTTGGGCTTCCTTCTGGTATGATTCCAGCTTCTAGCAGGCAGTTGGCTGAAGGATATAGTAGATTATCCAACAAGAATCCAAACTGGAAAGCTCAAGGACTTTGGCTTGTCATTTTCTTATTTAGGCCAAGATCCAAGCACAAATGTTAGCTCTCAGTCCCTAGGCAGAAACTCTTGTCATATCCGCTTCCTTTGTAAGCTTCTCTCTCATAGCATATAAAGACAATTGCAATCGCCATTCTTAGGACTGAAAATTCAGGTTTTTTTTTTTATCAATAATCTCAGAGTGGACTCTGGAATCAGAAAGCTGTCTTAAAATTTTGGTCTTATCACTTACTGGCTGGATAACTTCAAGCAAGTCATAACCTCTCTTCACAATGAGAATAGTATCTTGTAGGGTAGCCATGAAAATGGAAAGAGAAAGCATTTGCAAAATGCCTAGCACAATGCCTTACAATATTAGGCCCGAATACATAATTTTTAAAAACACCCTTTCCTGCAGGACTAGGTACACAGAAAGAAAAATAAATAAAAAAGAAATAACAAAAAAACACTCACTGATGTGGTTGATATAAAATATTATGCCACTTCCCTCCTTGGAAGAAAAACTGAAAGGCTTCTATCCACCCTTATGGCAAACAGACTTCTCAATAAACAAATGTTTTATCTACAAAGCATACACCCATTCTGGGACACCAAAAAATACTGCTGGAAAGTACCCTGCTTCTAAGTTCTCTGGTCTTAGGACACAGACTTACAGACCTGCCCTCTCCCCACTCTCCTTCCCTCTCCATTCTGGGTCACTCCCCTCTCATCAACATACATCTCCTCCAGGGCTCTGCCAGGTCTATGACTCCAAACCTCAACACCTGTGTCCCATCTGCTCTACTAGACACAGAATGCTGCTCTTCCATTATTTATTAATTACAGTTAACATTTATTGAGTACTTATTATGTGCTGTACTAAGAGCTGTATGATGATTAGAGCTTACTGAATCCTATCAATCTCATGAGGGCAGATAAACTACCCAAGAAAGGTTAAGTAAATTGCCCGAGGTCACACAGCTAGTAAGTGGCAAGGCCAGGATGTGAACTGAGGCAGTCTGGCTTGACAGCACATTCTCTTTAAGGACTGCATAATACATTATCAGAATTTAGTTTACATCTACAATGGCTTTAAGGATAGGGAGCCTGTTCTAATCAAACATATCAACAGAAATGAAAACAATTCTGCTTTTGGAATGTTTTTCTTTGCCTCAATCCACCTTAATAGGTAGCTACTGGAAAATAATGTAGTTCTTAGTTGGAATTCCTACTTAAAAAATCCTTTTAAAAGCCTTTAAAATAATAAATTGTTTTTATAATTTACTTCCATTTTACAAAGACTAGTTATGATTCCGTTGATTGTGATCTTTGTAAGTGCTGGTAGGGCTTCTTTGATTAACACAATGATTTTGACTCAGAGTGTCAAAAAGTGATGGCAAGTATCTTGCAAATCCTTTAAGATGAGGATGCTGAGGCTCACAGAGATCACATAACTGAATTAAGACCATGTCCGTGTTCAGAAGTAGAGTGGGAACTACAGCCCAGATTTCAAGGCTTTATTCACCAACCCTCACAGCTTCTCTTTCCTAATATTAGAAAACAGGGCTTATCTTTTTTCAGAAAAACTAATTTGTGGCTAGGTGTGCTGGTTCACTCCTGTAATCCCAGCACTATGGGAGGCAGAAGCAAGCCTGGGTAACACAGCAAGACACCATCTCTACAAAAAGAAAATTAAAAAAAAACAAAACAAAACAAAACTAGCCAGGTGTGGTGGTGTGTGCCTGTAATCACGGCTACTTGGGAGGCTTAGGTGGGAGAACTGCTTGAGCCAGGAAGGTCAAGGCTGCAGTGAGCTGTGATCTCACCATTGCACTTCAGCCTGGGTGACAGAATGAGACTGTCTCAAAAACAAACAAAGCTGTAGTGAGCTGTGATTTCACCACTGCACTCCAGCCTGGGCAACAGAATGAGACTCTGTCTCAAAAACAAACTAACAAAAAAATTAATTTGAAATCACAACATACTGTGGAATACCGCATAGTAGTTAAAAAGAAATTAGTGAATTTATACGTGGAACAATATGAGGATTAATGTGGAATAATCTCTATATTGTTAAAAATGATAAAAATGCAGAACACTAATGTTTGTTATCATTTGTGTTTTTATTTTTATTTTCTGAGACGGAGTCTCGCTCTGTCGCCCAGGATGGAGTGTAGTGGCGCGCCCTCGGCTCACCACAAGCTGCGACTCCTGGGTTCACGCCATTCTCCTGCCTCAGCCTCCTGAGAAGTTGGGACTACAGGTGCCTGCCACCACGCCTGGCTAATTTTTTTTTTTTTGTATTTTTAGTAGAGATGGTGTTTCACCGTGTTAGCAAGGATGGTCTTGATCTCCTGACTTCGTGATCCGCCCACCTTGGCCTCCCAAAGTGTTGGGATTACAGGCGTGAGCCACCACATCAGGCCCCCATTTGTGTTTTTAAAAAAGGGAGGAATGCAAATGAGTGTGTATGAGTGTGCTTGTGTGTACACACACCTATGATACATACATACATATATAAAATGTGCTTGCATAAGACATAGATGACCCCTGGAAAGATATGGAAGAAACCAGGAACAATTATTGTCTCTGGGAGGGGAATTAGGGGATGGAAGAAGAGAGACTTCATTTTCACTACAGACATTTCAGTTACCTGAAATTTTTTTACATGTATAAGTACTACATATCCAAGAAATTTACCAAGATTCTAATAAATACCACTTTGTTTGTATAACAAGGAATCAACATTTTGAAAGAGAATCCACTATAAAGTTCCTACCTACGAATTAGTTCCTCAAGTATGTTTAAGATGACAGACTTTAAAGAATGAAAAAAAATGACAGGGGCAGAGGGAGGGATTGTTCATTTCTACGGGGTAAAAGTTCCGATAAGCAAGTCACACAGGAGTGTATTGGTGTAACTTTTCCTTTGGCTCACTATGTTGTGGTACTAGAAATGGTATGAAATTTCAAATGTCACAAGGATTGTTACACTAAGACATTGTCTCACTATACGATCTTTATCTATGTAGACCTGCCCTTATTTCTTGTTTGCTTTTCCTTCTTAGAAAGTCATGCACGCTCACTTTAGAAACTCTGGAATGAACAAATATAAACGGGAAGGAAAATGAATTACCCACAATCTTGCCAACCAGTGACAACCACTACTAACATTTCCTTTCCAGTTTTACTTTCTTTGTTTTTACATAGTTGGGATTAATCTACGTGTCTTGACATTTTTTCCCCTTAACATTACATCACAGTTAAACCAAATGTGCACTGCTAGATAAACCCAACTTGGTAATGTTACATTGTTCTTTCAATATAATGTTAGATTCACTTTATTAATATTTTGTTTAGGATTTTTGCATCTATATTAAGACTGGCCTGAAAATTTGCTGTCTTATATGGTCTTTACTGAGCTTGGTACCAAGATTATGATAGCCTCTTAAAATAAATTGGAGGTAATAACCTCTTTTTCTATTCTCTGCAAAAGCGGATATAGGATTGGAGTTATTTTTTTCTTAAATTTTTGGTAGAAACTAGCCAGTGAAGTCATGTGGGTCTGGATTTTCACCGTAGGAAGGTTCCTAATTACTAATTTGCTTTTCAAAATAGTTATGAGAATATTCAGGTTTTCTATTTCTTCCTGTGTCAATTTTGTTGTCTTTTTCTATAAATTTGTTCACCTATAATTTTAATATTTTTGGTATAAATTTTTTCAAAATAATCTTGTATTTATTTACAAGACAGGATCTTACTGTTTAATGACAGGATCTGCAGTGTACCTCCTTTTCATTCCTATTACTATCTGTGTTTCTCTTCCTTGTTTTTATCCATTTCCTTGGAGGTGTATCAATTTTGTTAGTCTTTTCAAAGAACCAACTCTTGATTCTGATGTTTCTGAATTTCTATTTCATTAATTTCTATTCTTCTCTTTATTGCTTCTTTTCTTTCATTCGTTTCAGGTTTCTTTTTCTATTTCTTTTTTCAATTACTTGAGCTGAATGCTTAGCTCATTACTGTTCAGCCTTTCTTCTTCTTCTTTTTTTTTTGAGATGGAGTCTTGCTCTGTTGCCCAGGCTGGAGTGTAGTGACACGATCTCAGCTCACTGCAACTTCCACCTCCCAGGTTCAAAGAATTCTCCTGCCTCAGCCCCCCTAGTAGCTGGGATTATAAGCACATGCCACCATGCCTGGCTAATTTTTATATTTTTAGTAGAGATGGGGTTTCACCATTTTGGCCAGGCTGGTCTTGAACTCCTGACCTCAGGTGATCCATCGGCCTTGGCCTCCCAAAGTGGCTGGGATTATAGGCGTGAGCCACTGCGCCCTGCTCAGCCTTTCTTCTTTTGTGATATTTGAATTAGAGGGCTGTAAAATTTCCTTCAAATACTATTTTAGTTACATCCTCAAATTTTAATGTCAAATTTTCATTATCTTTCAGTCAAAATATTTTCTAATTTCTATGATTATTTTTTAAACCATGGGTTCAGAAACCTGTTTCTCAATTTCCAAACATATGCAGATCTTCTAGTTGTCTTGTTTTTTCCTAGCCTAATTTCACTGTGATCAGAGAACATATCACACATGATTTCGATCTTCTGATATGTAAGATTTACTTTATTGCATAGTATAAGGTCAATACTGGGAAACGTTCATGTGTGATTGGAAGAAATACATATCTGCAGTTGTAGGGTAAAATATTTTCTGTATCACCTGTCCATGAGGTTAAGTTTAACTGTTGTTTTAAATTTTCTCTACTATACATTTTTAAAAAATATATTTGCTGTTTCAGTTACTGAGAGTTAAAATCTCCCTCCATGATTGGAGATCTGTATATTTTTCTTAGTCATTCTTCAGTTTTGTATTACATATTTTGAGGCATATAGGTTTAGCACTGTTAAATCTTCCAAGTAAACTGAACCTTTCATCATTATGAAGTAATGGTTTTTATATCTAAAAATGTATTCTGCCTCATGTTAATATGGCTACACCAGATTTCAGTTGCTATTTGCATAGAACATCTTTCTCCATCCTTTTACTTCAAACGTTCAGTATCCTTGTTTTAGGTATTTGAGAAAAACCCATCCTAACCATCTTAAAGACAACAACTACTACCACTACTACTAAAGCCTTTAGTTCATTTACTGATATATCTGGGTTTAAATCTTCATCTTACTACCTGTTTTCTATTTATCCTCCTTTTGGGCTTTCTACCCCTGGCAAACCCTGGACTTCTTTTGTCCCCTTTCCTCTAAAGGCTATCAACAACCCAGCTCAACCTTTAAGCTGCCACTGCCAGCCAGGCAAATGATGTCAGGGCGAAAGTGCTTGCAGGCGTTGATCTCTTCTGTTTCAATCTTTTCCCAGATATGGTCATTGATTCTTTTCTATCTTGTGCTCTTTGATGACTTTAGGATGGCCATTTCTTTATTTTAATCAGCTTTTTAAGTTACCTTCAGTGGGACAGTTGGTTCAAAGTACTTAGTCTGCCTTTACTAGAAAGGTAAAACGCTGCATAATTTTCCAATATAGGGATATAAGTTATCTGATTACTCTTCCAATGTTAGATATTAGAAATAATGTTGTTAAAACATTGTACATAAATCTTTCTTGCATTTTAGATCTTTTTCTCCTTTTCATTTCTTTTTCTTTTCTTTTCCTTTTTTTTGAGATGGAATCTCACTCTGTTGCCCAGGCTGGAGTGCAGTGGCACGATCCGAGTTCACTGCAACCTCTGCCTCTCGGGCTCAAGCGATTCCTGTGCCTCAGTCTCCTGAGTAGCTGGGATTACAGGCACCCGCTACCACGCCTGGCTAATTTTTTTTTTTTTTTTTTTTTTTTTGTATTTTTGGTAGAGACGGGGTTTTGCCATGTTGGCCAGGCTGGTCTCGAATTCCTGACCTCAGGTAATCCACTCACCTCAGCCTCCCAGAGTGCTGGGATTACAGGTAAGAGCCACCCTGCCCAGCCTCCTTAAGATAATTTCCAAAAACAGATATACTGGAGAAAACATTTTTAGGTCTTTTGATATTTCCAGCTATATTATACTGTTATACTACAGACCCCAGTGTTTGAGTGTGCCTATTTCTCTATATTCTCTCCAGCAACGAGGACTCCCTTTGAAATACCTGGCTTATTTGATATGTGGCTCTAAAATGTTTGTATTTTACAATGTTGATAAGGATAAACATTTTCACAAATGTTTACTACTCATTTGAATTTTTTGGACCATTTGGGAATCAGTGATTTTTATTTCTATGTGTATTCACATAAGGTACTTATAATTGGTTGCAGACTGTGGGGACAGCAACCTTCTGCCTTTGAGAATTTGCAGCCAAATGCCAAAAGCATATTTCACCTTCCTGATGAATTTTGTGCATGCTCTGCAGAACAGGCTGTCTGGGGCCCGAGTCAAAGAGTAGCATCTTAGGCCGGTGTGGTGGTTCATGCCTGTAATCCCAGCACTTTGGGAGGCCAAGCCAGGAGTTTGAGACCAACATAGCAAAACTCCATCTCTACTAAAAATAAAAAAATAAAATAAAATTAGCCAGGAGTGGTGGTGCATGCCTATAATCCCAGCTATTGGGAGGCTGAGACATGAGAATTGCTTGAACCCGGAAGATGTAGGTTGCGGTGAGCCTACATCACACTACTGCACTCCAGCCTGGGCGACAGAGCAAGACTCTGTCTCAAGAAAACCCCCACGGCCGGGCGCGGTGGCTCAAGCCTGTAATCCCAGCACTTTGGGAGGCCGAGACGGGCGGATCACGAGGTCAGGAGATCGAGACCATCCTGGCTAACACGGTGAAACCCCGTCTCTACTAAAAAATACAAAAAACTAGCCGGGCGAGGTGGCGGGCGCCTGTAGTCCCAGCTACTCGGGAGGCTGAGGCAGGAGAATGGCGTGAACCCGGGAGGCGGAGCTTGCAGTGAGCTGAGATCCGGCCACTGCACTCCAGCCTGGGCGGCAGAGCGAGACTCCGTCTCAAAAAAAAAAAAAAAAAAAAAAAAAAAAAAAAAAAAAAAAAAAAAAAGAAAACCCCCAAACCAAACCAAAACCAAAACAACAACAAAAAAAACAAAGAGCAAGCAAGCAGCCTGATCTTGTTGAGAGGGTCAGTGGCGTGAGTAAAGACCTATCATCCGTTCACTCATTCAATCCATGTTTACTGAGGTCCTGCAGCACACAGTCTATAGCAGATCTATATGAAGGGTAACTTGCTATGGGCTAGCAGGGGAGAGAGATAGTAAACAATCACTGAGAAAAATATGTAATTCTAAATACGGGCTGGGTGCAGGGGCTCACATCTGTAATCCCAACATTTTGGGAAGCCAAGGTAGAAGGATTGCTTGAGGCCAAGAGTCTGAACTGCTGGGCGCAGTGGCTCACACCTGTAATCCCAGCACTTTGGGAGGCCAAGGTGGGCAGATCACGAGGTCAGGAGATAAGAGACCATAGAGACGGTGAAACCCCGTCTCTATTAAAAATACAAAAAATTAGCCAGGTGTGGCAGCACGCGCCTGGAGTACCAGCTACTCGGGAGGCTGAGGCAGGAGAATCGTTTGAACCTGGGAGGCGAAGGCTGCAGTGAGCTGAGATTGTGCCACTGCACTCCAGCCTGGATGACAGAGCGAGACTGCGTCTCAAAAAAAAAACAAAAAACAAAAAAGAGTTTGAGAGCAGCCTGGCCAATACAGTAAGACCCCATCTCTAAAAAATAAGAATAATAAATAAATGAATAGATAGAAACACACGCACTGGAGAAAAAGTAGTATGCCGTATGGCAGAACACAATGAGGAACTCAAATGAGGGGTGGGTCAGTTTTAAGCAATGGGGGACAGGAAGATCACGGTGGCCTCTCTGAAGACAGGACATTTAAACTGAGACAAAGAATGAGAAAGAGTTATTAACAAGAATGGGGGAAGGAGCGTTCCAGGTGGAAGAAACAGTCTGTGTAAAAGCCCCGAAGCAGGAATGACTACAGACAGTCTGCTGCCTCAAGCGCAGTTTCACACGTCACTTGCCCTTATGTCAGTGGGAGTATGGAGGAGAGGATGGCAAACGCACAATTTGGAAACTCTGAAGAGAGAATGAACAAAGTTAACAAGTTTTAAAGTTCTCAACATAGCATAAGGAATCACTACACTGCTTCCTGCTAGAATAAGCAAATGGTTAAAATTCTCTAAAACCTGATGTCTGAATAGTGATACTGACAGGGCCAGTTGCTTTACATACGAAATAGCCTTTGCTTCAGAAAAGGCCTCATACTTCTAAAGCTGTTTCCAGGGATGCTCCCAACTTAGGAAGACACAGTTTAACAGGAAAATATTAATCACAAAGTGCTAAACAGGATGCAGCCTCTCTACCAAAAAGCACAAAATCAATCATTTCACTTTGGAATACACTTTTGGCACGAAGACTGCAGTCTGCCTTGGAAAACAGTCACTTCAAATCTGCCTAGGGAAACCAGATCAGTGAGCGTTTCCAAACACATGACTTCTAAGCAAGTTTGCAACGGACAAAGCGGGCACGGAGCGAGGCGGCCAACGTACTGTTCTCGCGGACCAGGCAGAACTCCCATGCGCTCTGGCTCTCCAAAGTGCTGTCCAGGTCAACGGCGACATTGGGCTCGCTCTGCTTCTCTAGGCGGTACTGAGGGCCTGGAAGATCAAAGGGGCAGGAGGAGGGGAGGAAGTCTGAAACAGTGAATTTAACATTTAAAAAACACCACATACTGGTGAAAAGCTGATAAAGCCTTAGTAAAGTGTTAAAGTCTGTCTTAAGGGTCTAGCTATCCAAGATGGAAGTTTGGGGGTTCTTTTGCATAAGGCTTTACATACTCATCTGTTCTATTATCAGGTCTGTTTCCACTCAGTTCTTCCTGAAACCAAGTAAGAGGTAAATGGGCTTTGAGTCAGAGTGACCTGGAGTCGTACATGGCTATATCATTTCTCAGATACGACCAGGTCACCTACCCTCTCTGAACCTCCGTTTCCTAATATATAATGTAGGAACAGTTATACCTTGAAAGATTGTTGTAAGGATCAGAGGTGACGTAGGAAAAATGCTTATTAGAAATGTACCTGCCTCACGGGAGGCAAAGGTACTTATTAATAATTATGTAATAGTAAATTACAATCAGGAATAAGATATGTGTAGAACTCTAATATAACAACAGTCCAAAAAATTCAAAACAAATTGTAAACAGGTAAGCTTAAATAAAGCTCATATGACCTGGCATTCATATGCAGAAAAATTTTTTAAATTAAAAAAATCTCAGATTCCCGAGTTATGATGATGAAAAGACAGTGACTACTGATTCACATTTTTGTTGACACATTTATGAAAACACAAGAGACAAAGGTTCCATAGTACTGGAAGCCAGGAATACTAGCTCCCTGCATCACATAGAGGGTTCTTCTGGCAGACCTTAATAAAACACTGCAGCATTTTATACATTTATTCATGTATTTCTTTGTCAACCCAAATGACAATCTTGTTCTTCTCAGATAACACCTAACGGGTCCAATGATCAGATTCAAAAGACTGCTCCTGTGATCTGTTAATGGTTATTGAAAGGATTAGAGGCATAAGAAACTGTCTTATTGTTTTGACTGTGAAAGGCGTGTTTGGTCAGACAGAAGGAGAGGTGAGAGATCTGAGGGAAGCATCAGAGGCCGCGCAGGGCTCCCAGGCGGAACACGTATTTTTAGATATGTTCTTCAGCTGTTGTCAGCTTGTGGATTAATCACATCTAGTGCTTCTCTATCATCAGTATGAGGCATTTCACTCATTTCCAGTCATTCTTTTTCCCATGTTCTATGTTCAGCTGTAGCACTGTAGAGATTCATTTCAGTTTCAGGGTATATTTGATCTTTTCTCTAACTGGTATTTCATTAGCACTTCTGCCTATTCTGAATTCTAACATACATTCTCTTACATACATTCAGTCCTTTTTACACTACTTAAAGCTTTTAAACCTTTGTAAGTAAACAAATTCTTAAAACATATACAACTATTTAAGCATATACATAGAGGTATACATAGTTCTTTTAAACTCTAATACACTATATTTACATCAAAAAGGTATTGTGTTTTTTAAAATTATAGGTAGTAAATTCATTTTTAAAAAAAATTCTAATTTCAAAAGTGTTAAATAGGGCCAGGCATGGTGGCCCCCACTTAGTGATTCTCTCAAATCCCAGCACTTTGAGGGGACCGCTTGAACCCAGGAGTTCAAGACCAGCCTGGGCAACATAATAACAATAACAAAAATTTAAAAATTAGCCAGGCATGGTGGTGCGCACCTGTAGTCCCAGCTACTCGGGAGGCTGAGGCAGGAGGACTGCTTGAGCCCAGGAGCTGGAGGCTCCAGTGAGCTATGATCATGCCAATGTACTCCAGCCTGGGCAACAGAGAGAATCCCTGTGTCTCTTAAAAAAAAAAAAAAAAAAGTATTAAGTATATCAAAGTATGGAAGGAAATGCAGATAATTCTTGTAGTCTCTACTACCTATCACCTGTCCATGCCAATAATTTTCAATTAATAGGCACATCTGCTATTGATCAGTAGATGATGGCACATAATACGGGGTGGAAGGAATCTTAGAAAGCTGAACCTTAAGAAAACAGCTGTGGGCCCCCTTAGTCTAGCAGAGGAAAGGGAGTTACCCCTGAACCCAGAGGGCTGCTTTCTAAGACAATGGCCTATTAAACAATCTCTGACTGCTCCCATCTCCAAAACCTCCCAGCAACACAGTGTGTAGAAGCCACTGACATCCACTTCTATAAATTTACAGTGAAATCTGGGTGTAAAGTTTAGCTGTAATAATTCATTTCTCAGGCCGAGTATGGTGGCTCACATCTGTAATCCCAGCCCTTTGGGGGAGCCAACGCAGGAGGATCACTTGAGGCCAGGAGTTTGAGGCCAGCCTGCGAAAACATAGTGAGCCTTCATCTCAACAAAAAAAGTTTTTAAGTTAGCTGGGTGTGGTGGTGCCTGCCTGTAGTCCCAGCTACTGGAGAGGCTGAGGTGGATCTCCTGGGTCCAGGGATTTGAGGCTGCAGTGAGCTATGACTGTGCCACTGCACTAGACCCTATCTCCAAAAATTTTTTTAAAAATAATAGCCCAAATTTGGGAGCAACCTAGGTCTAACACAGGGACTGATTAAATATTATGAAATACCATAAAAATATTAAATGTGATGGTACAAAAATATTTAATTTTACAAAACACATTTATAATATGCTAACTTTATGAGAGCAGCTAATTATAGCATATTTTAAATTATAATTATAAAAATACAACTTATAATTTTTAAAATAGTAGCAGAGTGGGGTGACTACAGTTAACAACAATGTACTATACATTTCAAAACAAGCTAGAACAGTGGACATGAAATGTTCCCAGTGTATAGAAATGATAAATACTCCAGGTGGTACCCAAATACCCTGACATTACACATTCTATGCATGTAACAAAATATCATGTGTACTCCACAAATACATAAAAACATTATGTATGAATTTTAAAAAGGTAAATCTAAGCAAAAAAATATGTAAAGGAATAGAGGAAAAAAGACTAGGAGGTTATTTCTAAAATGTGAATGGTAGTTATAATTGATAGTGGAATTAATAAGTGTTTTTATTTTTCCTTTGTGTTTTTTTGTATTTTTCAAATTTGCTATAATAAATGAAGGCCACTTTTGTAATTTAAAAACACCAGATAAACTTAAAAGTTCTCCAATTTCTTATTATGCCATTTTTTTTGAGGTTACTATATAATTAGCACACACTGTGGCATCTCCAATGGGTCATTCACATGCAGTAATTTAATCAAAAGCAGACAGGATCTGTTTATGTAGACATATTTTCATGTGAAGCTAACCCTGCACCCTGGCATGTGTATTCTGAGAGCAGTGCACAGGCTGTTGGGCTTCTCAAGCTGTCAGCCTACCTGACAGCTGATTATATATAAGCTACTACTTTCCTGATTACTGGGAACTAAGGCCTGGCTGCATCAGGAGGAATTTCAGGCCGGTCTCCTTTGCACATTTTTTCCTACCAGTCTTCGCAGCTGCCTGGGAAACGTGGATCAGGGAAAACAGGGAGTCAGGGAGTACCAGGAAGGATCCCTTATCCTTAAAGACAAATCCCTGCTCCACTCTCAAAGCCACAAATGCCATCATCTGACATTTATTTTATTACTTGGATCTTACAGACATTTCTATTAAAATTAGTTTTCTGAAAGTAGCTTCTTGGACTTTGTCCTATGAAGCCTAGTATAATGACGACTTTCATTTAATACATGCTTATTATGTGCCAAGCATGCTATATACCTTGCCTTACTGAATCCTCACAGCAACCCCCAGAGGCATATTAGCCCCAGTTTACAGATTGGGATGCTGATGAAGTAACTTGCCCAAGATCACAAAGGTAAAAAGTAGGAAGGGGGAAATGAAATCCACGGGGGTCTTCTGGCTCTAAAGCTGTCTGCCTTGAACCCACCTTCCTCCTGCAAACTATAAATTACTGGCCAATTATAAAGAGGCCACAATTTATACCATAAATACAGGTTTTTGTAGATCTGTGGATTCATCCAGAATCTGAATCACTTAACTTCTATACATTCAAAATGAGAATGATCTGAAACTATGTATTTTAACAAAATTCACACATACCAAATATTTCATGCTCTGGCTGCATTCTGAGTCCACTGTAGTACCACTGCCTCTTATGAAAACATGATCAGATGTGATCACCTTATCTTTCTATCCATCCAGGAAGGCCCGTCCATCTTTCCTTAGGAATATTGCTAATAGTCTATGCTCAGTTTAGTCAGTAACTGAAAATCCGCGCGTTTTCTGCCCTGGGTACTCCCTGCTTATCCATCAAAGCTGAAGAACAATTTGGAAACCCACTTCTGAACTTAGCAAAGGACCAATGGGTAACAACCTGTGGGAAGGCAGGGTGGTTAAGCTGCATATGAAACTTGATATCTAAATCCAAATGGAAAACTGCTTTTTATAAATCTGCATTTCTCTCCATAATCCTCACCTGAATAGTGGACATTTCACAGAGAAAGATTATAGTATTTTACACATTTTCCCCCTCAGAAAGGCAAGGCTGATAACTTCAGGTCATACTGTGTAATGAGAGGAAGAGTATATACGAGAGGTAATATAGCCAGGTGGTTAAGGGCATAAATTTGGGGCCCAATTGCCTTGGCCTAACTCCTGGCCAAGCAATTTTGCTGTATGACTTTGGGCCAACTTACTTAACCTCTCAGTTTTCTTCATTATAAAACAGGGGATAATAATAGTACCTACCTCCCAGGACTGTCTAAAGATTTAATGAACTAATAGTTGTAAGGCAGTTGGAACAATGTCCAACACATTCATAGTGTGATTTAAGTATCAGCTACTAATATCAACATCATCATCATCATCATCATCATCAGACTGTAATAATACTAAGAGATCCCAACAGCATGGACAATCTAACTACCACCATCACAGGCCCTACTATGTGACAAGTGCTGTGCTAGCCCTTTTATGTACAGATCATCTCATTCACTCTTTGGTCACCCTAAGATGTAAAGAGTATAAGCCCACTTAATGGAGGAAAAACTGATTTATAGAGGTTAAATAACTTGCTCAGTGTCCCTCAGGAAGTAGTAGAAGTGGGAGAATTCATACCAAGGGCTGCCCAGGCCTGCACTCTCTGTATTGCTTATGAACCACAGCATCTCACTCACACAAAGTTCTTAATAAATGCCTGTTGACAGTCAAGATTATGATAACCCAGACCTACTATATATCAAAGTACAGTCTCCATCAAATACTTGTTTAATTTTTAGGAGGCTGACACGGGAGGAAAATAAAAATAGCAGCCAAAAGCCATTTCAAAAAGACAAACTGTGAGGTCAATTTCTATGAATATACTTTTTGCCAAAGAAATGATTATATAAAATATAAAAGGCTCTTTCACACTGAACAGCACAAGGTTCTCAAGGCAACATCCACACTTTGGAAAGAGGATTTAAAAAGTCACAGCTGCGCATGAAGCCACATGCCCTCCACTTCACAGCAGAGAGGAACACAAAAGGAAGATTTTGGGAAGCAGTTACTCTGCAGCGACGAGAAAACCTGCTTGGGCACTCCAGTGATGTATTTATTGCAGTAATACCATGCCACCAAATGGCCTAGGAACAAAATATTGCTTTGGGCACTTTGGGAGGGTTCCAAGTTATAATACCCAGGCAGGATTTTTATGGGATTTTGTAAACCCGAGGCAAACATCTCAGCGCATAAGTTTCAAAGAAAATCTGTAGAATCTGTTGGTTGGTGGCTACATGCTCAGAGCAGCTTCCTTGATCCCTTTAACCCCTGACTGAAACGTAAAAGGTTTTAGCATCCAATTCTTTAACAGCTGCAAGCCAGCTGAAAGCTGAAATCCAATGGAAAGCAAGTGCCTGCCCAAGTCTGAAGAGAGGGAAGACATACTGTCGCCTCTATTGCTCTGTGTCTTCTTTCTAGAGACCCATGGGAGAAACTTCTTTCAGATCCTGGTATCAGGAGAAGTTGTACTTCCGTGGAGCAAAGGGATTGCTTTTGTATCTTTACAAAGTTTAACATAAATCTTGTAACTAGTTGCTATCATGTCCCTTTCTCCTTTGCCCATCAGGAAGCTCAGCACTGAATGTTTGCGTGACTATGATGACCTGGACATGCATTTCTCTGCCAGCTCCTCCTCCTGGGGACTCGTAAACTTGTCGTTTAATCTTTACGTTACTTTTACTCTCATATAGTTTATTGGTTCGTATGTATATATATTTTTAAAGAGGTGGGTCTCGCTATATTGCCCAGGCTAGAGTGTAGCAGCTATTCACAGGTGTGATCCCATCACTCATCAGCACGGGCGTTCTGACCTGCACATTTCCGACATGGGCCGGTTTACCCTTCCTTAGGCAACCTGGTGGTTACCCACTCCTGGGAGGTCACCATATTGATGCTGAACTTAGTGTGGACATCTGATCAGCACAGTGCTGATCTAGGCTATAGCCCAGAAATCCTGGGCTCAAGCAACCCTCCCGTGTCAGCCTCCTGAGTAGCTGGGACCACAGACACACAACACTGCACTCAGTGGTTCGTGTATTTTAAAATCTATTACAATAATTTCAAATATTTTTGGGATCAAGGTAGGATATAGATGAATTAACTTATCATTATCATTGCTGACCATACGAACAAGTTTGAGAATCACCTGTGCAAGGAAAAATGACAGTCAAAGACTGAACACTTTCATGGTTATGTCTTCATGTCAATTGTTTTCCATTCACCAATTTAAAGAGCTGCTTTAATCTGAAAGAGCTTCTCGTAGCCAGAAAAAAACTAAGTGTGAGCAGTAAGAGGAAATGCTAGGCTTGAGCAAAGCATCCCTGGTGTTTGTGCCCTGAGAGGGAGTAATGCTGCCAGCTATGCATCCTGGGGAAGGAATTTAATCTCATCTGTAGAATGGGGATAACAGAGCTTCCCTCAGAAGGTTGCTGTGAGGATTAAATGAGACAGTCCAGGACTTCCCTTAGCAAAGTGCTCAGTCAATGAGAGCTGCTATTATTGCGAATACAGACTGAAACAGAAACCACTGTGATAAGGTTTAGGTAGATCCCTAGCCTATGAGTCACAACAGGCTCACAGCTTTACCAGAGAGGGCACACCGGGGCAGGGAATGCTGGCATCAAAGCGAATGTCTGTCCTCTTTCCCTCATGTGTCCAAAGTAGGGGTGCAGGGTGCATATCTATTTAAACAAGCTTGCTTTTAAGCTGCAGGCGGCATTTAAGATTAGAGACTTGCTCAGTAGCCAGGATTCCTACAGTTCCCTAGTCTCTCAGGTCCTACAAATACAGTCTAAAAATGATGAGTAAATGTCAGAACCCACAGAACAAAACATGGCAGCACAGATATCAAAGGACACGTGACGCTGGCTGTGAGCTCACATGTCCACCCCACACAGCCTTGGCTTCTTCCACACTGACCTTCCATGGTCCTTGTGGGTTCTTCAGTGCCTCCTGGTCTCTGCATGTGCCAATCCCTCTTCCCTCTTTTTCACCTAGCTGTGAGTCCTCCTTCAAGACAACCTGGTTCAGATGTTTCCACCTCAGGGAAGGGGAGGGTGGGGCTACCTGTCCCCTTCTCTGTGCTCCCACACAGCGCCTTGTTCCTACCTTGGTAGGAGCACTCACTGGGCTCTTCTATAATTTACCTGCTCAAGCTGTCTTGCTGCCTCCCGCAGCCTCGAGGCAGGGATGAGTCATCTCTGTGCTTGGTGCATTGTTGATGCTCAAAAAACGTTCACTAGATGGATGTTGGATGGTAGTGTAGCATCACATGTCCTTTGATATCTGTGTCATGGTTTGTTCTGTGAGTTCTGACACTTACTTGTCATTTTTAGACAATATTTGTAGGACCTGAGAGACTAGGGAACTGTAGGAATCCTGGTTGCCAAGCAAGTCTCTAATCTTAAATGCTGCCTGTAGCTTAAAAGCAAGCTTGTTCAAGGGGGAGCTGAGGCTGAGAAGCTTGGCCCAGACTGTTGGTCAAGATTTGGATTTTCTCTTATAAGCAACAGATGCTAACAGAGCAGGGAAGTGACACAATCAACTTTATATTTTGGTGAGATTCTTCTGGTGGCACTGTTGACAATGGGCTGGAGACTTATGGCAGGAAGACCCGTTCCAGGAGGATTGTGCCAAGCCTTGACCACTCTGCGGCAGGGGCTGACTGAATCTGCATTCCTCACTGAGCCAAGCCACTATGCTGATGCTGTCTGTACCAGAGCTCAGACCCAACACCAGCTATTCTAAAATGTCTGCATTTAGCGTCAGCTCCATCGCTTATAACTCTTCCTCTAGGGGCAACTACAATCATTTTCTGCTTGATCTCAATATAAGCACTGAACTATATTCAAGTGATAACCGCTGTAGCTTATACCCCCTCTGAAGCTCAGATAGGATAATTTGGAATTTAAATAATAAAAAAGGAACAAGCTGACATGACAATAAGGTCACACTTTAGCTTCTTCTGAGCCAATACACCATTTGCTCTCGGTGAAACAGCTGAATATAATCAAATTAAATACAATTCCTATTACAAAAGAAGAAAGACCAAGGCTGTTCCAATAAACCAATTCTCCTGCCTAGTTAAACCACAGAACCTTCAGGAAAGGTTTTGAAAGCATGACCCATCAGTTCTAATTTTTAAAACTTATCCTTTCAGTCAACACTAGAAAAAGGCCCATTCCAACTTTTATCTTTGCTACAAAGTGCTGTTATCTTGGCTTGATGTCAGGAGCTCTATCTCTCTTTCTGCTGACAAGCAGAGACGAGAAAGATAAGATTGGAAACGAATCTCACTTCTCTGAGTAAATAAATAATCAATACTCATCTAAATGTAAATGAGAAGGTAGCCCCCTCTGATAACAGCACTCTTATCAGAGAGCCAATTTTCTTCAGACATTTGGCCTCAACCAAATCACCATCATTCAGCCCCAGCCTAATGGCAAAAAATCGTAACTAAATTGAACCGATCACCAGAGATCAACTAAGTTCGGCCCTGGCCACTTCAGGTTTAAATGTTTGGGAATGCAATTTTGCCCCCATTAACTTTCAATAGCAATGAAGAACAGACTGGTCAAGGGGCCAGTCGGTGCAATAAACAAGGCCCAGCAAGGGGGCTGGCCAGAAGATGAGGAGGAGGAGTGGGCTTCAGTGCTTAAACAACAACAGTGCCATCACGGAAGCAAGCTCCAAAACTGTGAAGGGAAGGCCGCCTCTGTGGGCTAAGTAGACGGCATTCTTTCCTCTATCTAAGGCTTAGCTGAAACTGAGAAGACATTTAATTTGGCGAATGATGATGATGATGATGATGATGAAAGTTTATTAAAACAAATATAAAGAAAAAAAGAGATATTAAAAAGCTACTGTAGCTCAAAATAACCTAAGGTTCAAATGATCAATTTCCTCCAACTAATTTGACTCAGACTTACATCTGACCCAGCAGTGCCGCACTGACCTGATTTTACTGAAAGAAGACGCCGTCTACAAGACAAATCACTTTCAAACCACTGCACTGGGGTTTCCATTTCTTTGCTGCAAGACTCAATTCACTGCTGATGAGAGTATTGGGGAAATTATGACCATTATTGATAGGACAGCAAAACCACTTTCACACAGCAGTCTTCAAGTCGACAGAAAGCTTGCACTAGACCATTAATGAAGGTGTCAGCTAAAACCAGAAATTAAAGACAAAGACTGGAAGAAGCCTAATTTTTAGAGCATGTTAAGGACACCAGACACACAGAAGCAGCAGCCATTTATCCTCTTAAGAGTAACAGAGCCTAAATAAGAATGAGCAGAGGAACGGGCTACTCTACTTATGGTTAGGGAAAGAAAATGCTTTTTTTCTTGCCTGGCCTTGGAGTTCCAAGGCCGTAGGCTCTCCATATTATCAGCTCACAATCTTCATCAGCCAAAGGAGGAGATGGTTGGCGTGAGACAGAACTACCCAATGTTTTACTATCTCTAATGCTGCTGTGAGCATCTAAGCCTAGCAGGCAGATGTGTGGCAGTTGGAGCGTGGGTTTTGGAGTCAAAAAGACTTGGATTGAAATCCTGGCTCTTTTACAAGTTATGTGACCCTGGGCAAGTTAGTGGATCTAAACCTTCATGGAGTAATTCCACAGATTATGTGTAACACAATGCGTCGCACATAAACACTTAATAAAGGTCAGTTATACTGCTACACAAATTTGACAAAATCATCAACTTGCCCTTTTTGGAAACAAGTCAAATATTGCTTCATTCCTGGACTATAATAACAGCATCAGCAACTGACATCGAGGACTTTCCTGGCCCTTAACAACTTGCTTTCCACGCATTTGCTTTCCGCATCTTCATAAAACTCTATGCGGTAGGCCCTACAATAATCCCCACTTTACAGAGGAGGAAAATAAACCATGGAGTGGTTAAGTCACGTACCCATGGTGAGACCAGGACGAGAACGCAAGTGTTTCCGATTCCAAAGCCTGTGCTCTTCACCACTCTGCTCTGCTGTATCCCATACAGAACAGTATAGGTTTTGAACTTTGGGTTAAAAAAAAGAATTGTAAGGTTTAGATGATTTATCAGCTCAGAAAGGAGTAAAGATGCTGGGTGGGAGGCCAGGCAGCAGGAAAGAGAGTAGGAAGTTGATCTTGAGGGGGTCAAAACTGAGAGTCCATCAACTCTCACAGCAGGCATGTTACATATGTGAACACCAGCTGCTTGCCCTGATTTTTCCAGGGTTGGGGTGGGGGTTCTTTTTCTAAGTTAAGTGATTTACAGACTTATGGCCTCATTCCACAGTTCTGAAAGTGTGATTTCTTTAGGGTTTAACTATACCCATTTCTAGTCTTGTTACAACTTTTTTATTGCGATAGAAAACATTTACTGGAAATATGTTACTGCTATTACCAGGTCATAAAATAAAAAGAAAAATAGTTTATGTATTGCCATCATTTTCAATCATCAATCAGAAAGTGCCAAGAGGAGGAAAGGAAAGGGCGTACAGCCGAATTTTCTTCTTTGTGTGGGAGAAAATGTAGGAGCATCATAATTCTTTAGAACAAATTTATTCTTGAATACCTAGCCTCACGAATGGGCTCCGGGGAGGAGCAGGGAGGCATCCTTTTGGCATATCCCCTCCTCTCTGCAGCCCTGCCCGAATCCCTGTCAGAATTAAGAGCTCTTTAATCCCACCTTCCTTGGGACCTTGCTTTTCTCAGTGCACTGAGCATGCTGAATTAGAAGTACTTTTGTCTATTTGTCATTCCCCCCACCTAGCCAGCATCAGGGCACTCATTGAAGACGGGTTGGGGGGCTTTCAAAAAAAACTCAACTCTGTCTTCCCAGGGCTTCAGCATAGCAAAAGGCTCTTTGTTGGTGCTCAATAATCTTTGTTAAATAGAATGACTTCCACAAGGTGGCACTGAAAATTGAACTCGACAATCTACTTCTTCTAGCTAATATTCGTATCCTAAGAAATATTAGCCCAAGTATACAATGATGTATATTAAAAGATGTTCATTACAGTAGTGTTTTAACATAAAAATTTTCATACAACCTAAATATTTACCAGTAGGAAACTATTAAATAAATTATGGTATATCTATACACTGGGTTGTCATACGGTTGTTATAAGAATAAGTTGGTTGGGTGCAGTGGCTCACATTACATCTGTAATCCCACATCACATCTGTAATCCCAACACTTTGGGAGGCACAAATGGGAAGATCACTTGAAAGCGGGAGTTCCAGACCAGTGAAACCCCATCACTACAAAAAAAAAAAAGAAAAAAAAAAATTAGCTGGTTGTGGTAGTGTGGAGCTGTAGTCCCAGCTACTTGGGAGGCTGAGGCGGGAGGATTGCTTAAACCCAGGTGTTCAAGGTTACAGTGAGCTATGATGGTTCCACTGCACTCCAGCCTGAGCAACAGAGCAAGACCATCTCTAAAATAACATAAAGCTAGGTTAATAAGACATGGGAAGAATTCTACGATACATTACTAAATTTATAAGATATAGAATGTATAGAGTAAGCTACATGTTAGTAAAGTAAAACCCAAATTACATAGGTGCACTGATATGTGGATTTGTGAAATACACACCACAATCTGGAGGGTCATGAACCAAACCGTTCTCACAGCTGTTCTTTTACCTATAGTAACCTGTGGGACAGAGGAAGGTACAGCAGCAAAGAAGACGGCTTTTGTTTTTACTTTATAGATTCCTATCATGTTTGGGTTTTTGACAGTAGATGATTATAAGTATTACATTTATTTTAAAAATTCAATTTTAAAAAGTGAGGTGGAACAATCTCAGAGATTATTCCAGCTAGACCAGACTAGGGAGACTGTGGCCCCGGAACCTCCTTGAGTCTCCTCTCACACCATCTGGCTCCTCACACATCATGTAGGCTCAGTGGCTCTGGAGAGAGACCTAAACAGTTGAGGAGCCAGGAACTAAATTGGGATAGAGCCTGTTCAAGGGTTTCTGAGGTCCCCAGTCAAGTCACAGGGAGACCACAGAAGCTTCCAGTGCTGCTTAAAGGGGCTGAGCAGGCAAAGCTGAAGAGAACTGACTGGAGCATCCGGGGTCGGACTACAAAGACTGTTTACAGCTGGGTGCAGTCGCTCATGCCTGTAATCCCAGCACTTTGGGAGGTCAAGGTAGGGAGGATTGCTTGAGGTCAGGAGTTCGAGAACAGCCTGAGCAACATAGTAAGATCCTGTCTCTACAGAAAATAAAAATTAGCCTGGTATGGTAGCACACACTTGTCTTAGCTGCTTGGAAGGCTGAGGTGGGCGGATTGCTTGAGCCTAGGAGATCAAGGCATGTAGTGAGATATGATCACGCCACTGTGCTCCATCCTGGATGACAAAGCAAGACCTTCTCTCTCATATATATACACATAATTAGTAACAAAAACTGTTTACAAAGTCAGGCCACAACTGCAGACCAAGGGCCAGATCCCATTCACTCTTGTTATCACCACGGCCTGATAACTACGCCTGCCCCAACCTCCTCACGATTCTACCCAGAGCCACAGAAAACAAAGGGTGTCCCATATGTCTCTGACTGGTCTTCCTCTAGGGCAGTTCTGAAGCCTCCAGGCAGGTTTTGAGATAAGTGGTGGTCAGGAGTCCATCCCTATAGCCTGCGGGTAGAGAAAAGGTCTGGATTTGATCCCTGCCTAAGCTTAATAAAGTGTGTATCTAGGGAATGTTCTGCAAACTCTGCGGACCCCCGCACATTTGAGACAGTATGATGTAATGCTTATAAGCCAGACTCCTTCGGTTTGAAGTCCCAGCTCCACCACTCACACGTTATGTAATCCTAGGTAAGTTACTTAGCCTTTCTGTGCATTACTTTCCCATCTGTAAAAACAGGATAACAGCACCTGTATCTTAGAGTTGTTGCAAGGATTCATTGAATTAATACAAGTAAAACGGGTAAGTAGAAAGGATGCCTGGCCCACAGTTTTCACCAAGTCTGTAGCTTTAGCTGCATTGTCCCTATGCCTAGGTTACTGCTTCTGCTTTCTAAGCAGCACTTGGAAACAGAAGGGTCTCTAGTTCTCCAGCAGGGGCTGAAACCTCCAGGTCAGCCTTACTGGCCTCATCTTCCTCCCCTCTAATGATATGATAATCCAGAAATACCCTCCTAACCATGCCGTATCAACCATCTGTGCCTTTGCTCATACTAGTCCCTCAGTTTGGAACAACCTTCCCTCTATTTCAATTCTTTAGTCTATGTTTTTTCCCACTCAAGGAATCAAAACTCGGCTTAGATGCCACTGTCTCTGGACTTCTTTGTGCAACCCACACTAAAAAGATCTCTTGTACTACATATATGCAAGTTGAGAATATATGCAAAGAGAGCACATTTCAGCATCCCTACATTCCTAGAACAGTTTCAGCATACAGGTATGTTTAGTGATTATTTGGTGATGAAACAAGTCCAGCCTGCTTAGCTACCACCCAACTCTTCCTCCAAAGTACACGTGGAGCTCCACCTCCACCTGACTCCAAATGTCTCCACTGTTTGGAGATTCCCAACTCTGACTGGGTTTTCTAGGGATGGATGGAACTAGCATGGATCTAGCTGACTCACCTGGACATTGGCTGGAGAATGGAAGACCATCATTGACAGGGTCCTATCCCTCATCCCAATCAGTCTGGTTCTCTTACCCAGACCCATCTTCAGTAGCCACCTATCCCAACATGTATCCTACCAAAGTTACCTGAGCTACAACACACAGGCCTAAGTGGAGTCCACTCAATATCAGAACAAGAAGAGGTAACACATGTACAACCAAAAACTTCAAAACTTGCAGAAGGTTGGGAACCACTGGACAGGAGCCTCATACACGCTGTCGTAGGCAGAGAGTGTGCGAGAAGGCGAGACCCTTCACTACCATGAGGAGTGCTAATACTCTACATCCTGTCACTATGCAGCCAGCAGGAATGTACTTCTCTTTGGAGAAAGGATGTCCCATGTTATCTGTAAAAAAGGACATTTTTTTTCCTCCTTGAAATCCAGATTTCACTTGTTAGAGAGGTTGGAAACCTTTACCACTGTCCCTAAGAATCCAATTTTTCAATCCAATCTGTTTCTCTTGAGTCACTGTGACATTACCAAATTTTACATACAGTTATCTGTTGCTCTGTAAAGAAATACAGATGGTTTTGTGGAAATAAACAGCCATTTATTTTAAACAATTGTAAAATAGTTTATGGAAACCAGTGGGGTAATGCATTCAAATAAATGCCAAAACTGGTTGATGGGGATCCAGGGTGCTAAATCACACTGCGGAGGAATTTAGCTGTGGGGAACAGATAGTAAATCCAGAGTGACAGAATTTCCCGTGATGGCAAAGGTTTCTGACATCCAGTCCAGTACTCAAAACCCACAGCAGTTCAAACCCATTTTCCTTAACACAGCCTTGACAGCCAGTGAAATTAGTGAATTTAGTCACAAGCACATAAGGACAAAAGACAGAAGAAACAAAAATGAGACTTCATTTGTCTTCAGCCTTCTCTGAGCTATATAAAAGTGGTGATTCCAACCTGAGTCAGTGGAGAGCAAGCTAAGAGCCAACTGTTTTCAGTCAGCAGACTTTGTTATGATATATTGGAATCTGAAGACTTTCATTCAAATCTGCTTATGTCAGAGGCTTGGGTAAACCACTTCCTCTCTGAACTTCAGTCTCTTCCTGTTAAATAAGGATAATACAGTAGTTGTATGTACTTGACAGGATGTTGAGCAGATTCAGTGAGGCACAGGATTATTCTTTGGCGAGCTTGATACCAATGGCCCTGGTGAAAGGGGCTCTAGCCCTGGGTGGGACAAAAGGCTACAGGGCCTCTTTAGTGACTTCTACCAACTCTTCAGGGAAGCACCACTGCCAGTGAATGGCTGGACCAGCCTTTGCAGGAAGAGAGAGAACTCTAAGCCCTTTTTTGCTTCTAATTTTACAGACAATCAACTATAAACTTACTACCCTTCCATTCTCAAACCAGCTTTTTTTCCTTGTAACTGGGCTTCCAATGATGACACCACGATTCACCCAATGAATTAACTCAGTTGGTTCATCAAACATTACTAAACTCCTACCATGTGCCATGTCTTGAGCTAGACACTGCAGATATGAAGATGAACAAGACTCTGAATCTGGCCTCTAAGGACCTGGCATAGTGTACACGGCACTCTCAAGTTTGGACTACTTCTTAGCCTTCCCCCTTTTTGTTGACGTTAAATCAGCTCCCAAGTTCTGCAGACTCTACCCGCTTAATACGTCTCCCTTGTATTCCTTCTCACTCAGGTGGCAGTAATGGTTTCCTAACCTTCTCCTGGCCTCCAGCCAACCACTCTTCACCCTATTGTTAGAGAGTGCTCTCCAGACCCAAATTCTGGTAGATTCAAGGTATCACTTTCATACAATCCTTTCACAACTTCCTTGCAGGCTACTAGTTTAGACGCAAATTCCTTACCTCACTCTCAAGGCTTTCTATCCATCCTAATTTCTTGTCCATCTATGTCCTCTATGACCCAAACTAGTCTCACTGTTCAGTGCATGTATGTCCTGGTTTCCTAACTCCATGTCACTGCTGTGCCCTTCCCTTCACCCAGACTGACTCCTTTAGCTTGTCAAAATCACATCCCTCCTTTTTGATTATCCCCTAAGTCTTATCTTTTCTCCTTCTGACCCCATGACATCAGGCCCAACCAGAGTCCCAGACCGGCCTCCTTCCTTTTCCCCACAATAGGGAAAGTTGTACCAGTTAACGTCTACAGGCTCTGCTTCAAGGCAATAGGATTTCTATAATCCCCAGCCAACCAAAAACAGGGCTTCCTTTTTAAAAACTCTAGCCTTGGCCTTCATATCTTATTCAGGTAACTGTCCTTGCTCCTGGCCCAGTCCTGCCCAGAATGCTGCCCTCAGGCCTGGTGCCATGCTAGGTTCTCAGTGTGCCTCTCTGAAAATCCTGCCCTGCCCTCTGACGTTGCCTGCCCGCCTGGATTTCCTTGTGCATAAATCAGACATTTAATTTATCTGAATTCAACCATACTTGCTAGGTAAAAAGAGGAAAAAAAAGAGGGAGAGACCTGACCAAGAGCACAATTTAAGCAGTTGGGAGAATTCCACTTGCCATGACTCTCAGCGATCCAGTGAGCCCCAAGAGTGTGAATATGCGGCAGGAGTCCAGAATTCATCTTTGCATTTACAAGGTTTGCATTACATGGAACCTTGTAAATGTGTGATAAGTGACTAACTGCATTAAATGGGTGGATGATAGTATCTCAGTCTTTATAGACCAAGTTTGATTTTAGCATTTAAAAATATGTACTTTCAGCTGTTATGATGCTAGAGAAAAAAAGCTGTGTGAATTTAATGAGAAAAATTAAATACATTGCCTCTGATGGGCATTTTTAAAGAGATTTTTATTTCCTACATGTAATTTTGACAATGGGATTTTTACTCACCTGTTGCCTTTGTGATCTAACCCTGGATAAGCTGTGGCTCTTGGTACGGCCACCCCCGGATGCTGAGCATCATCTGCTTCCCTGGTCCTTGCTGCCAAGACCTGCAGTTCCCCCGCTGTCCTTATGGCCCCCTGCTGCTGATTGCCCATATGCCCTGTTCCCTGCTGTGGGGGCCAGATCCTTCAGAGACTGGCTCCACCTGCCAACAGGGCTTCTCTCTGCCTGCCCCATCTTCCTTCTAATAACCATTGTGCCAACTGAGGTTGTGTTTCACAAGCCTTGGTAAGTACTTAATAATTAATTAATTAATTATTTTTAATGTAAGTAAAGAGACCAGGCTTGAGGACTGCAACCTGGGAACATAGATTTAGGTTACCCTAAAAACACTCCCAGCACTTTAATTACCACTACCCTGTCCAGCTTTATAATAGCCATTTAAGCTCTCACCTCAGTACCTTCTACTAGGTTAGTAGGACTGTGATGGCGGGGTCAAGCACTACCACCAATTCATGAGACCTTTGGAAATTACTTAAGTGCTCTAAGCACTGTTTCCTTATTTCTAAGTGGGGAATGATGATAATTTCTAACTCATGTGGTTATTATATAGATTAAATGAGATAGTAACACATGTAAAGCACTTAGTTTGGCACATAAGTGCTCAATAAATAGCAACTATTTCTTAATACATTAATACAATTTTGCACATTTTGCCATGTTCAACTCTGAAGCTATTAAACAGATAAGAAGCTGAATTATATATCCTGTTTTATTTTAAGCCAACTGTGACTTACAACCGAAGATGTGAAAATATGCTTCTCTTTGTGCTACAAACAAAACAAAAAGATAAAAGCAATGGGAAAATGGCAGAAGAGGAGACGTGGCTGTCAGCCATTTTCCTTTCTCAGAGTTTTCTTTCTCGTTAGATCTATTATCTGGGAGCTGGGCTGCCCTGCTGGCTTTCCATTTGCCTTGCTAATAACAGTAAATCCAGCAGCTTCCACTGCAGTTCCTGTCTCCTTCAGCTGACTCCCAGGCCAATCAGCATTTCCTCTCTGCTAATGTCAGATGTTCCCTGGGAAGTCCTGCTGAAAAGAAAATTTATGACTAAAGTTTCTTCAGCTTTTAACCCTTCTGCATATCCTGCTCCAGATGCAGGGTACTCCAGAGGAACGCTAGGTCATTCCTACATGTGCACTCCTATGTTCTTGCTGATGCTCTGCTGCTCTGACAAGGGGCCTCGGACCCCTGGAAAAGCCCAAATGAGCAGCTGGGCAGACAGATGCACACATTCTGGGCTGTACCTCATATGTGGACTCAATTTGAGCTGGGTTCCTTAGCAGCTAGAGTCTCTTTTGAACTATAACTCAAAGTAGTCATATTCATACAAAAAGAGCATTAGATCACAAAACTGTGAGTCTGACTGGGTTTCATGACTGAAACTGAAAGGAGGGGACAGGACTAACATTTACTGAGTGGTAAGATAATAACAGCAAAGACTTACTGGGTCCTTGGTGCTTTGCATGGATCTCTGCTTAATTCCACAATAATGCTATGAAGAAGACATTATTATTATTTTCATTCATAAATAAGGAGTTCAAACGGGTTAAGAAACTTATCAAAGAGCTAGAAAAAGTAACAGGAGGCCGGGCGCGGTGGCTTATGCCTGTAATCACAACACTTTGGGAGGCTGAGGCGGGCAGATCACCTGAGGTAGGGAGTTCAAGACCAGCCTGACCAACATGGAGAAACTCTGTCTCTACTAAAAATACAAAATTAGCCGGGCATGGTGGCGCATGCCTATAATCCCAGCTACTCAGGACACTGAGACAGGAGAATCGCTTGAACCCAGGAGGCGGAGGTTGCGGTGAGCTGAGACTGTGACATCGCACTCCAGCCTGGGCAACAAAAGCAAAAGTCCATCACAAACAAACAAACAAACAAACAAAAGAAAATTAATAGGAGCAGGGGTGGAACCAGGTAGGTCTTCTAGAACTCAGGTCTTAAGTAAGCTCCACAGTTAAGGCTACCAACCAGAAGACTATGATCTCATGGCTGGGACCTTATTTTATTGAAGAGGAGACTAAATCAAGGAGCTCAAAGACAGAGAATGACCAGTATAAGCTAACAAAGGAAGCATGATCTTCTGATCCGCAACAGCCACCTCCTAAAATAAATCCTCCAAGGGTCGCAGAAGAGGAGAATACACTGACTTAGGCTTTCAGGAGACAATGGGGTGGCACTCCACAATCTCTTCAGCGGAACAGAGAACAATGGCTGTCTGCCGAGGTTCAGGCTTGCTGGCAAAGGTGGCAGTGGTGCAGCAGCCACTGCCAGGCCCTTACAGACCTTATGTTCTTGGCACAGGAGGGTCTCATCACAGGGTTTTCATTTTAAGGAAGTTCAAGCCTTTGGGGATGTCTGCATGCTGGTTCCATGGACTTTCCTATGACCTCTTCTGTACCTCGCCACAGAAGTTAGATGATATACTTAACCAGATCAGCAAAGCTAGTAAACTAATTTTTGTCCCAATTTAAAAAGAAGTAAGAATGTCAAAACGTACATGTGACAGCTGTTTGGGACTCTAATGTTATGGAAAAGCAGCTGTTTTCATTTATATTTGAGATATTAGTCATCCTTAGAATGGGACAGAGTATCCAGCTAATAGCTTATGCTTTCACCTACGGAAAATACGGGTCACAGAGACAAAGTGTTGGCAGAATCACAATACACTGACTATACTCATATAACATATTGGTCTTAAAAAGTTTGAAAACGTTTATAAGCAGCAGCAACTATTTAATAATGATGTTCTCAGAGAAATCTGACATCCAACATGATGAAATGAATGGTTTGCTTTTTGGAGAAAGGGCGTTTTCAAACAGACAAAATCCACATAAGTAAGGAAAGAAAGATCCTTCTAAGCTCCAGAAGTTGAAAGTAAGCTGTTTTAACAAAATTTAAAAATTAACTTTAATCAAAGTAGCATACATTTTTTTTTGAGACAGTCTTGCTCTGTCACCCAGGCTGAAGTACAGTGGTGTGATCTTGGCTCACTGCAAACTCTGCCTCTAGGGTTCAAGCGATTCTCCTGCCTCAGCCTCCCAAGTAACTGGGACTACAGGCGCGCACCACCATGCCCAGCTAATTTTTTGTATTTTTAGTAGAGGTGGAGTTTCACTGTGCTAGCCAGGATGGTCTTGATCTCCTGACCTCGTGATCTGCCCACTTCAGCCTCCCAAAGTGCTGGGATTCATACACACAGTGTTTTGTTTGTTTGTTTGTTTCTAGATGAAGTCTTGCTCTGTCACCCAGGCTGGAGTGCAGTGGTGCAATCTTGGCTCACTGCAACCACTGTCCCTCCCCACGTTTAAGCAATTCTCTGCCTCAGTCTCCGGAGTAACTGGGATTACAGGCGCCCGCCACCATACCTGGCTAATTTTTTGTATTTTTAGTAGAGACAGGGTTTCACCATCTTGGCCAGGCTGGTCTTGAACTCCTGATCTCGTGATCCACCTGCCTCAGCCTCCCAAAGTGCTGGGATTACAGGCATGAACCATTGTGCCCGGCCTCATACATATAGTTTTAAGAGTAAATAATGCCGTTAAGTCCTATGATGAAAAAGAGTAATTCCCTGTCCTATTCTTGAGACCCTCCTTACAGGCAATTTAAGTTTTTTGTTTGTTTGTTTTTGTTTGTGATTTCTGGTACTCACCTTATTTTTTATTAGCATTCCCATAAGTTATTATAAATATCAGACAATATCTATTAACTTACATTAGAAAGAATGAGGACTTAGGCTGTGCTCTCTCTCTCTTTCACACATACCCACACCCCGTTTGGAAAGTGAGTTTGCTTTTTTTTCTTTTTCTGCAATACAGTAGCTTCCAGCAGTAGCTTCCTCCTCCTGGGCACCCTTAGGTGACTATCAATGTTTAAGACATCTGCTTTTGGTATACTCCTCTGGCTCCCCAAGGACTTAGAAGAGATCCATATCATTACAGGAACCTGGGCAGCAACACTAGTTACAATGGATGCACATTGCCTTTCATTTTAAACACATTTACATTTTCATGTGATGATGTAATTCTCTGAGGGAGTTTGATCTCTGATAACCAAAGTACAGTGAATCCACTCCTAAACAGAAAGTGGTGGCCTCAGGTGTGGGCTGGCCGAGGGACAAGTGGCTACGAGCTGTGGACTGGTTTTCACTACATCTTAGTTCATTCCACAAAAGTGCTAACTACCGCCGTGGGCCAGCTGCGGTGCTGGTAAACCATAAGGAACCTAACTCTCCAAAAGGAGTTTTCAAGGTACTCAAGGAAAAGGGGGTACTCTCATTCTTTTCTTTTGTAAGGTGCTTACCAGCAGCTGGCAAGATCAGTGTATTAGGACCTTACTGGGGACAGGGCCATGGTGCCTCTGCCACAAGCCTAAGTGGATGAGGAATACTGATCTCTGGAGAGGATCAGTGTCCCTTCCCAGCTTCCAAGGCTGGGACATGGCCTTTCCCCTTGATGGCCACTGGTGATGGAGTCATTTACTGCTCATGAATTTACCCAGCCCTTTCTGTCCTGTCCACTTCTCCCTGCCTGCATCAAGGAGGGGTGCTGGTAGCCCAATTAAGAGATGTGTGGAAATGAGTGGAAAGAATGAAGTTATGCCTGAGCCTGGGAGCCAGACAGACTCCCTCTATGAGGGGAACTCCCAAACCTGAGGACTCAAGGAAGTCTTTTCAGTTAGAAAATGGAAGCACTAGTGGGGTGCGGCGGCTCATGCCTGTAATCCCAGCACTTTGGGAAGCCAAGGCAGGCAGATTACTTGAGGTCAGGAGTTTGAGACCAGCCTGGCCAACATGGCGAAACCCCATCTCTACTAAAAATACAAAAATTAGCTGGGCGTGGTGGTGTGTGCTTGTAATCCCAGCTACTCAGGAAGTTGAGGCAGAAGAATCGCTTGAACCTTTGCAGTGGGCCAAGATTGTACCATTGCACTCCAGCCTGGGCAAAAAGAGTGAAACTCTGTGGAAGGAAGGCGGGTAGGCAGGCAAGGCAGGCATGGCAAGCAAGGCAAGCAAAGCAAGCAAGAAAGAAAGAAAGTAAAAGAAAATGGAAGGACTAACAAAAGCCAGAGCAAGAATTCCTATCAAATGTGTTTTGTTGCTTTGTTTATTGACCATCTCCTATATTAGAATGTTAGCTCTCTAAGATCATGCAACTGTCACCCTTATATCCTTACTCACTACCTGAAATGTAGCCAAGACTCTATAAATATTTATTGAACAATAAGTTAGGTTTCAGACGCACTGTACCTGTACCTGAGAGATCTACATGACCCTCGGGGATTCTTAGACTTAAGTTACATGTTATCTTAATTCACATTGTTCTGCTATTAAATGTAGTGTGCGAAAAAAAAAAAAAAAAAAAGGTGAAAAAAGAAAAGGAAAGCTTAAGTTTTGCTATGATTTGATATTTCTGTGATTATGTGGTGACAGTTTCCAGGAAGATTGAGGAGTTCCAATAGGCCACCTTGTATCTTTTGCAGCACTTGGGCTTTAATCACATCTCACTGACTTTCTGTTTGAAAAATTGGTTCGATGACACAGTAGAATCTACACACCTAGCTGCCTGCCATACTGTGATTAGTAGCTAGGTAACCAGAGAGGTAGATGCTGATACGTCCTCTCCCCAGATCTGCCTTACGGTGCTAATCCAATGCCATTTTCCTGATTTTAAGTCTTCTTTGTCTCAGGACATTATTGTCATGTAAGGCAGAACAAGAAATGCCCTTAGTGACTAGCTATTTTTCTTCTTTTTTTTCTAATGCACTTAAAGCTGTTGCAGATACGCAGCAGAAAGTGCCACTACTTGTAATTTACTCAAAAAGGAAGAACTATGCAAAATTACTAACCAAGTTGTTTAAAACGCCTTTTACATTGCTTATGGGAGTAAAACAGCTCCAGTGTCTGGCCTCTGTAAGCAGCAGAACAGGAGATGGGTGGTTCAGGTCCTTGGTTTTCTGTGGTGGGGTAACTCTACTAAAGCAGTGTTTTTTTCATAGAAAGTAGCTAAGATCAATCTTGAAGAGAAGAGTTTTCCTTACAGCTACTAATAGGATAAACACATCAATGGCCTGACCGAAAAAAGAGGGCCTTCTGCTTCCTCTGGAGACTCTTCATGGAGGCTGGAGAGATGTAATGGGCACATGCAACACTCTAATCCTGTAATTATAGAATCATTTTCATTTTCAAAATCACATGGATATTTAAGTATATTTCCTCTTTTAAATGTTTTTTGAGAAGAAGTAACAGCGTCTGTGAGCTACTAAACTGTGAACACAAAGACTTTTAAAACTCACTTGTAAATGTGTTTGTTACAGGCAATTATAGTTTGTTCACATTATCTCCAGAATCTTTGGCATACGAAATTAAATTTGCAGACATAAGCTATCTGATAAACAAGGCTTGTGACCATTAATCCATCCTTATAGATATATGGTATGAATTCACTTATTAGTAAAAAAAAAAAAATCATTTGAGTTGACTCTCTGGGCCTAGTTTTCTCCTTCTTCAAAATAAAGTGTGCTTCCAGCAGATTCTAATTCAAACACAATTCAAAGGCTCATTCTATCACAAGGTAAAAGCTTTCTATAGACTTAATTCACTGGAAAACAAAAGGTGCAGGCAAAGGCCAAGTCATATGGCTTGGAAGTAAACCAAAACCTAAAGAGAAAAGGAAGTAAACCAAAACCTAAAGAGAAAGGCAGGTTTTATGGCATGCCTGGCATGATAGTGGCAATAGGGATGATGGCAGCTGATGTCCACTGAGCGCCTACTGTGGACTGTTTTTTATGCATTCAGTTAAGACAACAACCTTGCAAGACAGGTATTATTATCTTTATTTACAGAAAAGACAACTGAGGTCAGAAGGGGCTGAAGACTTCCCTAACTTCACAGCTTGTAAAAAGGACAGTTGGGCTGGGGACTGGGGTTGGTTTGGTTGCAAAGCCCATGCTGTTTCCACTGAGTCTTGCTGTCACCCCCAGCTGAAGCGGGGCCATCTGGTCTCTCTAGGGAGAAACAGCTTCCACTGAGCCATGGGCCCTGTAACCTTATCCAGTAGGAGGAAGCACCACACAGTGGTACAACCGTTGGCCATTTGGCTTTGAGTCCCTACTCCCCTACTAGCTGTGTGACCTCAGCAAGTCCTGAAACCTCTCTGAGCTTTAGTTTTCTCGTTTATAAAATGAATATGACAACTGATTCAAATAGTTGTTTTAAGGATTAAAGCGTAATGGAAAAAAGTGTCTGGCAGATCACCTGGCCAAGTTTGAGTATTAATAAGTGGTAATTATTATACCTGTAACTGTATATGCAACTTAAAACCACAGATCAATGGAAGAAATTATGACCTCAAAGGTGTTATTTAACAGATGAGTTAATAACAATAAAATATCCTAGTGCTTTCTATGCTATAAGAATACATGTTTGTACATTCAGAAATTCGTATTAGTATCAACAGTGTCTAAATTATGTATTTTTAATTTTTGTGAGTTCTTTCCCATTGTATTATGAGTATTTACAAACCACAGAAAAGTTGAAAGAACTGAACACTGGAAACCCATATACCCATCACCTAGACCTACAGTTAACATTTTACAATACTTGCTTGATCACATATCTATAAATCCATTTTTAAAAATGCATTTCAAATCAAGGAGGAGACATTACTACATTCACTCTGAACTACTTGAGCGTACATAGCATTAACTGAAGCTCAATATTTGTTTAAGATTCTCTTTTTACTTTTAGGTAAAATTTACATGCAATATATGCACAAATTGTACAAATACAATTTGACAGTCTGACAAATGTACACACTTGGCAACTGCAGCTCCCGTCAATATATAGATTCCCAGTCAATATACAGATGATTAGCTTTATTCCAGAAAGTTCCCTCATCCACATTACATTTTAAGTGAGGAAGCTGTGGTAAATGGAAAAAAACACTAGGCTCAAGAATCAAAGGGACTGGGTTTAAATCTCACCTCTATTACTCATTAGAAACACATACAAGTGTGCACACACGCACTCCATGTCCTCTCTTTCTCTCTGTATCTATGTATATCCTTGGTTTTCTACCATAAAAAAGAGATAATGCCCATCTCACAAGGTCTTTTGTAAAGGTTAAATACAAAAATACCTGGAATACAGTAAGTGTTCAGTAGATGCAATCAAATTGGAATCATTACCTTGGTACTTTCTACCTTTCTCCTACCTCTCTCCAATCTGAGGATATTGTCTTCAAAAAGAAAAGTAAGGACACACACACAAAAAGCAGTTGAAAAAGAGATGAGGGGGAAAAAGGCATCTCTCTGCATAGGCAGTACTCTCCCAATTTATCCACTCTGACTTCAGCTAATTAAACATCTGTCTCAACGGTCTTCTCAGCAAATTAGTCATCCCCACTTTGTGACATTGATTGTTGGTTGCAGCCTTTTCCCCACTTGCTACCATTCCCAGAAACTTCTAGGAGTTTACTCACCAGGCACATGGCAAGGAATGATGCAGGGTCCCCATTAACCCCCTACAGTTGCCCTTGGTGCCAGTGCTGTTCATAATGCTGCCAGGCATGTCCTTAGATCTGCCGCCCCAAAATAAACCGATTAAGGGGTAACAGTGTTTTTGTCTATGTTTCTGATTTCCAGATTATGATGCATTTTCTAGATGCTATGTACATGTACCAGACTAAAGTATTTAATAAACATTTAACTAAAAATCTGTTTTTTAAACTAGTGTTGATGACAAAGCAATCAGATAACAGAAGTTCTCAAATGGGAGGTGAATTAAAGTCTGGTAGATTATTAGACAGCTTTTTCTGAACATATAAACAAAAGCTTTGCTGGTGCGCAAAGGGCCAGCAGGCAAACAAGTGAAGCTGTGTGGCTTGGATGTGTGATCCATTTCTCTACATGATGGTGTGTGTGTGTATGTATGCTTATACACCTGCTTTGGCAGGAAGCAGGGGGAAGTGAGGTGGGGGCGAGCTGTATTCTGAACTACAGAGCACATCTTAAAAATGGTATTCTGAAATCAGGCTTTTTCTCAATCCTTTTTCCCATTAAAATAGTCGTGACTGACCAAAGAACTATCTTTTAGAAAGATAAAATGGCTAATACACACATTAAAAATACTAAACGACACTAAAGACCCAGAAATGCAAATTAAAATGAGATACTGGCTGCTAACCATCAGTTTGGCAAAAATTAAAGACTGATAACATTCAGTGTTGGTAAGGAGCTGGGAAAAAGGGCATTCTCACATACTGTTAGAATGTCAAAGAACGAGCATAAGTTTTTTTTGTTTTTTTTGTTTTTTTTTTTTTTGAGACAGAGTCTCCCCCCTCTGTCACCCAGGCTAGAGTGCAGTGGCATGATCTTGGCTCACTGCAACCTCTGCTTCCCAGGTTCAAGCAATTCTCCCTGCCTCAGCCTCCTGAGTACCTGTGATTACAGGCACCTGCAATCTAACCTGGCTAATTTTTGGATTTTTAGTAGAGACAGGGTTTCGCCATGTTGGCCAGGCTGGTCTCAAACTCCTGACCTCAGGTGATCCACCTGCCTTAGCCTCCCAAAGTGCTGGGATGACAGGTGTGAGCCACTGCATTCAGCCAGGCATAAACTTTTTGAAAGGCAATTTGTTTTCCTCAACATTTTAAATAAATATTTGACAAGCAATCCATATTTAAAATCTAGCACAAATGTGTCCAATGAATATTCAAACAAGATTGTTCACTGCATGTTTTTGTAATACTGAAAATTTGGAAATAATCTAAACATCCTTCAATAGAGAGCTAAGTTGAACAAATTATTAGGAAGATAAAATGTGTGGTCACTCTAATATAGAATAATGCTTATGATATATTACTGAACTAAAAAAGTAAACGTAATATCATATATACCGTGTGACATAATTACCCTAAAAACCTTAACACATGTGCATTTTTCATGAGTTCACTTAACAAGCATTTACTGAGTATACTATTTGACAGGTACCTTGACAGGTGTTGATTATGTAAGTGATTTAAAAAACAAAAACAAAAAACAAGAATCCTGTCCACATGAAATGTATAACCTATATGTATATCTATATGTGAACTGAAGGAAAAAAACCAAAGGATTTACACCAAAGGAAGTTAGAGGAAACTTTCATTTTTTACTTCACACATCTCTAAAATGTTTGCTTCTTCCCCAACAAGTATTTAATTTCATTTTAAAAATATCTTTAAATGCCACTACCTTCTTTTGATACTAACTCCAGGAGATCTGGCCACAGGTCAAAGCTATTTCAGTTCTCCCAAACTGTGCATTTAGCTCTAATGAAAGAAACCAGATGTTACCATAGTGTCCACCCCTGTTTCCCGACGAGCAGCTTCTACTCTTCTGCACCCTTAATTCAGGGCTCCATTATCTGTTGGACAGATTTCTTGAGAGCCTCTGCACTTCTCTGCTTCACATTCTGTGGCCTCTAATTCATTTGTACAATATAGATGAGTGTTTTCTAAGAGAAATTCTGATTATATATTGCCCTTCTTTCAACAGATCCCCTCTGCCATCAGAATACAGTTCACATTCAACACAGCTTACATATGGACATAACCTAGCCCCTGATGACCACAGCAGCCTGAACACTCTTTCCCATCCCTCTTTACCTGCCTAGTTTCTATTCATCTTCAGATTTCAGCCAGATGAGGAGCTTGGGATAGTCTTCCCTGACTCCCCAGGATGGAACCAGGGCTCCCTGCTCCCTATGTGCACCCAGGCCCTATACTTACTTCCATGGTATCATCCCTTGCATGGTATTATAATTGCCTGCTTATTCCAACTAAACAGAAAGCTCCTTGAGAGCAGGAACCATTTCTTGGTCTTTACAAAATTCTTAGTGCCTACATAATGCCTATTACAAAACAAGCTCCCAAAACATGAATGCACTTCTATTTTTAAGCTCACTTATCAGGCCTGGCCTGGTCGGATCTGGCCCTGCCTAGTTTCTGTAGTTTATTCTCTGCCCTCTTCCTGCTCCAGTGATTTGGAACTTCTATGTATTGTGACTACATCTCAAAACATGTTGTCTCCTCTACTTAGAATGTTCTTCTTCTCATTTACCCAACTGGCAAAGTTCTAATTAATCTTCAAGAAGCCATCAAATAAATCACCCCAGAGCATCTTTTCTCAGTCCCCTACCCAACCCAGTAGTTTCAAGTAGGACTCCCTTACCTGTGCTGCTTTAGTAGTTTATATACATGTGCTTGTCAATTTACACATTTTAATCCCTCTTTTTCCGTGTACTCATTGGGTTTTCCACCTGATTTCTAGTGCAGCATGGCACAGAGCAGGCAGCATTTGATGACAGTTGAACTAAACAGAGCATCTCGGAGCCACACAGAGCTTAAGAGCACACATGGCCCTGTCCTCCAGTGCCTTGATTAATTCTCACTCAGCCTCTCCCATGTTAGAGTTGAGGAAAGTGAGGCTTTGAGAGGTTAAGTACATCATTATACACATATACAGTTTCCAGAATTTCTTAATTCTGAGATAGATTTTCATTTTTTAAAACATTTATAAAATGAGGATGCAGTTTACAATCAATATGTACATTTAATGTAGTAGTATTTCCTAAGAAGCTATTATTAAATTGGCGGTGCTCTTGAATCGGCCCCTAGTGAACCCAGGAGAAGGCTGTCTGACTTCTAAGTGTGTGTGTGTGTCTCCCATACCACCAAATAGCCTCTCGGGGCATATGTCTTTTTTCTTCCTTTCAGTCTGCTTTTTCATTAATCGAATCCACACTTGTGACTGCCCAGATGAAGTGAATGAATAGATTTTATAATGAAAAAGGAACTTCTGAAAGATTAGCGACTAGCAGGAAGAGTAAATGCTGGTCAAACATAGTTTTGGCAAATGATATATTTCAAGTTTTTCTGATGTGGCAGTCGCAAGAGCTCATAACACCCTTCTAAAATAATTGGGTCTCTAAAGTGGTTCCAAAAGATTTTTGCTTGACATAAATTCTCTAAATTTCCAGGCTTTCTGGATAAAATAGTTGACTGCAATGCCATCTTCAATGTGCTGTGCTCTATATTTGGGAAGATCCATCAGGAGCCTCAGAGCACTCCAGACAGGGAGAGGCTCAGGTGAGATGGAACAGTAAGATAAAGAGGCAGAGAAAGGAGGCAGGCAGGAATATTGAACTCGGAGCTCCTTGCCTGGGGCACTTCTGAGTCACACATTTAAACACTTTAGCAGCCCTAATCTACTGTAGCATTTTCCCAATAGGTCACTGGATATCGAGTATCAGGTCTTCGTTTCCTATTCATCTCCCATGCATGAGAGGCATCAGCATGATTATTTATTCTTCCATAAGGAGGAACAGTTGTCTGCAGAATTTACTGCCTCTTTTTTGACAAAGATCACTTAAACAGTTCTATTTTCCATCCATCCATTCATTCATTCACTCATTCCGCGTTTATTCTTTTAAGGATTACCTGCTACAGCATAAAGAAACCACAAATCTGTGTCCCTGGCTTACAAACTCGACTTTGATAGAAGAAAGAATACTGGATTTTCTGTATCAATTGCACATGAAGTAGGACTCTCTGTTCAACCCTATAGCCAGAACATTCTTTAGCTTACATTAGCCTTCAGAGGGCATTTCAGGCTAGAAGAGTGTTAAAAACCCTACTCCATCTAAAATATATATGGGTTTCCCTTTTCCACAGGGCAGCTTAGGACAGGTGTATGTTGCTTTAAGAAAGCTAGACATAAAACATTAAAACTGACACCAATACAGACAAATTGTGCAATTACAAAAAGAATTCCTGGCTTTATATCCAGATTCACCACAGGGTTCCTTTAAATGCTGCACTTCCCTAGTGCATTTAGATCTCAGAATCAATGAACGTTTCTGTTTACAGAATTTTAAATTTGTTCTCCCATTAGGGTTCTAATAAGCAACATGGTACAAATAAAAAGAGTATGGGCTTTGAGGTCAAAAAAGCCTGGGCTCCAATTTAGATTCACCATTTACTTACTGAGGAAACTTGGGTAAGTTTAACCTCTTAGAGCTGAGGAAAGTGAGGCTCAGAGAAGTACATCATTACATATACGGTTACCATAGGTCCTTAATTCTAAGATGCACCTCTTTTTTTCCTTTACTTTTAACATTTCTAAAGCCTCATCTTCAAAACAGGCATAATAAAATCTACTTTCCAGGGCTGCTGTACAGATTAAATGAGGTAGCATTTCTAGGTACACCAAGGCACTCCATTCATTAGCTCCCATGTCCTTGAAAGGGGTCCTCCTTTTGGAAAGACCAACTCCTCCCCTGGCACACAAATCCCTTTTAAAATACCTCCCCCCGCAATACAGAGTCTTGCTCTGTCACCCAGGCTGAAGTGCAGTGGTGTGATCATGCCTCACTGTAGCCTTGACCTCCTGGGTTTAACCAATCCTCCCACATCAGTCTATGACATATTATTGAGTTAAAAAAGTAAATGCAGTATCATATATACTGTGTGACATAATTACCCTAAAAACCTTAACACATGTGCATTTTTCATAAGTTCACTTAACAAGCATTTACTGAGCATACTACTATTTCTAGTCATACTACTATATATTTGACAGGTACCAGTCACTGGGACTACACACGTGTGCCACCACGCCTGGCTAATTTTTAATTTTTTTTTGTGAAGACAGGGTTTCACTATGTTGCCCAGTGTGGTCTCAAACTCCTGGGTTCAAGCGATCCTCCTGCCTTGGCCTCTCAAGTGTTGGAATTACAGGTGTGAGCTACTGTGCCTGGCTACAATACTCTTAAGAAATAATAAAAAATTCATCTGTCTACAACTTTCTCAGTCTATCTGGCATGAAAGTAAGGCCTACTGTGTGTGGTATTTTGGTGACTGACCCTGCTGCAGCCAGTCTACCACAGCAGGTTCACAGTGGGCCACAGGCTCGAAATTCTGCACCTCCCCACGGCCTTGGGTGCCCAGGGTCTCTGCCTGATCTGTATCCCTCTGTCATAAGGCAATCATCAACTCTGTATTTTTTTCTCCATTTCTTTCAAGTTCTTTTATTTCTTTGTGTTCATACTCTCTGTGTGTCTCTTATCCTCTTTGGGCCTCAGTGTATTTCACAGTGGTTAAAAATTTGGATTTAATTCTATACAGACTCGTATCTTAAAACTCTCTCTGGTTGCTGTGTAAACAACAGACTGGAGAGAGGCCAAGAGCACGAGCACAAAAACCATCCAGGGTGCTATTTCAGCAGTCTAGGTGGACAGTCATGGTGACTTGGACCCATCCTCCAACAGAGATGAAGACAACTAAATGGATTCAGGATCTATTCCAGAGGTAAAACTGACAAGACTTGTTAATGGATAAGATGTGGGGAGACAGTGCAGGAAAAATTCAAGACTGACAGCTGGGTATGTGGCTCAGGTGAATGGGTAGATGATGGTGCCACTCTGTGCAGAGCACCTGCTTTATCTCCCTTAAAGGATCAATTTTACTATAATTTTTTTTTTTTTGGCGGGATTGGGGGTTAAGTAAACTGCAAAGTAATCTTAAATGTTCTTTTTACACTAAAATATGGCAAGCCACTGCTTTGATTGGCATTGTCCCTGCCTTGCTCCTAAACTGTTCATAGCTTAAATGTGAAGGTCATTGTTTAAATGTCAATTTCTCAGACAGGGGCTCCCTGAACACCCTATAGGATGCAGAGAGCTCCCCTCCATTCTATCATTCTCCCTCTCAGCCCCTTATGTACACTCTTGCTCTAGAATAAGATCCTCCTTAGGTCTGACACAGGGGAGCACGTCAGTGAATGTACGACACAGCTACAGATACATTATGGATCGATATTTACATTTCACATGAATTTGTAAGATACAACTTAAGAGTCCAATGATGCCATCATGAATTGTCCCTCAGACCAGAACCCCATACCCTGTCGTACATGTTTACTCCCCCTCTGCTCCTAGCAGTACTTTGCGGAATAATGTTTGAAAAGCCCCGCAGGCTATCTCACTGGTGACATTCTAGGGGTCTTGTGAAAACAAAGTAAATCAGCAAGCAATAAGGTGCTCTGTGACTCTAAACAGATATAGTTAGGAGGGAGTCCACCTGACAAAGCTAACACTTTTCTTTCAAGTTCTTCGTGAAATTTTATAAAAGTAGGAATGAATGTCACTAGGTTTATTAACAATATTATAAGAACTTTTTAAAATAATCTTCAGACTAATAAAAATTTGTCTTTCATATCAAAAGAATGGACAGGAATAAGAAAAAGTTAAGATGCTCCTGTTCAATCTTTCCACAGACAACAGAAAATCACCTCTATTTTATAATGAGACTATTGTGACGTTATGCAGAAAACTATTCTGCTTAGTAAACCCCACTTTGACGCTCTCTTTTGTAGATTAAGAGGTATCTATATTTCTGTGTCAATGTTAAAAACTGAAATTGATCACTTTCTCAGCAGTGTGTCTGTCATGTCCAACATAATGCTTCAGAAGGCTGGGAAGGACTGATGGTTAACAGCATTTTTAAACAACAACAACAACAACAACAACATAGTACTAAGAAACTCAGAAGGTCACTGATTGTGAGGGTAACTTTGACAGAGGGAGAACTTGAATTAAGGCCTTTATTCACTAAATAACAGCTTAGTGTATTTTACTGCCTAAATCAAGGGACCTGACAAGCCACTCTTTACTGTGTCAAAAACACACCCACCCAACTGTTAACATGAATAAAGAGGCTTCATCTAATTCTTCTAAAACTGGATTCTCCAATTACAATTTTCTTAAATAGTAGGGACTTCCTGCCAATGCAGGTAGATTCCAAATGTCAAGTGGGTCAGTGAAAAAAAAAAAAAAAAAGAAAGGTTGAAGAGAAACTTTAAAAGAGACATTTAAAAATAGGCATAAAAAATAGACCTTAGCAGAGAATTGACTGAAACATACTGTGAAAAGACTACTATAGTATATTCTTTTCACATGAATATTAATAGGAAAAAAACCATGCAATGTTCATAGTTATGAGTTGATGAAATAATTATAAATAATGCAAATCAAAATTTTAGATCAGTTACAAGTGTCTGTAAATGACAGTCTATCCTAAAAAGCAGAATGATTTTAAAACCCTAAGGGCTTCAATTGACAAAGCTATTTACCTAAACAAAGAAGAGTTATTTTGCTCAAATACATACCAACTTCTGATTTTTCACAAATGAAAACTGGGGAAGGAGTGCCACACTGAAGGACAACAGAGCAAATATTAGGACTGCCATTAGGCCTACATTTTGATTTAATAATGAAATAGTTTAAGTTCTAAATTTATTATTATTATCAAACAAACAGTTGTGTAGTCAGTCTGGAAAAAAGGTAAGGGAAGAGAAATGTCTGTGGGCAAGGAACAAGTTCACTGTTAGCCTATCAAAGGATTTCTGAAATCTTGTTTTAGCACAACTAACCTCTGTGATAACTACTGACTCTACATGGCATATGTATTTTGATTTGAAGTGGTATTTCCCTCCTTCTTCACTGAAGTTCAATAAGGGTAGCAAAGAGACAAGTGCTGTTCTGTACTCAATCAGGTAAAAGCTGTTTGATGACAGGGCTGCTCACTCTAATTCTGTCCCAGACATGGGGCATGGTAGGCACATTTTTGAAAAGACTAAGCCGGTCATTGTGACAGAGGCTCAGGAAATGCAGGATGAGTGCCTCTAACGTGGCATCTCTTTCCACCAAGTTCATGACTAAGTTCATGTGTCATAATAGGTAACTAATAGGTATTTCATAGCCAGCTGTGAGCACCAACAATTTTTTAAGTACTTTCTATGTGTTACTTTCTATGACAAGAGGATTTTCCTCTTTTCATTAATCACTCCCCAAAAAACTCTACTCATACAAAAGTTCAAAAACACAAGATGTACCCTGCCTTTATCAACCTAAGCTTAAACAAATATCTTTACCAAACTGGAGATCCTTCTATTTTATGAGACCAGACTTATTAAAGCTACAGAAAGAGCTTCTTTTGTTAAAAAGCTTTTTGGATTAAGAAAATAGACAGTAATTTATGTAAATGTATCAATCTCAATTGGCTTCTCTTGTATGAAAAGGAATAAATAATGCAGATCACTGTTTTTCAGATAACCGAGTCCTAACTCTTTGCCAAGGATATGGCAAAGATTCTGATGGAAATGGCAGTAATGTGTACACAAAGGTGAACATAAATAAATGTGTGTATGATAAGCGCTGGGAATGGACATAGAAAAACGGGTATGCAATTGGACAGAGACGACGGGAGACAGAAGGAAAGATACTGGCTCAGCTGTATCTAAATAAGTTCACAGGAGTTTCATGGTATGAAAAATCTGTGACAGTGGAATTTTTACTAAGAAGCTTTAAAAAGTTTCACTTTCTCCTTGGACAATTCAGAATAAGGCCTTCTTAGAATATAATGCATTATATCACAAATATACTTTTATATAAAATATTTGGGAACAAAACAAGAGTAAAGAACCAGGATCTGAAAGGGTGTATGCCTACTAAATATCTTTGATTATCTGAAGCTGTTTAAAAGCTATTCGATTGGCACCTGGAACCCCAAAATATCCACTTTTCACTGGGAAGGAGTGGCTGTGCCTCTTCAATCATCCCCTAAATGCAAAGAAGTTTGACCCCCATGCAATGGATAAAAGTCACCCAAAAAATGAACAAAAGAGGTGTTTGGAAAAACCAGAACACCATTCATCCCAGCTAACGACTTGTTCATTATGAGTGATGATGGATAAAGACTTCTCATGCTGAGATGAAATCAAGATTTATATGCATTGTTTCCTCTCCCAACTTGTGGGAAGATCATCATCATTTAATTCTATCTCTGCGGCCAGTGATGGGCATCCAGAGAGCTGGTTATCAAACGGCGCAGTCAGCTGGCAAAAGCCGAAACGTGCAGTTGGCACATCTGGACGGAGCCGCCACAGCCGAGGGTGAACAATGACTCCTGGCAAGCATCCAAATTGCTTGCAGACGCTAGCAGGTCTCATCTACAACCGCCCCTACCAGCATCTCTCTCTCTCTCTCTTTTTTATGAGAATCAGATTTTCATTGCTCCATTCAATTGCTCTCCTCTGCCATTTTTTACAGCTCTTATCGTTCCCCTGGAATATGGCCTTGAGACAGCTCATCCGTGTCCTTCACTGTGTTATCTCTTCTAACTTTTATTAAAACTTCAGCTTTCATCTGAAGATAGCTAATTAAATCTGGAACAGATTATATGCCTCCCCTTAAAAAGAGCACAAAACTATTTTCTTCAGCGCCAGCAATGCGTTTTTTCCTTTCCAAAAGGTGAAATCAAAGGTGTTTAAGAAGTCTCTTTATTTACAGAGCTAAGATATTCAACATGAGTTGATTTATATTAAAGTTGTCTGTGATATGACAGATCTTTGAGCTATTTCTCAAGATAATTATTTCTCAATCCTGGTATATATGCTTTAAATATCACATCTAATACTATAAGCATATTTTCCATATAAAGTTGGGTAATGAGGAGTTAGGTTATTTGTGCACATCAAGTGACTTGCCTTTTTGTCTTTTTTTTTTTTTTTTTTTAAAGGGTTGCCCTCATTTGATAAAGATGAAGAGAAATTTTTCTTTTCTTCCCCATACCAGAGACATTAGTAACTAAAAGTTCTCCCATGGGAAATTATGTGAAAACATGAAATTAAAAGTAGTGATTCAAGTTTAGGACTGATTCGGTTTTCAAGACAGCTTTACATCAACTAATCATCAGCACAAGTAGCTCTGTCTGAATCTACCACAAATTATTAATGAAGGAAGTTCCACAATTGATATGAATACATTCTTCTCACATATGCCACTGAGCCAGTCCCTTTCTGAGGCCCAGGGGCAATGTACAATCACCTTTTCTTGCATAGATCTGCTAACCAAACCTTCTAGCAATGACATCTGAAACAATCTAGCCAGCCATCACACACACATGCCTTATGCCCTTTTAATAAGGGTTAAGCTTCTACTACTGTGAGAATATGATTTAACTATCCCACCTGAAACTTTCTGGGATCCTTTTCTTCGCTTCACTGCCTTTAGTAAGATTTCCTTCATGGTAACCTTTGTGTTGTCCACCTGAATAAGGGAGAATCCATGAGCAGCATTTCTGTAGGAAAAGACAAATATTACATCATCACCAACATTCATCCAGAGAGATGTTACTGCGATCTTCACTGTGTTTAAGCAAGTTTTAAAGTAAGTGCATACTGAGGTACCAATTATTTAAAAATAGGTTGAATAGATATACTTCTAATGGTGGGGGATGGGAGGGGTGGTGATAAAAGATTCTAGCATGAGCAGTTCCAAGTGAAAGAGAGCTCAGGCTTAGGGAAGGTTTTTCTAATTTGTCCAAGTTGAGCCTAAGTGGTCTGCGTGGGTCAGCAGCAGGGTTCCTAGTGTTGGCTTCCAAACCAAATCTTGCAACAAGGATTGACAACTGATAAACTTGGCTTGTATCAGTAGATGTCACTACAGGCAGATACTGCCATCATACTAAGCTAATGGAGCCCCAGACAAAAAAAAAAAAAATGTCATGTGGGGCCAGAGGGCAGTAATACCCCAAAGTAATTGAGAAGGAGGAAAATAAAATGCTCTAACTAGCTAGTAAATATATTTGTTTATTCATACACATACACTTTCTTTTTTTTTTTTTTTTGAGATGGAGTCTCACTCTGTCACCCAGGCTAGAGTACAGTGGTGCAATTTCGGCTCACAGAAAACTTCTGCTGCCCAGATTCAAGCGATTCTCCTGCCCCAGCCTCTCCAGGAACTGAGATTACAGGCGCCTGCTACTGTGCCTGGCTAATTTTTGTAGTTTTAGTAGAGATGGGTTTCACCATCTTGGCCAGACTGGTCTTGAACTCCTGACCTCATGATCTGCCTGCCTCAGCCTCCCAGAGTGCTGGGATTACAGGCGTGAGCCACCGCACCAGGCTGTATTTTTTTTTTTAATACAGTCTATACACTTCAGTATGAATGCTTTAATCTACTTAGTCCTAGAAAGTCAAAATATTAGCTGAAGCACAAGTAATTATAAGACAAAACACTAACACTCCTTGTAAGCTTCCAATTAATCCAACTGGGTGGGGGAAAGGCTTCATCTGGATTGGAAAAAAACTGCTAAGGAACAAGTACTCTAAAAACAGAAGCCCATCTCCTGTGTGAGGTATAACTTCACCAAGACTGTTAATTGCAATAGCAAGTATCACAAATACTACTCACTACGCTTGGGCACTGGAACAAAACAGACCAATTCCAAGTAGCTCATGTAACAAACGGGACCCAAGTTTCCAACTATGGAACATGGGAATTGCCACAAGGAGTTTGGTCGCATTCCCATTTCTCCATAAGAATCTCTAAAGGGAACATGGCCAAAAAACATGGCAGAACTTCATATTGACAAGAAATCTGAAAGAAAAGCCAAGCCCCAAGCTAAGCTCTGGAAAAGCTTCCCAATGGTAGGACAGGCTGGGAAGGGTCTTAAGCCGAGGCTGGACCCAACCAGGTGGCTGACTCTCCATAGGGGCTGGGGGTCGATCTCAAAACCAAGGACCTAATTTGCTTCCCTAATACAGAGACATCTCCACAACCCTCCTCTCCATACGGCTTGCTGTTTAATCCTTGACATTCCATTTGTTAAAAAGCAAAAGCCGAAGCTGGTCTGGCCAGCACCATCATCCATTTTAACTTGGTCAAGTTCTTGCTATCGAACAGCAGGCCTGAGAACTGTCAAGCTAATTTTACTGAACACTCTGTTACTGAATCATGCCTGAGTCCCGGCCATTCTTTACCTCAGAAGCTGGACCCCATCCCAGAACAATCTTTAAAAGTTTATTTTACTGATCAAAGCAAAATAAGAAAAAGCTCTTTTTAAAAAACTATATTTAGGGAGCGATGCAGTAAGTGATACTTTGGCAAGAGTACTGAAATGTAAAGTGCCTTGTGCATTTATAAACTTGGGGGTATTTGCTCTGGCGCTAGGCCAGTGTGTGTTTGGAACAAATGCCAGTCAACCACGATCAGATTTGCCTTCCCCTGCTTTCTCCTCAGAAGTCAGTATGTGCTCCATCTGTGACAATATGTTGGGCGATGGATGAGTAGGGCCTAAAAGAGAACACAAGTTCTCGGGTACTCACAAACTAGTACTGGCCTGGACCTCATGAACTGCCATCCACCTGGTTCTAGCGGAACTACTGTAGATTTCAGTCTGCTTAGAAATTGCTTACGTTTCCTCCTACTCTGCTGCCGGCTGACAGCATTATTTCCAGCCAATACGTTTATCTTTTTCAGCAAAAGCAGACTAAAAGCTCAAAAGGAAGCCTTGTGTTTGGACTAACTTCCATAAATTAAAAGTGTCCTTTTAAAAGATTTTTGAGCAGAGGAAAATCCCCAGTCTGTATTTTTCTGTCATTTTACCAAAACGTACCTGGGTGACAAGGTTAAAGCAAGCAGAGGAAATCCCTGGCACTTATCATCCACAGGCATTACTGATAAATTGTGTGGTGGAGGAATAAAGGATTACCTTCTGTATTTTTTCATTACACTTTTCTTTTGTTACAGAATACATAAATCCATTGTGGCACAATGTAATATGTATCACCATGCTACACCTGCGGACGCTTCCGAGCGGCTGCCATGTCTGTGCAGTCAGGAATGATAAGTGAACCACCCGTGAATGTTAACGATAGTGATCATTCTGAGGTAACTCGGCTCTCCATCTTCCTTTACAGCCTCCGTGCTGAAGCCAGGGTAGCAAGGTTCATGAGAGGAAAATGAAAACAACAGCGAAGGGAAGGGGCACACACGGCCCTCGGAATGGACCTTCGTGAGTGTGCAGTATCTTACTCTGGGGCTCCATTTCCGTCAAAACGTGCACGTTAAAAGGAGAAAGAGGTTCTGCCCTGCGTGCTGCACATTCAGGCAGACCTAATAAGAGTTTCCTCAGGTCAGTCCCACGCTCCGCTCCCTTCCCTCCAGACGAATGCCAACTTTGGATCTTGTTCCACGTCTACAGTGAGCGCTTTGCGGGGGAGATGGGCAGGGTTTTGTTTTTTGAGTAATACCCTCATATGTTTCTGAAACGTAAGAGCATAGAATGCAAGTGGTTCTCAGCCTCCGTCTAGGTGTAAGTGTTAAGTTATGCTCCCATTTAACAAGTGGAGATGGAGACTTGCCACCACAATTTTCAGCTTGACTTCCAAACATTCTGGGTTTTATGCCTCATTTCTTTATATCCAGGATTTTTTATGGGCTTTCTAAAAAGTCTATTGAAATACATCTTTTAAAGCCTTTACTTAATGTGGGACGCTGGGTTTGAGGCTGAGAGGACAATGATCCGGGGGGGAGTGCTGGTAGTAGGCAGACAGGGTGCTCCTGGTCCCAGCCTGCCTGCCCTGTGGCACGTGCTCCAGTCTCTGGGTTAGGAGCTGTGGCGGGGTGATCAGCCCTCGGATGAACAGGCAGGCTACACACCGACCCAAAGTCTCGGCTCAGAAACCGCTCCTCCTCCTGCTCGCCTCAGGGACAGACAACTTCTTTTCCCTCAGAGCAGGGCATTCTATGGACACTGAAAAGCAGCAGCTGCCCTTCCCATGGCTCCTGGGGCTGTCCATGCTGGGTCTAGGGTGAAATTCCATGTCAGGGAGCGGATGAAACACTGCCAGGAGTGCTTCAGTCAATTCAAAGTTAGGTCCTGTCAAGTCTCGTAACCACTGAACAATGTATGGGCATTTTAAAAAGAGACTCCTCACTTGTGCGCACCGTCCCAGCGCACAGCCACTCAGTTACCCCAGAGAAGTTTGTATGCCAGCATGAACCCAACACAAGCAGCCTTTCTGTACTAAGCAGTAAGCGAGAGGCAGTGGGAGCCACAGAGCCCACAGGGACGTAAGTCTTCATCTGAAAAGCTTAGATTCTATCTTTAGGAACAGAGCTGGAACCAGAACCCAAGTTGGAAGGCAGCACACTGGAGAGGAAAAGGCAGAGACTGGAGGTTAAATACCCTTTGACCGAAATCCCAGTTCTGTGGCTAACGGAGATGTTGCTGTAACATGTGGGAACCTCAGCTGCATCCATGAAATGAGTAGGCTACTTCCCTATAGAATTGTCACGAGGATGAAACAGACAATGAATGCCAAGCACCTCACACTATGACTGGCAAACAGTAAAGGGAGTCGATGTTAGTTCTCTTTTGTTCTCCTTGTCCTAAGTCATCATCCCAAGAGGAGAGGCCCCACTTCAGCCCCTCCTTCCCCTGCCTCCTAACAGAGACTGCTTATGGGGGGGGGGGGGTGAGGATCTCAAAACTCATTGCCTGTCATTGGTAACACAGGGGCATTAAAATGTGTGATATGTTGAGCTTAGTGGCAATATTCAGGGGCACTGTCAGTGAGCAGCCTGTGGCCCAAGCATCAAAGCTTCCCAAGAGCTCCAAGGGGAGCACTCTGGGTTCAGTTTTCAAAGCTTTCCTTTTTGAAAGTGTTAACTATGATGCAGGTATGTTCCACCTCAACTTAATTCACTATCTTTGAATAGTGATGATGGAAATTAAAAAATCATGGTGGTGTAAAGAATTTCAACAACATTTATTAAGAACTTTTTGATTTGCACAAGTTGTCCACTGTTGAACAATTATAATAACAGCAACGACTATTTATTGAACACTTTCTATGTGCTAGGTGCTGTTTTAAGCTTTTTAAAATAAATCTGTATTGACTCATTCAATCCTAAAATAGGTACAATTATTACACCTATTTTATAGAAACTGAGGCTGAAGGCATTAGGGAATTTACCTGAGATCACTCATCTATTATAAATCCTGTTTTGGATTAAAAAATCAACAATATGGTCCCTAACCCAAGTTGCACAGTCCAGTGGGAGAGAAAGACAAGAAGCCAACAAACAATTCTAGTTCTGTGTGACAGCCACAAAGGCAGAGGCAAGTTCAGAGTGCTGCGGAAACAAACGTAGGGCACTTAACCCAGCCACACAGAGGTCAGAGGGCCCCAGAGCTTCCTAGTGGGGATGATGTCTCAAAATGCAGTCATCATTTAGCTCTAAACCATGCTAGGAGAGACGGTGGCAGCACCAGAAGGCAGCAGAGCCCAGTAAACTCTAGAATAAAGTGACCTGGTGTGAAGCCCCACCTCTGCTTTTATGGATAACAACATAATCACTTTAACTTCATTTCCTCATCGACAAAATGAGGATGATAATTTTTCTTGGATTGTAAGATTGCTGTAAAGGCAAAATACTTCTAAAGTACTTACCATAATACCTGTCATATAATAAATGCTTATAGGCCAGCCATTAGTTAAAAAAAAGATAAATGTTTAATAAACAGTTAATATATAATAAGCATAAGCATTTTCTTCATATGTACAATGAATATATAATGAGACAATGATAATATTCAATATTTATTGAGCACTTACTTTGTTTAATCCTCCTAGAAAAGGTAGGGGCTATTATAAGTCCCATTTTATAACAGAGAAAATTGAGGTTTGGCAAGGCTGAGACATTTGTCTGGAGTTATATAATAAGTTAATATGTTATACAACTAATAAGTCCTGAAGGCGCCAGGACTTGAACCCAGATCAGCTAGACTCCGAAGTCTGTGTTTGTTAATCCCTCCACAGCCGCAAAGTGAGTCTTAGGGACTCAGGGAAAGAAGCGACTTCCAGACAGCACATCTTCCATGCCGGAACCACTGACCCAATCTGTGGAAAAGGTTCAACTTCCAATGTAACAAATTCAGTTTGACTATACATGTCCAGATTCTTAGTGTAACCATATGACCTACAAGATTTTTAGAGACCTCGGAGAAAGTCATGGTTTCAAAAGCCACAGTCTCAGTTTGCAGGAAGTGGGAAAAGGTTGCTAAGAGCCGTTCTCGAGTCTCCAGTCCTGACCAGTTCCCAATAGTGATGAAGACATACTCTAGTTCTCAACCTGCTCTGGTCCAATTCCATGCATGTTCATTCTCCAGCATTTCAAGGTAGAAAATGGAAATATATGAGCAAGAGAAGGCCTTGTAATAACTGCAGCATGCCTGCTTTAAAGTAAGAACTTTGAGCATTACTTTATTCATAAAGAGTTGACACTAGTGTGAATGCCACATTTTGTTTCTCCTTACACTGACCAAAAATTTTTTAAAAGATCAAAGCGTACTGTGGGAGCATGCGATGTTTGACATTGGACAAAGTACTCTTTTTCAAAACAGACATTTTCCAAAAACATAACTCGCTAGACTAATGGGCAGTGAGAAGCCAAAATGACTGCCCTCCGCCTTCTCCTTGTGTATCTTTGCCAGAGTCCTTGGGACTTGCCAAATCCGGTCATGCCTGCTTAGCTTGCTCGACTGATTGTGCCAGAAAAGAAAATAAGACACAGATGTATTTGAGCTCTTTGAGATGCCAGTAAGAGAGACAGCTAATGGCTTCATTTCGACCCTCCCCTTCCAGCTGGGCACAGGTGGGGGATAATGAGGTCCCTCTCCCTAATCAAACTCAATTATTTACTACTCTATATAACCGCAAAGACATTCACATTCCGTTCAGAATATAAAACACACCGTGGGCTACTTCCAACCACTGCCACTGGGTATTTATAACAAACTCAAGTGGCTAACAGTTTGCCTTGGCAGGAGTTTAAGTGTGTAAAGTTTTGCAAACTGTTTCTGTTCAAATATGTCCTGCTGAAATGGGGTCCCAGGCGGGGTTCCATAACTGTCAGGTCAGTGAACTGCATAACATGTGAGAATGTATTCACCATGCAGTGCAGACAGGATCTGGAAATCAAACGCTTCGTTCTATCACAACCTTCTGAGAAGCATCACAGTTTTTTCAACAGCAAGACTGACATTGTATTAATAAACATTCCAAGTCACTAGCCTGACATGTACATAGCAGCAGCTGACAGACTCCGACATAAGCTGAGGGGAGAACAGAGGAAATCAAAATGAGACATAGTAACTAAACATGGCCAAAGGGGGAAGCATCACCAAACCAATCACATGGGCTCAGAAATGGGAGCTCCCGACTTTGAAGATACATATTAACTAAAGCAACAATCTGGTATAATTTTTAGATACAAAGTAAGTTGATGGTTATTTAAAATGTGTGCTTTTATGGTAGGAACAAAGCGAATCCTGGCACAATTTCAAGACATTCCAGTGAGCAAAACATACATATTTAGCTTGTCTGACCTTTAAATTCTTAGAAGTGTGTAATTAATGCTTTCCATCTTTATTACTTGCTCCAATATTTCTGTCACTTTAAACAGACACAAAGAAAAATCCTTTCTTTTCTCTAGACAGTTGCTGTTGCCAAAAAGGAAATCAAGTCAGATTTACAAATACAAAATTAAACAGGCTGCATATGTTACATTTCCATACACGAGGACAATCTGGACAATGAAAATGTTTGCTAATACAGCAGAATGAAAAGAAACAACACACAGTTGGTCCTCTATGACTCAAGCAAACAATAAATAACCAGGATGATTTATACTCATATCATCAGGCCTGGTTACAGAAAACACAAGCATCTTCTTTTATTCCTTATTCTATTTTAGTTCTGCCTCTTACCAAACATTATGGCCTTGAGTTAGTAACTACCTGTCTCTGAGCCTCAGCTTACATATTATAAAAGTGAATTGTGTATAAGAAACTTTACTGATGGGGTGTGGCCAATTTTAAAATATCACAGAAAAGAAATAAGTGATTAAAAAAGAAATAAATGAGATAGTGTCTACTAGAGGCATGAAACCGAATGAGTGTGTGAAAATGTTCTCCCTGCCCTCCCCCACTCCTTTTTTTTTCATTCTCTAGACCACAAGGCAATAGCATATAACAGAAGGAAAGGCTTCAAGCTAATGACACCCTTTAATAAAGGTCTGGTCACTTGGGGTATACTGTGGATTTATCATCAAGATGGTATACTAAAACTCCCCACTCTTCTGAAAAGCCCAGAAAAGAGCATGAATGAACCCAGGGCATGCCTCTTTAAAAAAGCAGCTCATCTTTCCCTTTCTGCACAGCCAAGAGAAGCCAAGGCAGTCTCTGGGAGCCTGCTGGGCCACAATGCCCAAGGCAGCCCAGCTTCTGGGCTAAGACCCTCTACTGTTACCTGATAACCCCTTACCCAAACAGCTCTTGGTTAGAACTGTTCCTTCCTCATGTTCCTCTAATATATCAAATATTTAAAGGAAAACACACACACACATATATGTGTGTATATATACACATATATATGTATATGTGAGACAGTTTAACTGCTCTGACTTCTAAGGAGATTTTGACCATTTTATTGGCCTTGACTGTTCTTTTTTTTTTTTTTTTTTTTCCTTTAAAGCCCTTTTTCCCCCACTCCAGAGAAGAATCCTGGTATGAAACATTAATGTCAACACATTTAAGGTAATATTACCACAGTTGTTTTTGTCATTGCCACTTTTGAACTCAACTCAGTCTCACAAATTCTGACTAAATTAGGCCTGTGTTGGGAATGGGAGAAGGAGACAAACAAGGCAGGTCCCTACCCTTGAGAGGCACTTACCCCACTCAGGATCTCATTCTCCCTTGTCCTACTTTGTCTAAAGGAACAGTAGGCTTTGGCTTGGTCACTGCTGGCAAGAAACACTGCTCGAGATGCAGGACACTATCTGAGTTCCAGATCTTTATCTGGTTTTGGGGGCCAGCCAAAAACCTTCCCATTCCTCCCACTCCCTACTTCTCCTCCCTGACACTCCTGATATCCAAACATCTTTACTGCTTAGGCTCAAAGTAGTCAGCAAGTTAGGGATTCCCATTTATAGACATATTTGCTCTGTCCAAAATCAATCAGGAACAATGGATAGTTTAGGAATCCACTTGTAGTTTGTTAAAAGAGGCAGTTTCCATTAGCAGGCTCCTAATTTGCAAGTTGTTAGAATAATCCATTCTCCTTCTCCAAACAACAACTCTATATCCAGGGGTTTCCTGGGGCCCAGGGGTTCTAGAGGGAAGGCTAGATAGATCTAGTCCTGATTAGTAAGAACATCAGAAGACATCCAATTACACGTTCCCACCACAGAACATTTTTCCAATGAGAAGTTCATTTAAGTTAATTAGTTCCTCTTTAAAAAATGTAAATAATTATAAAATAACAATTCACAATTTTTGTATGATGGAATGAAGACAAATTTAAAAGCAGAAATAGATCTATTTCCCAATTTTACTATAATGGACACATATTAATTATATAATAAAAAATAACCCCATTCTCACCTTAGTGTAAAGTATTCCCACCGAGAATTCCTGACAGAAATAATAGCAACTATGTAACAATTCCTACATGCCAGAGTCTCAACTAATATTAATAATCACAGCAGCATTTCCTGAGGTTCAAGAGCCCCCAAGAATCAACAGATGAATTTACAGACTAAGTTTCAGAATTTAAAAACGTGTTTTCTCACGGTGATGTGAGCCTCCAGTTCCAGCTACTCAGGAGTACAGTCTGAACCCAAGAGTTCCAGTACAGCCTAGGCAGCATAGTGAGACACTGTCTCTAAAAACTTTTTTTAATTAAAAACAACTTTGATTTTAGTCTAATGAAAAGCATATACAGATGTATTATCTATACATATCAATATATGTATGATATGATATGATGTATAGATATATATAGCTATATATGCTTTTCATTGAACTAAAAGCAAAATTATATGTGTCACCACATATTTTATATATGTCACTGTTTGTGTATGGGGGGGTGTATGAGAGACAGATATAGCTGTAGGCCCCTCCTCACTCCTCATCTTCCACGTTCCCCATTTTTCACCCACCTGGGGAGCCCTGAGCCACTGCCTAGAGGAGAAATACCCAAGAGAGTCACCTGGCCCACATCAGACAAATGTGAACAGGAAATAAAATTATTAGGCTGGGTATGGTGGCTCACGCCTATAATCCCAGCACTTTGGGAGGCAGAGGCAGGCGGATCCCCTGAGGTCAGGACTTCGAGACCAGCCTGGCCAACATGGTGAAACTCCGTCTCCACTAAAAACACAAAAATTAGCTAGGCATAGTGGCAGGTGCCTGTAATCCCAGCTACTCAGAAGGCTGAGGCAGAAGAATTGCTTGAGCCCAGGAAGTGGAGGTTGCAGTGAGCCAAGATCACACCACTGCATGCCACCCTGGGCGACAAGAGTGAAACTCTATCCAAAAAAAAGGGAGGGGAGGAAAGGGCAAGACAGAAAGAAAGAAACTTATTGGGAAAATCCAGAAGTTGACCAACAAATCTATCCCATGCCCATTTGTCTATGTAGTCTAAGGCTGCTCACATACTACAATGGCAGTGCTGAGTTACAGAAACTCTATGGCCAATGGCCTAAAATATTTACTATCTGGCCCTTTGCAGAAAAAGTTTGCTGGGCTAGAAGCGGTGGCTGAAGCCTGTAATCCCAGCACTTTGGGAAGCTGAGGCGAGCAGATCACTTGAGTCCAGGAGTTTGAGACCAACCTGGGCAATATAGTGAAACACTGTCTCTACAAAAAATACAAAAATTATTTGGGCATGGTGGCGTATGCCTGTAGTCCCAGCGAGGTGGGAGGATTGCTTGAGCCTGGGAGGTAGAGGTTGCTGTGAGCCAAGATAATGTCACTGCACTCCAGTGTGGGTGACAGAGCAATACCCTGTCTCAAAAAAAAAAAAAAAAAAAAAAGTTTGCCAACCCTAGGATAAGGTGGTGCGATTTGGGGGGTTATGTGTTCCAGCAGCTAGTTATTTAACATCACTAACGAACTTACTGAAAGTCAAATGGCATTACTGCAAGCTGCATACAGAACTTGTTTGCTGAATACAGAAAAATGGTGAGATAATTCAGTGGGCACAAGGATCTCTATGAACAGTCTTGCTGGTCTCTGAAAAATCTGTGCTGTTTGCTGCCAAGTCACACTATGCACAAGTATCAGTCAGGCAGAGCCCACTTATGTACAGACCAAGCAACAGATACAGTAGAGTGACCAATGTGGCTTACCTAGGACGGAGGAAGGGGTTGGAGGTGAGCATCAGGGAGTGCTCATAGATACAGGACTTTCAGTTTTGAAACAGGGAGAGTCCTGGGCAAACCACCATGAATTGATCATACTAAGAGAAAGCATGGTGGGCCAAACGCAAAGTAGAGTTTTCTAGGTTAGAAGTGGTGGCTCATGCCTATAATCCTAACACTTTGGGAGGCTGAGGTAGGAGGACTGCGTGAGCTCAAGAGTTCAGGACCAGCCTGGACAACACAGTGAGACCTTGTCTCTATTAAACATAGTTGGGGATGGTGGCACATGCCTGTAGTTCCAGCTACTTGGGAGGCTGAGGCAGGAGGGTCCTTAAGAGTCCAGGAGTTTGGGGCTGCAGTGAGCCATGATCACATCACTGTACTCCAGACTAGGCCACACAGCAAAACGCTGTCAAAAAAAAAAAAAAAAAAAAGCATTTTCTAGTAAAGAGTATTTAAAATTTATGTGTTTGTGTGGGGGGACACATTGTAAATCAATTGGCCCACTAAAATAATGGACTAGTAGTTAAAAATACACCGTTTAAAAGGATGTTAATCATGGTGTCTCATGTGAAAATCAAAAGACTCAAGTTGACAAGTAAAACATTTAACACCCAATTAAACCCAACATCAGCAATGTTTAATTTCAGCAAAACATCATATGTTACATTAAAGTTGTTAATTTGTATTTTATTAATGCTATGGTTTTATCTGTATTTAGTTTGTAATTTTGCTCAGGTTGTGTAAAAACATTGAATTTATAGCTAAACATTATAGAACTTTATATTTGCATGTATCCAAGTAGCATTATTAAAAAACTCATTTGGATAAACATTGAGACTTTAGGAGAATTTATTTCCCTTTAAAAGAGTTCTGTATGTAACTTACATTTAAGAAACTCCCTCATGACAATTCCATGAGAAAGTTACTATTATCCACATTTTACAGATGAAGAAACTGAGACTTAACAAAGGTAAGTAAAATTGTCTAAGGTCATGCATGTATCCAGATGCTAGTGAAGCGGAACCGTGAACCTAGGTTTGCCTAAATTCAAAGTCTGTGCTGCCACACTTAGAGGCAAAGATGGTACTGGAGCCCCGGGAATAGCTGGTGTGAAGGCCTCTGAAGGTCAGAAGGCGACCTGGGCCTTCCTGGCATTTGAAAGGCAGGAACAGGTGTAAAAGAGGAGAAGAGGTCTTAGAAAACAAGGTGGGACATAGTGCTGGGTCAAGTGTCTTCCTGGCAGCTCACAGACACCTGAAGATTCAGTCATTCCTTCTCCACGAAGCCCTGTGCTGGGTGCTAAGGATACAGAGACAATAAGACTGTGCCTTCCTCGTCTTCAAGAAGTTAATGGTCTTGCTATTAACTTAGAGGATGTATGCTCATAAGAGGACTCATTTGAAAGTCTGTAGATCCTTAACGTTTACCCACTGCCCATGTTCACTGAAAGTTATTCCAGTTCAACTTCTTCAGTCCAGCTGAGCAACGTCCACCTAAACACTACCCCTCCTCTGCTATAACACAAAGTAGGAGAAGAAGAAAAATGTACAAGTGGCAAAAAGATCTACTCAGTAACCCATTCAAGAAATACGTATGGCAGATCTATCATAGTAATGGAGTGATGCTGAGTATTGTGGGCACAGATAATTCAGTTCTTGCTCTCCAAGGGTTGTTTATTAATAGTGACAATAACAGCAACTAACACTAAGATGATGCGTACATATGCTAAACACTGTTCTAAGTGCTTCAGATCTATTAACTCATTTAATCCTCATAACTGATCTGTGAGATAGGTTTTATTATCTCCATTTCACTGAGCCACAGAACAGTTAAATATTCATCCAGGACCACACCCACTAGTAAGGGCAAGGCTAGGATCGGCATCCAAGTGGCCTGGCTCCAGAGTCCACCATGCCATCGCCTCTGCACTACAGCAGTGGCTGAATGTCAGTCTTAAGACAGTGAGAGTCACAGGTTAAACCAACACCGGATTTCCCAGCCTCAACCTCTCGGCAGGGGGCTGGAAAGGGCATGGACTTTAAAGTCAGGGATGGGTCAAATCTAGGCCTAAGAACAATACTGCTTACCCTCAGTTTCCACGTCCCTAAACTGTTCATAAAAACTGGTCTTTTTGGGATTAAGTGAGATAGCATATGCATAGTTGGCCCTTAGTAAGTATTAGTTCACTCCCTATTGTCAAACCTACTTCCCTCTTTCTGTTTCAGCTCTGTGTCTTCCCAGCCACTTCTTGTCCCTCCTCTACTGGGAGACAAGTGGAAGGAGTGAAGGTGGGAAGTGATGAGGAGTAGTTATGGCTTTATTTATTTTGCTGGGATTTCCTTCTCTGAAACTTTAGACACATCCCTAGAGACTCCTGAAGGTCTGCTCTGTTCTGCATTTGTAAGAGAAGCTTTACTAACTTAGAATATAGACCAGAAAGGCAAGTAAGAGGTTGCTGAACCAAGAAAATACACACAGGGCAAACGGTCAGTAATCTGCACTATTTCATCAGACGACTGAGAAAAAGAAAATTTATTGACATTTTTGTTCTTAATGCTCACATATAAAGATTTCACTTTACCTCGTGTTTTCAGAAGCACTCCAGACACATCAAATAAACTCTCTTGAATTTTAAAATAGAAAAAGGATTGGGCTATGTGTGTGTCTGGGAGTGGAAACACAGGGGTGGGAGAAATTCAGGATCAAAAAACAGAGTATTAAGTTTAAAGCAGTTGTTACTCTTTGCCTTCCCCCTCCTCCTATTCTCCAGAAGGCAGGGTTCATAGTGCAACACTGTGTAGTCTTGGATGCTCCTCCTGGAAAGGCATATGAATCCTAGCCCCACTCCACTCTATTGAAAACTCAGTGATAATAGCCTCTTGCTTTAAAAAAGGACTTTTGATTCAAAAGACTGCTATGATCATGTGTTAATATTTACATAGAAAAAGTTCTAGTCATATTAATAATCAATAAAAATGTAAGTAAAAACTACTGAAATGCCACTGTGCATATCTTTTAAAGTAGAAAAAAACACTTCTAATACCTTGTAATGGTAAAACTGTAAAAATGATTTTAGGAATTCTGTTGGTAGCATTGTAAATTAGGACATCTTTCAGAGGGCTATTTGTCAATAAAAAGTGAGTCTAAAGACATTTCTACTCTGTGACTAATAATCCTACTTACAAGGTGTGATCCTAAGGAAGTTGTTCAACAGAATGAAAGGTATATAGATAATGACTGTCATCATCAAATTACTTATTAAAACCACACAACGAAGCAATCTAAATATTCTGCGATCGGCTTCCACTGCATCCCATACACTTTTCTTTTACACTGCTTATCACATTTTAATTATTTGACAACTGTCTCACTACTAGATAGTAAGCTCCATGAGGGTAGTGCTGTCTCTGCCTAGATCTCTGGCACATAAATACAGACTGTAGGAATTAAGAACAAATACTGAAACATTTATAATTTATCATTTATTTATTTATTTTTAGACAGAGTCTCGCTTTGTCGTCCAGGCTAGAGTGCAATGGCACGATCTCAGCTCACTGCAACCTCCGCCTCCCGGGTTCCAGCGATTCTCCTGCCTCAGCCTACTGAGTAGCTGGGATTACAGGCACCCACCACTGTGTCCGGCTCATTTTTGTATTTTTAGTAGAGACAGGGTTTTGACATATTGGCCAAGCTGGTTTCGAACTCCTGACCCGCCTTGGCCTCCCAAATCCTGGCCTGCCTTGGTCTCCCAAAGTGCTGGGATTACAGGCGTGAGCTCAACCTAATTTAATGTTAAGTAAAAATAACACAAAATATATGTGTGCTACAAGTGAAACTGAGTAACACATACACATGATTATATTATTATACAAGATTAAAAATAGTTAAGTTGGAGGCATCATTGGCCAACTTTTCAATTACTTTAAATACTCTTTAAAGTTATTTTAGTACCTCTAAAATGAAAAAGCAGGAAAAAATTTGCTGTTATACACACCAAACTTGACCTTGTAGTAGGGATGAAATGGCCACCATCAAAGCCTGAGGGCCTACTCCCTAGCTTACCCCCGGGCACTCAGGTATTCTTTCTTTGCTCAAGGGTAGAAAGACCCAAAATACTCATATATCGTATGTAACATAACCCTATTTTCTATAACAATCTCAAACACAGACAGTATGTTTAGAGAGATGGAGAAATGCCTTCTAAAGCAATCCCTCTTTTGAACAGTGAATTTGCTGGTTACTAACAGCAGGGGGTGCCAAAGGGATCGCTATTGTTCCCAGGAGATGGCCAGGAGAAGGCCTGCTGAGGCCTAGGTTAAAAAAAGCTTATATTTGAGAGTAAAATCCAAATGCAGCAGATTTTCCCTTAACAACTGGGACATGTGGATAAAATTCAGGAGCTCTATAAACTTGAATGGATAAAAACTACATTTTAATTTTCACTAACTTCTGATATTTTACATTTCCTTGATTTACAAGTGTAGGCAACCAATCACAGTAGAATCACAGTGCCAGTGACTCTGTCATGAACAGAAGTCATAGCTAACACCACAGCACGTTACAGCTGTTGCAGATTTCTCAAATGCCATTTATGCTCATCACTGCTTTGAAACAATGGGCTTCAAGAGTTACTGTTAGGTATGCAGCTGGATCTTATTGTTTAATCTACTAGTAAAGCCACACATATTACTATATCATGAATTTGTTCAGTAATCTGATAACTTTAAATAACAGAATACTTTTATATTCCAGTGGATTTTATCTTATGCATTTACACACACTTTTCTGAGAAAGGCACAAAAAGAGTTTAAGACGTGTGCTTAGTCTCAAGGTAGGCAACTGATAGGGAAGGTCAAATTTGGTCTGAGAGGAAAGTATTTTAAGTCACAAGAGAGAAGTGGCCACAGTGCATGTTTTCATTTAGTGTGTATTCCTCGCAGAGAAGGTGCAAACCCAGAAGTTTTGCTCCTTAGGCTCCCAGTGCACCAGCGTTTCCAGAGGCCTGGCTCTGGACCTGCCGTTCAGAGATTTGCTTCACACAACAGGCCACTGCAAAGCCGTCTGTGTAGCCTAGGTGCACAGGCATGAAATACAACGTGAATGTCATCCTCAACATCTCTCTGGGAGTTATCATTATTACCACTGGACTTTCCAGATGCCAAATATCATTTATTTGATGAACGAAGCCAAAATCAGATTCAAAATGCTAGAAGGTTGGGATGACATACTGAGAGAAATAACAGAGTCAGTACTCACATTCGAACAAAGAGTGACTCTTTGGATGTCAGACCAGGAGATGAGTACTTTTCAACCAGGGCCAAAGTACTGAAGCCAAACTTATGAATGGGCTCATTGGAATCCAACGGGGGGAAATCGGTGTCTACCTCCCCATCATCCTCAGCAATATGCAGGCAGTAGGCACTGACATTGTCACTGAAAGGAAAATCAAAAAGGTGAGTGAATACCAAGGTAGCGAAGGGACAAGAAGACCAGAGAGTATGGTGCACAGCAAGCAAATTGAGGAGACTTTACCCCAAGCCTGGTGATACAGTAAAAAACCCCAAATCCTACTTCATTTGATAGAGAGAACACATATGGCAATGCAAAGGGGGAGAAAAACAGTGTGAAATGAAGGTCTTCATACTACTCTGTTCTTGCAACATTCACTGAACCCTATTGTAGCTATGACAAAGAACCTAACCTCTTAGATCAAAGGTGAGATTTAGTATCAGCCCTAACAGCAGCTTACAGCATAGTAGGGAGGAAAACTAACAAGCACTACACTAGCGACAATACAAATGTAAAAAAAAAAATAAAAAAATAAAAACTATATATATATATATACACACAGATATAAACAAAACTGTAAAGGGGGAAAGATTATTTGGCCACGGGGAAGGTGGTGGTCAGAGGCCTCTGATTTATGGTTAGGATTAAGAAAATATCTGGCCAGGCATGGTGGCTCATGCCTGTAATCCCAGCACTTTGGGAGGCTGAGGCAGGCAGATCGCTTGATCCCAGGAGTTCAAGACTAGCTGGGCAACATGGCAAAACACTGTCTCTGTTAAAAATACAAAAATTAGCCAGACATGGTGGTGAGCTACTCAGGAGGCTGAGGTGAGAGGATCACTTGAGCCTGTGAGGTCAAGGCTGCAGTGAGCTATGATGGTGCTACTTCACTCCAACCTGGGCAACAGAGTAAGACCCTGTCTCAAAAAAGTAAAATTAAAATTAAAAAAGAAAATATCTGTGCTCTAGATCAGGAGAAATACTCAAGGTAACCAAGACAATCCACACAGTTCTCCCTTCTCTAAAGAGTATCTAACTCAGTTGGTAGAATCTGCCTTCAAACACCACAGATCCTTAGCAGAGTAAAAGCAAATGACCGGATTAATCCTGACACAGATACCTGGCCCTCTTGACTACTTCTGCACACTTCCCACTCCCCAGAATGTCCAGACAGTACTCCCAGATTGCAGCCTTGCCCAGTTTAGAATCAACACATACCCTCTTTGGGGGAAGTAAAAAGTTGATCTGTTCAAAAAGGGTGGGAAACTGTACCAACATACAGACAGTGTAAAACTGCAATCAATTCAACTTGCTGTGAAACAGCAAGCCTGCGAGCTTCAGAAGTATGCGAGCTTCAGAAGCAGGAACCCAATAGTTCACAAGGCAGTAGAATTCTAAATTCTGAAGCTTAAATTTGGAGTTTTAATTACATGATTGATGCTTAAATTAATTAATTGCAAAGTGTATGCTAATTGTTTAATTGGTTGTTTGATCTATATAGATCATTTTTTGAATTAAATGAGTTGATTTACCAAGTTTATTGATTGGATGTGACAATGAATTATTTCACTGACTACCTGATTTGCAATTTTCCCAATTAATTCACAAATCTTTAGCTGCAACTCTGCTTATTGAAAGAGAGGGAGCCTACTTTAGGTGATCTATACTCAGTGAGTCTGTCATGACTAAGAGATATTTATGATAAAAAACAGGTAATAAGGACAGATTAAAATTAATGGAACCTGTAAATTTGCTAAACGGATTGATAAGAAGAAAGTAATCTAGCTATGTTTGTCACTTTACATTACAGGTATCTGCAATGCTGTTAAGATATTTAAAATTCACCTATGAATGGCATGGGAAACTTTTGGATCTCTGCAACAGGGTACTAACTTAAACACAAAACAATTATAGAGGCAAAAGAAAGCACTTTGGATGAGGAAAATGTCATGGTATACTGGCTAAGAGAGCTCTGTGGTCAGAACGACTTCAAATTTCAGCTCCATGGCTCACGGCTATGTGATTTCAGAGAATAAGCTTCACCTCGAGTTTCAGTTTCCACTTGGGTAAAAAGGGTATAATCACCCCTTAGAGGTTGTAAAGATTAGATGAGATAATATATGTAGTGTCTGGCATGTAACGTAAATAAAAAATAAATGGGAAGGTAACTATAATAAGAAAGTCATATGGAAACTAACTTATAGTTGCACCAATTCTTAAACATAAATTGTGGATGCATATTAGAGCAACAATGCAACTGAGCAGCATGTTCTATGTACACACATCTGTAACGGGAGTCAACATGTCCACTATGCTCCAGCCTTGGGGTCACTCAGCTCCCAGGATTTTATGAACAGGGCAGACGTGGATGGAACAAGCAACAGGCAGCACGGATTATTTATTGCCATGTAAATCAACCTGAGGAATGTTTGATTCTCCAGCACCACGGAGGATCAGGGGCAAATAATAAGCCTATTGATCAAAGCAGAAAGTCCAGCAATGATATCAGAAGAATTCTGCTTTGTTAAGGGACACCCCAAATCCTCTCAAAACAAATTCAACAAATATCACAGGCTAAGATTTGAGATCCAAAAGGTTTGCTGCCAAGTGCTATTATCCTCCCCAGTTCTTAAATATGAAGTGTGAAATCACTCATTCAAAACACATCTGTAAAGTGTCCCCCTGTGCTGTGGCCTGTCCTGAGCACCAGGAAGAGAGGAAGGAAAAGAAGACTGATTCCTGCCATATTATAAAAGACTAATGGAAACCTCTTCTGGGTCATCAGTAAAGTCTAGCAGCAAATAGTGCTCCAACTCCTCTGACCCCTTAATTGAAAATCTGAGGAGCTAATGACTAAAATTCTGTATTTTACACATGGACATATTGGTTCCTTTGTGCTTTTATAAAGGAATCATTAGTAAAAGAATCTACTGTTATATTTTGACTGCTAAAACTGCTTCAGGACTCCAAATTAGTACTAGTACAATACTAGCAGTATCATTAGCTACATATACTGAGTACTATGAGCCAGACACTCTGCAAAGTGGCTTAGATATATAAGATCACTGAAACTTCACATCAACTTTGTAAAGGAATCATTTATTATTTCTATTTTACAAATTAGATAGCTGAGCCTCAACAGGATTAGGTGGCTTGCTCAAGATTAAACAGCATGTAAGTGACGGGGCTGAGATTCAAATCCAGGCAGCCAAGAGCTGTCCCTCTTGACCCCCACCCATTTCTCTGCCAAAGTCATGGTGTGTCAAGACTTCCCGAAGCACTTGGGAACCCAGTCATCTATGGAAATGTGACACATTTTGATGAGAAGGAGGAAACCATGACATACTACTTATTAAAAAAAAAAGATTTAGTTGAACCTCCTTACTTTTACAGATGGGAAATGGAGGCAGAGAAAAGAGGGATAACATGCTTATGATCACCCAATTAAACAGAGGCAAAGCTGGTCTCGAAAACTCTGGTCTCCCTACTTCTTGTCCATTATTCTTTAATCAAATAAAAAACTGGTGGACTTTGAAATGGGGAGAGAAAAAGAAAGGTGGCAGCTCTGGTCCCTGCCTCAGGAAATCCCCTGATACAGACATCTCAAGAGTTTACAACACAATGAAAACAGGGGCACTTCCCATGACATAGTTTGGTGGAAAGAACAGGGATTTTGCAGACACATCTGGTTTTAATGCTAACTCAAATTCTTAGACGAAATCTCTTTGAGCTCCATTTTCTTATCTGAAAAACAGCTTTCCTTGACTTCTTTAGGAGACTCGCTTGGATCTCCGAAATTCAAGCAATTCTCCTTTGTGGTCTCACAAAATTTGGTCAATATTTCTGTGTATCACTAGTCATATTGCTTTTTCCTATTTCTGCATCTGTGTTCTAAAGAGCAAGGATTCTTCTATTATCTCTCCATACTTACTAAAGAGTAAAGTGACTAGCATTTAGAAGGTACTTAACAAACATTTGTTGAATGAATGAAGATATGAACTTGTAGACTGAATCACTGTATGAAAAAAGCAAAGGGTATCATTATTATTTTTGAGACGGAGTCTTGCTCTTGTCACCCAGGCTAGAGTGCAATGAAAATGGCACGATCTCTGCTCATTGAAACCTCTGCCTCCCGGGTTCAAGCGATTCTCCTGCCTCAGCCTCCCGAGTGACTGGGATTATAGGCGCCTGCCACCACACCAGGCTAATTTTTGTATTGTTAGTAGAGACAGTGTTTCGCCATGTTGGCCAGGCTGGTCTCGAACTCCTGACCTCGTGATCCACCCGCCTTGGCCTCCCAAAGTGCTGGGATTATAGGCATGGGCCACCACGCCCAACCAGCAAAGGGTATTATTAATGAGGTATGTGTTAACGAGAAGAGGGGAAGTAATAAGCTTTTCTTTTTGTGTTCTTGCTTTTCACAGTGATATCTGTTAACCAAATAGGGCTTTCTAGGCAACGCACATGTGTCAAAGATTGTAATTCAAGACTAGAGGAGAAGGCAGCTCAGGAAGAGGTGAGGATGAAAGGGGAATTTTTATAGTCCATCAAGATACGAATACTGGCATCTCACTTTTTATGGAGAAAAAACAGTGAGAAATGATGATACTATGTAAAAATTCTCAATTGTCACACATGAAAAGACTAGAAATAAGTATACCAAATGGGTTAAGGTTATACATATATTTAAGTCACTAGCACTCTTTTCCTTCTAATTTTCTATACTTTCCAAATATCCTGAGTACAGATAACTTTTATTTTCCTTTCTTTATAAAAGATTTATTTTTGATAGGGGTAGCACATTTTTATTGTGCACAATTTAGAAATCTGAAGCAGTATGAAGAATGCAGGGAAATCTCTTAGCCTGCCACACAGAGAATCACTTGTCCTGGAGACCCTGAGCATTGTCAGCCTCACTCACGTCCCCTTGGTTCCTAAGTGGTCATTTTCTCTACCGAGTTTTGGAATTATGAAGGAAGTAACCATATCTACTGCATAAGGGTCTTGTAAGGATTGAATGATTGAATTTATTGTACAGTGCCTGCATGAAGAAAGATTCTCATTTTGCTAAGATTTCTTCTACTGCTCTTAAGCTTCTGATTATGCAGAAGCTGAATTAACTATCTCACAGTAGCATGGTAGATAGCATGAGGCAGAGAGACCTAAAAGTCCTGTTTCTGAGTCACCACCAGAGAAAGAGGAATGATCAAAAGAACAATGAACGAGTACAGGATAACTGGATCCACAGGAAGAGACTTAATTTTAGAGTTGGGTTGGCATAAAAAGAACAGTCCCTTTCACGGGACCATGAAGTCTCCAAGAGAACTGGAAGTTTGAACAACGAACGGATGCAAAATAGAGCCTGCTGCCAAAAAAGAGGTGGGGGTGGGGGGCGTACAGGGCAGAATACATATGATATATAAATCATATCTCTAAATCTTTAATGAGTACAACTTTCACTTATTCATGTTTCATCAAATGAGGTTAAAATTTTCCATTAAAAAATGTATTTCATTGAATTGTTTAACCAATATTCATTTTATGTTCAAAGGCCAGTATAGCTTTCACAAAGTAACAGAAGCCTACAGCCCATATATAGATGGCATTTAATTCATATGTGAAAATTCAGGAGCATTCCAGGAATCATCCCAGATTTCTCCCAAATGTGATCTGGCATGTTCAATTTACATACTCATAAAAATTCACTCATCCTCGGAAAATGTAAAACACACTTAAGTATGATGACCAGATAGATGAATGCTCATTGTGTTTTTTTACACGAAAAATAAAAGAGCACATGATTTTTAAATGTCCAGAACTCTCATTACTTGGGCTTTGGTGTTTATTTTGATGAGACAATCAATGTTAATAGTGTATTGGGCATTAGCAAGGGAAAAAGGGTCATGAGGATTGCAGCTCAGAAGCTGATCTCTCTGAAATCAGAGAAAAGGCTTTTAAGATGATCAAGATTTCCTTTTTCCCAAAACCCTCAGGAAAGGGAGGTCCAAAAAAACCTCAGGAAGTTAGATAACTTCTGGATCCTTGGTTTCTCTCCTGCAAAAAAAGGTTATTATCTATAACTTACAGAGATGTTGTAAGGAATAAAATCATACACTTGAAGTGCTTTAGCATGTGGTGTGACACACAGTAGGCCCTCCAGTGTGTATCTACCAACCCATTACCTAGTAGTGTGGTGACTAGCAATTGGGAATTGTTGTAATGGGTTTTCTTTCTGTGTAGGTCACCGAACAAAATGTATGCAATAATTCCACATCTGTCACTTAAATAAAATAAATCAGCAGGTTGAGAAATCTAACTTGGTGATTTTTACTGAATAAAATTCTATATACAGTCAGAAGCTTGTTTTAGCAGACACCTGAAGAAGGGCCTCCTCGGCAGGGCAAGGGTAGAGAATTTCAGTCCAGATCTTTAAATGTTCCTATGTCCTCTCACCCATTCCACAAATTATTGAGTATTTGCTATGTGTTAAGCATTGTGTATGGACTGGGGAATACAAGCCCATAAAATAGACACAGTCCAGACACAAAACTATGCTACTACTACTTATAAGACTTCTTGCCGGGTGTGGTGACTCACACCTATAATTCTAGCACTTTGGGAGGTCAAGGCAGGCAGATTGCTTGAGCCCAGGAGTTTGAGACTAGCCTGGGCAACATGGTGAAACTCCATCTCTGTAAAAAATACAAAAATTAGCTGTGTGTAGTGGCACATGCTTGTAGTCCCAGCTACTCAGGAGGTGAGGTGCGAGGATAGCTTGAGCCTGGGAGGATGAGGCTGCCGTGAGCTGTGACTGCACCCCTGCAGCAGCGTGGGCAACAGAGTGAGACACTGTCTTGAAAAAGAAAAAGAAAAAAGACTTCTTCATTCACTTGGATGTCTCTCAAGTAATCTCTGCCTTCATTATACCCAAAACTGAACTCCACTCACACTGAGAAACCTGTTTCTGTAGGATATCCCATTTCAACCCTGCCATCCACACAGTTCTTCAATGTCCATCCAGTCTTAGGCCTGTCTCTCTTTTTATTCATCCATGCTACAAGTTTTAATTAATATCTATGTACATGACTCCTAAATTCACATTTCCAGCTCATATCTCTCCCCTCTAAACTCCAGACGAGAAAATATAAGTGTCTACTTGAACACTTCGTTTGGATCTAGCAAAGCCATCTCAAACTAACAGGCAGAAAACCAAACTCCTGCTGCCCCTATCCCTCCTAGTCACACAGCAAATCCCAATGAAACCTGCTGTTCCAATGCTAGCTATTTCAGTGAAGGGCACCACAGTGTATCAAGGTGTGCGAGTATGAAACCTCTCCTCTGCCACACTCTCCATATCAAGTTCAGCCCAAGTCCTTGTGAATTCCATTTCTCAAATACTCCCAGAATCTGTCCACTTCTCTCAGTCCCCACTGTGACCCCTGCCTACCTCTCGGTCTCATTCTGTCAGAGGCGTGTGAGTCAGAGCAACTCCATCTTAAATTGAGCTGGGTAAAATGAGGCTGAAACCTACTGAGCTGCATTCCCAGACGGTTAAGGCATTCAGATGAGACAGGAGGTCAGCACAAAACACAGGTCATAAAGGCATTGCTGATAAAAGCCTGCAGTAATGGAGTCAGCTAAAACCCACCAAAACCAAAATGGCAACAAGAGTGACCTCTGGTTGTCCTCACTGCTACATTCCCACCAGCGCCATGACAATTTACAAATGCCATGACAACATCAGAAAGTTACCCTATATGGTCTAAAAAGGGGAGGCATGAATAATCCACTGTTGTTTAGCATATCATCAAGAAATAATCATAAAAATAGGCAACCAGCAGCCCTCGGGACTGCTCTGTCTATGGAGTAGCCATTCTTTTATTCCTTTTCTTTCTTAATAAACTTGTTTTCATTTTGCACTGTGGACTCGCCCTGAATTCTTTCTTGCGTGAGATCCAAGAACCCTCTCTTGGGGTCTGGATTGGGACCCTTGTCCTGTAACATCTTTCTGGCAACGACAAAAGCGACTATACTGCAGAAACCCCTGACCCAACAAAGGCTAACTTTGGGTAAGTGGTGGGGTCTGGTAACATCTTTCTCACGAACCACAAAAGGGACAACACTGAGGAGACCCTCCGATGCAAAGGAAATAGATTGGAGCACCGATTGGACGACTTTGGGTAAGTGATGGGTAAAGAATGATATTGGTAAAGAATGAGACTGGGGTAGAGGACCAACTTAGGGGAGTTAGAGTCTCTCCTAAGACAGAGTGGGTTAGAGTCCTCTCTTAATAAGAGGCAAGGACGCCTGACTGACTTTGGGTTAGAGGCCCAACTTAGGAGGGTTAAAGGCCCCTTTCGGTAAAGTCCTTGGATAAGAACAGGTTTGGCACTACGGGATGTTACCTGTTGTTCTCTTTGGATTAATCTGCCTTGCACTCTTTGCTGATGACTGTGGATGACAGGGTTAGGCATGTACAGGATCGTGGGATATAAGGAGCTTTTTCCTCCCTAAAAGGCAAAACTTGAGAGCTGATGGGACTGCTGGAAAAGGTCCCTTTGCAACCAACAAGCGGCCACCTGAACTTTTCATTGTCGGCTGCAATGAGTGGGTCTTCTATCTGGCCTTCCTAAGCTCTTCACCTTCCCACCCTGCCACAGGCAATACTTTCCTTCTGTACTTTTCCTTTCCTTTCTTTTCTGTCACTCAGGGCAACTATCCTGCCCAGCCACCACGTGTTGAAACTCTAAGTCAGAGGTTGGATTAAAGATGATGGGGCCCATCTGAGGGCAAATTTAAGCCTTGCCAGTTTGATATTGGGTGCTAAGCAGAGTGGCTAATGTCTATGTTTTATCACATGTATTTTGCTCTGGCCAGAATGAAAAAAAATAATTTTCCTTTATGATGCAGCTTGGCCCCCAGAGTGATGGTGCTGCAAGCCGGATCACTGGTGCCGCTCAGGGAAAGGGAATCCAGAGGCCTGGCATGCTGACAAAAGGGTAAGAATTTCATTCCAGTCAGATTTCTGGTTTCTCCCTCTCTGTGCAAACAGTTGAATGAATGGTTTAAAAAAAAAAAATCAGTGTTTATCTCCTCTGTAAAGCTTTGATTAATGCGAAAAAGAGTTCTAAGGCTAGTCTTAAGCTGGTATAGTTTGTGCTATGAATTAGTCTTTCTGTGTCGAGGGGTACTTCAGGGTAAAACACGGGCTTAGAACACCTGTAAGCCCACTTTTCAAGACAACCCAGCAAGCTGGTCAGTAACAACTTGAATACGAGTCCCTAAAGCAAAAAAACTGGATGATGTCTCCACCTTGTTTTACGCCCTTGGGAGCTTCACCTTTTAACCATGTGGCAGTACTTTCTCCTGGTATCCACCCTCCAGGGAACAGGAATTTTAGGGTTCATGTCATAGTTAGCTCTAAAAATCATATTAAATAGTTAAAAGCCTTTGCAAGCTCAAAATGAACTACTCTAGACTCCTTCTGGGAAAGTAAATGGAGACTACCCTGTGCTATAGTTCAGTAGCTAAGGTTTTTGCACTTTCACAGTGGCGGTCCAGGTTCAATTTCCCACCTAGGAAGCAAGTTGTTTCTGGTTTAATATCTGCGTGACCTTGTCTATTCTCTTCTCCTCCACAGACTATCTTAAATTTTCCTTTCTCTAAATACTTGGGAGGTTACCTTTGGTAAAATTCAAAAGCCAGAAATATCAGCAGCTTGGCATAAGAAATTCTAAAAGGACATTATTAGAGAGTGCTACAGTTAAAATCAGTTTAATTAAAAGCGGATATTCAAGCTCTAACAGCCTGGACTCCTTGGGAAAAACAGGAGGCACCAGAGACCCTTTTCCTGGCCCTGTTCTTCCAAGAGCTCCACCCTAAAGCCAGACATCCAATTAAGAAACTTAACTGGCAAATGAAAAATCTTAAAACTACTGTATAATCTTCTTCTGTCTTTCCATGTAGCTACATATGTGTTGTATGTAATGTTTATATGAAAGAGCTCTAATTGGCTTAAACAAAAATAGCACTTAAATCAAATATTTTAAAAGCAAAATAAAAATTGTAATGCCTTTTAGTTCATGTAACTTAAGTAATCTTTGGGAAATGAAAATAGCATTAAAAATGACTGATAAAAATGTTTATAGTCTAAATTATGCAGGTCAGATATTAAGTTGGCTAAATGCTTTAAGGTCATAAACTGCTTTAACTTTTAAAAACTTTTTAATTTGCCTACCTTAAAGCCATTAAATTCTAGATAAGGCCTGGGGACATGTGGAATTAGCCATGCCCCCTAGCTATACAAAGAAGATTATGAAGAAAGATATTTGATATAAGAAAGGATCTTGTATGGTAAGTTTTTGTCCTAAAGTGAAATGACCGGTTGTTTAAAAGGAGGGAAGTTTAGGGCAAGTCAGAAAGTCCAAGAGTCTCAAATGGTCTGGGTAAGTCGTGAAACAATTTGTGAAAGGGAATTTATGCAAGAAATGTTGTACAATTCGAAGGTAGTTAGGTCTCCTAAATACTTCATAAAATGCCACTATGACTCTTACTGTACAACTTGCCTGGTTTACAGCTAGGTAAGGCCTGGGGACGTGTGGAGTTAGCCACGCCCCTAGCTATGCTGGAGAGTCAGACCTTATATGCACTTCTGCCTGGTGTGTCCTAGGCAGGCTCCACACCTAGTGCAGAATTAAAATCTCAAACTTACCAAGGTTTTCACCAAAAATAAAAGTTGCTAAGAGTTAACATTATAACATGCAATTGAAACTACTAAAACAATTTTACATGCAATGTGTAAAGAAAGAAAAACTTGTTTTTGGTGAAAGATTATAAGAAATCACGGGAATGTGAATTTTTTTTCTGCCTAAAGTATTAAAAGATTGTTTTAAGTAAGAAAAAAAAATCTAAAGGTTTAAACAAGTTGTGAAAGGTTTATAAAAAGTAATTGTAAGAGATTCTGTGTGTGAACATATTGGCTAAAGTTAAAGGGGTAATATTCAGTTTTTCCATGAATTAAATTTTAGAATAAAAGCACAACAGGTTTTTCTTAGAGCACTCATCTGCTCTTTCACACAAAAAATGTAAAGGGTTATAAATGTTTATAAGAATCTTAACTTATGGTTAAACATCAAAATTCAGTAAATATGTCTAAAAGATTTTATTAAAAATTGGGTTTCATATTAATAGTACATTAATATAAAGGTGAAATCTGGCTTATTTGGTATAAAAATCATACATTATCAAATGTAAAATGGTGTTTTGCTTTCTTTGGACTATATGTGCATAAATGTGTTATTGGTATATGTTCCAAATTATGGGAAACTCCTATAATTCTAATATAACTTAGTGTATGTAATTAATAATTATAATTGTTAGGTAAAATTTTGTGTGCCACAGAAGTAACCAAATTTCTTTATCAATTGTGGCTTTAATAGTGGCTGTCCTAAAACTTTTTATCATCTACAGACCATTGTTGTCTTGTTTTAATCCTCTTTAGAAGGTGGTTTATAATTAACTATAGAACTCTAGCAGGTGTTCTTAAATGCAGGTTTCTAATAACTTTGGAAATTTTAACATTAGAATAGAGGAAACAACTTTTAAAACTCTTATGAAGAGCTGGAATGTTCATGCATATCAAATAGAACAGGAGTTAATTGAATTAACTGGACCAAAAGAAAACTAAAGTAATCTTTTTAACTTTGCTTAAATGCTGCTGATCCTGCCAGGTGCAGTGGCTCATGCCTGTAATCCTAGCACTCTGGGAGGCCGAGGCAGGTGGATCACCTGAGGTCAGGAGTTTGAGACCAGCCCGGCAAACACATGCTGAAATCCCATCTTTACTAAAAAATACAAAAATTATCCAGGTGTGGTGGTGCACGCCTGTAATCCCAGCTATTCAGGAGGCTGAGGAAGGAGAATTGCTTGAACTTGGGAGGCGGAGGTTGCAGTGAGCCGAGATCACGCCACTGCACTCCAGCCTGCTCGACGGGAGCGAGACTCTATCTCAAAAAAAAAGAAAGATGCTGCTGATCTTTTGTTTTTCAGAGTCAAGGAAACTTTTCATTTGAGCTATTTACAGCTTTTAGCAATTAAGTAAAGTATACTCTTATAAACAAAATTTGGAGCATATTTGTTTCTCTGTTGATTTCTCCAAAATTTGGAAACTATTTGTAAGCATTCTTAATTTATGACAATATAGTTATTTGCATAAAGTGCAATAAGAATCTGTTTTCTTTTATAACAGAACACAATTGAAGACACCTGTTATTTTACCAAGGCTTTAACTGGAATGGTGTGTACAAGGTTTCTGACCTGTGATAAGTAAAGAATGTCACTTTCTAACAGGTCCAGGAGCCCCAAGTTGTCTTGGGACCCCAAGAAGAGAGGAATTTACTCAACTAATAGGTATTTGAGGGTACAAAACCATGGCTGAGCTTGGCTTTAAGAAGTCTTAACTAAGATTCTTTCTGTGGAACAGGGTTTCATCAAAGTCCATTTTACAAGAGCCTATGTGAAAAATAATTATTCTCGCTGCACTTTATACAAATAATCAGGCCAAGTGTAATAAAGTAAATCAGTCTTACTATGATTTGTCTTTAGTAAAAATGAAAAACTGGAGAATGAAATATTATGTTTCAAGAACTATGGTATACTTGCTATTAAATTCTAGTCTCATTAGTTGTTTTTAAGTTTGTTTCTGCAATTTAGGCTAACCCTGCTCCTGTGAACCAACCAGTGATCTCTGACTGCTGCTCGGAAGAAACAAGAGTGATGGGTAATGTAAAAATCTGAATCAGTATTCTAATTCTGGGCGCATTACAATCAGCTAACAATCCCGTATCAGCTTAGTTCCAACAGTTGCCCAGTTCATGTAAAGCCTTCTAATTTAGTTTACTTGGAATAACTTTACTTATTTTGCTTTACTCTTGTGGAATATATTGCTGTTATACTCTTTGTACAGGAATACAGGACAAGCTTACTGAATGTTTTCTTAAATTAAACACTTACTAATCTTCCAGATATCACTTTTTGTCAAAACTCAAGAGTTATGAATGTACCTTACTATACTGATGCCTTCTGACTGAGCTCCTCTCTACTCTGAATGCAAGAAACCCTCATAGTTAGGCAGGAATATAATAATCGCTATTCAGCCTGAAGAAGTTACAGAAGATGGATCTTCGTCCCTCTGCAACCCTTAGGATTAAAGGTTCTCTTATAAAAGGGCAGGGGGAAACGTCAGAGGTGTGTGAACCAGAGCAACAACATCTTAAATAGGAGCTGGGTAAAATGAGGCTGAAACCTATCAGGCTGCATTCCCAGACAGTTAAGGCATTCTGTGTCACAGGATGAGAGAGGAGGTCAGCACAAAATAAAGGTCATAACGACCTTGCTGACAAAACAGGTTGCAGTAAAGAAGACGGCCAAAACCCACGCAAACCAAAATGGCAACAAGTGACCTCTGGTCATCCTCACTGCTACACTTCCACCAGTGCCACGACAGTTTCCAAATGCCATGGCAAGATCAGAAAGTTACCCTATATTGATGGTCTAAAAAGGGAAGGCATGAATAATCTACCCCTTGTTTAGCATATCAGCAAGAAATAACCATAAAAACGGGCAACCAGCAGCCCCGAGGGATTGGCTATGGAATAGCCATTCTTTTATTTCTTTACTTTCTTAACAAACTTGCTTTCATTATTTTGAACTGCAGGCTCACCCTGAACTCCTTCTTGCATGAGATCCAAAAACCCTCCTGGTGTCTGGATCAAGACCCCTGTCCTGTAACAATTCTACTCTGTTCTCCCCATTTTTTGTGCTCCAGTCACACTGGCCTTCTTTTGTTCCCTGACCACAACATGCTTCCTCCATCAATAAGGTGGCTGCCACACTGCTCCATCTGCTGGGACCGTCCCCTGACCCAGTGCCTCCTGTATCACTTTCTCGGGGAATTTATGTGTGACTTCCAGGCAAGGCTCTCATAAACAGTGTTCCTTCCCTTCAGAGCACTTAATTCAGTTTTAAAGCAAACATTATTTAAACTATTTGAATTAATTATTTTAGTTATTTGCCCACTTCCTTCAATAGACTGTGGAATTCATGAAAGTGAGACCATGCCTGGCTCTACTCACCACTGTATACCCAGCAAAATGCCTGGTATATAGCAAACACTCAATAAATATTTGTTGAATGCATGAATGAATAGAACTGATAAGTGAAATGAGCCAGTTACAAAGTGCTTTTACCCTTGATAATTTCTTCTTCCCCAACAAACTGTTCATTTTTTAGTGCAGTGATCACATTTCTCTTGTTCTCCATTTTATCCTGAATACTTAGGGTCTGAAATTCTAAAAACATTTATTAAATGAAGGAACGAAGGACTTAAGCTTCTGAGATTAAGCAGAATGTCAAGAGGAGAAGAATGAGAAAAGTATTTCTGACTACAGAAATAGCAAAAGCACTTATGGTACTGATGTTAAAAAGCTGCCAGTAAAAGAATATGATGCCTTAAGATACATGGGAGCACAGCTGGGAGTCAGAATAGGAAGGGCCACTTCAGCTACACTGTTTAGGTGAGTAGTTCTCACGATGACTCTAAGAAATATAAAGCAGAAGCAGCAACGCAGAAATGGGAGAAGACACAAGTGGGCATGCAGACAGTAAAAAAGGGGACTATAAAGAACATACTCAAGAGTTCAAATAACAAAGTTGTCTGGAAATATATAATGTCAGGTCAAACACTGCTAAATACTGTCCTAAGTCCACAGGGCGTCGGAATATCATAGCATAGTAAAATTACCTGAGTCATCAAAAAAGGACTAAATTACACTACTACTGCTGAACTACTTACTAATATTGGTTGTAGTAGTAGCCGGCTGCAGTTACAGTAGTTAGCAGGAGCAGAAATGAACATTTATTGAGCAATTGCTATATATTTTCTCATTTTATTTTCATTACTACCCTGTTAGATAGTTTCCACCCTCATTTTATACATGAGAAAATCATACTACATGGGGCTTAAGTAATTCATTGAAAATCACCCTGCTAGTAAGCATTAACACCAGAATTAAAACCCAGCCTGTGGCTGTGAATCTCACACTTTCAGCCACTATGTTATATTCTGATTAAGAAGGTACAAAAAGATGTTAACACAATTTAGAGAGCTCCTATGAAGAATAACTAAAATGAAGTTTGGCCAGGCATGGTGGCTCATGCCTATGATTCTAGTACTTTGGGAGGCTGAGGCAGGATGATTGCTTTAAGCCAGGAATTCAAGACCACCCCAGGCAGCAAAGTGCTTGCAAAAAATTTGTGCCACTACAAAAAATGTTAAATATTAGCCAAGTGTGGTGACATGCACCTGTAGTTCTAGCTACTTTGGAGGCAGAGGTGGGAGGATCACTTAAGCCCAGGAGTTCAAGGCTGCAGTGAACTATGATTGCACAACCGCACTCCAACCTGAGCAACAGAGGGAGACCTAGTCTTAAAATAAATGAATAAAATTTGATGCTTAATGAGATAAACCCTCAAATAGCTACAAAACCCACCAACTTTCCCTAAGCAGTCTAGATAGCTGAGGTCATATCAGAATGATGCTAATCCAGAGTTATCTCCAATGCATGACTATACCTTGTCTTGTTATATACTGGACTGTCTAACAGGCGGCCATTAAAAATGGGCAAAAGATCTGAACAGCTCACCAAAGAACACAAACAGGTAACAAATAAGCATATGAAGATGCTCAACATGATGTCATTAGGGAATTACAAATTAAACAACAACATACCACTACACACCTATTAAAACAGCTAAAATTGAAAATACCGATAAAAACCAAATGCTGGTGAGGATTGGAGCAACAACTCTCATTCCTCACTGGTGGGAATGCCAAATGGTATGACCACTTTGGAAGACAGTTTGGCAGCGTCTTACATCATAGGCTTACCATACAATTTGGCAATCACACTCCTACATATTTGCCCAAATGAGCTGAAAACTTACATCCACATAAAAATCTGCACATGAATACTTATAGCGTCTTTATTCATAATTCCCAAAAATTAGAAGCAACCAAGATATCTTTCAATAGATGAATGAATAAATGAACTGTGGTAAATCCATGCAGTCGAATATTACTTAACAATAGTGAGAAATAAGTGTTACCACACAAAGGAACCTTAAATGCATACTGCTAAGTGAAAAAAGCTAGTCTGAAAAGGCTACATATGGTATGATTCCAACTAGATGGCATTCTGTAAAACGCAATACTATAGAGACAGAAAAAAAGCCAGTGGTTGCCAGCAGTGGTGGGTAGGGGTAAATAGATGGAGCACAGGACATTTTTAGGGCAGTGAAGCTATTCTGTGTGATACAACCATTAGAGCTGCACAAGAGTGAACCCTAATGTACAACTACTGACTTTTGTTAACAGTAATAATATTGGTTCATCAACTTTAACAAAGGTACCACACTAATGTAAGATATTAGTAACAGGAGTAAAATGAGGGATTGGAAGGATATATATGGGAACTCACTGTATTTTCTGTGCAAATTTTCTGTAAACCTAAAACTGCTCTAAAAAAAAGTCTATTAAAAATTTTTTTAAAAACAAAGCATTAAAAAAAGATAGTCTTTATAAAATGAAAATCACTTATATGAGTCAAAAAATAAAAACCTCACAAAATTATTAACATATCTAAAACAGAAGCAAAAGTAAAAGACTGAAGAAAGAGCAAAGAAGAGCAGGAAAAAAAAAAAGCTCAGATTGCTGAAATGAAGCAAACAGGCAAGACACAATCATAAACAGAACAAATAAGACCAGTTTATACTGAAGTAGAACTGATAATAAAGATATAAAACACATCAATCTTTATGTGAACTGAAATATATAAAGTGTAAACTCTTGGAATATTAGGAAAAGTTAACATAAACACACAAGAAAATGGCAACTTTAATGTATTTCTCTTAATCATCCATAGACCAAATAATAAAAAACCCTAAGATAATAGAAATAATTAATATTGACTTAATAAGTATATATTGAGGTCTATAACCTATAGAGAATAATTATTTCCAGAAACCATGGAATAGTTACCAAAAAATTATAGTATAGTAAGCATCCAAATATACATAAATCTCTTAGGGAAAAATTTTATAGTCCACATTTTCTGATCAAAATTCAATAAACAAGAATAACAAAGTCTAAATTTTAAAATTTGACCATTTAGAGATTGAAATTATTTCAGTTAGTTTCTTCCAAATGTTTTCCCCAAAATCAGTGCATCAAAACAAGCAGGAAATATGCCTAAATACCATATTCCAATCTTGCTCAAGAGTTAACAGACCTAAGAGTAAAGGAGGCCAAGAATTCCTGCCAAATTCTCCATTCCTTCACTGGGGCCAAAGTCTACTACTATAGACAGTTTACAAGGCACAGCAACAGGAGAAAAATATTCTTTTTTTTTTTCTGAGACAAAGTTTTGCTCTTGTTGCCCAGGCTGGAGTGCAATGGTGTGCTCTTGGCTCACTGCAACCTCCACCTCCCAGGTTCAAGTGATTCTCCTGCCTTGGCCTCCCAAGTAGCTGGGATTACAGGTGCCCGCCACCACCCCTGGCTAATTTTTGTATATTTTGTAGAGACAGAGTTTCACCATGTTGACCAGGATGGTCTTGAACTTCTGACCTCAGGTGATCCACCTGCCTTGGCCTCCCAAAGTGTTGGGATTACAGGCATGAACGAATGTGCCCAGCCCGAGAACAATATTCTTAAATGGTTTTCTTGACAACCAGGCTGAAATTGGTGGGCCACTCTTCACGTGCATCCAGCAATTCCCCCTCTGTGAATGAAAAGCTCTTTCACAGGGCCAACCCACTGGAAAAGACCAAATAAGGATCTATTCCAACACTAAGTACAAACAGGCTAGAAAGAAAATACCTCACATTACACTGCCTGACAGGAGGAGATCCCAGGGATTCACTTTATAGACTGTATTACACCAAACAAACCTGAGAAATCCAATGTCACCAAGAATTGTAAAAAATTTCAAAAGACCACAGTTTAAATTTGATGTAACTGTGTAATTCGAAATATGGAACAACTATTTAAAAATGTCAACGTGGAATATAAATAAGATGTCATCTCTGAACTTCAGAGGTTTACAAATTAGTACAAGAGATAATCTCTTATTTTGTTTTTAGAATTCTACATGTAAAGAAATTGTTAATTACATTGTTTGAATCTTCCTTATCCTTAGCAATTTTGGGTTTGCTTTGTTCATCAGTGTCTGATAGGAAGGTACTGAAATGTCCTGTTTTAATTATACATTATTCAATGCCTCTTTATAATTCCCTTAATATTTTGAGACTGTTATAGATGTGTTCACAGTCAGACCTATTATCTTAGTGGATTATTCTTTATTTCATTACATAGTTTACCAAAATATCTGTATTGGTATGCTTTTGCCTTAAATTCTACTATTTGAGTTACTTCCAAACGCTCCCCTCAATCTCCATCTCCCTTGGCCAAGTGAAATTGGAGGCTCTGGCCAATGGGAAAGGACAAGACAGAATAGCCACCTGACAGCTTTTGGACTGGGAAGGAACTAGGGAGGGAGGGGAGGGGTAACTCTGTGTCATTTTATTTTAGGTATATGGTGAACAGTATAACACTAAAAAATTGTTAAATTTCATAAATTATCTTCTAATAGGTGAGTAGTTTGTATTTATTGCAATTAATTATGTATTTGGACAAATCTACATCTTACTTTGTGTTGTTTCTTGCCTCTTTTCTCTGCTTTTTATTCTTCTTCCTTACCTTCTGTTGAATTGATACACTTTTATTCCCTATTTTTCCCTTTACTATTTAGAAAGCTATAGGATTTTTTCTTCTTTAGTAGTTACTCTTAAATGTTTAATAAAATGTGTGGCTAACATTCTCCTAAGTTTCACTTATATATTCATGTATCTAAAGTTATAAAGTCATTCTATTCTCTTAATCTGAACACAAGCTCAGGATGCTTTAGTTACCCACTGAACTCTTCCCTCCCATCTTCCATAATACAGTTGTCTAAAAGTTCAGATCACATTTTAAAACATACACACAAATTACTATCGAAGTTTTACTTTATAGTTAGTAGTTAACCAGATTAACCAACATATTTTATGAATTTCTTTGTCCACCACTATTTCTTGCAACAAATTCCTTTCCTCAGTGTTCAGCTTCTTTCTTGCTGAAGGACTCCTGAAGCGGTTCTTTAAACCAGCGGTTATCAGAGCATGGTATGTGGACCTCTAGAGGTCCCTAAGGCAAAAAATATTTTCATAATACCACTAAAACATCGTTTGCCTTTTTCACTGGGCTGACATTTACACTGACAGTGCAGAAGCAATTGTGGGCAAAATTACTGGCACCTTACAAGTCAAGGCAATGGCACCAAACTGCACTGGTAGTCACTGAATTCTTCACTGAGATGAATAGCAAAAAAGTAATACCATAAAGTCCAATTCCACCTAATGTTCTTCAAGCAGCAGCAAAAAATGATTACTTTTATTCAATTTCAGCCCTTATACACCTTTTAACATTCTGTACAAGAAATGGAACCACACACTTAAGGTACTTCTGCATCGTTAAGTGTGACCACTGTCTTGAGAGAAAAAGCATGTGTGCAAGCTGGACTAACCACTTTCTCCAGGAAATAACATTTTAACCTAAAAGAACAATTGATAAGTTACGGTTAATCAGGTTTGGGTATCTGATTACCATTTTTTGAAAATCATAGAAGTGAGTCAGTCACTTTAAGGAAAACAATGGACTACGTTTACTATCAACTATAAAATTTGAGCCTGTAAGTAAAATTAAGAATTTTCATATGTCCACCACTGTAAGCTTCACAGCTTCCCAATGCTCAGATTTTCTTGATAAGATTGGCGGTAATATCAATAAATGTAATTTTTTTTTTTTGAGACGAAGTCTTGCTCTGTCACCTAGGCTGGAGTGGAGTGGCGTGATCTCAGCTCACTGCGACCTCCACCTCCCGGGTTCAAGTGATTCTCCAGCCTCAGCCTCCTGAGTAGCTGGGATTACAGGCAAGCGCCACCAAGCCCGGCTAATTTTTGGATTTTTAGTAGAGATAGGGTTTCACCATGTCAGTCAGGTTGGTCTCAAACTCTTGACCTCATGATCCACCCACCTCGGCCTCCCAAAGTGCTGGGATTACAGGCATGAGCCACTACACCCGGCCAAATGTGAATTTTTGATACTGCATAATCAAATGTGACATTCTGAAAGATCTGCATAACTCAATGATTTTCCAAATGATTAATATATGATGTTACAAAATTATGCATGGGTAAAAGATTCATTCAAAGTGTTAACTCGACCAACAGATTTTAATGGAACAGAATAAATATAAAAAGTTCACCGATAGGAGTCTCAGACTCCACATTACAACTCTGAGGCCACAACTTCTTCCTATACACTTAGCCAAAGCAGCATGATGCAATGCATTAAATACAGAGCAGCTACCTTCTAGTGAGACAAACAGTAAAGAAATTTATAAAAATATAAAATAATGCCACTTTTCTCATGAAATTTTTTTTCGTTTTGGAAAATATAGTTTTTAAAATAAAAATATTTGTGAACATGCAACATATTTATTAACTTATTTTATCTTTAGGAGACAGAGTCTCGCTCTGTCGCCCAAGCTGGAGTACAATGGTGCGATCTCAGCTCACTACAACCTGCGCCTCCTGGGTTCAAGTGATTCTCTCACCTCAGCCTCCCAAGTAGCTGGGATTACAGGCACCACCACACCCAGCTAATTTTTGTATTTTTAATAGAGACGGGGTTTCACCAGGTTGGCCAGGCTGGTCTTGAACTCCTGACTTCAAGTGATTTGCTCTCCTGGGCCTCCCGAAGTGCTAGCATTATAGGCGTGAGTCACCATGCCTGGCCTATTTTAAATTAAAAAATATTTTAAACTTTTCTCAGAATTAATTTCTACTATGATAAATATTGACAGGTATTACTCATATAAACAAAAGATCTTTGGGGTCCTCAATAATTTTTAAGAGTATAAAGTGGTCACATGACCAAAAAGTTTAAGAACCAGCTACTTTTTTTTTTTTTTTTTTGAGACGGAGTCTTGCTCTGTCGCCCAGGCTGGGGTGCAGTGGCCGGATCTCAGCTCACTGCAAGCTCCACCTCCCAGGTTTACGCCATTCTCCTGCCTCAGCCTCCTGAGTAGCTGGGACTACAGGCACCCGCCACCTCGCCCGGCTAGTTTTTTGTATTTTTTAGTAGAGATGGGGTTTCACCGTGTTAGCCAGGATGGTCTCGATCTCCTGACCTCGTGATCCACCCGTCTCGGCCTCCCAAAGTGCTGGGATTACAGGCTTGAGCCACCGCGCCCAGCCAGGAACCAGCTACTTTAAATGAAAGAACATGTGTGGTAAAATCTCATGGTCTTCGTCAATAAATGCCTTGAAAAATCATCATAAAATGGGGTTATAATTATTTTTCCTCAGCACTCTGAAGGCATACCAATGACTTCTAGCATCTTCTGTGGCTGATACAGAATCTGTTGTTAGTCCTGCTGTGGTTCCTTTGTCAGGAATATTTGTCATCTCTCTGGTAACCTTTACAACCTGCACTTCCTCTATACCCTTGATACTCTCCAGTTTCACTACAATGTATCCAGGTATGAATGAGCATTTATTTCTGCTGTTTGGCACATGGAAAGTGCTTAAAAAAAAAAAAAAAGGACTGTTTGATTTTGTTGTTGTTGTTCTTTGCTTGTTTTCTTGAGACGGAGTCTCACTCTGTTGCCCAGGTTGGAGTGCAGTGGCATGATTTCAGCTCACTGCAACCTTCACCTCTCGGGTTCAAGCAATTCTCCTGCCTCAGCCTCCTGGGTAGTTTGGACTATAGGCACGTGCCACCATATGCAGCTAATTTTTGTATTTTTAGCAGAGACAGGGTTTTACTACGTTGGCCAAGCTGGTCTTGAACTCCTGACCTTAAGTGATCCTCCCACCTCAGCCTCCTAAAGTGCTGGGATTACAGGCATGAGCCACCATGCCCGGTCTGTTTTTTAAATTTTTATTTTTGAAATGATTATAGTCTCACAGGAAGTTGGGAAAATGGTGCATAGAGTCCCCTGAATCTTTCACTCAGATTTCCCCGGTGGTGACATAATTGTAGTCCAGTATCAACACCAGGGAAATTGACACTGGTGCAATACTGTTAAGTCTATAGACATTACTCAGGAAACAACAGGTGCTGGAGAGGATGTGGAGAAATAGGAACGCTTTTACACTATTGGTGGGAGTGTAAACTAATTCAACCATTGTGGAAGACAGTGTGGCAATTCCTCAAGGATCTAGAACTAGAAATACCATTTGACCCAGCAATCCCATTACTGGGTATATACCCAAAGGATTATAAATCATGCTACTATAAAGACACATGCACACGTATGTTTACTGTGGCACTATTCACAATAGCAAAGACTTGGAATCAACCCAAATGTCCATCAATGATAGATTGGATTAAGAAAATGTGGCACATATACACCATGGAATACTATGCAGCCATAAAAAAGGATGAGTTCATGTCCTTTGTAGGGATATGGATAAAGCTGGAAACCATCATTCCGAGCAAACTATCACAAGGACAGAAATCTAAACACTGCATGTTCTCACTCATAGGTGGGAACTGAACAATGAGGACACTTGGACACAGGGCAGGGAACATCACACACTGGGGCCTGTCGTGGCATAGGGTGAGGAGGAGGGATGGCATTAAGTGAAATACCTATTGTAAATGACGAGTTAATGGGTGCAGCAAACCAACATGGCACATGTACACATATGTAACAAACCTGCATGGTGTGCACATGTACCCTAGAATTTACAGTATATATACATTAAAAAAAAGACTATAGACATTACTCACTTTTCGCCAGTTTTTACATGTACTTGTGTGTGTGTCCTGTAGTTCCACACACTGGATTACATGTATATATTTGTGTAATCATCACCAGGATACAAAACTGTTCCATCATGACAGAGCAGCTCTTTTTCACCACCCGTTTATAGGTGGACTACCTCCCTAACACTGTGCCTGTCCTCTGGCAACCACTCAATTGTTCTCCATCTCTATACTTTTGTCATTTTGAGGATGTTACATAAATGGAATCGGGTGACATGAAACTTTTAGAGATTGGCTTTTTGCACTACGTGAACCCACCCAAGTCACTGCATGCATGAAAATGGTTTGTTCCTTTTCTCTTGATAGTAGTATTACTTGGTATGGATGTACCACAATGTTTAACCATTTACCTGCTGAAGGACATTTAGGTTGTTTCCAGTTTTAAGTACAAATAAGGCTGATATAAACATTTGTATACAGGTTTTTATGTGAATATAAGTTTTCACTGCTCTGGAATAAATGCCTAAGAGGGCAATTGCTGGGTTGTATGGTAAATTAATGTTTAGCTTTATAAGAAACTGCCGAAGTATTTTCGAGAATTACTATACCATTTTACATTATCAACAGAAATGATACAGTTTCTCTATATCCTTGCCAGCAATTGGTGTCATCACTATTTTTTATTTCAGCCATTCTAATAGCGTGTGGTTTTCATTTGCATTTTCCTGATGGCGAATGTTGCTGAGCATCTTTTCACGTGCTCATCTGCCATCTGCATGTATATCCTCTTCAGTGATAGGCCTGTTTACGCCTTTGCCCACTTTCTGATCAACTGTCTAAACTTTTCACTGTTTTCAGTTCTTTACATATTCTACATATGTCTTTAGCCAGATACGTGGTTTACAAATATTTCCTTCCAGTGTGTAGCTTGTCCTTTCATCCTCTTAACAGGGTCTTTTGCAGAGTAACTATTTTTAATTTTAATGAAATCTAACTTGCTCTAGGTTTTCTCCTGTTTTTTTTCCTACATTTTACATTTAAGTTGTGATTTTTAATTAATACAAGATATGTGATTTAGGTTGGGTTTTTTTCAGCTTATAGAAGTTCAATTGGTCCAGGACCGTTAAAAAAAAAAAAAAAAAAAAGTCTCTTCTTCCGCCATTTAATTAACATGTGTTTTTTAACATCAAACCCACTCATATCTGTCATCAGTTCTGTGAAATTCTTTGGCATTATCTCTTCAAATATTGCTTCTCTGCTATTCCCTTCCTTCTCCACTTCACACGTGGGAGCCTTTGAATCTTTCCTCCATCTCTCTTATCTTTCATTCTTTGTACCTCTTTATCTCTTTGTACTATTTCCTAGGTTGAATTCCTCAGTATCAACTGTCTTTCAACTCATTCTCTCTTGAACTGTGACCAGTCTAGAGTTTATCCCAATTGTATTGTATTAATACAATTATTAACACAATTAGCTGTGTACACAACTAGCTGTGTAACCCTGGGCAAGTTCCTCTCTTGATTTCAGTGCCTGCCCTAAGTAATGTTTTAATTTAATACAATTGTATTAATAATTGTATTTTATATTTCCAGTACTGTACTTTTAATTGGTTCTTTTCTAAATTCAAATTTGCCTGCTTTTGTTTCATAATTTCCTAAAAGTTAACCATGAATGTTATTCCTTCCTTCATCTGTTTGGTGATCTTAAACATATTTATTTGAAATTAATTTTCAGATTGCTTTACTATATTCTGTTCCCAAATTAATCTCCTGATTGTCTGTGTTTCTTGGTACTAGCTATCCTTGTGTGCTTTGGAATTTTAATTTGCTGAGCTCTTCTGGAATGAGAACCCTTGCTTGCTCTCTCTCTCTACTCACTGTCAGTGCTTTTACACATATTGCCACCACCCTCTACTCTCATCCAAACAGAGGCCTCCAGACCAGAATCAGGTCTTACACTGACAGCTCAAGGTTCCTGTAATACGAGGGTAACATAAACCCAGCCATGCCACAGTCAGGTCCTGGTTGCACTGCTCTCTCTATTCCCCGGCACCCCAGAAACACAGACCCAAGCAACCTTGTTCAGCTTCTTTTCATAGGTATGACAGTCTCACCCCAGCTTCTAGTTTCTGTCATTTCCTCTCGTCCCCATCCAGGGATGCAGTTCCTTTGGTCCCATACCCTCACATAGTATTTCCCACTCTTTTTGACACCATGACATATGGAGAAAATAACATTTGCACAGTACACAGCTAGATGGATGAGACTGTTTCTTTACCAGGAATGACTGGCGGAGGGCTCTGATCATCACCCATGCCCTGACTAGCTGCCCTGAAGCTTGAGAAAAATCAGTATTTCATACACTGGTAAACTCATCCACAGCATGCTCTCAGGACAATAATATCCTAAATAATGGACTCCTAGCACTCTCTGCCTGTTTCTGTAGTTGGTTCTATTTCTAGTCCACCAGGATGCTTATCTTGCTATTAAAGTACAAATATGTTAATAGCATTTCATTTACTAATTATGTATTTGGAGCAGAATATATAATTTAAAGCACGAACTTAAAGGTGCATCATAACCATGCTTTTCCCTCTGTTGGAATGCCCTCCTCTCAACCTGTCTACGTGACTTTTTCCTACTGCTCCCTCAGGTTTCAGTTTAGATGTCATTTAATCAAGGGAGATTTTCACGACGCCATTTTCACCCCAAATGTGGGGTTAGATCTCCTTGTAAGCACCTGATTTTACATGTAATTGTATTGTGTTGTTATTATCTATTTACCTTAAACAGAAAGCTCCCTGATGGCAGGAACTGCCTCTTTCACTTCTGTATTTCCAGAACTAGCACAGTGACCGCAGTAAGTACAAACTCAATAAATATTTTCATTTCACCTATATCAGAGTTCCATGGCGGAGAGGATAATGTGATAGTGAAGATATGGAGCTCTGGAGTCAGAGATTGTTGGTTTTAATACTAATTCTACCACTTATTGTGTGATTTAAGAAAGCTACTTAGCCTCTCTAAGTTTAGTTTCCTCATCTATAAAATGTACATCACAGTTCAACTCCTATCTCCTATCTCTGTTACTTACTAGCTGTGTAACCCTGGGCAAGCTCCTCTCTTGATTTCAGTGCCTGCCCTAAGTAATGTTTTAAGAATCACATCAAAGGCCGGGTGCGGTGGCTCACGCTGGTAATCCCAGCACTCTGGGAGGCCGAGGCAGGCAGATCACGAGGTCATGAGATAGAGACCATCCTGGCTAACACGGTGAAACCCCGTCTCTACTAAAAATACAAAAAATTAGCCGGGCGTGGTGGCAGGTGCCTAAAGTCCCAGCTACTCGGGAGGCTGAGGAAGGAAAATGGCGTGAACCCGGGAGACAGACCGTGCAGCGAGCCAAGATCGTGCCACTGCACTCCAGCCTGGGCGACAGAGCGAGACTCTGTCTCAAAAAAAAAAAAAAAAAAAAAGGCCAGGCGCAGTGGCTCAAACCTGTGATCCCAGCACTTTGGGAGGCCGAGACGGGCGGACCACGAGGTCAGGAGGTCGAGACCATCCTGGCTAACACGGTGAAACCCCGTCTCTACTAAAAAAAAATACAAAAAACTAGCTGGGCGAGGTGGCGGGCGCCTGTAGTCCCAGCTACTCGGGAGGCTGAGGCAGGAGAATGGCGCGAACCCGAGAGGCGGAGCTTGCAGTGAGCTGAGATCCGGCCACTGCACTCCAGCTTGGGCGACAGAGCGAGACTCCGTCTCAAAAAAAAAAAAAAAAAAAAAATTAAAAAATTACATCAGACAACATCTATAAAGTCATCAGTTCTGTGACACCTTTTCCTGTTTCCTTGTTCCCACTTCATGCAGAAAAAGGAGGACCTCACAGCTCACCCTTGAGGAGTGGTGCTGACTGAACCATTTTCTAAGCCTAGGTGGCATCTTGCTGAAAGGCTTTCTCTGCCACCAGAGCTTTGTGTCCACAACCCATTCAGGCAAAGTGGAGGGCGATGTCAATAAGAATTTGAAAAAATGATTTTATGTGTCATATTTAATTTACCTAAAGAAATTTAATATACCTAAAGAAAAATAAAAACAACTAACTACTGGACTGGATCATGCTAACTCCGAAAATGTGAGAGGGGAAGAGAACATCTCCCTCCTTTTTTTTTTTTTTTGACACGGAGTCTCACTCTGTCACCAGGCTGGAGTGCAGTGGCGCGATCTCGGCTCACTGCAACTTCCGCAGTGATTCTCAAGCGATTCTCCTGCCTCAGCCTCGTGAGTAGCTGGGATTACAGACGGTCGCCACCATGTCTGGCTAATTTTTGTATTTCAGTAGAGAAAGGGTTTCACTATGTTGGCCAGGCTGGTCTCAAACTCCTAACCTCAGGTGATCCACCCACCTCGGCCTTCCAAAGTGCTGGGATTACAGGTGTGAGCCCCTGCGCCCAGCTGAGAGTCAAATTTTAAAATGAAGGCATCTACTACATTTTGCTGTGTTCTAAATACTACTGCTGGAAAGAACATGTAAAACTAGAAGAGAATGCCTGTCATAAGAAATTCAAGTAGGGGAGAGGCAATGTAGCAAAGCACTTTAAAGTTCAAATTATAATGTAGAGGCATAGAGAGCCTACTTTCAAGCACTACATTTTAAATATAATTATTTAATGAAGAACAGAGCCTAGTGACTGAGAGAAAATTAGAGCCATTAACTGATAAAGAAAACTAAAATTCAGACCAAAGGTTCTATAGAAGGCAGAAGGAAATAATGCAAAAACCTTGGCATCAAACAGACCTGGAATCAAATCCTGACTCTGCCATCTCTCACTGTGCAACCTTCAGCCAGTAACAGCTCTGAACCTGAGCTTCCACCGCTGCAGAATGAGGATCATTACCCTCGCCTCTCAGGGAGCTGGGAGGATCAAACGAGATTCCAGATACCAGCTATGAAGTGCCCAGCCCAGTGCCCAATGCATAGTTGGTGTTCCACAAACATCAATCCCCTCCCATTCCCTTCCAGGTTGCTTTATTAGCAGGGATCATAAAAGGGTTTGGAAATTACTAAAAATCCATGTTCTCGTGTCTATAATTCACAAACTTCTAAGTTTATTTTGCGAGCTGATTCTCTGAGATGCACAGGCGCAAGACCTGGTGAGCACCCAGAGCTGGATCAGTGCAGAGGTGTGTGGTTCCAGGCCAATGCCTAGAAGGACTGACCAGCCTAGAAGACACCTTGGGTGGCCAAGAGACCGCGAGAAACTAGAGCAGCCAAAAAGAGAATGGATTACTTGAGCTTCGGCTCCCGTCCTTCGCTTGTGTACTGCCAGCATATGAGCCCAATCAGGTCCTGCACCCTGGCGCTGGCCATTGTCACCACGGTCATTGGCAGCAGTCTGTCCTGGCTCGAGTGCAGAGGGAGGTAGACATCGATCTTCTTGGTTGCCGTTGTACCTACATGACCCTGTGGACAGAGCACACACGTAAGAGCAAAGCACACTGCCACAGTTATACAGACCCTATGCACAGCCATTTTTCATCCTTGCTATACAGACCTGCTGTGAGCGTGGAATGGTCCCAAAGTGGAAACACTGTCGAGTTTCAAGGATGTTTTTTTCCTTAAATTTTCATTTTCTAATAAACTAATGGATTGGGATCTGCCAGCAGGAAGGTAAATGGGCGCTACAACTAAGAGTAACAAATAAGCGTGGTGAGCAGAATTGGTGTTTGGTGTTAGGAGGCTGGCCAGGCTACTAACTCAGTGTGTCCTTGGACCTTAGCACTAGGTGCCTCTCTGGCAACTGCCTCGTCCCTCCTTGAGACAATGAGATGAGCTGCCTGGGAAGCTGCCATACTCTCCCAGGAAGGATTTAGGCCCGCAGCGCTGAAACAAGTGCTTGCCTTCTCAGAGACTATGGGGGCTAGTTCCACTACACAGTACATCTGTTTCCTTCAGTACCACACAGGTTCAAGGGCCCTTTGGTCCTCCATTATCGCCCTAACTACCATCCCCACACTGCTGAATATATTCCCACTCCCTCACACACACACCTGCCACTCCTCCCGCCTGTGTGTTCCACTCTGCCCTCCAGAGCTCCTGTGCTAATCAGCAAACACCCATAAATCCCAGCTGCTTTTTAAAACCATTTCCTCTACCTCTTGGACTTCACTGAACCTGCTGTTGACGATACTGCCTCCTCTGCTGTCCTGTTAAAAGAGGACTGCTTTTTTTTTTTTTTTTAAATAATCCCTGCACCCTCAAGGCACGCAAGAGTAGGTATCCTTGTCCCGCTAACACTTCCAATCTAGTACTTTCTCTTTCATGAAAAAATCCTTGTTCTTTTGAGACCCAGGCCATCCAACAACACTATCCTCTCCCCCTCCTTTTGTGTTTCTGTTATCCGCCAACCTTCTGGCCATTCCCCTCCCTCACAGAAGGCTTGCACGCTGGCTCAGTCTTCCTTCCCACCCATGCAATATGTTCACTACACAGAGTATATAGAAAAGTGTCACAGAAAACGAGTTCAAATCAGAACACTTGATTGTCCCTCACTCCCTCCTATCCCAAGTCACAACAACAGCCCCCCTTATTTTAATAATATGTGCTGCCACCACTAAGCCAGCTGCTCATCTCAACAGTCTTGATGCTTCTTCCTCCCTCACACTGCCTATCTACTCTATTAGGAAGTTCTAACATCTCTACTTCAAAAATACATTTCAATGGGGAAAGTATAGTCTTTTCAACAAATGATGCTGGGACAAGTGGATAGCCAGATGCAAAAGAATGAATTTGGGCTCCTGCCTCATACCACATACAAATATCAATTCAAAATAAATCAAAGATCTAGATATAACAGGCAAAACTATAAAATTCTTAAAAGGAAACAGGTGTAAATCTTCATGACTTTGGATTAGGCAATGATTTCTTTAATATGACACCAAAAGCATAAACAACAAAAGAAATAAATTGAACTTCATTAAAATTAAAAACTTTTGTGCCTAGGCCAGGCACAGTGGCTCACACCTGTAATCCCAGCACTTTGGGAGGCCAAGGTAGGCAGATCACTTGAGGTCAGGAGTTTGAGACCAACCTGGCCAACATGGTGAAACCCCCTCTCTACTAAAAATACAAAAATTAGCCAGGCTTGGTGGCGGGCACCTGTAGTGCCAGCTGCTGGGGAGGCTGAGGTAGGAGAATTGCTTGAATCTGGGAGGCAGATGTTGAAATGAGCCAACATCATGCCACTGCACTCCAGCCTGGGCGACAGAGTGAGACTCCACTCAAAACAAAAACAAACAAGAACAACTTTTGTGCCTTAAGAATACTATTAAGATAGTAAAAAGATAATCAAAAGAAAGGCAGAAAATATTCACAAATCATACATCTGGTAAGGCTCTACTATCTAGAATATGTTAAGAAGTCTTATAACTCAACAAGAAGACAAAATTTTTTAATGGGCAAAGATTTGAACAGACATTTCTCCAAAGAAGATATACAAATGACCAATAAACACATGAAAATTGTTCCATATCATTAAACATAATGTAAATTACTTCTTACCCACTAGGGTGGCTATAATTTAAAAAAAGCAAAAACTCCAAACAACAACCCAAAATCCCTAAAAATAGCAAGGATTTGTGAGGATATGGAGAAACTGGAATCCTCAGACACTGTCAGTGGGAATGATGCAGTCACTGTGAAAATGTTCAGCAGTTTCTCAAAATGAAACATAGAATTATCATATGACCAAGCGATTCCATTCCTAGGTATATACTCCAGAGAACTAGAAACATATGCTCACATTAAAACCTGGACAAATGTTCACAGCAGCATTATTTATAATAGCCAAAGAATGAAAACCACCCAAATGTCCACTAACTAATGAATGGATAAACAAAATCCATACAATAGAATATTATTCAGCCATGAGAAAGAAAGAAGTACTGATACACACAACATGGATGCACCATGAAAACATGCTAAGAGAAGGAAACCAGACATGAAAAGCCACTACTGTATGAACCCATTTATATGAACTGTTCAGAACAGGCAAATCCGTAGAGACAGAAAATAGATTAGTGATTGGCAGAAGATGACAGGGGTGGGAAATTGGGAGGTATGAGGTTTCTTTTGGGGGTGATGGTAATGTGCTGAAATTGGCAGTAACAGTTCATAACATTGTTAATATATTAAATACCACAGAAGTGTACACTTTAAAATGGGTAAAATGGTAAATTTTATGTAATGTTTTATCTTAAGAAAAAAAGTGAAAAATACGTATTTCAAAACCATCTCACTTCTCTCCATTTCCACTGCCACCAAAATTGCCATCAGGTCTCACCTGAACTATTGTAACAGGTCCCAAATTATCCTACAGTACTTTTGCTTTATCTGATTTGTTCTCTACACACAAGTTAGATCTGTTTTTTAAACTCAGATTTGATCATACTATATCCTGTTTAAATTCCTTCGATGAGTGGCTCCCAAACACTGTGAACAAAATCCAAACTCCTTGCAACATCCAACAAAGCATGGCATGATCTGGCCCCGTCTACCTCTTTTAACATCATCCACTGCCACTCCCCCACCTGCTCATCAGACTTCGGCTACACCGGCCTTCTGGAAGCACCCTCAATATACCAGCATGTGTGCCTGTGTGTACCTTGCTTGCATTTCCCACTTCCCAGGGCTTAGCAGGTGCTGTTCACTGTATCTAGAGAGGCTCTTTTTCATGGCTTTGCATGTGTGACTCCTCATCCTCTAACGTGTGCCCTTGGGAGGTTACTTAATCTCTCTATGCTTCTGTTTCTTCATATGTAAGAGGAGGAGAATGGTAGGACCTACCTATCATAAGACCCTTATGATAATTATTATTACTTATTATTAATTATTATTATACAGGGCTCAGCTGTCACTGTTAACACTCCTTTTACAGTTATTCTCTCACACATATCCTGTTCATTTCCTTTAGAGCGTTTCACAATTGAGATGATTTATTTATGTACATCTTTAGTGTATGCTTTTGCCACGAAGTTTCCTCTGAACTTCCATGAGAGCAATGTTAATGTCTGCTTTGTTTACTGTTCCATACATAATGCCTGGCCCTGTGCCTGGCACACAGAAGACCCTGAGGAAAAAATCTGTTGAACTACAGAATGAATGTATGAATGACTCAAGTGCCTGCCAGGACACATGGTAGGAACTGAATAATGTTAGTTTTCTCCATCCCTCTTGCCCTTCCTCTATGGGTCCATTTCCTGGTCATAGGTGAAAGTGGAGGGACTTGACCAATTATGTGGTTCCATCTTTAACTCTATAATTCTACCATTCTGAGGTGAAAAAGGTCAGTACAGGGAAAGGAAATAAATGAAGTCAGTTTAAAAAACATTTTTAGAGTAATTCCACTTTGCATATAATCCAGCATCCATCATTAGCTCGACTGATTTTTTTTCCCTCAGTCTCATCTGTATGTTATAAAGCAACTAGTAAAAATATAATTATCCTACATAATGCATGCACCCACACTTGCGCTCTCTTGCACATGTGCACTCTTTTTCTCTCTCGTACGCAATCACATGTGGGCACACACACATTCCCTTGCATGGTTTTCAGCTCTTAAATAATAATTTCAATGGCTAACAAAGACTTCACTAAATAACAAGTGTTTTGGCCTGGTCAGGCAGGTAAAGGGTTACAATGCAAACAGTGGGAATCTTTCTGGAGTGGGTTGATAGCCCTCATATTACCCTCCTTTTCAGACCAAGATCAGTTGCTTGTCACTGCTCTCTCTTTTTATTTCTGTTTATTCCTCTTCCTCCTGAAGCACTAGAACTAAGGAGCTATAGGGATCACAATATCTCAAGATATGAAGACTCAACAAGATGACAAATGTGAATGTCCTTCATAAACTGTAGGTGCTTTAGAAATGCACAGCAGATGCCAGAAAGGGCCTCTGTGTTGAAATTAGACCCATTTCTATTACTCAAGCCTACTACAAGGTCACATGAGGCCAAGAACGGGTACTGCAGGAACCCTAGTAATATTGATTATTGTAACAAGAGCTAGCATTTAGGCCAGGTGCAGTGGCTCACGCCTGCAATCCCAGCACTTTGGGAGGAAAAGGCGAGTGGATCACCTGGGGTCAGGAGTTCGAGACCAGCCTGGACAACACGGTGAAACCCTGTCTCTACTAAAAATACAAAAATTAGCCGGGTGTGGTGGCAGTCACCTGTAATCCCAGCTACTGAGGAGGCTGAGGGAGGAGAATCACTTGAAACTGGAAGGCGGAAGTTGCAGTGAGCCGAGATGGCGCCACTGAACTCCAGCCTGGGCAACAAGAGCGAAACTCTGTCTCAAAAAAAAAAAAAAAGCGGGGGTGAGGGGGGCTAGCATTTACTGAGAGCTGTTAAGTAAACTCTGCTAAATGTTTGCCTAATTATATCATTTAATTCATACAATAACTCTAAGAAATAGGGTTCTATCATAACCTTTTTTTTTTTTGAGAAAGAGTCTTGCTCTGTTGCCCAGACTGGAGTGCAGTGGCACAATCTCAGTTCAATGCAACCTCCACCTCCCAGGTTCAAGCAATTCTTGGGCCTCAGCTACCCAAGTAGCTGAGATTGCAGGCACATGCCACCACACCCAGCTACTTTCTGTATTTTTAGTAGAGACAAGGTTTTGCCATGTTGGCCAGGCTGGTCTCGAACTCCTGACCTCAAATGATCGGCCCGCCTTGGCCTCCCAAAATGCTGGGATTACAGGCGTGAGTGACCACAACCTGGCGTAATCTTTGCATTATAGCTGAGAAAACCAAGGCTTATAAGGCTACAGTCATCTGCTCAACATCCAATAACCAAGGTGGAAGAGCCAAGATTCAAACCTGTCAGCCTGACTCCAAAGGCCCTACTGTAAACACCAATGCCTTCTTTCCCTGGACTCATTCTAAATGTAATCAATTCCTACTCTTGAAGGCTTGAAAATCATCTCCCTCTTCTTTTCCCCACAAACCTCAGGAAAGCTTTGCCTGAGGAGCTGCTCGAGGAGAGTAGTTAGAAGACGGAGACTCCAGGAAACCCTGCCACTGTGAGTTGACTGAAGGGCAGTAACCACTGTTTACGAAACGAGGACAGATAGTTATATGGTACTCATATGAGTACCATAGAGTACTCTTCTCTATTTACTCTAAAGAGTAGAGTACTCTTCACTATCCTCTATTTCATAGTAAAATAGAAAGTGGGGCAAAAACTGTTGGAATAAACATGATAGATGCTTATTAAATGAATGAAGCACTTTATATCTTTTTAATCTTCTAATTCCATCTTGAGGAACTGATGATGGGAAAAGTGCCTTGCACACTGAAATTACATATTTTTTAATAAGGAGACTGTCTTCTGAAAAAGCTCAAGGTGGTGGCAGTTAGCTCTAATAGTCCCTATGTTACAGTATTTAGAAGGAATCATCTAAAACATAAAATAATCCATCAACATAATAAAATGTAATTAACTTATTTTAAAAAATGGTGATCGAAGGATTAAAAGTATTCATCACATATCAAGGCAAGCAATATTCCAAAGATGTCTAAATATGAAAAAGCAACTAGCAATGAACAAAGATTGTATCCTACAGTTTCACTGCATGGCAAATTTATGTGTTCCACCACACAGGACCGGGGAAATGGCGGCATATTTAGAGCACAGGGAAGGGGGCAACACAGAGAAAGTGTTGCCACAGGGAAACTGGCTTAGCTTTATGTTCCTCATTCTCTCATGCATTCAACAAACACCAGCTGAAACATCATGCTGGGCTCCGAAAACAAAGTCCGCTGACATACAACGCAGACCAGACCCTCACCAAACTGTTCTGCTGAAGGTCTCACTGTACAATGTCACGAAAGCTTTAAGAAGGGGAAAGTCCAGTCTGTCAAGAGAGCCCAGAAGCAACTCAGGCTAAAGGGGGCTAGTGAAGGCCTCTTAGATACAAAAATGTACCCTTTCATCCTTTTTCTTACCCAAGAAAAAGATGCTTATTGTATTTACTGACTATGCCAATACACCAAAAGGTGACTAGGAGTTCCCTCTGAGACATGGGATTATCAGTGATTTTAATTTTCTGGTTTATAGTTTTCTGTATTTTCTATAATATACATGTATTACTTTTACAATTAGGAACAAAATTATAAATATTATAAACTAAAAAGGAGATACAAAGAATAAGAGTACCATTCAGGGCTTAAAAGTTTTAAGTGAAGGAAAGAGAGGATGGATTTTGAAAGTGTAGCCTAAGTTAAGGCATAAGGTAAGCATCATTAAGAACATACTATGTGCTGTGACAGGCTGTTGGAAAAAGTAAGTTGAAATATAACTCAAAAAAAAAAAAAAAGAAAGAAAGAAAAGAAGGAAAATATAACTCAGGGCTGGGCATGGTGGCTCACGCCTACAATTCCAGCACTTTGGGAGGCCAAGGCGGGCAGACCACCCGAGGTCAGGAGTCCAGACCAGCCTGGCCAACATGGTAAAATACAAAAATACTAAATATATTAAAAATACAAAAATTAGCCAGGCATGGTGGCATGTGCCTATAGTCCCAGCTACCCCAGAGGCTGAGACACGAGAATTGCCTGAACCCAGAAGGAAGACGTTGCTGTGAGCCGAGATCATGCCACTGCACTCCAACTTGGGTGACAGAGTGAGACTGTCTCAAAGGAAGAAAGAAAGAAAAAAAAGAAAATATAACTCAGATACCTTACTATGGCAGGTTAAATAATTTTTATCAAAGAAAAAGAAAAGGGCAACGCGCAGTGGCTCAGGCCCGTAATCCCAGCACTTTGGGAGGCCGAGACAGATGGATCGCTTGAGCTCAGGAGTTTGAGACCAGCCTGGGCAATATGGTGAGACCCCGTCTCTATTAAAATACAAAAAATTAGCCGGGCATGGTGGCATGTGCCTGTAGTCCCAGCTACTCGAGAGGCTGAGGCAGGAGAATTGCTTGAACCCGGGAGGCAGAGGTTGCGGTGAGCCGAGATCATGCCACTGCACTCCAGCCTGGGATGGAGCGAGACTCTTGTCTTAAAAAAAAAAAAAAAAAAAAAAAGAAAAAGAAAAGGGAAAAGAAAAAGGAAAAAAAGGTAATAAATTGACAATCAGCTGACAATTTGAAGTTGAACAACATTCTCCAGAGCAGCTCCTAAATCAGGAAATGCCCCCAAGGCAGGTTTGAGAACAAATAGAAAAGTACTTCCTATAGCAAAACTTTCTCAGCACAAATGCAACTCATGAGGACCAACCAGACTCAACTTCATATCCCACAGCCTCTCCCTGACCTGATGGCTTTGCAAATGCAGTTAGAATCTGAAATTTAACATATCCAACACCGATTTCTTCTTCACTGGCATGTCTTTCTATATACTCTATCTCAACTAAGGCTTTCATCATCTACTCATCATGCAAGCTAGGAATCCTAATTCCTCTTTCTGTCTCACACTCTACCATCCAAATGCCTCTAAAATGTCTCCCAAATCTCTCTCATTCCCATGCTTATTGCCAATGCCCCAGTTCAGGCTTCATCAGCTTCATCATCCGTCAGTGAGACCACTGCAACAATCTCCAACTATCTCTTTATTTTTAAAAATCCTTCTCTCTCCAAATCTTTCTTTCCTTACTGCCACCAATGTGATTTTTCTCAAATCACAGACCATGCCAGTCATGTAGAAACATATGATGGCCTAGTGCTAGCATTCCAACTCCTTAGATGGCATTTAGTGCCCTTCACAATCTGGTCCCTCATATCATTGCTGATGTACACTGAACAGTAATTAAGAGCACAGACTCGGGGTCAGCTAGGTCCAGGTCGGAATCCTGGCTTTACCACTTCCTTAGCTGCTAGACCTTAGACTTTGGGCAAGTAACCTCACCTCTCAGAACTTCCATTTACCCACTTGGAAAGCAAATAAGATGTATCTAAAATGCCTGCCACACAGTCACTGATCAAGAAACATAGCTCTTCTTCTGTCCTTCAATTCAAATACCTCCTCTTCCAAGAAGGTAGAAGCCCAAATAAATTCCCTCTTCTCTCCTCCCCTAACAATTTGATTTGCACAGACTTACAGTTTCACTTTTTTCTGCAACTACCCTCACCACCTCCTTCCCCACACCCTCTCATTCAGCTATGAATTACATAAAGGGAAAAATAGCCTCATCCATTTTGTATCCTCCTAGAGCCTACAACACAGCAGGGGTTTCACGTTACCTGGCTAAATCAAAAGGACTCCGCAGACTCTCTTTCAGAATGGACCCACCAGACCTACCAATTCTCTGTCCCAGGTAGAGTGGCTATACCTCTCCTACTTCCCAGCCCCTGTTCTTCACACTCTTTCCTCTCTGAAACACCCCCAGCACCTAACAAAGGGCCCGACACAGTTACTTACACATATTGATGGAATAAATAATTAATATTCTTTTAACACATGATTTAAACACTTGCATTATATGATAGCATATGGTGGTACCAACTATTCTTCAATTGTTAGAAATGGAGGCTGTTTACAATATTCCATTATTATAAATAATCTCATAAACATTTTCCTATACAAATGTGAACATATTTCTAGAAGAAGATTACTAGGTCAAAGAGTATGAATGTTTTGTAACTTGTGATATATACTGGAAAAGCTCAGTCTTTTAAAAAGTGTCTCTAGGCCAATTATGAAATATCAATACTATGAACCAAAGGTTATCCAATTAATAATTAGTTCATAAAATGTGAAAACTTAAAAATCTAAATTAACTTCTAATACACAGAATGTTAACAGATATAGAATTGAAATACATGTATTTGAACATGCTAATAAAACATTATCTAAAGCAGCTTTTTTCTTAGCTGATCCTATTAATTAAAATAATATACATTAGCTGCTTATCATAAAATTAATTTCAAAATCATATACCTGATAGTTTCCAAAGTAGGGGAAGCAGAAAGAATACAGATGGGATTTAGTTCAAAATAATCTTGAATTAAGAAATACCATGCTATGTTTGTCAGCTTAGTCCTTTCTGTCTGTGGACACACCAAGGAAGCATCGTTAAAGTCTCTCTTTTCCCTGCCGTCCTAAGTCAGAGTCTCCTAAAGAGCCTGAACAACTGAGGAAGCTCTTCATGGGAGGGTTGAGCTTTGAAACAACTGATGAGAGCATGAGGAGCCATGCCGAGCAATGGGGAATGCTCTCGGACTGTGTAGTAATGAGAGATTCCAACACCAAGCACTCCAGGGGCTTGGGTTTGTCACATATGCCACTGTGGAGGAGGTGGACGCAGCCATGAATGCAAGGCCACACAAAGTGGATGGAAGAGTTGTGGAACCAAAGAGAGCTGTCTCAAGAGAAGATTCTCAAAGACCTGGTGCCTACTTAACTGTGAAAAAGATATTTGTTGGTGGCATTAAAGTAGACACTGAAGAACATCACCTGCGAGATTATTTTGAACAGTAAGGAAAAACTGAAGTGATTTAAATCACAATTGACTAAGGCAGTGGCAAGAAAAGGGGCCTTGCCTTTGTAACCTTTGACGGCCATGACTCTGTGGATAAGACTGTCATTCAGAATACCATACTGTGAATGGCCACAATTGTGAAGTTAGGAAAGCCCTGTCAAAGCAAGAGATGGCTAGTACTTCATCCAGCCAGAGAGGTCGAAGTGGTTCTGGAAACTTTGGTGGTGGTCGTGAAGGTGATTTCGGTAGGAATGACAACTTTGGTCATGGAGGAAACTTCAGTGGTTGTGGTGGCTTTGGCGACAACCATGGTGATGGTGGATATGGTGGCAGTGGAGATGGCTATAATGGATTTGGTACTGATGGAAGCAATTTTGGAAGGTGGTGGAAGCTACAATGATTCCGGTAATTACAACAGTCTTCAAGTTTTGGACCCATGAAGGGAGGAAACTTTGGAGGCAGAAGCTCTGGCGGCTATGGTGGTGGAGGACAGTACTTTCCCAAACCATGAAACCAAGGTGGCTATGGTGGTTCCAGTAACAGCAGTAGCTACAGCAGCGGTAGAAGATTTTAATTACTTCCAGCAAACAAAGCTTAAAAGGAGAGGAGAGCCAGAGAAGTGACAGGGAAGCTACAGGTTACAACAGAGTTGTGAACTCAGCCAAGCAGAGTGGTGGCAAGGCCCACCTGCTACAAAGAAGACATGTTTTAGACAAATACTCACGTGTATGGGCAAAAAACTCGAGGACTGTATTTGTGACTAATTGCATAACAGGTTATTTTAGTTTTTGTTCTGTGGAAAACGTAAAGCATTCCAACAAAGGATTTTAATGTAGATTTTTTTTGGTACTCATGCTGTTGATTGCTAAATGTAACAGTCTGATCATGACACTGAATAAATGTGTCTTAAAAAAAAAAAAAAGGGCCAGATGCGGTGGCTCATGCCTGTAATCCCAGCACTTTGGGAGGCCGAGGTGGGAGGATCACGAGATCAGGAGATCAAGGCCATCCTGGCTAACACGGTGAAACCCTGTCTCTACTAAAAAAACCATAAAAAATTAGTCGGGCGTGGTGGCAGGCACCTGTAGTCCCAGCTACTTGGGAGGCTGAGGCAGAAGAATGGTGTGAACCTGGGAGGTGGAGCTTGCAGTGAGCCGAGATTGCGCCACTGCATTCCAGCCCGGGCGACAGAGCGTGACTCCATCTCAAAAAAAAAAAAAAAAAAAAAAAAGAAGAAAGAAGAAAGAAGAAAGAAGAAAGAAGAAAGAAGAAAGAAGAAAGAAGAAGAAAGAAGAAGAAGAAAGAAGAAAGAAGAAGAAGGAAGAAGAAGAAGGAAGAAGAAGAAGGAAGAAGAAGAAGGAAGAAGAAGAAGGAAGAAGAAGAAGGAAGAAGAAGAAGGAAGAAGAAGAAGGAAGAAGAAGAAGAAGAAGGAAGAAGAAGAAGGAAGAAGAAGAAGGAAGAAGAAGAAGGAAGAAGAAGGAGGAAGAAGAAGGAGGAAGAAGAAGGAGGAAGAAGAAGGAGGAAGAAGAAGAAGGAAGAAGAAGGAGGAAGAAGAAGGAGGAAGAAGAAGGAGGAAGAAGAAGGAGGAAGAAGAAGGAGGAAGAAGAAGAAGGAAGAAGAAGGAAGAAGAAGGAGGAAGAAGAAGGAGGAAGAAGAAGGAGGAAGAAGAAGAAGGAAGAAGAAGAAGGAAGAAGAAGAAGGAAGAAGAAGAAGGAAGAAGAAGAAGGAAGAAGAAGAAGGAAGAAGGAAGAAGAAGAAGAAGAAGAAGAAGAAGAAGAAGAAGAAGAAGAAGAAGAAGAAGAAAGAAAGAAAGAAGAAAGAAAGAAGAAAGAAAGAAGAAGAAGAAGAAGAAGAAAGAAAGAAGAAAAAGAAGAAGAAGAAGAAGAAGAAGAAGAAGAAGAGGAAGAGGAAGAGGAAGAGGAAGAGGAAGAAGAAGAAGAAGAAGAAGAAGAAGAAGAAGAAGAAGAAATATCCAGGCTGGGTACAGTGTCTCATGTCTGTAATCCCAGCACTTTGGGAGGTCGAGGAGGGAGGATCACTTGAGGTCAGGAGTTTGAGACCAGACTCCATCTCCACTTAAAAAAAAAAAGAACTTGGCATGGTGGCACATGTCTGTAGTCCCAGCTACTCAGGGGGCTGAGGTGGGAGGTTCACTTGATCCTGGGATGTTGAGGCTGCAGTGAGCTATGATTGAGCCCCTGCCCTTTGGCCTGGGCAACAGAGCAAGACCCTGTCTCCAAAAGAAAAAAAAAAAGAAAAGAAAAAAAGAAATACCCGTATCAAGTGAGTTAGCTGAATTAAGCCTTATGGACTAAAGGCTTGGCTAGCATTGCTATTTAATATCAAGGTTTCCCAATAATAAATTGAATATCAGACCTAAACTGCTGCTAAGTGTTCAGTTTCTCTCCCAAGGAAAAGAAACAGAGAAAGGATAGACAGCTTAGCTTCTGCAATTAAAGAGACAAAAAGCAGGCAACATTATTCCATTAGTAATAACTGCACAAACAGATCATTATGTGTAATTTTAATGCCGAAATAAATATATCAGTGTATCCAGACGATGTAATGATGCAAATTGATAAAAGAGTTATTTGTAGCCTTCAAAAGAGTCATTCTCTGAGAAGAATGGCTACAGTTCTATTCCACCAGTACCTTTATCCCAACTTCCTCAAGAAGGACCAAAGGATGCTATATTCTACCAATGGTCTTGTCTTTAATAACATAGTAGGCAGACTTGGTACAGGGGTCTCAAATTATCACCACTCTAATGACAATTAATGGACTTCATTTGATCAGAAGCAATAATCTCAAACAAAATCTGGCCTAAATTGGTCTAATTCAGGTTTTACCGGCTATGGGAAATAAAGAGGGTCAACATGAGAAAAGAAAAGAAAAAAACAAAGAAAAAAACCCAAACACCAGAATTGTAACATTTTGATCTTAATAAAATGCTGGCTTTATGGACTCACAAAAAGAATTTTTTTTTTTTTAACATTCAAAATGGTAATATTGAATTTATAAATGGATTTTGTGTAAAATTCTATGACAAATCCGTTCAGAGATAGGGGCTTGGCTTTGTAGTGCTATCTTAACCTTCAATAAATCTGGAATGCTTAAAGGCTATTAAATTAACATTTCCCTGATCTGGCACCTGTAGTCAAGTTAATTTGTCAAAAACATTTCTACAGTTTGTCACTGGACACTGTATTTTCTGACAAGTTAAGCTTAAAATAAAATTGACAAAATCTCATTAATTTCCTCTGAATCACCAACCTTGGTTCCATTAAGCTTTTATTATTAAGAACGTCAACTGCCACTCTTTCTTTAACAAGGTCAAGTTCTGATCTGGGTACCTCCAGGATCCTTGCTATACTAATAGAAACTAGGGAGGCAGTACAGTGTGATTAAGAGCACCAGTCGGGGCATCAGATAGATCTGAGTTCAATTATAAGCAATGCCACTTACTATGTGTGCTTGGACAATTTATTTAAGCTCTGTGAGTCACTATTTTCTCATCTACAAAATGTGGATAATAAAAGTACCTCCTCAAAGAATTGGTGAAACAATTCCATAAGACCGCATGGGCCGGTGTGGTAACTCACACCTGTAACACCAGCATTTTGGGAGGCTGAGGCAGCTGAATCACCTGAGGTCAGGAGTTCGAGACCAGCCTGGCCAATATGGTGAAGCCCCGTCTCTATTAAAAATACAAAAAATAGCCAGGTGTGGTGGCGGGCACCTGTACTCCCAGCTACTCGAGAAGCTGAGGCAGGAGAATCATTTGAACCCAGGAGGTAGAGGTTGCAGTGAGCCGCCATTGCACTCCAGCCTGGGTGACAACAGTGAAACTCTCTCTCAAAAAAAAAAAAAAAAAAAAAAGACTTCATGTAAAGTACTTATTACTGGGCCTTGTCTCACAGTAAATGCTCAAGAAATATTGGTTATTATGGTGTTTTTTCCTACTTTTTATCTACTTTTATATGGATAGACTTTTTTTTTAAAAAATTGCCATTCAGACTTCTGAAACTACAAGGAATCTGAAGGGTCATCCCCTTTGAAGTATCTTCAACAAATGATTGTCTTACAACCTCTCCTGAACACCTTCACTGGTGATGTCCCTGTCACTAGGTGAAGCAGCCCCTTTTCTTCAGCCTTTGGCAAACAGTTTTGCCAGCTAAAATGTGTTTATTTCCACTGAGGTGCAATCTCTCTGCAAGTTTTACTCACTGCTCTTAGTGCTAACCCTCATGAAATTTGAACAAATCTACCTCTACCTTCACAGACACCCTTTCATATACCTAGGATCTCAAACAAAAAACTCGGTTACTAAACACCATAGAATAAGCCAGGCTATAATCCTTTCAAGAGTACAACACAGCACAGAAAATAGCATTTTGTAACTTTTCCTTCTATAACATCTATGATAAATGTAAATCCTTATTTTTTTGAGATGGAGTCTTGCTCTATCACCCAGGCTGGAGTGCAATGGTGCGATGTCAGCTCACGGCAACCTCTGCTGCCCGGGTTCAAGCGATTCTCCTGCCTCAGCCTCCCCAGTAGCTGGAATTACAGGCACTTGCCACCACACCCGGTTATTTTTTGTATTTTTAGTAGAGGCGGGGGTTTGCCATGTTGGACAGGCTGATCTTGAACTCCTGACCTCAGGTGATCCAGCTGCCTCGGCCTCCCAAAACGCTGGGATTATAGGTGTGAGCCACCACGCCAGTCTGCAAATGTAAATCTTTAGTCCTAGACTCCAAACAAGGAAGGAGGTTTTACTCTCAGAAATTATTTTCTCAATTAAAACAAACCCTCTATATTTTGATGCTCCGACATTTTTGAGACAGAAATAAAATGCCTAGCAACTATTGGTTTAAACAATCTGTTATCAAATGAAGTTTGATGAATAGCCTCAAATAATTCTTTTGTTTCAAGGTATCAACTGAAAAACTAGCAATCATTCATATTCAAATATAGGTAAGACATTTCATAAAACATGGGGGGAAGTATGAAGGAAAAAAAAAAAAAGGCCAGTCCATTCCATATCAGAAACAATCATTTTCTCAAAGACCTAAATCCAGAAAGCAATTCCTGATACTGGCAATTCCTGATATCGGCAGTTTTCATCAACCTAAGTTACATTTACTAGACTCCTCTTTGCTGAGTCAACTGAACTGATGTGGACTCTAGCCCTGCCAGCCTTGAGCTGTGCAGCCTTGGTTAAGCCCATAATCTCTCTGAAAGTCAATTTCCTCTCCCATAAAATAGAGATGAGACCATCTACTTCAAAAGAATATCAGGAAGTATAAAGTGAAAACAAAGCATGTTAAAATCCTCTGTGAACTGCAAACTATCATAGAAATGTCAATTATTCCTTATTATTGAAATTTAAGCTGTTACTCAGACCAGGCAGATTTTTGGACAAAATGCCCCTTCAAGCAAACATGAAATTGAGAAGTAGGGGCAACAAGGAAAGGTCTCTATCTTAATTATTTTGAGAGAAGAACCACATTCTCTTCTCATCCAGCCTTGGGGCAGTTACAGCATGTATCAGAATGTGCTCTCATACAGTTACAATCTAGCCATCTTAAAGCATGTAAAATGTCCACTTCAAATTTTCAAAGCCATGATGGGATTCTGTATATCATTAATGTTACACAGTGCTTTGCATTTAATTATACAAACAATAGCTTCCATAATGATGATATTATTAGGGAAAGGTAATTTGCATGAACTAAGCCCCATCACCGAGCATAAGTTTAGGGACCTCTTCATTATTAAATCATTTATATAATAAAATCAATATGCTTTAAAAGTAAAAATAGGGTTTTTTTAAAAACCATAAAGAAGAGTTACATGTTTTAAACTCTATCAATTATCATAATATAATGAGTCTTGAAGATTTAATATCAACTTTTAAAATTAAAACTCAATGGAGAATGTATATTTGACTCCATTACTAGATGATGTATCTCTAAAAAAGGTTATAGTACAGCCATTATCACCTTCCTAAATTATATGGAAATTTTGGTATAACCCTCCAACTACCCCGAGGACAATTTAATTTCGAAGATAGCAAAGTATTTTTAGAATGTAAAATTGCATAAATATTGAAGGAAATAATCCAGGCACATATGTCATATTCATTTCTTGCAGGGTTTCAGTCAATTAAACATTACAGAAATTTTAAACATCCCTATTCACATTAAAATCGTTTCCTTAATTTTAAATAGTGTAAAAAATCCGCAAATTTCTATACAGTGGTAGGTTCATAACTGTTTTATCACTTTAAGATTCAATGTTCCTTAATGATATAACTCAAAAATTTCACTGTATCATTATTTAGTAAGTCATAAAAACCTCTTAAAATTAATCTTTCACGCACATCCAGCTTACCCAAAGTTAGAATTTAATTAGATGGTCTTGGCATAAATGGGCTTACTACTTTATTTGCTCAATCAGTGTACGTCTCTTCGGTAATTATAATTAATTCAAGTCCCTGACGCACCTCCTAGCAAACAATGTAAAAACATCAGACAAAATGGAAATAAATAGGTTCACATTTCTTCAATTACAACATTCACTTTTATCCTCAAAACGCACATGTGAAATAACTGGGATAGGTGTTACTCTATGTAACACATAAAGGCCAACACCAGGAACCTACACCTCTGGTGACAGAGAGGGATGCTCCTCCTCAGCAGAAAATATATTATGGTTGGTTACATTGTGATACAACTGCAAAGAGCCAGTTGAGGAAGTCTGCTTTTAACACAGTTTGCAAATGCATGTTGAAATATAAATAGCAGCCCACGCCTATAATCCCAGCACTCTGGGAAGCTGGGGTGGGAGGATCACTTGGGCCCAGGAATCGAGACCAGCCAAGGCAATATAAAGAGACCCTATCACTACAAACAAATTTAAAAATTAGACAGGTGTGACGGTGTGAGCCTGTGATCTCAGCTATTCAGGAGGCTGAGGTGGGAGGATCATTTGAGTCTGGGAAGTTGAGGCTGCAATCAGCCATGATTGCACCACTGAGCTCCAGCCTGGGCAGCAGAGGGAGACCTTGTCTCAAAAAGAAAAGAAAGAAATAGAAACATCAGCAAATGAAAGAAGAGATAAATTACTAACTATCTAGAACAGTGCTTCCTGTTGGAAAGAATCACTTGTAACTACCTACAAAATTTACAATTGAGAAGCAGCCCAAAAAGTCTGATTATCGGGCTTTCATCCAGCATCTTCCAGATAGCATCACAAAGAAAGCAGTAAGCGGCAGAAAACTTTTATTTCTAAAACTGAGGGGACAGCAAGATCCACAGGATAATACAAACTGTCAGACACATTACTCAATTAGGTAGTCAGCATAGCAACACAAAGTAAAAGTAGCCAGCTACGAAGCTGACAGTCTTGATGGGAGATGGGGCCAGGCACAGAAAGCGCATTCCTCTGTACACAGCCTCTGCACTCTCCACCACAATTCTCTCTGCAACTGGCAGGTCACTGCTGCTGACTGTCATTTATTGGGCACCTATCAGGGTCCAAGCACTTTTCATACATTATCTCATTTAATATGCCCAACAGTCCTGTGAGGATCGCTCATTTCCTCTTAGAGCTGTTCATTAAGTAGGCTGTTTCAAAACCCTCAGCTAGTGCAGCCTGGGCAACAGAGCAAGACCCTGTCTCAAGCAAAACAAAACCAAACCAGGTAGAACCTTCTGATTCCGTTTTCTCTCCTTTCTATAAGAGATGGGGTCTCACTCCTTTGTCCAGGCTGGAGTACAGAGGTGTAAACATGGCTCACTGCATACTTGACCTCCTAAGCTCAGGCAATCCTCACACCTCAACCTCCCAAGAAGCTGGGAATACAGCAACACCACCACACTTGCTTTTTTTTTTTTTTTTTTTTTTTTTTTGGTAGAGACAGAGTCTCAATTATGTTGTCCAGGCTAGTCTCAAACTCCTGAGCTCAAGCGATCCTCCTACCTTGGCACTCCAACATGTTGGGATTATAGGTGTGAGCCTATAATCTCACTCAGCTTCTGTCTGATTCAGTTGTCAAGAAGCAGTGGTCAAGCACCAACTTCTAGGCCACAGACAATCTGTACTTGGACTATGAGGCTCATCAGTAATTGTGAGGTGTATCTGTTACTAAATCTGGCTACCCAGGTGGCAGTACCCAATTGTGCTCTGATAACGACAAAAGAGGAAAATAACAACATGGTCCTTTGAGAGATGGGCAAGCAGTATATGGCATCAAGCTCCAATACAAGCAAAGGGTCTGAGGAGACAAAGGTCCATCTCAGGTTGCAATTCTCTGCAGGAATGGGCAGCACAAGACCTGCTCACTTGCAGAAACTGACAAGTCACTCAGGTACCAAGGTCTCCGGGGTTTCTCCTCAGCCCCCTGGAAGTATTTTCCTTGTGTTCGTCCTGAGTCTTAGTCAGTCCAATCTTCTCTGAGGTCCTAACTAAACCAGACACAGAGAGAGTCGGGATTTTATCTTATTAAAATAGATATGGCTAATTTGTCTTTTCAAATTCATTTTAAATTAAATTGGATTTCCTCGGAAGGCTGCTAGGTCAGTTCCCCTGCTGCGAACACAGGACAAAGGTTAATTGCAAGCCCTTCACCAGCTCTTCTGCTCTCTTGGGCAGACTCTGATAACCTGCCCCGAGAGGTGGGCAAGGCTTTGGTTTATTGGGCAATAATGTTGCCATTAGAGCCATTTACCATTATGCCAAGAAACATTTTATTTTTTTTTAACTAAATAACAAGGTATGATTCCAACAACAAGAAAGAAATGTAATGATGTTACCAACTGATAGTTAATTCTAAAATGCAACACTCAAAGAATAAGACCTAACCTATTTGCTTCCCTAAAAGGCTCCGATAGATGCAAAAGTACACACTCTCCTAGAGCAACCAATGTAAAATTCCATTAACATTTTCACTTAATTTATCTCATTTAGACTGTCTACATTCATGAAAATTTAACCCAGTAATTCCCTGTTATACAAAGCATAACAAAGTATGAATATTTAAATACAATGTAAATAAAACACTTTATCAATTACATTTTTGTATTCTAAATTAGTGACTTCACTTAGCATGTCTGCCTTGCACAGCACCACACTATTTTTCAATTAAAGGTCCAGATGTTTCAAAGGCTCCAGTAGGCAACAGCAGTTATGAGAAATGCTTTATCTGCATTGTAATCATCACCACCACATCAGCTCCAGGCTGCATTAACATACTCATGTTTTATTCCAGCTCCCCTTCTAACAGAGCAGGTAATTAAACAACACAGCAGAGAAACACAATCCTAAGAGCTGCACAATTTCCTTACAAGCATTCACCTGAGCAACACATTTTCTTTTTTTTTTTTTTTTTTTTTTTTTTTTTTGTGAGACGGAGTCTCGCTCTGTCGCCCGGGCTGGAGTGCAGTGGCCGGATCTCGGCTCACTGCAAGCTCTGCCTCCCGGGTTTACGCCATTCTCCTGCCTCAGCCTCCCGAGTAGCTGGGACTACAGGCGCCCGCCACCTCGCCCGGCTAGTTTTTTGTATTTTTTAGTAGAGACGGGGTTTCACCGTGTTAGCCAGGATGGTCTCGATCTCCTGACCTCGTGATCCGCCCGTCTCGGCCTCCCAAAGTGCTGGGATTACAGGCTTGAGCCACCGCGCCCGGCCAAGCAACACATTTTCATACATGATTTTAAATTCTTCTAGAAAACATTTCATTACATAGTTAAACCTGCTTTAGCAGGAACACTGATAATTTCAATAATATGTTGTTAATAAAGAATGAGTAACAGCACATATGTACCAAATTTATCTCCAAATGGTACTGAAAGTGCAAGAGGGACTGTACGTACTTGTGCTTGTGTGTACTGATAATCAACAAGAAGTCTGTGTGTGTAAAAAAAACACTACCAGTTGTTACAATCTAAGCCATCTCTTCTCAATTTTAATGCCAATGTCATCTCTTGAACAAGTCAATTAGACATTTATTCTTACTATACAGAAAGAACAACTCACCTGAGCTGAGGCTGAGCAAGTATACCAATTATCTCCGTTCCTATTCGATAGTAAAATACCACCAGAGCAAAACAAAACGCAATGCTGACAGCGGCAACAAAAATACTATTGCATTTATTATTTAGTTAATTAAATGATTCCCTTATTTACAAACGGAAAATAACCTATGGTATAAAAGATACTGCTGTGCATAGTAAACATAGTATAATTTAATGAGAAAATATAGTTCCTCATCATTAAAAGAAACTAGCAAAATTCACTTTAATTATAACTTTTTATTATTCTATAAACATTTTTTATTTTGAAATATTCCAAGAGGAGATGTCCTAAAAAAGATGCTATTCAAAAGATAAATGCCTTTACAAATATTAAAACCTCAGACAGGTCAAATCCTGGCAGGTTACACTTCAGTATCTGAAAGCAGACAGCTTCCATTCCTTCCTGAAGGAACCTTAGGTGGAACATTTTTAATACATCACTGTGTCACTTTTTAATGTGCCCCAATCTATTAACCACATGGCAAACTAACAGGGATTTTTAAAATATGGGTTTTATGGCTTTGTGCTGGTGATTAATTAAATAAATAGCCACCGTTTCACAAATCATCCCTCTAATTAGTCTAAAACAGACACTTTGCATTCACTGGTATTATTGCCATGTGAAGCTCACAGAAGGGCACGCGTGGTACCGCACGGCCGCATCTCTGCACTTTGGAACCCATTGTCGCGGGCTCCACGGCTGGCATCCCACCCTGCCATCCAGAGGCAGAGGTGTCAACTTTGCAGGTGCTGTAGTCAGCTGGAATTTGGCTCCAGCTGCTCAGAAAAGATGTTCTCCTTAATTATTCTCCCGCACCCTAAAGGAAACAATGCAACAACAAAGGAATAAAGTGCAATCTCCAGCTGCAAAAAGAGGTTTCACCAACACAGTTCATGGAATGAATAAGAAAGTTGGTTGATTTAGGAATAAGTAGGGAGCTACGTTAAACAGGTTTTCCTGAGAAATCAAAACATGTTATGTCATCTTGAATTCAGGTATTAAGCAATTACTTCCAAATCCTATCATTTAAAAGACTCCATTCAAAGACTGAGGAGATCATTCTCTTTGAAACAGATAGGAATTCAACCTAACTTGTTTTAGTAGCATATTTTATAAGATAATTCCTCTGAAAGCAAATTAAACTTAGAAATAATTTTTAGTACCAGAAAAAAAAATCAAATGGGAATATTTCAAGAACCCAATTTCCTTCAGGAAATACATTAAGTGGTTTCCTAATCTTTTAAACTTCATTATGTTTAGAGGAAGGCAGGGAGGGAAGAAGGGTGTAGGGAGGCGGTGGGAAGAAAGAAGGAAAAGAAAAGGGGTGAAGGGAAAAGAAAACGGAAAGAGGACATGGGAAAAATTCAGTAGGGATAACACACCAAAATATGCTCTAAATTATTCTGCAGAAAGGGCTGTCCTCATATCCCTTCTTTAAGGTTTCTAGGAATGGGAAGAAGAAATGGGGTATAGTAGAAAAGACCTAGACCCTTAAGCAAGATAGACTCTGACAGGTCTTGTGCCTTTCTCTAAATCATGTGATCCCATTTATCCTCAGTTTCCTCCCTTATAAAGGATTTTAGCCCCTATCTTCAATATCATAGGGAAACTGAGATACTGTCCTAGCACATTCCCTGCATAGAGCAAATGCTCAAAAATTATGGCCATGAGAAACTGCACCAGACAATGAAATGGGTTGAAGGGAGAGTCTAGGTTCTTTGTTTTAATTCTCTACATGCCTTTCTGAAAGAGCCAAGATGACTGTAGCCAACACTGCAGATGCTGTGTTCTTGATATGAAAAGGAGAGACAAAAGCACAAAAGATTCATCAACACAGGACAGTCACATTATGTTCACTCTACTGAAGAAAACCTGAACCTTCTACAATTGAGAAGAAACAGTGTAGTTTCTCTGACTGTCACCTTTACTGGGCATGGAGCTAGGCGAGGGTATGTCTGAGATGGCTCATGGGTAGAAAGTGGAAAGCAAATAAATGGGCTTTGGATTCAAGAGACCTAGGTCTGAATTCCAGCTTCACTACTTACTAGTTGTGTGACCTCAGGCAAGTCTTTTCATGTTTCCAAGCCTCAGTTTCCCCATGCCAAAACTGGAATAATAATACATACTTTACAGGGAAGCTCAAAAGAATGAATGAAATGGCATAGTAGATACTCTGGCATACAGCAAACACTCCAGTAGTTTCTATTACATTAAACTGAATCATATGAAACTGCTGATAATCACTTATGACTTACAAAAATTGCAATTTCATAGGGTTTCAACAAATATTATAGTGACTGAAACAATAAATACCACAGGCTAGAGAAATAACGGAAAATTCTCCAAAATAAAATGAACTACATTCCTAGCAAAGGACGACAACCAAGATATAAAGGGTGTTTTTCAAAGACTGGCTCTTCGTTCCAACACTACAGCAGTTAATATTTATGAAACATTATAGGTCAGATATCACCCCATACATTTGACATCCATATTAGCTTACATAATCGCAAACAACTCTGAGTTAGATTCAACAATTTTTTCTATTTTAGAGTTGAAATGGAAGCTTGTAGAAATGAAGTAACTTGCCCAAAGTTACACAGCTAGTGAAGCGAGGATGCTAACTGGGGTTGTCTAACTCCAGAGTCTGAGTTCTTACTCATTACTTAAAATTGCCCTTCCCACACTGCAAAGTTGCTTACTTAGCTTTCATTTTTTATTTTTTTTATATATATTTTTTGAGACAGAGTCTTGTTCTGTCACCAGGCTGGAGTGCAGTGGCGCGATCTTGGCTCACTGCAACCTCTGCCTCCTGGGTTCAAGCGATTTTCCTGCCTCAGCCTCCCAAGTAGCTGGGACTACAGGCATGTGCCATCACGCCCAGCTAATTTTTGTATTTTTAGTAGAGATGGGGTTTCATTTCACCATGTTGGCCAGGATGGTCTTGATCTCTTGACCTCGTGATCCACCTGCCTTGGCCTCCCAAAGTGACTTTGCTTTTAATAAGACTGTATGGGGACAAAGAGCAAACAAGTTACAAATCAACTTGTGGGCTTCCGAAGGAAGGCCATGTCAATGGGCAGACAGGCACCAGCAGGGAGGGTATGTCAAGCCAGCGCCTGTAGTGACTGGGAGGATGATGCATGCATCCAACAGTCCCACTGCAACCATGGCATTCTAGGGTTCTACTTACCCCACGTCACAGCATTATTAGAAAAAGAACAGCAGCAGACATGCTTCGAAGTTTCCAGAAAAGTCCTGAAGTTTTAATCAAATAGCTGCTGTGTTCCCATTATGTTACAGTCAAGCCTTTTCACTATGTGACAAAGGAAGCAAAGCTTTTTATTTATTTGTTAGTCTGATCATTTATTTATTTATGTTCACATCTCTTGCTTCCTGAATCCTTTGATGTAAACAGTGAACAAGCCATCTCAGCAAGGGAAATGGCACTGAGAGTGGATGCTCTGATTCCACTCCCTTTAAAAAGAGAATTCAGCTAAAGAAAACCCCCCAAATGCCAGGCTTTCAAAGCCAAAATTCTAAAAGCAATCACATTTGCATTTAAGGCTTCTTGGGGCTGCCGCTGTGGCACCAAAATCCACCAAAGATAAAGAAGATATTTGTGCTAAGTTGGGAAAGTGGAGACATCAGCATTTCCGCCTTCAGACCATTATTTCTGCTCTCCAGACAGCACCTGATAAAGCATCTGGAGTGTTTTGTCTTCTGCACAGCCAACTGCTTTTCCGACGCCTGTGCTCAGGGGTTTCCCTGGGGTTTCCTTTCCAACAATTGCGCAGAGACTCTGAGAGGAGCCCAAACGAGCTGCCTTAACCTTCCTGTAAACTGCTATTTCCATAGAGGATTAAAACAAACGTTTCAAATAAGCCAATTTCCTTTACTAAAAAACCAAAATGACAATAGTAGTACCAAGAGAAATATACAAAGACAATGAATAAGACATACTTCTCCTGTCTTTGGGCATGCAAAAAAATAGAGAGCAAAAGGTTACATGGAGGTGGGCTACACAATTCCCTCTTATTTCCAATACTGCCCTACAGTGGAGCCTAACTAAGAAGTTATACAAGAATTAGACTGAGTCATACCAAGAGGGAGAGAAAAAAACCTAAATGCTTATACTACCTGATATATGCTGATGTTGCATGTTATATATTTTTAAATTCCTGTTAATTGTAAATTTGTCTATTAAAAATGCAACTGTGTTGTTTTTTAATTAGGTACTTCCAGAATTCTGGTGATGCAAAATGGTTACTTGTTGAACTGATGGGAATGAAAATTCCTATCTCTGAGGTCTCTGTAGAAGGGAACAAGTTTCCTTCTCCTAAAGTACCCAAAGCAGCTCCCTTGAACCACAGCAAGTGGGAAATTCCTTTGACTCAAAGGGGTAGGGATGTATATGCTCAACTAAATGAACAGGACATACACAAAAAACAGCTGGAACAGAAAAAATCCTTCAGAAATCCCACTCTTGGAATGCTAAGGGAAGCAGACAGCTTCTGGCTTTCTTCATTTCACCTGCCAAACTTCTTTCCTTTCTTCTTCATTCCCTCCCTTCCCTCCTTCCCTCCCTCCTTTCTTCCTTTCCTACCTTTCCTTCCTTTCTCTCTTTCTCTCCTCCTCTCTTTCTCTCTCTCTCTCTCTCTCTCTCTTTTTAAGAGAGTCTCACTATGTTGCTCAGGTTGGTCTTGAACTCCTGACCTCAAGTGATCCTCTTGCCTCTGCCTCCTGAATAGCTAACTCAGGCACTTGTCACGGTGCCCGGTCTGCCAAGTTTCATACTGTTTTCCTCCTCATTTTCTGACCCTGAGTGTCTTTCTCATTTTTCTCTTTTTGGTAGTTTTGGTAGTTTCTCCCAAACCCACATTCAATTTTACACTACTACATGTACAATGTGAGATGTTTCACATTTAACACTCTATTAACAGTATCTTGAACATTTCTGGAAACAGAGTAACTAAAATTAAAAACAGCTACCATTTACTCTGTGCCAGGCACTGGGCTGAGTGTGCCACATAAATTCTCTCTTTTGATCTGCAAAACAGCCCTCACTTACCCTATTTTACAGATAAACTGCTAAGAAGTTAAAAAAATTGTTAAAGATCACACAGCCAGTGAGATAACTCAGATGGAAACCCACCTCTGACTGACTCAGAAGACCACAATCTTAACTTGACAACAATTCTTACCAAAACCAATATATTTGAAAAGCTTTTTTGGAGGGAAAGTTCTTATTTCAAAACACATCTTCTTACATTTTGAATCAACATTTGCATGAAATAAAGAGCCATGATATATGTAAACACAAACTCTTTCTCTTCATTCGGTAATATATATTCCTCTCCCACAGCATTTAATATAACACACTAAAAACTATTCTACTATAGGACTTGTATTTCAACCACATGGCAAAATATGTATCCTGACCAACTCTCAAACAGAAAACAGCTAAACATTTTTATGAAATATAAAAACAGCTATTTTATCTGACTCAATACACTGGTTGGCAAGTTTTTAAGGAAATCACAAAAGCACAAAGATTAAGTAAAAAGAGAACCTAGAATGAAAAACAGAACACAATTTTGCCTCAGTGATGGTACTTGACAAACGAGGCGACATGAAGTGTCAGTTTTCTTGGTCAGCGGGCTATAGGGAACAGTCTATCTATAATCTATAAAAAGACCGTGATACCCTCCTCACAACCCACCACCACCCACCAAAGACCTACATGTGAGAGTAAATTAGAATTAAGGCTTTCCAGCTGACCTCCAGCAAAGTAAAACTGCCTGTCTTCCCCCCAAATTATTTTCTTCCTCAGACTTTAAAAACATAAACCAACCTTCATACGAAATTCCTATCCCAAATTCATATCATTTGATGGACCAGAAAGATTTTAAGCGAAGAATTTAAAGTGGTCCTGAGATGGTAGTGCCCCCAAGTACTAGGTAGAAGTGAACACAGATCCTATTGGGAGAAACCTAAATGACTCAGATAATTCCAACAGAAAAAGTTGCAAGAAATAATCTGTTCTATCTCCAAATCACAAAACATAGAAGGCATCATGAAATAGGTCCAGAAAGACTGGAGTTAACAGAATGATCAGAAGCAGAATATAAAATAAATGTGTAAGCAAAAATGTGGGGTAAGTACAAGAGACTATAAAAGATTATCCAAGGTGTGATATGATATTATGGTTGAGTAGGAGAATGTTGCTAGGAGTGAATGTCAACTTTTAAAGATTAAATAAAGCAAATACGGCAAAATGTTAACAATTACTGAATATAGGTGCTACACATAAGGGTGTTCACTGAACTTTTACTAATAAAATTACTACGCTTTTCATAACAGTTTTTTTAAATTGCCAAGCAGATTTTTACAAGATCAAAATCAGACTTCTAGAAATTAAAAATACAACAACTAAAATTGGAAATACAACATATGGGTTCCACAGCTGAGGAGAGAATCTGTTAGGAAGATAAGAGTTGAAGAAATTACCTAGAATGCAACCCAAAGAGACACGGAGATAAGAAATAAGAAAGAGACGTTAAGAGATGAGAAGGATAAAATAACACATTCTAATAGGTGTAGCTAGAGTTTCAGAAGAAGAGAAAAGAATAACTGGTTCAGAGGCAATGTCTGAAAAGACAATGGCTGAGAATTTTCCAGAATGATGAAAGACACTAATACACAGATTCAGAAAGCCCAGTGAATGCAAAAGAAGAAAAACAGAGAAGAAGATCTGTATCTTAAAACATCAAAATGAAACTGCATCTATACCAGGCAAATACCAACCAAATGGAGTAGGTGTAACTATTTGAAAGGGAGGAAACCTTCACTAGAAATAATCACAAATGACAAATGGTTCGATTCACCAGGAAAAAAAATAGCAATTCTGAAATTGTGTGAACATAAAAGCATAACATCACAATATATAAAGAAAAATAGTCACAATTAACAAGAAAAAATGGACAATCTATCAACAGCAAGAAATTCAAGCATATTTTTGTCTAATTGATGGCTCAGACAAAAATATCTGTAAAGAAAATTTTAACAAAATTACAGGTTGAGTATCCCCTATTCAAAATTCTTGGGACCAGGAGTGTTTCAGATTTAAGATTCTGAAATATGTGCACTACACTTATTGGTTGAGTATCCCTAATCCAAAAATCCAAAATGTAAAATGCTCCAGTGAGCATTTCCTTTGAGCATGCTCCAAAGGAAACGCTTGCTTCTAAATATTTTCTGATTTCTGTTATTTTTTGATACATGAGTTACTTATAAGCGCTCAAATAGTTTTAGATTTTGGAGCATTTTAAATTTCAGATTTTCAGAGTAAGAATGCTCAACCTGTAACAGTCTTGACCTAATGACAATATTTAGAATATTGCAACCAACAGCAGCTAAAATCACATTCTTTCCAGGTTCACATATAATATTTATAAAAGGTGACCTATATCAATGGGCATACAGCCACGCTCAACGAATTTCAAATAATTGGTAACATCACAGCTTCTGTACAAATTATTTTAGTATTTTTTTAAATTAAAAATTTTTATGTCAGCTCTTTCATGGGGAGGGGCATGTGGAGTAAGATTGGAAATTAAACTTATCTACTAACAATCAGTTGCTGTAGAACCATGATAAACTGAGTTCCTAAACACATTGTCTATTTCCTGATTCCCTATTCTTTCTGAAGCCATCTGTCCTGCAGTGTTTTTGAACAGGCCAGCATTCACGTACAAATCTTTACGTGAATGAACCTATGTTTTTAATTCTGTTGGGTAAATAGAGGCTCTTAATGTTTTTAATTCTGTTGGGTAAATAGAGGCTCTATCAATTAAGAGATCCTGATTCCCAAAGGGAGAACACTTCCACTGGGAGACACAGCAGACGTACCACTAAATGTTAAAACTATGGCTGCAGCCCAGGTTCCTCATGCCAAGGGACATCGTGCAAGAAGGAAACTCACCAACCTCACAGGAGTGACTGACTCTCATCACAGCATATGAGGCTGTTACACAATGGAGCAGGAAGAAACACATCTAGCCAGTGGGTATCTTAATACTTTTACCCAATTTTGGTTGTCAATGGACAAATGAAGCAGCTACATCCTGAGAAAGGTAAACAGAGGCTTTGGCCCTCAGAGATAAGGGTCTGGGTCATCATACCATTTAAGACCTAGACCAGTCGAGATGCTAACTAACCAAGGTTGAAGGGACTAGAATAACTACTTGAAGAGACAGATGAGTGTTAGTCATGACCTCAAGAACAGTGGCAGAAACGGGACTGTAGATCATTATACTAACCCACTTTGTATAAATTTCCCCAAAGAAAAGAAGTCCAACGCAGACCTGAAGGTGTGCTCCCAGAACTTAACACGAAGCTAGTAAACCCAAGCAGCACCAAGGGTGGACTGACATGGTCACTTCCTGTACCAACCAGATCCCCTCTTTTCAGGAATAAAGGGAATATTTCCCAACTGCTGGAAGGAATGCCGGCTGATGACTATCTGCTGCTAATCCTTTCCTGCAATTGTGTTGGCTGACACAGTCACCTTGCCAAGGCTGCACCTCCTTCTCACGACGCCCAGAATCCCATGATAGGTCAGATGCAAAAATGTAAGAGGCCTGACCCCTTTACTCCAACTTGGGACAACTATGAGGGTCCATCCAGCTGCAGAATACTCCGTAGTGTCAGGTGAGGCCTTGTTATGACTGCATCACAGTCCAACTCCTCCCTCTACCCAATTCTGTTTTCCTCCCTTTTCCGCACAGATGCTAATCCAGAAAACACTCCCTAATACACTTCCTGCATGTTAATCTCCATTTCAGAGTCTGCTTCCCAGGAGAACCCAACCTATGACAACAATAGTTTACTTTTATTATTATTTAGTTTTACCAAACATTAAAAGAACAGATAATGCTAGAATTACCCATACTATTTAACCATACTGAAAAAGAGCAATTTCTAAATCACTTTATAAAGCTAGCAAAAATTCCATATCCAAACCTGAGAGTGTAAGAGAGGAATATTACAGGCCAGGTTTTCTTGTGAACAAAGATCCTAAAGAAAATATTAGCAAACCAACCCAGCAAGATATAAAAACTAGAATATTTGATGACCAAAGTTATCAAATTCTAGGTTGATTTAACATAAGAAGATAAATCAATATAATAACCATATTAAAGCTGGGCATGGTGGCTCATGCTTGTAATCCCAGCACTTTGGGAGGCCGAGATGGGCAGATCACCTGAGGTCAGGAGTTTGAGACCAGCCTGGCCAACATGCTGAAACCCTGTCTCTACTAAAAATGCAAAACTTAGCCGGCTGTGGTGGCAGGTGCCTGTAATCCCAGCTACTTGGGAGGCCAGGGAAAAACAAAAGGAGGTTGATGGAGCATGATTTATGAAGATATCAGATATTAATGCAGGAAAAACCAAATAAACAACTGAAACGGAAAAGTCCAGGAAGAGCAGCACAAATATAGGGAAATTTGATATATGACCAAGCAAGCACGACAAACCAGTGGGGAAAGGTGGGACTCAATAAATAATGCCACAAAAACCGATTAACCATACAGAGAAAAACAGAAATCAGACCTCTACCTCCCTACCACACATGCAAAAAATCAGTTCGAGATGGATTAATTATTTAACTATAAAAACTTTAAATACAATTTGGGAAAATAACTTTATAATCCTGAGGGTAAAGATTTCTTAGAACACAAAAAGCATAATGAAGCAAAAGACTGATAATTCAATACGTTAAAAACAAGAATTTCTGTTCATTAACAAGCACCAAAAAGAGAATGAAGACAAGCCACAAACCAGGAGAATCTACAACAGTTGCTACCCAATACATAAAAATGGTTAGTATCCAACATGCATTGAAATTTTTTCTTCAAATCAGGAAGAATATGATTAAAACAGAAAAAAAGATTAGAACAAGTACTTCACACAGAAAAACCAATAAACACACAAAAAGATGTTCAATTTCAATTATATTCTGAGAAATGCAAATTAAAATCATAATGAGATACAATTTAACACCCATAAGACTAGAAAAAACTAAGTCTGATGGGGGAGCACGACACTGACGCACTGCTGGAGGGGCACACATGAGAATAAGCACTTTGGAAGGCAGTTTGGCATTATCTACTAAGCTGAAGCTGCACACAGATGCCCATGACCCTGTGAGTCCACCTGCATGTATTCCCTAACAAAGTTTTCAACCCATGGTCCTGAGGGCTAGGAAATCAATTTAGCTAATTTCAACCAATCTTTTCTTTTAAAATTAAATAAAATAGAATTGATTAGAATAAAAAATAGCATGCATTTGTACTTAGTAAAGGTTAAGTATTTTTCCATGAAAATAGTTTCCATATATCATTTACCTATATGTGCACTTAATATGCATGTACTGGTTCAGCATGTAAAATGTGTTTCTATTTGTGTGTGTGCAAAGTGACGGATATTTGAATTAAATTGATGTAATCATTCCACAATATATGCATAGATCCAAACTTTCACGTTATACCCAAAACATGTGTTTCTTTTTACATATGATTCAGGGCCAAAATGTTTGTAGGCCAGGCACAATGGCTCATGCCTGTAATCTCAGCACTTGAGAGGATGAGACAGAAGGATCACTTAAGCCCTGGAATCTGAGACCAGCGTAGGCAACAAAGGGAGATCCTGTCACTACAAAAATTGTTTAAAAATTAGCCAGCCATGATGGCAGGCACCTATCGTCCTAGCTACTCCTGAGACTGAGGTGGGAAGATTGCTTGAGCCTGGGAGACCTAAGCCACAGTGAGCCATGATCATGCCACTGCACTCCAGCCTGGGCAACAGAGACCCTATCTCAAAATAAAATAAATCTTTTTAAAAGTCTGTAAGTCTCTGCCATGGGGTAATTCTTACACATTTAAAATACTTACAAACAGCATTATTTGTAATAACTAGAAGCAACTGAAATGTCCATCGACAGTGGAATGGATAAACTGCAGAGTACCCATACAATGAAAATGAATCAACTACAGCTACAGACATCAATATGGGAGAATCTCTGGAATAAAATGTTAAGAGGGAAAAGTTACAGAAGAACACTTAAAGTACAATTTTATTTACATAAAGTTAAAAAAAATTGTTCAGATATACAAATATACAGGATAAAGCTATAAGGAAAAGCAAGGGAATTAAAGATATGTCTGTAAGTGGTCAGGGAGCAAGGAGGACACAGAGGGGACTTCAAAAGTAAAGGTAACATTCTTCCTCCCAAAACGGGTGATAGGTACATGAGTGACTCTTGTACAACTGTTTATACCTTGGAGATACTTTAAAAATCTTCTATGTCTACTCACTATTTAATTTTTTCTAATTTAAAACAAAAATATTTATAAGTGAACCCATTTCTCTAATTTACTGGTGAGAAGCCTCATAACCTTTCCAGCATATGTGGAGAGGAAAAGCATCCAATTACTCCCAAGCAACCAACAACTTCCTTTAAGAACTTAGCGAGGAACACCTGAGGTCAGGAGTTCAAGACCAGCATGGCCAAAATAGTGAAACCCCATCTCTAATAAAAACACAAAAATTAGCTGGGCATGGTGGTACGCACCTGTAGTCCCAGCTACTAGAGAGGCTGAGGCAGGACAATGGCTTGAACCTGGAAGGGGGGTGTTGCAGTGAGCTGAGACTGCGCCACTGCACTCCAGCCTGGGTGACAGAGTGAGACTCCGTCTCAAAAAAAAAAGGCGATAAGCTGAATGTTAGAGACAACCTATTACCCATTATGATACTACAATGAATCAAGGAAAAGAAAGCAGGAAAGTAAAATCTCGAACTCCTACTAAGCTTAATTCAAGTTCTAATTTCAGTTGCTAATTCAAATGTTGGTCTATATTTAGTAAAATGCAAGATTATTATTAAAACACAAATACATAATCTGACTGTGTATTGTCAAGCATTAATTATTTTTCAGAATGAAACAAAAAAGAATACCAAGTGATTTCAAAGACAGAAAACACCCATGGTCACTCAAATTTGTTTGATGTGTGCAGTGGTGCATATACACCTCAAATATGTTTTTCAACAATGATAAAACAACAAACAAACAAACAACTACTTAATATAGATTCTCATAAGCAATGCAGTAAAGGGTCACTTAGAAGAATTGAAAGACATTTTCATCCACCTCCCCCCCCTTACTTTTACTCATGAAAATTTGTCTTAGGCTGGGCATGGTGGCTCACGCCTGGAATATCAGCACTTCAGCAGGCCAAGGCAAGAGAATCCCCTGCGCCCAGAAGTTTGAGATCAGCCTGGACAACACGGTAAAATGCTATCTCTACAAAAATTTTTAAAAATTAGCTGGACGTGGTGGTGCATGCCTACTGTTCCAGGTACTCAGGAGGCTGAGGTAGGAAGATTGTTTGAGCACAGGAGGTCACAGCTATAGTGAGCCATGATCATGCCACTGCACCCGATCCTGGGCAACAGAGTAAGACCCTATCTCAAAAACACAAAAACAAAAAATTGTCTGAATATCTTCTGCTTAGTATAAACATGGGCTAGTCACATATTAGAGATATTTATGTCTTGCAACTTAAAGAGGGAGTTAACATTCCCCTAATGCCAACTTTTAGCTTAATGACAAGTACTACGGTGGTGGCAGCGATAACATAAACAGCAGCAACAACACCAGACAAGAAAAAGTCACAGGTATAAAAATGGAAATCAAAGAGGTTTACAAAAATATGCATTTTGGGGAATCGCTTAAACCCAGGAGGTGGAGGTTACAGTGAGCCAAGATCGTGCCACTTCACTCCAGCCTAGGAGAAAGAGCAAGACTCCGTTAAAAAAAAAAAAAAAAAAAAAGCTGCATTTTATTCTGTGTACTATTGCAAATTAACAATATTCTTATATGTGTGAAAATCCTAACAGAACAAATGAAAAACTGCTACAGAGAATTTGGTAATATAAAGGATTACAAAATTAACAGAGAGAAATCAGGAACCTTCATATATACAAACATAGCAGAAAATAAGACCCTATTTACAATTGCAACTACAAATACCTAGAACAAAATTTAAAACTATGCAAGACATTTGAAAAAAAAATTTCTCCACATTGATTAATTCAAAATCCAGAAGCTATAAAAGAAAAACTGTATATTTTGCTACAATAAAAAAAAAATTAGTGCACAAACAAAAAAACTCCATGAACAAAGTCAAGATACATAATAAACTAGGCTAATTTTCCCTAATATATTTTTTAAAAACTCTTAGAAAATAAGAAAAAGTTCAAGAATCCAACACATCTGAGCAGTTAACAGTAACCGTCAAGATTCTTTAAAAGAAGGTCAATCTTACTAATAAGAGAAACGTAATTTAAAATTATACAGATTTGGGCCGGGTGCGGCGGCTCATGCCTGTAATCCCAACACTTTGGGAGGCCAAGGTGGGCAGATCACCTGAGGTCAGGAGTTGGAGACCAGCCTGGCCAACATGGTGAAACCTCACCTCTACTAAAAATGCAAAAATCAGCTGGGTGTGGTGGGGCACACCTGTAATCCTAGCTACTCTGGAGGCTGAGGCAGGAGAATCACTTGAACCTAGGAGGTGGAGGTTAAAGTGAGGCGAGATCGAGCCACTGCACTCCAGCCTGGGTGACAGAGAGGAAAAAAAAAATTGTACCGATTCATTTTTTATTGATTAGAATGGCAAAAATCTAAACATCTGACAACTTCTGTGGCAAGGCTATGGAGAAACGGGCGATGTCTTACACTGCTGGTAGAAGTGTAATTGGAACAATCCCAAAGGAGACAATTTGGCAATACTTACAAAAATTACAAATGCATATTCCCTTTGATCCAGCAATTCTGCTTGGAATTTATCCTGCACATATAACTACACACATACAAAATGCCATATGTACAAGATTATTCACTACAGCATTATTTGTAATAGTAAAAGATTAGAAACAACTCAAGTCTTCACCAACAGAGAATTAGTTACATAAATTACAGTATTTCCAAACAATGGAATACTATGCAGCTATATGAAGGGATGAGAAATCCTCTGGCACTAACAAAGACAGATTTCCAATCACATTGTTACGTGAAAAAAGCAAGCTTGAGAAAAATGTTAATAATATGCTACACGTTGTGTCAAAGGGGAGAAAAATAAGTATATTTTCATATGGACACTAGAAGATATACAACCAAGTAAAGTGGGTATGGGTAGGGACGACATGAATGGGGGACAGGAGGGAGTGAGACATGTTTCACTGTATAATGCCCTTTTACATTTTTGAACCATACAAATGTATCACCTATTTAAAACACGAAATTAAACAATAAGATAATAACAACAGTGCTATCAGGCCAGGTGTGGTGGCTGATGCCTTTAATCCCAGTACTTTGGGAAGCTGAGGTGGGCAGATTGGTTGAGCTTAGGAGTTTGGGACCAGCCTGGGCAATATGGTAAGGTCCCGTCTCTATCAAAAATGCAAAAATTAGCCAGATGTGGTGGCATGTGCCTGTAGTCCCAGCTACTCCAGAGACTAGGGCAGGAGGATCACTTGAGCCTGGGAGGTTGAGGCTGCAGTGAGCCGTGATCATGCCACTGCACTCCAGCCTGGGAGCCAAAGCAAGATGCTCTCTCAAAAACAAAAACAAAAACAAAAACCACAATAGTGCTATCATTTATTGAGTGCTTATTTCATGGTGGACATGTATTATCTCATTTAATTCTCATCAACACAATGAAGTCAGTAATACTATTAACCCTAGTCTAAAAGTGAGATAACAGGTGCAGAGAATTTTCCACATCTGTAAACCAGCAATACTACCTATCTCAGAAGTTCATATGAGGATTAAATGAGAAAATGTGTATAAAATACTCAGCACAATGCCAAACACACAGTAAATGCTTAATCAATGCTTTACTATTCCAAAGCAATAGCGCTCTTCAAGGATGTTTCAATCAACTGAACCAAATAAAATAACAATAAAGTCAGATAAGAAGTTAGCAAAGGTGCTTTAAATGAAATGTGTATGTTTAGATTAACAGCCTCTATCTAACTGAAGGCTGCTTCAGATATGCAATATCCTCACTATACAAATTCCATGGTCATTAAAACAGCTTCTCATACCCCATAACTATACATGGGTTATTAAGGCTACTATTTAACAATTTGAACATATTTGATGCAAAAGGGCATCAACTGAAAAGTTTAGAAGTGCAACCATTATTTATTTTTAAAAGAAGGAGAGTAAGAAGTGGAAACAGCAGATGAACAGATAAGGAAAATGTGGTATACATACATGATGGAATACTATTGTCATATAAAAGAATGGAATCCTGTCATCATTGGCAACATGGATGAGTCTGGAGGACATTATGTTAAGAGAAAGAAGGCAGGCACAGAAAGATAAATACCACATGTTCTCCCTCATATGTGGGAGCTAAAAAAAATGTGGGCTCATGGAAGTGGAGAGTAGAATTGTGGGTATTGGAGGCTGGGAGATATATGGGGAAGGGAAGATGGGGAAAGGCTGCTTCCTGAGTACAAAATTATAGCTAGATAGGAGGAATGAGCTCTGGTGTTCTGCAGCACTGTAGGGTAAGCGGTTAATGATCATTTGTTGCATACTTTCAAAAAGATAAAAGAAAGGATTTTGAATGTTCACACCACAGAAATGATGTTTGTGATATGGGAATTTCTGATTTGATCATTACGTATTGCATACATGTACCAAAATATCACTGTGTACCCCCAAAAATATGTACAATTATTATTTTATATTTTATTTTTTCCTGAGACAGAGTCTCACTCTGTCGCCCAGGCTGCAGTGCAATGGCGAAATCTCGGCTCACTGCAACCTCTGCCTCCCGGGTTCAAGCAATTCTCCTGCCTCAGCCTCCTGAGTAGCTAGGATTACAGGCGTACACCACCATGCCTGGCTAATTTTTGTATTTTTAGTAGAGAAAGGGTTTCAGCATGTTGGCCAGGCTGGTCTCAATCTCCTAACCTCATGATCTGCCCCCCTCGACCTCTCAAAGTGCTGGGATCACAGGTGTGAGCCACTGCACCCGGCCCAATATGTACAATTATTACATGTCAACTAAAAATTAAAAAGCAAGGGAGAGAATTTACATTCCAAAATGTAAAATTCTCATTCCAAAATACTGTCATTTCTAATTCACTCAGTTACTGGTGGACAACAGGACATTCCACGCCATGAAACTATACAATTATTAAGGGGGAAAAAACACTAAAAAACAAAACAAAACAAAAACAAAAACAAAACAAAAAAACCTGCAGAGCAGCAGCTGGCTTTTTATAAGCTTAACAAAAGCCATGTTCAATAAAACTGAGGTAGGACTGCCAGGTGTTGCGGCTCATGCCTGTAATCCCAGCATTTTGGGAGGACAAGGCAGGTGGATCACTTGAGGTCAGGAGTTCGAGACCAGCCTGGCCAACATAGTGAAACCTCATCTCTACTAAAAATACAAAAATTAGTCCGGCGTGGTGGTGTGCACCTGTAATCCCAGTTACTTGAGAGACTGAGGCACAAGAATCACTTGAACCTGGGAGGCAGAGGTTGCAGTGAGCTGAGATCACACCACTGTATTCCAGCCTGGGTGACAGAGTGAGACTCCGTCTCAAAAACAAACAAACAACAGAAAACCAAACAACTGAGGTCAGACTGAATTCACAGCAAAGGCTTACAAAACATTTTATTGTTAGTTTCAAGTTTTTGTCCCTGTTCTGTCTGAAAAATAGGCTACATCTGGATTGTCCAATTATACGGTAAGAAAGTACATAAGAAAAAACTACTGAAGTCATACTTAAAGTGCGGTATGAAGCAAAATATAAGAAGTCCGTATCATTAAGGACTGAACGTCTACATTTTATTTTTAAGAAAATGCTTCATACAACCTTTAGTCACTGTAAGTGTAAGAGGAACTATTCTATCTATTCTATAGAATTGTAAGGGAACTAGGTAAGGGAAACTGCTCTGCCAGGTTTCCTAGCTTTAGTCATAAAATAGGTCTTTCTATACTTTTAGAAACACTGGGAAGAACACTTCTCTTTTTACCTGGCATGGCCTCACCTGTTCCAGGCTCTCTCAAAAGTGCCCATTCAGCAACTGCTTCTGTGTGTTTAGCATGTTGGGGTCAGGGCCCTGGCTAGCCTTCTGGAAACAGGTCTGGGGGTCTAGCTCCCTCTGACCCCATTACTGGCACAGAAAGGGTATGAGACAGCAATTCTAGTAAGCTTGTCTCCTATGCAGATCCAATCTCTTGCTGGGTGAGTCATGTCAATGTTTAGAACTACACTGTCCAACAGCCACTAGCCACATTTGGCTATTTAAATTTAAATTAAATAAGATTAAAAACACAATTCCATCACCACACTGGCCACATTTCAAGTACTCAACAGTCATATGTGGTCAGTAACTACCACACTGAACAGCACAGACATAGAACATTTCCGTCATCATAGAAAGTTCTACTGGAGAGTGCTGGTCCAGACTCAGCGGAGAAGGAATTAAGGAAGCCTGATTAGGGCTGCAGATCCTAACCAGATTTACCAATAATAAAGTAGATACATTTAATTCCATTTTTCTGATTTCTCCATCTAACTCTCAAGGTTCCAAAGTCAGATCAGAGAGGTGTGATTAATACTTATGTCCAAAATCCCTAACAATAATTACTAACACATATAGAAGATTTATGATGTGTCAGCCACTATGCAAGAGGCTTATTTATCTAATCTAATTATCAGTACAATCTTAAAAAAGAAGATACTATCATCATATCCCTTTCACAGATGAGAAAACTAAGGCTTAGAGAAAACCAATTTTCTTATCACTTATTTTTTTCACCACACAGCTAGTAAGTGGTGGAGTCAGGATTCAATTTAAAAAAATCAAACAAGCCAACAAAACTGTAGGTGCAATTCATATGTAACAATGAGTAGGGCTCATCCCACTGAAGCCTTCTGTGAAACTGTCATCAATATAAAATCACAGAAAATTAGAAACTAATGCAATGTTTCATGACCATCTTTAATCCATGACCCCTTTTGATAACTTTAAAAAGTTCACACTAAGGCCGGGTGCAGTGGTCACGCCTGTAATCCCAGCACTTTGGGAGGCCGAGGTGGGTGGATCACGAGGTCAGGAGATCGAGACCATCCTGGCTAACACGGTGAAACCCCATCTCTACTAAAACTACAAAAAATTAGCCGGGCGTGGTGGCAGGCGCCTGTAGTCCCAGCTACTCGGGAGGCTGAGGCAGGAGAATGGCGTGAACCCGGGAGGTGGAGCTTGCAGTGAGCCAAGACCGCGCCACTGCACTCCAGCCTGGGCGACAAAGCGAGACTCTGTCTCAAAAAAACAAACAAACAAAAAAAAAAAGTTCACACTACCCCAAAGATGATACACACCCTACCCACTGACATTAAAATGCCTTCTGTCTTGGGCACATTTCCAATAGCCAGTTTTTTAAGGCTTCAAAGTTTTTATGTAAAAATTAATTTTTCATTTCCCAATGTTAAAATATTTTTTTCAAAATACATTCATTCCCCCCTTAAACACACATATAGTGAACCATACAAAGTGAAGACCCTCTCTAATCTTTCCAGTTTTAGAGATGGGAATAGTGAAGGCAGACAGAGTGGGATGGGAACACCTGGCCTGCACTGAGAGAGGGAACCACTAGAACCAGAACACATTAGGAAGGCCCCGCCAGCACACTTCACTTAACTTTTTTTTTTTCTTTTCTTAAAGAGACAGTGTCTCACTATGTTGCCCAGGCTGGGCCACATATGTTGCCTCAACCTCTCGAGTAGCTGGGACTACAGGCATGTGCCACTGTGCCCAGCTTTTCATCTGACTCTTGAACGGCATAATTCCTTACACCCCACCCCATCTCACCCTCCAAAAAGTTAAGATTTTATCCTACTTTATGGTAGATCTTGTCGGATATATGGGAACGAAACTCTGAAAGCATTCGGATAAGAATTCCCACTGTTTTCATAGGCTGTTGGAGCCAGAAGAGACCTCAGAGAACTAATTCACTTCCTAATTTTAGAACTGAGGAGACAGAAGCTTGGTTAGTTACATACAAACTGAGGCATCCTGCCTTGTACCATTTTATAGTTCTCTGTGACAAAGGTGGCCTCTTCATTTACTTGTACAAAGTGACTACTGAATGTCAGGATCTGCGGGAGTTGCTGGTGTTAGAAAGATAAACTGGACATTGCCCTGTCCACACACAGCTTACATTCTATGAGAGCAAAGGACATAGAAATATGTAACTACAATGAAGTGTCATAAGTACTGCTTGTGGTAGGGAACTTGTAGGAGGCAGAGGAGGCCATGTATGAGCTGAATCTTAAAGGATAAACAGCAATTCACCATAGAGGAAGACATTCCAGGCAAAAGAACACCACACACAACCCACATGATATGACAGAAAATGGAATGGGCAAGAAGACAGGGCAGGTGACGAGGTGGGAAAAGGGGCACTTTAAGGAAAATGCTTCACTATGCAGATCATCAAGAGCCATATAAAGGACACACTGTAAATGTCATTTTCACACCTGTGAAAAGTGTTCTCATTATAAGTCACTTAAGACAAGAAAATACCTCTTCAACAAATGGCACTGGGAAAATGAATTGTATGGATTCTTTGTATGGATATCCACATACAAAAGAATGAAGTTGGACCCTTACACTATATACAAAAATTAACTCAAAATGGATTAAAGGCTTAATGTAAGACCTGAAACTGTAAAACCTCTAGAAGAAATCAAGGGAGAAAGCTTCATGACATTGGATGTAACAATGATTTCTTGGACTATGACACCAAAAGCACGGGTAATCAAAGCAAAAACAGACAAATGGGACTATATCAAACTCAAAAACTTTTGTGCAGCAAAGAAAACAATCAATAGAGTAAAAACACAATGTATGCAACAGGACGAAATATTTGCAAACCATACATCTAATCAGGGGTTACATATTTAGCCAGAATATATAATGAACTCTACAACTCAACAAGAACAACAACAACAACAACAACAAAAAATTAAAATGGGCAAAGGACTTGAATAGACATTTCTCCAAAGAAGACGTAAAAATGGACAAGCATATAAGATGCTCAACATCACTAATATTAGAGAAACACAAATTGAAACCACAATGAAGTATCATACTTATACCTGTTAGGATGGTCACTGTCAAAACACACACACACACACACACACACACCAGAAAATAAAAAGTGTTGAAAAGGATGTGGAAAAAGTGGAAGCCTGTGCACTGTTGGTAGGAATGTAAAATAATGCAACCACAATGGAAAGCAATGTGAGGTTCGTCAAAAAATTACAAATTGGATATAATTTCAGTAATCCCACTTCTGGGTATACATGCAAAAGAACTGAAAACAAGATCTCAAAGAGATATTTGTACATCCATGTTCAGCACACCATTATTCACAATAGGCAAGAAGTGAAAACCTAAATGTCCATAAAAAGATGAGTGGATAAAGAGAACGTGGTGTGTATATACAATGGAACACTATTCAGCTTTTAGAAAGAAGGAAATCCTATCCTATGCTACAACATGGATAAACCTTGAGGACATTATGCTAAGTGGAATAACCCAGTCAGAAAAAGACAAATACTACATGATTCCAGTATTACTACTACATATCTTATGAGGGATCTAAAGCATTCAAACTTTTGGAAACAAAGTAGAAAAGTAGTTGCCAGGGCTGGGGGCAAGAGGAAAAGGGAAGTTATTCAATGGATATAAAGTTTCAGTTTTGCAAGACTGGAAAGTTTGAGAGGTCTGTTGACAGCAATGTACATATAGTTACTACTATATTGAACACTTAACATTGGTTAAGATGGTAAATTTTATGTGTTTTTTTTTACAATTTTAACTGAAAAATAAAAAAGAAGACATGGAAATGCAGGCACGGTTCACTCCCAAACACCTATACTAGTCGAAGCAGACAAGGCCATGTATAACACAAAAAGTCACTTTTAGATGTCCTTGGAGTACAATAAGTGTGGCTTTTGTAAACACACAATTTATCAACATATTCAAATGACATTAATATCAAAATTAGGCTGTATGCTTGAGCTCACAAACTATGAGGGGAAGTAGGATGGAAGTGCACTGAGAGGCAGGGGACACTGAGCTTGGGGTCAACTAAGGCCTTAGAACCCCTACAAAGCAGAAACATAACAGTCACGGCCAGGAATCAGCGACACCTAACTCTAGTAACCTCTGAGACAGTCAAGGGTCCAGGAACTCTCGCTCTGGCACTCAGGCTGGAGTGGCGTGGCATAATCACAGCTCACCGCAGCCTCAACTTCCCCGGCTCAAGCGATCCTCCTGCCTCAGCCTCCCAAGTAGCTGAGACAACAGGCGCATGCCACCATACCTGGCTAATTTCTTTTTTTCTTTTATCTTTTTCTTTTCTTTTTTTTTTTTTCTTTTTTTTTTTTTTTTTTGCAGACACAGGGCCTCCCTATGTCGCTCAGGCTGGTCTTGAAATCCTGGGCTCAAATGATTCCCTAATCTCAGCCGCCAAACTTCTGGGATTACAGGCATCGGTCACCATGCCTACCCTCCAAGAACTCAATTCTACAATAACTGGCTAGATTCCTACTCAGCACAAGCCCATACCAGGTGCTTTGTAAAACACTATCTCTGGCCTTCAAATATTGTACGGTTTATTATTTTACAGATGAGGAAATCTTTGGCCCAAAGCAATGCAGCAGCCCTGATAAGTCAATGCAAGTCTGGGGAGTTAGGACACAAACAGCCAACACGGAACCCTTAATCATGGAAAGATGATGAACACCTCTGATATGGTTTGCATATTTGTCCTCTTCAAATCTTATGTTGAAATCTGATCCCAAATGTTGGAAATGGGGCCTAATGGAAGGTGTTTGGATCATGAAGGCAGACCCCTCATGAATAAATTAATACCTTCCCTGAAAAGTGAGTGAGTTCTTACTCTATTAGTTCCAGAGACAGCTGGTTGTTAAAAAGAGCTTGGGTTGATCACTTGAGACCAGCCTGGGCAACAAAGGGAGACCCCACATCTACAAAAAAATAATCTAAAAAAATTAGCTGGGCATGGTGGCATGTACCTGTGGTCCCAGCTACTCGAGAGGCTGAGGCAGAAGGACTGCTTGAGCCCAAGAGTCTGAGGCTGCAGCAAGCTGTCATCGCACCGCTGCACTCCAGCCTGGGTGATTCAGCAAGATCCTGTCTCAAAAAAAAAAAAAAACCAGGTCTGACACCGCCCCCCGCTGCCGTGTCCTTCTTCCTCTCTCGCCATGTGATCTCTGCATTCCCCAGCTCCCCATCTGCCTTCCTTAATGAGTAAAAGCAGCCTGAGGCCCTCACCAGGTACAGATGCCCAATCTTGAACTTTCCAGCCATCAGAATCATGAACCATAAAAACCTTTTTGCTTTATAAACTACTCAGTCTCCAGCATTCTGTTGTAACAACATAAAATGAAGACAACTGCCTTTGCTCTGTCCAGCCTGGCAGAGCCACGCAGAGCCTCTTCTACCCAAGAACCCTTCTACTCTTTTCAGGCAATGTTCAGATCTTCTCTGGATGGATTGTGTAAACCCCAACTCATATGCCCCACCCAGTTCCCAGTCTCTACCACCTCCTTGTGGCACATGTCTGAACAGACACTTATAGCTGTAAATGTCTGTCGTTCAGGAACTCACTATACCTCACCACACTAAATTCCCTACTTTTGCTAACCACAGCCATGGTGATTTATTCAGATCTAAGATGTCAGTTTCCTGCTCCAAATACAACTAGCAGGAGCAAATCAAGACTCTTCTTGATCAAGTCTCGTCTCTCACCTCCTCCGCCCTCATCCTCCATGTTCCAGTCACACCCTATTGCTTTCATTCCCCAGAATTTACCAGCATCTCTTACCTCAGATGTTTACATCAGCGCTTCACCTACCTAGAAGCCTCCTGCCTGACTAACTTCCTCCCATCCTTCAAGGCTTGGCTTAGGGGTCATCTAAGGAGTTTTCCCTGATATTCTCCCATGCAAAGCCCAGGCCAGGTGTCCCTCCTCTAAGAAACTCACCATACTAGGCCAGGCATGGTGGCTCACATCTGTAATCCCAGCACTTTGCAAGGCCGAGGCAGGCAGATCACTTGAGGTCAGGAGTTCGAGACCAGCCTGGCCAACATGGTGAAACCTCATCTCTACTAAAAATACAAAAAAATTAGCCAGGCGTGGTGGCACATGCCTGTAATCCCAGCTACCTGGGAGGCTGAGGCAGGAGAATCACTTGAACCCAGAAGGAAGAGGTTGCAGTGAGCCAAGATCACGCCACTGCACTCCAGCCTGGGCGACAGAGCAAGTCTCAGTCTCAAAGAAAAAAAAAAAAAGAAACTCAGCATACTAAACTTTTCCTCTCATAGCATTTATTATGCTATATTATAATTATCTGACTTCCCTACAAGATTACACATACCATTAAATTAGGGACTACCTCACTCCCTATTGTATGCACTACTGGCACATACAGGCACTCAAGAAATATTTGAGAAATAAATGAATGAGTTTTCCTTCCAACTACCTTGCTCTGCTGAATCATACTGAAGTTACAATCAACCATGACCCTAAACCTTTTCTTTTATGTGCTACTTGGTTAAACCTCATCTTCCTCTTCCCTTTTTCCACTGCCACCCCCCCATACACAAATGACTGTGTCTTATGACCTAAGTGCAAGTATCATTTTGGTGTGTCAAGACCACTTCAGGCCCTGACTTTGTCACTGCACATGCCTGCTATTCTTCCCAGCTTTCTGCCTTCCACAAGTGTCATCAGTCTATCATCAATGTTCTCATTCAGGTCCATGACAGCAACGAACACACAAGAGACCTACAGCTTGCCACAAAAGATAGCTCTCCAGTTTGACATAAATCCATTAATCACCACTCTGTGCCTAGTCTCTCAGCCAGGTGCAAAGTCCACCTGACCACAATGTGACTGGCTAATATCTCCAGCTTGCATGCAAGAATACTGTGCAAAAATAGATGCTTTACTGAAATTCAGAACAAAGAATTTTAACCACAGTCCTCTATCTAGCTAACAACCCTATCCAAGAAAGAAATGGGCTTGTTCTGCCCTGCTTGGTTCTGAGGAAACCCATGGTGGCTCCTAGTGATCACTACTTCCCTTTTCTGAATTTACAAGCCCTTTAGCTCTGCTAAGTGAGCCACTGTAAATGTAAGACCACTCAATCCCAAAGCTGAAAAGAGAAGTCTATGAAGTGTGAGTTGCTGAAGGGGACTACATGAAAGAAGTGAGATTTCAGGAAGATTTCAATGCACAGCCACAACAGAGCTTGGGAGAGGACACAGGCAGAGTAGCCAAACCTAAGTGTGAGTAACAGGGACAGCAAGGCTGATTGTGGATAACAAAGACAGGAAGCCAGAGAGCCTGGCCCAGGTATCACCTGGGACAAACAGGGACTAATAAAAAGCAAGTTCTTCCTGCTGGGCTGCCTCCCTGAGCCAAAAGGTCAACCACAGCTGGGCTTCTGCCTGAATTCTCATTTTAAATATAATAGAACACATACTAGATTAAGCTGAGACAGAAAGTAATCCTTATATAAAAGACAGTTGTCAGAATGGCCAATCTAGTTTCTCCTAAGCACTTTCTTTTTTTTTTTTTTGAGACGGAGTCTGGCTCTGTCACCCAGGCTGGAGTGCAGTGGCGCGATCTCGGCTCACTGCAAGCTCCGCCTCCCGGGTTTACGCCATTCTCCTGTCTCAGCCTCCCGAGTAGCTGGGACTACAGGCGCCCGCCACCTCGCCCGGCTAGTTTTTTGTATTTTTTAGTAGAGACGGGGTTTCACCGTGTTAGCCAGGATGGTCTCGATCTCCTGACCTCGTGATCCGCCCGTCTCGGCCTCCCAAAGTGCTGGGATTACAGGCTTGAGCCACCGCGCCTGGCCCTCCTAAGCACTTTCTGATGATGAATCCACCACCAGGATTATGTGTAATGGGCAATTTTGATGCAACGTACTATTTTGCAACATTGTCCCATTTCTCTTTCAGAAAAATGCAGAGGTAATTACATACTCATAGTCAGTGTAGCAAATCAGTTAAATTAAACCTGTATTTCATCTAACTCATATAGAATATGAATAACATAACTAACTTTTCTAATTTCATACTCTAGTACTCCCAAGTAAATAAACGGGGAAAAAAAGTAAAGTTTCCCCCCTACAAATACAATCTGTCACTTCCTAGGATGTGCACTTTTCAGCTCATGCATCCTAAATGCATGTGGAGATATTATATGCACTTTCTATTTAGCAATTTAATTATATCTTTGCATTCAAAGAGTGGCAATGGTTTGCAGTAATAATCAGGTGAAAGCATTCTGACATTAATATGCTGGAATCCGATGTGTTAATTTGATGCAACTTTGCCTTGACAATATGTGATTAATTTGTTCTCAGGCTAGCCTTGCTCCCAGCTCTGACAGTTTAAAATGCTGGGTTTCTTTATCCATATCGCTATTTGACACGCCTTAGCCCACTGCTTTGCTAAGACCACTGTTAATTTGTAATGAACTTGCTTTTCAGGGGGGCTCCTTCATTTTTAATTCTGTCAGTGTCACCTCCTTGAGGAAAATTACAAGTTTCCGTAGGTGTGATTACTGCCAAGTGCTGCTGATAAGAGGTTTGAGAAAACAGGGCTTTATAAAGAAGTCTGTATTTAATCTGCTGAAACAGATTTATTGCCTCCAGACAGATAAATATAATACAAAGTTCTCCTATTTAAAAGTCATTCCTAAGTTCTCCCTTACCACAACCTCCTCCTAAACAAAAACAGTTGCATTTCTAGGACTCAATAATGAGTCACTCAGGGAAAAGAGGTGAACGTGTAATAAATTTAGCAATAACAGCAATTCTTGTCATCAAATTAGACTTGTGGGGGAGTCTTATAAAACATATGAATACATTTTTCACAAGGTTTGGGGGAGGAAAAAATCCCACTGAAACAATTATAGTTTCACTTCCCTTCTAACTAGCAAAAATTTTACACAGCTTAATGAACCCATTTTCTTTGGGCAAACTGAGTACTGGTGAAGTTAGGTGCGGATTAAATTTCTCCTTGGAATATGATCCTGACAATGTTTGATAAAGGGTTACAGCGGAGATGGAAAGTCAAAGTCTCAAAACATAATGCTTCATGTAACAATTCAGTAGAATAACAGTAGGCAGCCTTTAAACTACTTTCACGAGCATCTTCTATTTAACCTTCAAAGTAACTGCATCAAGTAGGTGAAACCTTCCCCATTTTTTTCAGGTGAAGACTCTCAAAGAGTTCCTCTGAAGGAATGACAGCAAGGACAGAACAGAAGCTGGGACAGGAATCCACATCTTTTGATGGCTAGTCCTCTGCTTTTCTCCATCTCAATCTACTGGAAGGAAATGTCATCTCCTCTCCAGTTAGTCAACAAATAGAGCTAACCAGTCTCTTGGGCACTAATCTTTACTCTTTTTCCACTTATTCGATGGCACACCATTCTCCAGCAATTTCAGCTTTCCTACTGTGAAGCCTACTGTTTCCGTAAGGCCAGGTAGTCGTCAAGTCCTCCTAAGCCTACCCTCTGATTTACCAGATGCTCTTAAATGTCTATTTACACCAACAGTCGGAACTTAGGACAGACCCATTCACCTCAAACATCATTTGTGGCACAAGCCCCTTTTCAGAAGATTAGAAACATTTCCCAATACTACAAATTAAATTAAAGCCCCTACATATGAACTACCAGTGAGTTCTCTCCATTTCCCAAACGATCTTTTTCTTTCTTAGCTCCTAGATATGAACTACCAGTGAGTTCTCTCCGTTTCCCAAACCATCTTTTTCTTTCTTAGCTCCCCCGCTGCTGCTCAATTAAAAAGTCAAGAAAAATGCCTTCCACCCTATGTTCAGGCTGATCTGGCACCTTCGCCAAGAGATCACTGCTCTACTATTTGCTAAAACGCGCACTACCTTTGCCTTTGCCACAAGACTGTTCATGAAGCAGCCCTGTCTGAGAAAGAGACTTGTGAACTGAAATATCTGCCCAAAGGAATGTAATCTAAACCCTATTTGCATTCTACACAAACAAGAAAAACTCAACACAAAAGCAGGTAAAAAAGCAGAATGCAAAACTACACCTACACTATAAATCATGCTAACTGATGTAGATGATTTTCCATCTATGGCTCGAAGAGAGATGCAATCATGAAATTCTGATTTTTAAGTTAAGTCTTTAATACAGCATTTTCTTAATGCTTCTTTATTGTGGTTTGTGTACTTACTAGTCTACAAGTTACTTCAAAGCAGGCATAGCAGTTTATTCGTGTCTGTATCCATGGGACCCAGAAGGTAGGGGTTTGATAAGTTTTCACTAAATTAAACTAAATAGAAATTGTTAACAGGCATGGCTGTATCTACTCACATATGGCTCAACTAGAGCAGCTCAGCTCAACCTGGGACATGTATGAACTCCTGGTATCAGCTGCGGCTGGTGTAATGGGAACAGCTGCTGCTTTGAAGTGCCGTCCCCTAAAGGACACACGGCTCCAGGGCAGAGACCACATTCCCTATTCCCAAGTCTTCCTCTACCACTGATTTGTGTCAGAGTGAACCCTGGGGAACTGCTGCTGAAAAACAGAAAAAAGGAGGCTGGTTCTAAGATGAGCACAACTGTGGACCAAGCCAAAGGCAGAAAACACCTAAGAGCAGGTGTCATGCCTAGAACAGATGAAAGTTATCCTGAAAGGGACATGTTAATATACAGAAGAGAAAAAAATAAAACTGAAAGCAAAAAATGAAACCAAACACTTTAAAAACACTAGGAAGCACTGGTTTGAAAATACATAGGAAAAAAAGTTAATGCATATATATCAAGGTACAATAAAGACAAATTAAATAGATAATTCAAAATTCCCCCATACTTAACAACTCTGTAACTGTAGCATTTGCCAGGTAACTGCATATTCTCTAAAATGTGAACTGGAAAAGTCAATCTAATAGTGCCAGAACGATCAACATTCTTGAGGAGAAAATTCTAAACCAAATAATGAACACAGGGCAGGTGTATCCAGTGTATCTACTACCAGACCATTCATAACTAAAAACACATGAATTAACTGAAAAAATGAATCAACAAACATGTCTTGGTCATCTGTTACGTGCCGACGACTATAGCAGCATTTGCTCACATATGATCCGTCAGGTGATTTGCACCACTCCTACCATCAAGGCTGGAGGGAGAGGACAATGGGTCCAAGAGAAGCTAACTTACTTCTTATTCCTGGTCACACAGAGAATAAGTGGCAAAGCTAGGACTCAACCCTGTCTTACCCTAATCCACCACACTCACACCTTAGCCCAAAAATTTCATGTCTAGCTAAGAAGACATACATACATGCACAAGATCTAATTAGAAATGTCACAAGTCAATATCTAATTAAGTATATTGTAAATTGGCCAGGCTTGGTGGCTCACGCTTGTAATCCCAGCATTTTGGGAGGCCAAGGTAGGTAGATCACTTGAGGCCAGAAATTTGAGACCAGCCTGACCAACATGGTGAAACCCCATCTCTACTGAAAATACAAAAGTTAGCCAGATGTGGTGGTGCATACCTGTAATCCCAGCTACTTGGGAGGCTGAGGCAAGAGAATCACTTGAACCCAGGAGGCCGAGGATGCAGTGAGCTGAGATCACACCACTGCACTCCAGCCTGAGCGACAGAGTGACTCTGTCTCAAAAAAAATAAAAATAAAAATAAATGTATAATGTAAATGATGCACAAGTGCAGACGGAATGAGCAGATAAAAGGTGGTTCAAGTATTAAAGTGCTGAAGAGAATGGGTTTTGCCCTGTTATCTACAGAAAATGAGGAAATGGGCCAGACGTATGAAAAAATTAGAAATCACTTGTGGTCACAGAAATGTCAGGTAATAAGCAAGGTGAGGCCATGCTGGAACTCAGGATAACAGAAGATTTGGAATCAGACTGACCCAGATTTAAGTACTGTGTAAACTTGCTTAACGGTTTGCTTTTATTCATTCATTCCACAAATTATTATTTTGCACCTACATGCCAGTTCCTCTGTGGGGTTTTCTCCTCTTTCTTAGTTTCCTCAACTAGAAAAAAAGAATAAAAAAATCTCTGGCCTATTACAAGGCTTAAATGAGAAATGATGTATTAAAGTAGCATACCCAGAACAGGAAGGTAGGTAGGTAATGGGTACTTATTTTTTGTTCTGAGACGGAATCTCGCTCTGTTTCCCGGGCTGGAGTGCAGTGGCACAGTCTCAGTTCACTGCAGCCTACGCCTCCCAAGTTCAAACAATTCTCCTGCCTCAGCCTCCCAAGTAGCTGGGATTACAGGCATGCACCACCATGCCTGGCTAATTTTTGTGTTTTTGGTAGAGACGGGTTTTCACCATGTTGGCCGAGATGGTCTCGATCTGACCTCAGGTGATCCACCAGTCTTGGACTCCCGAAGTGCTGGGATTACAGGTCTGAGCCCCCACGCCCAGCTGGTAATGGGTACTTAATGGTTGAACTGAACTCAACAATAAGAATTAAAATTGGAAAGTGTCTGAGGGAAAGGGCTCTGACTGTCAGGTGGAGGGGTTTAGTTTTGCAACCTCAGAAGGGCAGTGGGAGTATTTAATCTGACCACCAATGAACAGAACAAACCAAAAGAGAGGGGACATGAAGCAGACAGACCAGCCTGGAAGGTGCCCCTGTAACCTAAATGGGCTGTGATTTGATCCTGAAACAAGAGTGAAACTGGTGAATCTCAGAAGTGTCAAATCTGACAGACACTGAGAAGGAGTCACTGGCTGACCTTAGGGACACACTGTGGGGAGAGAGTAGTGAAATGGAAGAAAAGTACTCCAGTCAATTCTGGCTTAAGTCTCACTTTGGAAACAATCCTTCTTTGAAAATAATCCCCTGGATATTACTGATTTCACAGAAAGACCCTTCGTTTTGCACACAAAATACACTGTAATATTTTTCCGCTTTTCCTACAAGCAACATCATTTCTCCCAGCCAAGTCTAAACCCTATTCTGTACAAATTACCGCGATCTGCCCAAGATTAAACTGCAATTTGCTTACTCTCACTCATGTCCCTCAATCATTCAGGCCTGAGGAAACAGAGCCTGCACCCTTTAAGACTGCAGCACATAAAGCATTGTGTCATCAGGAGAAGAGTGCACTCTGTCCCTAAGCACATCATTGTCTCTCAAATGGCTACAGCCACAAATATTTCACTTGCAAAAAGATTTTATGAAAACCTCAGGGCAAAAGGAATGATCACCTTTGTGGCCAACCCCTTTGGGAAAACATGGAGCCACTTAAAAATGTGGCTGAGAATTAACTTCACAATAACAAGTGGAAGACCTTTGGGAGCCCTTCACAAATAGAGATTAAGAACTCTATCTGAACACTTTGGGAGGCTGAGGCGGGAGGACCACCTGAGGCCAGGAGTTCGAGACCAGCCTGGCCAACATGGTGAAACCTCATCTCAACCAAAACCACAAAAAAATTCACAGGGCGTGGTGGTGCATGCCTATAGTCCCAGCTACTGGGGAGCTGGAGGCAGGAGAATTGCTTGAACCGGGGAAGCGGAGGCTGCAGTGAGCCTAGAATGTACCACTGCACTCCAGCCTGGGCAACACAGAGAGACTCCATCTCAAAAAACAAAACAAACAAACAAACAAAACCACTATCTGGAGCTGTGCCTAGGTTCAAATGCAGACTCCCCACTTCTTAGCTGTATGACCTGAGGCAAGTTATTTAACCTCCCCATACCTCAGTCTCCTTTACCTCTCACTGGGGGGTTATTATCATCTCTCCTCACAAGGCTGTTTTGAGAATTAATCAATGCATGCAAAGCACTCAGAATTGTGCCTGGCACACAGTAAATTCTCAATATATGTTTGTTGTCATTATTATATTTGTTATCATTAAAATTGTTTAAATTCTCCCTCCCTCCCATCTAATACCTACTGAACACTATGCTGGGCACTATGTACACAGGGAAGTGGGGGAGAGAGGCACAGAAAGAGACAAATTTGTATTCTAAAGAGACGATCGTTGTGGAAGTACAGAGGAGGAGGCCACTCTCAGACGAGGCAAGGAAATGTTATAGAAGAGGTGACATCTGAGTTGGCTCTTGAAGAGGACACCTAGGAATTTTCCAGGAGAAAGAAGTTTACATGGCAGCAGATACAGCAGCTGGCTTCTAATACAAAAGACCTGAATCAGAATTTCTGGGTTTCTAGGAAGGACAGACAGCTGCATGGAAGGTTATGATGAGGAGGCAGTGAGAGGCTTACTTCCCCTTCTGGGGACATATACTTGAATACAGACAGGCGCATGGGGGCAGAATCCTCAAGGCAGGCACTGAAAAACTCAATCAAAGATTCCAGCCAGGTTCTCCTCACCCTTCAAAGCTGGACATAGTACTCGCTAACTTCTCCTACTAAGATCTCAATCTAGGCATGACTCCTTTATACTTCTAAATCACCTTGTCCTTGGATCATCACGTTCTGTTTATCTCAGACTCTGAACTGGCTCCTTGAGGGACAGGGATTACCCTTGCATCAGTGAACCCCTGAGACCACTTACTCTGCCAGGAGCAAGACAAACATTGAATAAGTGTTTGACAAATGAAAACTCTACCTTGCCTACAGTATTCCCATAAAGCAAACCTAAACACTTAAGTCTCCAAATATTCCTAAATGTCTCATATTGACCGTAATATCATGTAACTCTAATGATGGATATACTTCATCCATTCTCACTCTTTTCACTGACTAGTTAATTCAGCCTCAGAAAGGTATGATGATGCAGTCAAGCCACTTAGAAAGCGAGTGACATGGTAAGTAATAGAACCCTGGTCTTTTGAGTTGAGTACTCTTCTAGAACCAAGCTGGAAAAAGCTTAGGCTATTATTTTCTTATGTAATATGTTGGGAAATCTAGAGACTCTAATATCCTACTAACATACACAGTATTTGACAAGCAAATAAAATATGTGTGGAAATATTTCTTTTAATACATGTGGTTCTTCTGAAATAGTATGAACTCCAAAAATAGAAGCTGGATTCAAAGCTGGCCCTACCATATAGCAGGGTGTGATCTTAGGCAAGTTGCTTAATCTCTATCAGACCCAGTATCTCAACACAGAAATAATAATCCACACATCATATTTCTGTGTAGATTAGATGCTGTGTAGATTAGATGCATGCTGCCTGGCTCATAGCAAGCACTTGGTGAACAGTAAACACTATTATTATCTTCATCTGTTAATCCTGAGGACAGAGTTCTCATTTTCCCTCCTTCCCTCAGCGCCTATACTCTACACATAGTAGCCATTCAAAATTTTCTGAATCTATGATTAATAAAAATATCAAACAAGTAGTCAATGGCTTTTCTTAATCGAGAAAAGATAATTACTATGATAGTTTAAGATGTCAAGTGTGAGTACTGTATGGCTTTTACATTTT